>NC_080847.1:36799328-37402591 GCF_030435755.1 Ochotona princeps
ACACTATGCTTAATGCCGTTTGAGTGAATTGTCCTGAAGGGCAACTTGGTGAGCATCCCACACAAACGAAGGCTCCACAGGCAGGTTTCGCATGCCACCAACTCCACATTCAGAAACCACTTCAGCGCCAAAGCCCTTTTCAGCTAGCCCTAAATACAAAGGCTCTAGATGCAGATGTGGCTGTAAGAGCTAATCTATCAAGCAACACTGCATGTTGCTGAATGGCATATTGAAGAAGAATCAGCCGAGTGGTTCTTGTGAGAGAACAACTCCATTTGGCTCACTGACTTCACACACCATCAGGCTGACAGGCAGCTCTCCAGCAAACTACGTGTTCACACACTATGCTTAATGCCGTTTGAGTGCATTGTCCTGAAGGGCAGGTTGGTGAGCATCCCACACAAACGAAGGCTCCACAGGCGGGTTTCACATGCGACCAACTCCACATTCAGAAACCACTTCAGCGCCAAAGCCGTTTTCAGCTAGCCCTAAATACAAAGGCTCTAGACGCAGATGTGGCTGTAAGAGCTAATTCCATCCAGCAACACTGCATGTTGCTGAATTGCATATTGAAGAAGAATCAGCCGAGTGGTTCTTGTGGGAGAACAACTCCATTTGGCTCACTGACTTCACACACCAGCAGGCTGACAGGCAGCTCTCAAGCAAACTACGTGTTCACACACTATGCTTAATGCCGTTTGAGTGCATTGTCCTGAAGGGCAGGTTGGTGAGCATCCCACACAAACGAAGGCTCCACAGGCGGGTTTCACATGCCACCAACTCCACATTCAGAAACCACTTCAGCGCCAAAGCCCTTTTCAGCTAGCCCTAAATACAAAGGCTCTAGACGCAGATGTGGCTGTAAGAGCTAATTCCATCAAGCAACACTGCATGTTGCTGAATTGCATATTGAAGAAGAATCAGCCGAGTGGTTCTTGTGGGAGAACAACTCCATTTGGCTCACTGACTTCACACACCATCAGGCTGACAGGCAGCTCTCAAGCAAACTACGTGTTCACACACTATGCTTAATGCCGTTTGAGTGAATTGTCCTCAAGGGCAGCTTGGTGAGCATCCCACACAAACGAAGGCTTCACAGGCGGGTTTCACATGCCACCAACTCCACATTCAGAAACCACTTCAGCGCCAAAGCCGTTTTCAGCTAGCCCTAAATACAAAGGCTCTAGACGCAGATGTGGCTGTAAGAGCTAATTCCATCAAGCAACACTGCATGTTGCTGAATTGCATATTGAAGAAGAATCAGCCGAGTGGTTCTTGTGGGAGAACAACTCCATTTGGCTCACTGACTTCACACACCATCAGGCTGACAGGCAGCTCTCAAGCAAACTACGTGTTCACACACTATGCTTAATGCCGATTGAGTGCATTGTCCTGAAGGGCAGGTTGGTGAGCATCCCACACAAACGAAGGCTCCACAGGCGGGTTTCACATGCCACCAACTCCACATTCAGAAACCACTTCAGCGCCAAAGCCGTTTTCAGCTAGCCCTAAATACAAAGGCTCTAGACCCAGATGTTGCTGTAAGAGCTAATTCCATCAAGCAACACTGCATGTTGCTGAATTGCATATTGAAGAAGAATCAGCCGAGTGGTTCTTGTGGGAGAACAACTCCATTTGGCTCACTGACTTCACACACCATCAGGCTGACATTCAGCTCTCAAGCAAACTACGTGTTCACACACTATGCTTAATGCCGTTTGAGTGCATTGTCCTGAAGGGCAGGTTGGTGAGCATCCCACACAAACGAAGGCTCCACAGGCGGGTTTCACATGCCACCAACTCCACATTCAGAAACCACTTCAGCGCCAAAGCCCTTTTCAGCTAGCCCTAAATACAAAGGCTCTAGACGCAGATGTGGCTGTAAGAGCTAATTCCATCAAGTAGCACTGCATGTTGCTGAATGGCATATTGAAGAAGAATCAGCCGAGTGGTTCTTGTGGGAGAACAACTCCATTTGGCTCACTGACTTCACACACCATCAGGCTGACAGGCAGCTCTCAAGCAAACTACGTGTTCACACACTATGCTTAATGCCGTTTGAGTGCATTGTCCTGAAGGGCAGCTTGATGAGCATCCCACACAAACGAAGGCTCCACAGGCGGGTTTCACATGCCACCAACTCCACATTCACAAACCACTTCAGCGCCAAAGCCAATTTCAGCTAGCCCTAAATACTAAGGTTCTAGACGCAGATGTGGCTGTAAGAGCTAATTCCATCAAGCAACACTGCATGTTGCTGAATTGCATATTGAAGAAGAATCAGCCGAGTGGTTCTTGTGGGAGAACAACTCCATTTGGCTCACTGACTTCACACACCATCAGGCTGACAGGCAGCTCTCAAGCAAACTACGTGTTCACACACTATGCTTAATGCCGTTTTAGAGCATTGTACTGAAGGGCAGCTTGGTGAGCATCATACACAAACGAAGGCTCCACAGGCGGGTTTCACATGCCACCAACTCCACGTTCAGAAACCACTTCAGCGCCAAAGCTGTTTTCAGCTAGCCCTAAATACAAAGGCTCTAGACGCAGATGTTGCTGTAAGAGCTAACTCCATCAAGCAACACTGCATGTTGCTGAATTGCATATTGAAGAAGAATACGCCGAGTGGTTCTTGTGGGAGAACAACTCCATTTGGCTCACTGACTTCACACACCATCAGGCTGACAGGCAGCTCTCAAGCAAACTACGTGTTCACACACTATGCTAAATGCTGTTTGAGTGCATTGTCCTGAAGGGCAGCTTGGTGAGCATCCCACACAAACGAAGGCTCCACAGGCGGGTTTCACATGCCACCAACTCCACATTCAGAAACCACTTCAGCGCCAAAGCCCTTTTCAGCTAGCCCTAAATACAAAGGCTCTAGACGCAGATGTGGCTGTTAGAGCTAATTCCATCAAGCAACACTGCATGTTGCTGAATTGCATATTGAAGAAGAATCAGCCGAGTGGTTCTTGTGGGAGAACAACTCCATTTGGCTCACTGACTTCACACACCATCAGGCTGACAGGCAGCTCTCAAGCAAACTACGTGTTCACACACTATGCTTAATGCCGTTTGAGTGCATTGTCCTGAAGGGCAGCTTGGTGAGCATCCCACACAAACGAAGGCTCCACAGGCGGGTTTCACATGCCACCAACTCCACATTCAGAAACCACTTCAGCGCCAAAGCCCTTTTCAGCTAGCCCTAAATACAAAGGCTCTAGACGCAGATGTGGCTGTAAGAGCTAATTCCATCAAGCAACACTGCATGTTGCTGAATTGCATATTGAAGAAGAATCAGCCGAGTGGTTCTTGTGGGAGAACAACTCCATTTGGCTCACTGACTTCACACACCATCAGGCTGACAGGCAGCTCTCAAGCAAACTACGTGTTCACACACTATGCTTAATGCCGTTTGAGTGCATTGTCCTGAAGGGCAGCTTGGTGAGCATCCCACACAAACGAAGGCTCCACAGGCGGGTTTCACATGCCACCAACTCCACATTCAGAAACCACTTCAGCGCCAAAGCCCTTTTCAGCTAGCCCTAAATACAAAGCTCTAGACGCAGATGTGGCTGTAAGAGCTAATTCCATCCAGCAACACTGCATGTTGCTGAATTGCATATTGAAGAAGAATCAGCCGAGTGGTTCTTGTGGGAGAACAACTCCATTTGGCTCACTGACTTCACACACCATCAGGCTGACAGGCAGCTCTCAAGCAAACTACGTGTTCACACACTATGCTAAATGCCGTTTGAGTGCATTGTCCTGAAGGGCAGCTTGGTGAGCATCCCACACAAACGAAGGCTCCACAGGCGGGTTTCGCATGCCACCAACTCCACATTCAGAAACCACTTCAGCGCCAAAGCCGTTTTCAGCTAGCCCTAAATACAAAGGCTCTAGACGCAGATGTTGCTGTAAGAGCTAATTCCATCAAGCAACACTGCATGTTGCTGAATTGCATATTGAAGAAGAATCAGCCGAGTGGTTCTTGTGAGAGAAGAGCTCCATTGGCTCACTGACTTCACACACCATCAGGCTGACAGGCAGCTCTCAATCAAACTACGTGTTCACACACTATGCTTAATGCCGTTTGAGTGCATTGTCCTGAAGGGCAGCTTGGTGAGCATCCCACACAAACGAAGGCTCCACAGGCGGGTTTCACATGCCACCAACTCCACATTCAGAAACCACTTCAGCGCCAAAGCCCTTTTCAGCTAGCCCTAAATACAAAGGCTCTAGACGCAGATGTTGCTGTAAGAGCTAATTCCATCAAGCAACACTGCATGTTGCTGAATTGCATATTGAAGAAGAATCAGCCGAGTGGTTCTTGTGAGAGAAGAGCTCCATTGGCTCACTGACTTCACACACCATCAGGCTGACAGGCAGCTCTCAAGCAAACTACGTGTTCACACACTATGCTTAATGCCGTTTGAGTGCATTGTCCTGAAGGGCAGGTTGGTGAGCATCCCACACAAACGAAGGCTCCACAGGCGGGTTTCACATGCCACCAACTCCACATTCAGAAACCACTTCAGCGCCAAAGCCCTTTTCAGCTAGCCCTAAATACAAAGGCTCTAGACGCAGATGTTGCTGTAAGAGCTAATTCCATCAAGCAACACTGCATGTTGCTGAATTGCATACTGAAGAAGAATCAGCCGAGTGGTTCTTGTGGGAGAACAACTCCATTTGGCTCACTGACTTCACACACCATCAGGCTGACAGGCAGCTCTCAAGCAAACTACGTGTTCACACACTATGCTTAATGCCGTTTGAGTGCATTGTCCTGAAGGGCAGCTTGGTGAGCATCCCACACAAACGAAGGCTCCACAGACGGGTTTCACATGCCACCAACTCCACATTCAGAAACCACTTCAGCGCCAAAGCCGTTTTCAGCTAGCCCTAAATACAAAGGCTCTAGACGCAGATGTTGCTGTAAGAGCTAATTCCATCCAGCAACACTGCATGTTGCTGAATTGCATATTGAAGAAGAATCAGCCGAGTGGTTCTTGTGGGAGAACAACTCCATTTGGCTCACTGACTTCACACACCATCAGGCTGACAGGCAGCTCTCAAGCAAACTACGTGTTCACACACTATGCTTAATGCCGTTTGAGTGCATTGTCCTGAAGGGCAGCTTGGTGAGCATCCCACACAAACGAAGGCTCCACAGGCGGGTTTCACATGCCACCAACTCCACATTCAGAAACCACTTCAGCGCCAAAGCCGTTTTCAGCTAGCCCTAAATACAAAGGCTATAGACGCAGATGTGGCTGTAAGAGCTAATTCCATCAAGCAACACTGCATGTTGCTGAATGGCATAATGAAGAAGAATCAGCCGAGTGGTTCTTGTGGGAGAACAACTCCATTTGGCTCACTGACTTCACACACCATCAGGCTGACAGGCAGCTCTCAAGCAAACTACGTGTTCACTCACTATGCTTAATGCCGTTTGAGTGCATTGTCCTGAATGGCAGTTTGGTGAGCATCCCACACAAACGAAGGCCCCACAGGCGGGTTTCACATGCCACCAACTCCACATTCAGAAACCACTTCAGCGCCAAAGCCGTTTTCAGCTAGCCCTAAATACAAAGGCTCTAGACGCAGATGTGGCTGTAAGAGCTAATTCCATCAAGCAACACTGCATGTTGCTGAATTGCATATTGAAGAAGAATCAGCCGAGTGGTTCTTGTGGGAGAACAATTCCATTTGGCTCACTGACTTCACACACCATCAGGCTGACAGGCAGCTCTCAAGCAAACTACGTGTTCACACACTATGCTTAATGCCGTTTGAGTGCATTGTCCTGAAGGGCAGCTTGGTGAGCATCCCACACAAACGAAGGCTCCACAGGCGGGTTTCACATGCCACCAACTCCACATTCAGAAACCACTTCAGCGCCAAAGCCCTTTTAAGCTAGCCCTAAATACAAAGGCTCTAGACGCAGATGTTGCTGTAAGAGCTAATTCCATCAAGCAACACTGCATGTTGCTGAATTGCATATTGAAGAAGAATCAGCCGAGTGGTTCTTGTGGGAGAACAACTCCATTTGGCTCACTGACTTCACACACCATCAGGCTGACAGGCAGCTCTCAAGCAAACTACGTGTTCACACACTATGCTTAATGCAGTTTGAGTGCATTGTCCTGAAGGGCAGCTTGGTGAGCATCCCACACAAACGAAGGCTCCACAGGCGGGTTTCACATGCCACCAACTCCACATTCAGAAACCACTACAGCGCCAAAGCCCTTTTCAGCTAGCCCTAAATACAAAGGCTCTAGATGCAGATGTTGCTGTAAGAGCTAATTCCATCAAGCAACACTGCATGTTGCTGAATTGCATATTGAAGAAGAATCAGCCGAGTGGTTCTTGTGAGAGAACAACTCCATTTGGCTCACTGACTTCACACACCATCAGGCTGACACGCAGCTCTCAAGCAAACTACGTGTTCACACACTATGCTTAATGCAGTTTGAGTGCATTGTCCTGAAGGGCAGGTTGGTGAGCATCCCACACAAACGAAGGCTCCACAGGCGGGTTTCACATGCCACCAACTCCACATTCAGAAACCACTTCAGCGCCAAAGCCGTTTTCAGCTAGCCCTAAATACAAAGGCTCTAGACGCAGATGTTGCTGTAAGAGCTAATTCCATCAAGCAACACTGCATGTTGCTGAATGGCATATTGAAGAAGAATCAGCCGAGTGGTTCTTGTGGGAGAACAACTCCATTTGGCTCACTGACTTCACACACCAGCAGGCTGACAGGCAGCTCTCAAGCAAACTACGTGTTCACACACTATGCTTAATGCCGTTTGAGTGCATTGTCCTGAAGGGCAGCTTGGTGAGCATCCCACACAAACGAAAGCTCCACAGGCGGGTTTCACATGCCACCAACTCCACATTCAGAAAGCACTTCAGCGCCAAAGCCGTTGTCAGCTAGCCCTAAATACAAAGGCTCTAGACGCAGATGTTGCTGTAAGAGCTAATTCCATCAAGCAACACTGCATGTTGCTGAATTGCATATTGAAGAAGAATCAGCCGAGTGGTTCTTGTGGGAGAACAACTCCATTTGGCTCACTGACTTCACACACCATCAGGCTGACAGGCAGCTCTCAAGCAAACTACGTGTTCACACACTATGCTTAATGCTGTTTGAGTGCATTGTCCTGAAGGGCAGCTTGGTGAGCATCCCACACAAACGAAGGCTCCACAGGCGGGTTTCGCATGCCACCAACTCCACATTCAGAAACCACTTCAGCGCCAAAGCCGTTTTCAGCTAGCCCTAAATACAAAGGTTCTAGATGCAGATGTTGCTGTAAGAGCTAATTCCATCAAGCAACACTGCATGTTGCTGAATTGCATATTGAAGAAGAATCAGCCGAGTGGTTCTTGTGGGAGAACAACTCCATTTGGCTCACTGACTTCACACACCATCAGGCTGACAGGCAGCTCTCAAGCAAACTACGTGTTCACACACTATGCTTAATGCCGTTTGAGTGCATTGTCCTGAAGGGCAGCTTGGTGAGCATCCCACACAAACGAAGGCTCCACAGGCGGGTTTCACATGCCACCAACTCCACATTCAGAAACCACTCCAGCGCCAAAGCCCTTTTCAGCTAGCCCTAAATACAAAGGCTCTAGACGCAGATGTTGCTGTAAGAGCTAATTCCATCAAGCAACACTGCATGTTGCTGAATTGCATATTGAAGAAGAATCAGCCGAGTGGTTCTTGTGGGAGAACAACTCCATTTGGCTCACTGACTTCACACACCATCAGTCTGACAGGCAGCTCTCAAGCAAACTACGTGTTCACTCACTATGCTTAATGCCGTTTGAGTGCATTGTCCTGAAGGTCAGGTTGGTGAGCATCCCACACAAACGAAGGCTCCACAGGCGGGTTTCACATGCCACCAACTCCACATTCAGAAACCACTTCAGCGCCAAAGCCGTTTTCAGCTAGCCCTAAATACAAAGGCTCTAGACGCAGATGTGGCTGTAAGAGCTAATTCCATCAAGCAACACTGCATGTTGCTGAATTGCATATTGAAGAAGAATCAGCCGAGTGGTTCTTGTGGGAGAACAACTCCATTTGGCTCACTGACTTCACACACCATCAGGCTGACAGGCAGCTCTCAAGCAAACTACGTGTTCACACACTATGCTTAATGCCGTTTGAGTGCATTGTCCTGAATGGCAGCTTGGTGAGCATCCCACACAAACGAAGGCTCCACAGGCTGGTTTCACATGCCACCAACTCCACATTCAGAAACCACTTCAGCGCCAAAGCCGTTTTCAGCTAGCCCTAAATACAAAGGCTCTAGACGCAGATGTGGCTGTAAGAGCTAATTCCATCAAGCAACACTGCATGTTGCTGAATTGCATATTGAAGAAGAATCAGCCGAGTGGTTCTTGTGGGAGAACAACTCCATTTGGCTCACTGACTTCACACACCATCAGGCTGACAGGCAGCTCTCAAGCAAACTACGTGTTCACACACTATGCTTAATGCCGTTTGAGTGCATTGTCCTGAAGGGCAGCTTGGTGAGCATCCCACACAAACGAAGGCTCCACAGGCGGGTTTCACATGCCACCAACTCCACATTCAGAAACCACTACAGCGCCAAAGCCGTTTTCAGCTAGCCCTAAATACAAAGGCTCTAGACGCAGATGTTGCTGTAAGAGCTAATTCCATCAAGCAACACTGCATGTTGCTGAATTGCATATTGAAGAAGAATCAGCCGAGTGGTTCTTGTGGGAGAACAACTCCATTTGGCTCACTGACTTCACACACCATCAGGCTGACAGGCAACTCTCAAGCAAACTACGTGTTCACACACTATGCTTAATGCAGTTTGAGTGCATTGTCCTGAAGGGCAGCTTGGTGAGCATCCCACACAAACGAAGGCTCCACAGGCGGGTTTCACATGCCACCAACTCCACATTCAGAAACCACTCCAGCGCCAAAGCTGTTTTCAGCTAGCCCTAAATACAAAGGCTCTAGATGCAGATGTTGCTGTAAGAGCTAATTCCATCAAGCAACACTGCATGTTGCTGAATTGCATATTGAAGAAGAATCAGCCGAGTGGTTCTTGTGGGAGAACAACTCCATTTGGCTCATTGACTTCACACACCATCAGGCTGACAGGCAGCTCTCAAGCAAACTACGTGTTCACACACTATGCTTAATGCCGTTTGAGTGCATTGTCCTGAAGGGCAGCTTGGTGAGCATCCCACACAAACGAAGGCTCCACAGGCGGGTTTCACATGCCACCAACTCCACATTCAGAAACCACTTCAGCGCCAAAGCCCTTTTCAGCTAGCCCTAAATACAAAGGTTCTAGATGCAGATGTTGCTGTAAGAGCTAATTCCATCAAGCAACACTGCATGTTGCTGAATTGCATATTGAAGAAGAATCAGCCGAGTGGTTCTTGTGGGAGAACAACTCCATTTGGCTCACTGACTTCACACACCATCAGGCTGACAGGCAGCTCTCAAGCAAACTACGTGTTCACACACTATGCTTAATGCCTTTTGAGTGCATTGTCCTGAAGGGCAGGTTGGTGAGCAACCAAACAAACGAAGGCTCCACAGACGGGTTTCACATGCCACCAACTCCACATTCAGAAACCACTTCAGCGCCAAAGCCCTTTTCAGCTAGCCCTAAATACAAAGGCTCTAGATGCAGATGTTGCTGTAAGAGCTAATTCCATCAAGCAACACTGCATGTTGCTGAATTGCATATTGAAGAAGAATCAGCCGAGTGGTTCTTGTGGGAGAACAACTCCATTTGGCTCATTGACTTCACACACCATCAGGCTGACAGGCAGCTCTCAAGCAAACTACGTGTTCACACACTATGCTAAATGCCGTTTGAGTGCATTGTCCTGAAGGGCAGCTTGGTGAGCATCCCACACAAACGAAGGCTCCACAGGCGGGTTTCACATGCCACCAACTCCACATTCAGAAACCACTTCAGCGCCAAAGCCGTTTTCAGCTAGCCCTAAATAGAAAGGCTCTAGACGCAGATGTTGCTGTAAGAGCTAATTCCATCAAGCAACACTGCATGTTGCTGAATTGCATATTGAAGAAGAATCAGCCGAGTGGTTCTTGTGGGAGAACAACTCCATTTGGCTCACTGACTTCACACACCATCAGGCTGACAGGCAGCTCTCAAGCAAACTACGTGTTCACACACTATGCTTAATGCATTTTGAGTGCATTGTCCTCAAGGGCAGCTTGGTGAGCATCCCACACAAACGAAGGCTCCACAGGCGGGTTTCACATGCCACCAACTCCACATTCAGAAACCACTTCAGCGCCAAAGCCGTTTTCAGCTAGCCCTAAATACAAAGGCTCTAGACGCAGATGTTGCTGTAAGAGCTAATTCCATCAAGCAACACTGCATGTTGCTGAATTGCATATTGAAGAAGAATCAGCCGAGTGGTTCTTGTGGGAGAACAACTCCATTTGGCTCACTGACTTCACACACCATCAGGCTGACAGGCAGCTCTCAAGCAAACTACGTGTTCACACACTATGCTTAATGCATTTTGAGTGCATTGTCCTCAAGGGCAGCTTGGTGAGCATCCCACACAAACGAAGGCTCCACAGGCGGGTTTCACATGCCACCAACTCCACATTCAGAAACCACTTCAGCGCCAAAGCCCTTTTCAGCTAGCCTTAATACAAAGGCTCTAGACGCAGATGTTGCTGTAAGAGCTAATTCCATCAAGTAGCACTGCATGTTGCTGAATGGCATATTGAAGAAGAATCAGCCGAGTGGTTCTTGTGGGAAAACAACTCCATTTGGCTCACTGACTTCACACACCATCAGGCTGACAGGCAGCTCTCAAGCAAACTACGTGTTCACACACTATGCTTAATGCCGTTTGAGTGCATTGTCCTGAAGGGCAGCTTGATGAGCATCCCACACAAACGAAGGCTCCACAGGCGGGTTTCACATGCCACCAACTACACATTCAGAAACCACTTCAGCGCCAAAGCCCTTTTCAGCTAGCCCTAAATACAAAGGCTCTAGACGCAGATGTGGCTGTAAGAGCTAATTCCATCAAGCAACACTGCATGTTGCTGAATTGCATATTGAAGAAGAATCAGCCGAGTGGTTCTTGTGGGAGAACAACTCCATTTGGCTCACTGACTTCACACACCAGCAGGCTGACAGGCAGCTCTCAAGCAAACTACGTGTTCACACACTATGCTTAATGCATTTTGAGTGCATTGTCCTCAAGGGCAGGTTGGTGAGCATCCCACACAAACGAAGGCTTCACAGGCGGGTTTCACATGCCACCAACTCCACATTCAGAAACCACTTCAGCGCCAAAGCCCTTTTCAGCTAGCCCTAAATACAAAGGCTCTAGACGCAGATGTGGCTGTAAGAGCTAATTCCATCAAGCAACACTGCATGTTGCTGAATGGCATATTGAAGAAGAATCAGCCGAGTGGTTCTTGTGGGAGAACAACTCCATTTGGCTCACTGACTTCACACACCATCAGGCTGACAGGCAGCTCTCAAGCAAACTACGTGTTCACACACTATGCTTAATGCCGTTTGAGTGCATTGTCCTGAAGGGCAGGTTGGTGAGCATCCCACACAAACGAAGGCTTTACAGGCGGGTTTCACATGCCACCAACTCCACATTCAGAAACCACTTCAGCGCCAAAGCCGTTTTCAGCTAGCCCTAAATACAAAGGCTCTAGACCCAGATGTTGCTGTAAGAGCTAATTCCATCAAGCAACACTGCATGTTGCTGAATTGCATATTGAAGAAGAATCAGCCGAGTGGTTCTTGTGGGAGAAAAACTCCATTTGGCTCACTGACTTCACACACCATCAGGCTGACAGGCAGCTCTCAAGCAAACTACGTGTTCACACACTATGCTTAATGCCGTTTTAGAGCATTGTCCTGAAGGGCAGCTTGGTGAGCATCCCACACAAACGAAGGCTCCACAGGCGGGTTTCACATGCCACCAACTCCACGTTCAGAAACCACTTCAGCGCCAAAGCTGTTTTCAGCTAGCCCTAAATACAAAGGCTCTAGACGCAGATGTTGCTGTAAGAGCTAACTCCATCAAGCAACACTGCATGTTGCTGAATTGCATATTGAAGAAGAATACGCCGAGTGGTTCTTGTGGGAGAACAACTCCATTTGGCTCACTGACTTCACACACCATCAGGCTGACAGGCAGCTCTCAAGCAAACTACGTGTTCACACACTATGCTAAATGCTGTTTGAGTGCATTGTCCTGAAGGGCAGCTTGGTGAGCATCCCACACAAACGAAGGCTCCACAGGCGGGTTTCACATGCCACCAACTCCACATTCAGAAACCACTTCAGCGCCAAAGCCCTTTTCAGCTATCCCTAAATACAAAGGCTCTAGATGCAGATGTTGCTGTAAGAGCTAATTCCATCCAGCAACACTGCATGTTGCTGAATTGCATATTGAAGAAGAATCAGCCGAGTGGTTCTTGTGGGAGAACAACTCCATTTGGCTCACTGACTTCACACACCATCAGGCTGACAGGCAGCTCTCAAGCAAACTACGTGTTCACACACTATGCTTAATGCCGATTGAGTGCATTGTCCTGAAGGGCAGCTTGGTGAGCATCCCACACAAACGAAGGCTTCACAGGCGGGTTTCACATGCCACCAACTCCACATTCAGAAACCACTTCAGCGCCAAAGCCGTTTTCAGCTAGCCCTAAATACAAAGGCTCTAGACCCAGATGTTGCTGTAAGAGCTAATTCCATCAAGCAACACTGCATGTTGCTGAATTGCATATTGAAGAAGAATCAGCCGAGTGGTTCTTGTGGGAGAAAAACTCCATTTGGCTCACTGACTTCACACACCATCAGGCTGACAGGCAGCTCTCAAGCAAACTACGTGTTCACACACTATGCTTAATGCCGTTTTAGAGCATTGTCCTGAAGGGCAGCTTGGTGAGCATCATACACAAACGAAGGCTCCACAGGCGGGTTTCACATGCCACCAACTCCACGTTCAGAAACCACTTCAGCGCCAAAGCTGTTTTCAGCTAGCCCTAAATACAAAGGCTCTAGACGCAGATGTTGCTGTAAGAGCTAACTCCATCAAGCAACACTGCATGTTGCTGAATTGCATATTGAAGAAGAATACGCCGAGTGGTTCTTGTGGGAGAACAACTCCATTTGGCTCACTGACTTCACACACCATCAGGCTGACAGGCAGCTCTCAAGCAAACTACGTGTTCACACACTATGCTTAATGCAGTTTGAGTGCATTGTCCTGAAGGGCAGCTTGGTGAGCATCCCACACAAACGAAGGCTCCACAGGCGGGTTTCACATGCCACCAACTCCACATTCAGAAACCACTCCAGCGCCAAAGCTGTTTTCAGCTAGCCCTAAATACAAAGGCTCTAGATGCAGATGTTGCTGTAAGAGCTAATTCCATCAAGCAACACTGCATGTTGCTGAATTGCATATTGAAGAAGAATCAGCCGAGTGGTTCTTGTGGGAGAACAACTCCATTTGGCTCATTGACTTCACACACCATCAGGCTGACAGGCAGCTCTCAAGCAAACTACGTGTTCACACACTATGCTTAATGCCGTTTGAGTGCATTGTCCTGAAGGGCAGCTTGGTGAGCATCCCACACAAACGAAGGCTCCACAGGCGGGTTTCACATGCCACCAACTCCACATTCAGAAACCACTTCAGCGCCAAAGCCCTTTTCAGCTAGCCCTAAATACAAAGGTTCTAGATGCAGATGTTGCTGTAAGAGCTAATTCCATCAAGCAACACTGCATGTTGCTGAATTGCATATTGAAGAAGAATCAGCCGAGTGGTTCTTGTGGGAGAACAACTCCATTTGGCTCACTGACTTCACACACCATCAGGCTGACAGGCAGCTCTCAAGCAAACTACGTGTTCACACACTATGCTTAATGCCTTTTGAGTGCATTGTCCTGAAGGGCAGGTTGGTGAGCAACCAAACAAACGAAGGCTCCACAGACGGGTTTCACATGCCACCAACTCCACATTCAGAAACCACTTCAGCGCCAAAGCCCTTTTCAGCTAGCCCTAAATACAAAGGCTCTAGATGCAGATGTTGCTGTAAGAGCTAATTCCATCCAGCAACACTGCATGTTGCTGAATTGCATATTGAAGAAGAATCAGCCGAGTGGTTCTTGTGGGAGAACAACTCCATTTGGCTCATTGACTTCACACACCATCAGGCTGACAGGCAGCTCTCAAGCAAACTACGTGTTCACACACTATGCTAAATGCCGTTTGAGTGCATTGTCCTGAAGGGCAGCTTGGTGAGCATCCCACACAAACGAAGGCTCCACAGGCGGGTTTCACAT
Source organism: Ochotona princeps (assembly GCF_030435755.1). Taxonomy (NCBI): domain Eukaryota; kingdom Metazoa; phylum Chordata; class Mammalia; order Lagomorpha; family Ochotonidae; genus Ochotona; species Ochotona princeps. Next base: position 36,813,695 of record NC_080847.1, read on the forward strand.
GCCACCAACTCCACATTCAGAAACCACTTCAGCGCCAAAGCCGTTTTCAGCTAGCCCTAAATAGAAAGGCTCTAGACGCAGATGTTGCTGTAAGAGCTAATTCCATCAAGCAACACTGCATGTTGCTGAATTGCATATTGAAGAAGAATCAGCCGAGTGGTTCTTGTGGGAGAACAACTCCATTTGGCTCACTGACTTCACACACCATCAGGCTGACAGGCAGCTCTCAAGCAAACTACGTGTTCACACACTATGCTTAATGCATTTTGAGTGCATTGTCCTCAAGGGCAGCTTGGTGAGCATCCCACACAAACGAAGGCTCCACAGGCGGGTTTCACATGCCACCAACTCCACATTCAGAAACCACTTCAGCGCCAAAGCCCTTTTCAGCTAGCCCTAAATACAAAGGCTCTAGACGCAGATGTTGCTGTAAGAGCTAATTCCATCAAGCAACACTGCATGTTGCTGAATTGCATATTGAAGAAGAATCAGCCGAGTGGTTCTTGTGGGAGAACAACTCCATTTGGCTCACTGACTTCACACACCATCAGGCTGACAGGCAGCTCTCAAGCAAACTACGTGTTCACACACTATGCTTAATGCATTTTGAGTGCATTGTCCTCAAGGGCAGCTTGGTGAGCATCCCACACAAACGAAGGCTCCACAGGCGGGTTTCACATGCCACCAACTCCACATTCAGAAACCACTTCAGCGCCAAAGCCCTTTTCAGCTAGCCCTAAATACAAAGGCTCTAGACGCAGATGTTGCTGTAAGAGCTAATTCCATCAAGTAGCACTGCATGTTGCTGAATGGCATATTGAAGAAGAATCAGCCGAGTGGTTCTTGTGGGAAAACAACTCCATTTGGCTCACTGACTTCACACACCATCAGGCTGACAGGCAGCTCTCAAGCAAACTACGTGTTCACACACTATGCTTAATGCCGTTTGAGTGCATTGTCCTGAAGGGCAGCTTGATGAGCATCCCACACAAACGAAGGCTCCACAGGCGGGTTTCACATGCCACCAACTACACATTCAGAAACCACTTCAGCGCCAAAGCCCTTTTCAGCTAGCCCTAAATACAAAGGCTCTAGACGCAGATGTGGCTGTAAGAGCTAATTCCATCAAGCAACACTGCATGTTGCTGAATTGCATATTGAAGAAGAATCAGCCGAGTGGTTCTTGTGGGAGAACAACTCCATTTGGCTCACTGACTTCACACACCAGCAGGCTGACAGGCAGCTCTCAAGCAAACTACGTGTTCACACACTATGCTTAATGCATTTTGAGTGCATTGTCCTCAAGGGCAGGTTGGTGAGCATCCCACACAAACGAAGGCTTCACAGGCGGGTTTCACATGCCACCAACTCCACATTCAGAAACCACTTCAGCGCCAAAGCCCTTTTCAGCTAGCCCTAAATACAAAGGCTCTAGACGCAGATGTGGCTGTAAGAGCTAATTCCATCAAGCAACACTGCATGTTGCTGAATGGCATATTGAAGAAGAATCAGCCGAGTGGTTCTTGTGGGAGAACAACTCCATTTGGCTCACTGACTTCACACACCATCAGGCTGACAGGCAGCTCTCAAGCAAACTACGTGTTCACACACTATGCTTAATGCCGTTTGAGTGCATTGTCCTGAAGGGCAGGTTGGTGAGCATCCCACACAAACGAAGGCTTTACAGGCGGGTTTCACATGCCACCAACTCCACATTCAGAAACCACTTCAGCGCCAAAGCCGTTTTCAGCTAGCCCTAAATACAAAGGCTCTAGACCCAGATGTTGCTGTAAGAGCTAATTCCATCAAGCAACACTGCATGTTGCTGAATTGCATATTGAAGAAGAATCAGCCGAGTGGTTCTTGTGGGAGAAAAACTCCATTTGGCTCACTGACTTCACACACCATCAGGCTGACAGGCAGCTCTCAAGCAAACTACGTGTTCACACACTATGCTTAATGCCGTTTGAGTGCATTGTCCTGAAGGGCAGCTTGGTGAGCATCCCACACAAACGAAAGCTCCACAGGCGGGTTTCACATGCCACCAACTCCACGTTCAGAAACCACTTCAGCGCCAAAGCTGTTTTCAGCTAGCCCTAAATACAAAGGCTCTAGACGCAGATGTTGCTGTAAGAGCTAACTCCATCAAGCAACACTGCATGTTGCTGAATTGCATATTGAAGAAGAATACGCCGAGTGGTTCTTGTGGGAGAACAACTCCATTTGGCTCACTGACTTCACACACCATCAGGCTGACAGGCAGCTCTCAAGCAAACTACGTGTTCACACACTATGCTAAATGCTGTTTGAGTGCATTGTCCTGAAGGGCAGCTTGGTGAGCATCCCACACAAACGAAGGCTCCACAGGCGGGTTTCACATGCCACCAACTCCACATTCAGAAACCACTTCAGCGCCAAAGCCCTTTTCAGCTATCCCTAAATACAAAGGCTCTAGATGCAGATGTTGCTGTAAGAGCTAATTCCATCCAGCAACACTGCATGTTGCTGAATTGCATATTGAAGAAGAATCAGCCGAGTGGTTCTTGTGGGAGAACAACTCCATTTGGCTCACTGACTTCACACACCATCAGGCTGACAGGCAGCTCTCAAGCAAACTACGTGTTCACACACTATGCTTAATGCCGATTGAGTGCATTGTCCTGAAGGGCAGCTTGGTGAGCATCCCACACAAACGAAGGCTTCACAGGCGGGTTTCACATGCCACCAACTCCACATTCAGAAACCACTTCAGCGCCAAAGCCGTTTTCAGCTAGCCCTAAATACAAAGGCTCTAGACCCAGATGTTGCTGTAAGAGCTAATTCCATCAAGCAACACTGCATGTTGCTGAATTGCATATTGAAGAAGAATCAGCCGAGTGGTTCTTGTGGGAGAAAAACTCCATTTGGCTCACTGACTTCACACACCATCAGGCTGACAGGCAGCTCTCAAGCAAACTACGTGTTCACACACTATGCTTAATGCCGTTTTAGAGCATTGTCCTGAAGGGCAGCTTGGTGAGCATCATACACAAACGAAGGCTCCACAGGCGGGTTTCACATGCCACCAACTCCACGTTCAGAAACCACTTCAGCGCCAAAGCTGTTTTCAGCTAGCCCTAAATACAAAGGCTCTAGACGCAGATGTTGCTGTAAGAGCTAACTCCATCAAGCAACACTGCATGTTGCTGAATTGCATATTGAAGAAGAATACGCCGAGTGGTTCTTGTGGGAGAACAACTCCATTTGGCTCACTGACTTCACACACCATCAGGCTGACAGGCAGCTCTCAAGCAAACTACGTGTTCACACACTATGCTTAATGCCGTTTGAGTGCATTGTCCTGAAGGGCAGCTTGGTGAGCATCCCACACAAACGAAGGCTCCACAGGCGGGTTTCACATGCCACCAATTCCACATTCAGAAACCACTTCAGCGCCAAAGCCGTTTTCAGCTAGCCCTAAATACAAAGGCTCTAGACGCAGATGTTGCTGTAAGAGCTAATTCCATCAAGCAACACTGCATGTTGCTGAATTGCATACTGAAGAAGAATCAGCCGAGTGGTTCTTGTGAGAGAAGAGCTCCATTGGCTCACTGACTTCACACACCATCAGGCTGACAGGCAGCTCTCAAGCAAACTACGTGTTCACACACTATGCTTAATGCCGTTTGAGTGCATTGTCCTGAAGGGCAGCTTGGTGAGCATCCCACACAAACGAAGGCTCCACAGGCGGGTTTCACATGCCACCAACTCCACATTCAGAAACCACTTCAGCGCCAAAGCCCTTTTCAGCTAGCCCTAAATACAAAGGCTCTAGACGCAGATGTTGCTGTAAGAGCTAATTCCATCAAGCAACACTGCATGTTGCTGAATTGCATACTGAAGAAGAATCAGCCGAGTGGTTCTTGTGGGAGAACAATGCAGGCCCCGGTCTCCCAAGGATTAACTCCACAGCTTAGCTTGTTTCTCAGAGCATAACAGGATTGGTAATTTTGGCCTGATACATATAGCCACTGGCTTAACCGCAAGTTCCTGCTTCCTATTTGTCAAGTTATCTGCCAAGGGATTGGATAAAACTCAAGGGATTTAGGGTGGCCACTAGAGGATTGGATAAACACTGGGAGGAACTGAAGGGATTTAGGGTTGCCACTACTGGGAGGAACTGAAGGGATTTAGGGTGGCCACTACTGGGAGGAGCTAAGCAGAGTATAAAAGAAAGTCTGGAGTTGCAATAAAGGCATTCTGTCATCGACCGGCATTCGGTGTACTGCGTGTTGCCTTGTCTTGTCTCTCTGCGTTGTCTGCCTTGCAACCCTAGTCCCTCCGCTCGGCTCGGATTACGTGGCGACGCGGGCGTTGCCAACAGAACAACTCCATTTGGCTCACTGACTTCACACACCATCAGGCTGACAGGCAGCTCTCAAGCAAACTACGTGTTCACACACTATGCTTAATGCCGTTTGAGTGCATTGTCCTGAAGGGCAGCTTGGTGAGCATCCCACACAAACGAAGGCTCCACAGACGGGTTTCACATGCCACCAACTCCACATTCAGAAACCACTTCAGCGCCAAAGCCGTTTTCAGCTAGCCCTAAATACAAAGGCTCTAGACGCAGATGTTGCTGTAAGAGGTAATTCCATCAAGCAACACTGCATGTTGCTGAATTGCATATTGCAGAAGAATCAGCCGAGTGGTTCTTGTGGGAGAACAACTCCATTTGCCTCACTGACTTCACACACCATCAGGCTGACAGCCAGCTCTCAAGCAAACTACGTGTTCACACACTATGCTTAATGCATTTTGAGTGCATTGTCCTGAAGGGCAGCTTGGTGAGCATCCCACACAAACGAAAGCTCCAAAGGCGGGTTTCACATGCCACCAACTCCACATTCAGAAACCACTTCAGCGCCAAAGCCGTTTTCAGCTAGCCCTAAATACAAAGGCTCTAGACGCAGATGTTGCTGTAAGAGCTAATTCCATCAAGCAACACTGCATGTTGCTGAATGGCATATTGAAGAAGAATCAGCCGAGTGGTTCTTGTGGGAGAACAACTCCATTTGGCTCACTGACTTCACACACCAGCAGGCTGACAGGCAGCTCTCAAGCAAACTACGTGTTCACACACTATGCTTAATGCCGTTTGAGTGAATTGTCCTGAAGGGCAGCTTGGTGAGCATCCCACACAAACGAAAGCTCCACAGGCGGGTTTCACATGCCACCAACTCCACATTCAGAAAGCACTTCAGCGCCAAAGCCGTTGTCAGCTAGCCCTAAATACAAAGGCTCTAGACGCAGATGTTGCTGTAAGAGCTAATTCCATCAAGCAACACTGCATGTTGCTGAATGGCATATTGAAGAAGAATCAGCCGAGTGGTTCTTGTGGGAGAACAACTCCATTTGGCTCACTGACTTCACACACCAGCAGGCTGACAGGCAGCTCTCAAGCAAACTACGTGTTCACACACTATGCTTAATGCCGTTTGAGTGAATTGTCCTGAAGGGCAGCTTGGTGAGCATCCCACACAAACGAAAGCTCCACAGGCGGGTTTCACATGCCACCAACTCCACATTCAGAAAGCACTTCAGCGCCAAAGCCGTTGTCAGCTAGCCCTAAATACAAAGGCTCTAGACGCAGATGTTGCTGTAAGAGCTAATTCCATCAAGCAACACTGCATGTTGCTGAATTGCATATTGAAGAAGAATCAGCCGAGTGGTTCTTGTGGGAGAACAACTCCATTTGGCTCATTGACTTCACACACCATCAGGCTGACAGGCAGCTCTCAAGCAAACTACGTGTTCACACACTATGCTTAATGCCGATTGAGTGCATTGTCCTGAAGGGCAGCTTGGTGAGCATCCCACACAAACGAAGGCTCCACAGGCGGGTTTCACATGCCACCAACTCCACATTCAGAAACCACTTCAGCGCCAAAGCCGTTTTCAGCTAGCCCTAAATACAAAGGTTCTAGATGCAGATGTTGCTGTAAGAGCTAATTCCATCAAGCAACACTGCATGTTGCTGAATTGCATATTGAAGAAGAATCAGCCGAGTGGTTCTTGTGGGAGAACAACTCCATTTGGCTCACTGACTTCACACACCATCAGGCTGACACGCAGCTCTCAAGCAAACTACGTGTTCACACACTATGCTTAATGCCGTTTGAGTGCATTGTCCTGAAGGGCAGCTTGGTGAGCATCCCACACAAACGAAGGCTCCACAGGCGGGTTTCACATGCCACCAACTCCACATTCAGAAACCACTCCAGCGCCAAAGCCGTTTTCAGCTAGCCCTAAATACAAAGGCTCTAGACGCAGATGTTGCTGTAAGAGCTAATTCCATCAAGCAACACTGCATGTTGCTGAATTGCATATTGAAGAAGAATCAGCCGAGTGGTTCTTGTGGGAGAACAACTCCATTTGGCTCACTGAATTCACACACCATCAGGCTGACAGGCAGCTCTCAAGCAAACTACGTGTTCACTCACTATGCTTAATGCCGTTTGAGTGCATTGTCCTCAAGGGCAGCTTGGTGAGCATCCCACACAAACGAAGGCTCCACAGGCGGGTTTCACATGCCACCAACTCCACATTCAGAAACCACTTCAGCGCCAAAGCCAATTTCAGCTAGCCCTAAATACAAAGGCTCTAGACGCAGATGTTGCTGTAAGAGCTAATTCCATCAAGCAACACTGCATGTTGCTGAATTGCATATTGAAGAAGAATCAGCCGAGTGGTTCTTGTGGGAGAACAACTCCATTTGGCTCACTGACTTCACACACCATCAGGCTGACAGGCAGCTCTCAAGCAAACTACGTGTTCACACACTATGCTTAATGCCGTTTGAGTGCATTGTCCTGAAGGGCAGCTTGGTGAGCATCCCACACAAACGAAGGCTCCACAGGCTGGTTTCACATGCCACCAACTCCACATTCAGAAACCACTTCATCGCCAAAGCCGTTTTCAGCTAGCCCTAAATACAAAGGCTCTAGACGCAGATGTGGCTGTAAGAGCTAATTCCATCAAGCAACACTGCATGTTGCTGAATTGCATATTGAAGAAGAATCAGCCGAGTGGTTCTTGTGGGAGAACAACTCCATTTGGCTCACTGACTTCACACACCATCAGGCTGACAGGCAGCTCTCAAGCAAACTACGTGTTCACACACTATGCTTAATGCCGTTTGAGTGCATTGTCCTGAAGGGCAGCTTGGTGAGCATCCCACACAAACGAAGGCTCCACAGGCGGGTTTCACATGCCACCAACTCCACATTCAGAAACCACTACAGCGCCAAAGCCCTTTTCAGCTAGCCCTAAATACAAAGGTTCTAGATGCAGATGTTGCTGTAAGAGCTAATTCCATCAGGCAACACTGCATGTTGCTGAATTGCATATTGAAGAAGAATCAGCCGAGTGGTTCTTGTGGGAGACCAACTCCATTTGGCTCACTGACTTCACACACCATCAGGCTGACAGGCAGCTCTCAAGCAAACTACGTGTTCACACACTATGCTTAATGCAGTTTGAGTGCATTGTCCTGAAGGGCAGCTTGGTGAGCATCCCACACAAACGAAGGCTCCACAGGCGGGTTTCACATGCCACCAACTCCACATTCAGAAACCACTTCAGCGCCAAAGCCCTTTTCAGCTAGCCCTAAATACAAAGGCTCTAGATGCAGATGTTGCTGTAAGAGCTAATTCCATCAAGCAACACTGCATGTTGCTGAATTGCATATTGAAGAAGAATCAGCCGAGTGGTTCTTGTGGGAGAACAACTCCATTTGGCTCACTGACTTCACACACCATCAGGCTGACAGGCAGCTCTCAAGCAAACTACGTGTTCACACACTATGCTTAATGCCGTTTGAGTGCATTGTCCTGAAGGGAAGCTTGGTGAGCATCCCACACAAACGAAGGCTCCACAGGCGGGTTTCACATGCCACCAACTCCACATTCAGAAACCACTTCAGCGCCAAAGCCGTTTTCAGCTAGCCCTAAATACAAAGGCTCTAGATGCAGATGTTGCTGTAAGAGCTAATTCCATCAAGCAACACTGCATGTTGCTGAATTGCATATTGAAGAAGAATCAGCCGAGTGGTTCTTGAGGGAGAACAACTCCATTTGGCTCACTGACTTCACACACCATCAGGCTGACAGGCAGCTCTCAAGCAAACTACGTGTTCACACACTATGCTTAATGCATTTTGAGTGCATTGTCCTCAAGGGCAGCTTGGTGAGCATCCCACACAAACGAAGGCTCCACAGGCGGGTTTCACATGCCACCAACTCCACATTCAGAAACCACTTCAGCGCCAAAGCCCATTTCAGCTAGCCCTAAATACAAAGGCTCTAGACGCAGATGTGCCTGTAAGAGCTAATTCCATCAAGCAACACTGCATGTTGCTGAATTGCATATTGAAGAAGAATCAGCCGAGTGGTTCTTGTGGGAGAACAACTTCATTTGGCTCACTGACTTCACACACCATCAGGCTGACAGGCAGCTCTCAAGCAAACTACGTGTTCACACACTATGCTTAATGCCGTTTGATTGCATTGTCCTGAAGGGCAGCTTGGTGAGCATCCCACACAAACGAAGGCTCCACAGGCGGGTTTCACATGCCACCAACTCCACATTCAGAAACCACTTCAGCGCCAAAGCCGTTTTCAGATAGCCCTAAATACAAAGGCTCTAGACGCAGATGTTGCTGTAAGAGCTAATTCTATCAAGCAACACTGCATGTTGCTGAATGGCAGATTGAAGAAGAATCAGCCGCGTGGTTCTTGTGGGAGAACAACTCCATTTGGCTCACTGACTTCACACACCAGCAGGCTCACAGTCAGCTCTCAAGCAAACTACGTGTTCAAACACTATGCTTAATGCCTTTTGAGTGCATTGTCCTGAAGGGCAGCTTGGTGAGCATCCCACACAAACGAAGGCTCCACAGGCGGGTTTCACATGCCACCAACTCCACATTCAGAAACCACTTCAGCGCCAAAGCCCTTTTCAGCTAGCCCTAAATACAAAGGCTCTAGACGCAGATGTGGCTGTAAGAGCTAATTCCATCAAGCAACACTGCATGTTGCTGAATTGCATATTGAAGAAGAATCAGCCGAGTGGTTCTTGCGGGAGAACAACTCCATTTGGCTCACTGACTTCACACACCATCAGGCTGACAGGCAGCTCTCAAGCAAACTACGTGTTCACACACTATGCTTAATGCAGTTTGAGTGCATTGTCCTGAAGGGCAGGTTGGTGAGCATCCCACACAAACGAAGGCTCCACAGGCGGGTTTCACATGCCACCAACTCCACATTCAGAAACCACTACAGCGCCAAAGCCGTTTTCAGCTAGCCCTAAATACAAAGGCTCTAGACGCAGATGTGGCTGTAAGAGCTAATTCCATCAAGCAACACTGCATGTTGCTGAATTGCATATTGAAGAAGAATCAGCCGAGTGGTTCTTGTGGGAGAACAACTCCATTTGGCTCACTGACTTCACACACCATCAGGCTGACAGGCAGCTCTCAAGCAAACTACGTGTTCACACACTATGCTTAATGCCGTTTGAGTGCATTGTCCTGAAGGGCAGCTTGGTGAGCATCCCACACAAATGAAGGCTCCACAGGCGGGTTTCACATGCCACCAACTCCACATTCAGAAACCACTTCAGCGCCAAAGCCGTTTTCAGATAGCCCTAAATACAAAGGCTCTAGATGCAGATGTTGCTGTAAGAGCTAATTCCATCAAGCAACACTGCATGTTGCTGAATTGCATATTGAAGAAGAATCAGCCGAGTGGTTCTTGTGGGAGAACAACTCCATTTGGCTCACTGACTTCACACACCATCAGGCTGACAGGCAGCTCTCAAGCAAACTACGTGTTCACACACTATGCTTAATGCCGTTTGAGTGCATTGTCCTGAAGGGCAGCTTGGTGAGCATCCCACACAAACGAAGGCTCCACAGGCGGGTTTCACATGCCACCAACTCCACATTCAGAAACCACTTCAGCGCCAAAGCCCTTTTCAGCTAGCCCTAAATACAAAGGCTCTAGACGCAGATGTTGCTGTAAGAGCTAATTCCATCAAGCAACACTGCATGTTGCTGAATTGCATATTGAAGAAGAATCAGCCGAGTGGTTCTTGTGGGAGAACAACTCCATTTGGCTCACTGACTTCACACACCATCAGGCTGACACGCAGCTCTCAAGCAAACTACGTGTTCACACACTATGCTTAATGCCGTCTGAGTGCATTGTCCTGAAGGGCAGCTTGGTGAGCATCCCACACAAACGAAGGCTCCACAGGCGGGTTTCACATGCCACCAACTCCACATTCAGAAACCACTTCAGCGCCAAAGCCCTTTTCAGCTAGCCCTAAATACAAAGGCTCTAGACGCAGATGTTGCTGTAAGAGCTAATTCCATCAAGCAACACTGCATGTTGCTGAATTGCATATTGAAGAAGAATCAGCCGAGTGGTTCTTGTGGGAGAACAACTCCATTTGGCTCACTGACTTCACACACCATCAGGCTGACACGCAGCTCTCAAGCAAACTACGTGTTCACACACTATGCTTAATGCCGTTTGAGTGCATTGTCCTGAAGGGCAGCTTGGTGAGCATCCCACACAAACGAAGGCTCCACAGGCGGGTTTCACATGCCACCAACTCCACATTCAGAAACCACTTCAGCGCCAAAGCCGTTTTCAGCTAGCCCTAAATACAAAGTTTCTAGATGCAGATGTTGCTGTAAGAGCTAATTCCATCAAGCAACACTGCATGTTGCTGAATTGCATATTGAAGAAGAATCAGCCGAGTGGTTCTTGTGGGAGAACAACTCCATTTGGCTCACTGACTTCACACACCATCAGGCTGACAGGCAGCTCTCAAGCAAACTACGTGTTCACACACTATGCTTAATGCCGTTTGAGTGCATTGTCCTGAAGGGCAGGTTGGTGAGCATCCCACACAAACGAAGGCTCCACAGGCGGGTTTCACATGCCACCAACTCCACATTCAGAAACCACTTCAGCGCCAAAGCCGTTTTCAGCTAGCCCTAAATACAAAGGCTCTAGACGCAGATGTTGCTGTAAGAGCTAATTCCATCAAGCAACACTGCATGTTGCTGAATTGCATATTGAAGAAGAATCAGCCGAGTGGTTCTTGTGGGAGAACAACTCCATTTGGCTCACTGACTTCACACACCATCAGGCTGACACGCAGCTCTCAAGCAAACTACGTGTTCACACACTACGCTTAATGCCGTCTGAGTGCATTGTCCTGAAGGGCAGCTTGGTGAGCATCCCACACAAACGAAGGCTCCACAGGCGGGTTTCACATGCCACCAACTCCACATTCAGAAACCACTTCAGCGCCAAAGCCCTTTTCAGCTAGCCCTAAATACAAAGGCTCTAGACACAGATGTTGCTGTAAGAGCTAATTCCATCAAGCAACACTGCATGTTGCTGAATGGCATATTGAAGAAGAATCAGCCGAGTGGTTCTTGTGGGAGAACAACTCCATTTGGCTCACTGACTTCACACACCATCAGGCTGACAGGCAGCTCTCAAGCAAACTACGTGTTCACACACTATGCTTAATGCCGTTTGAGTGCATTGTCCTGAAGGGCAGCTTGGTGAGCATCCCACACAAACGAAGGCTCCACAGGCGGGTTTCACATGCCACCAACTCCACATTCAGAAACCACTTCAGCGCCAAAGCCGTTTTCAGCTAGCCCTAAATACAAAGGTTCTAGATGCAGATGTTGCTGTAAGAGCTAATTCCATCAAGCAACACTGCATGTTGCTGAATTGCATATTGAAGAAGAATCAGCCGAGTGGTTCTTGTGGGAGAACAACTCCATTTGGCTCACTGACTTCACACACCATCAGGCTGACACACAGCTCTCAAGCAAACTACGTGTTCACACACTATGCTTAATGCCGTTTGAGTGCATTGTCCTGAAGGGCAGCTTGGTGAGCATCCCACACAAACGAAGGCTCCACAGGCGGGTTTCACATGCCACCAACTCCACATTCAGAAACCACTTCAGCGCCAAAGCCGTTGTCAGCTAGCCCTAAATACAAAGGCTCTAGACGCAGATGTGGCTGTAAGAGCTAATTCCATCAAGCAACACTGCATGTTGCTGAATTGCATATTGAAGAAGAATCAGCCGAGTGGTTCTTGTGGGAGAACAACTCCATTTGGCTCATTGACTTCACACACCATCAGGCTGACAGGCAGCTCTCAAGCAAACTACGTGTTCACACACTATGCTTAATGCCGTTTGAGTGCATTGTCCTGAAGGGCAGCTTGGTGAGCATCCCACACAAACGAAGGCTCCACAGGCGGGTTTCACATGCCACCAACTCCACATTCAGAAACCACTTCAGCGCCAAAGCCGTTTTCAGCTAGCCCTAAATACAAAAGTTCTAGATGCAGATGTTGCTGTAAGAGCTAATTCCATCAAGCAACACTGCATGTTGCTGAATTGCATATTGAAGAAGAATCAGCCGAGTGGTTCTTGTGGGAGAACAACTCCATTTGGCTCACTGACTTCACACACCATCAGGCTGACAGGCAGCTCTCAAGCAAACTACGTGTTCACACACTATGCTTAATGCATTTTGAGTGCATTGTCCTGAAGGGCAGCTTGGTGAGCATCCCACACAAATGAAGGCTCCACAGGCGGGTTTCACATGCCACCAACTCCACATTCAGAAACCACTTCAGCGCCAAAGCCGTTTTCAGATAGCCCTAAATACAAAGGCTCTAGATGCAGATGTTGCTGTAAGAGCTAATTCCATCAAGCAACACTGCATGTTGCTGAATTGCATATTGAAGAAGAATCAGCCGAGTGGTTCTTGTGGGAGAACAACTCCATTTGGCTCATTGACTTCACACACCATCAGGCTGACAGGCAGCTCTCAAGCAAACTACGTGTTCACACACTATGCTAAATGCCGTTTGAGTGCATTGTCCTGAAGGGCAGCTTGGTGAGCATCCCACACAAACGAAGGCTCCACAGGCGGGTTTCACATGCCACCAACTCCACATTCAGAAACCACTTCAGCGCCAAAGCCGTTTTCAGCTAGCCCTAAATACAAAGGTTCTAGATGCAGATGTTGCTGTAAGAGCTAATTCCATCAAGCAACACTGCATGTTGCTGAATTGCATATTGAAGAAGAATCAGCCGAGTGGTTCTTGTGGGAGAACAACTCCATTTGGCTCACTGACTTCACACACCATCAGGCTCACAGGCAGCTCTCAAGCAAACTACGTGTTCACACACTATGCTTAATGCCGTTTGAGTGCATTGTCCTGAAGGGCAGCTTGGTGAGCATCCCACACAAACGAAGGCTCCACAGGCGGGTTTCACATGCCACCAACTCCACATTCAGAAACCACTTCAGCGCCAAAGCCCTTTTCAGCTAGCCCTAAATACAAAGGCTCTAGACGCAGATGTTGCTGTAAGAGCTAATTCCATCAAGCAACACTGCATGTTGCTGAATTGCATATTGAAGAAGAATCAGCCGAGTGGTTCTTGCGGGAGAACAACTCCATTTGGCTCACTGACTTCACACACCATCAGGCTCACAGGCAGCTCTCAAGCAAACTACGTGTTCACACACTATGCTTAATGCCGTTTGAGTGCATTGTCCTGAAGGGCAGCTTGGTGAGCATCCCACACAAACGAAGGCTCCACAGGCGGGTTTCACATGCCACCAACTCCACATTCAGAAACCACTTCAGCGCCAAAGCCCTTTTCAGCAAGCCCTAGAAACAAAGTCTCTAGACACAGGTGTTGCTGTAAGAGCTAATTCCATCAAGCAACACTGCATGTTGCTGAATTGCATATTGAAGAAGACTCAGCCGAGTGGTTCTTGTGGGAGAACAACTCCATTTGGTTCACTGACTTCACACACCATCAGGCTGACAGGCAGCTCTCAAGCAAACTACGTGTTCACACACTATGCTTAATGCCGTTTGAGTGCATTGTCATGAATGGCAGGTTGGTGAGCATCCCACACAAACGAAGGCTCCACAGGCGGGTTTCACATGCCACCAACTCCACATTCAGAAACCACTACAGCGCCAAAGCCCTTTTCAGCTAGCCCTAAATACAAAGGCTCTAGATGCAGATGTTGCTGTAAGAGCTAATTCCATCAAGCAACACTGCATGTTGCTGAATTGCATATTGAAGAAGAATCAGCCGAGTGGTTCTTGCGGGAGAACAACTCCATTTGGCTCATTGACTTCACACACCATCAGGCTGACAGGCAGCTCTCAAGCAAACTACGTGTTCACTCACTATGCTTAATGCCGTTTGAGTGCATTGTCCTGAAGGTCAGGTTGGTGAGCATCCCACACAAACGAAGGCTCCACAGGCGGGTTTCACATGCCACCAACTCCACATTCAGAAACCACTTCAGCGCCAAAGCCGTTTTCAGCTAGCCCTAAATACAAAGGCTCTAGATGCAGATGTTGCTGTAAGAGCTAATTCCATCAAGCAACACTGCATGTTGCTGAATTGCATATTGAAGAAGAATCAGCCGAGTGGTTCTTGTGGGAGAACAACTCCATTTGGCTCACTGACTTCACACACCATCAGGCTGACAGGCAGCTCTCAAGCAAACTACGTGTTCACACACTATGCTTAATGCCGTTTGAGTGCATTGTCCTGAAGGGCAGGTTGGTGAGCATCCCACACAAACGAAGGCTCCACAGGCGGGTTTCACATGCCACCAACTCCACATTCAGAAACCACTTCAGCGCCAAAGCCGTTTTCAGCTAGCCCTAAATACAAAGGCTCTAGACGCAGATGTTGCTGTAAGAGCTAATTCCATCAAGCAACACTGCATGTTGCTGAATTGCATATTGAAGAAGAATCAGCCGAGTGGTTCTTGTGGGAGAACAACTCCATTTGGCTCACTGACTTCACACACCATCAGGCTGACACGCAGCTCTCAAGCAAACTACGTGTTCACACACTATGCTTAATGCCGTCTGAGTGCATTGTCCTGAAGGGCAGGTTGGTGAGCATCCCACACAAACGAAGGCTCCACAGGCGGGTTTCACATGCCACCAACTCCACATTCAGAAACCACTTCAGCGCCAAAGCCCTTTTCAGCTAGCCCTAAATACAAAGGCTCTAGACACAGATGTTGCTGTAAGAGCTAATTCCATCAAGCAACACTGCATGTTGCTGAATGGCATATTGAAGAAGAATCAGCCGAGTGGTTCTTGTGGGAGAACAACTCCATTTGGCTCACTGACTTCACACACCATCAGGCTGACAGGCAGCTCTCAAGCAAACTACGTGTTCACACACTATGCTTAATGCCGTTTGAGTGCATTGTCCTGAAGGGCAGGTTGGTGAGCATCCCACACAAATGAAGACCCCACAGGCGGGTTTCACATGCCACCAACTCCACATTCAGAAACCACTTCAGCGCCAAAGCCGTTTTCTGCTAGCCCTAAATACAAAGGCTCTAGACGCAGATGTGGCTGTAAGAGCTAATTCCATCAAGCAACACTGCATGTTGCTGAATTGCATATTGAAGAAGAATCAGCCGAGTGGTTCTTGTGGGAGAACAACTCCATTTGGCTCACTGACTTCACACACCATCAGGCTGACAGGCAGCTCTCAAGCAAACTACGTGTTCACACACTATGCTTAATGCCGTTTGAGTGCATTGTCCTGAAGGGCAGCTTGGTGAGCATCCCACACAAACGAAGGCTCCACAGGCGGGTTTCACATGCCACCAACTCCACATTCAGAAACCACTTCAGCGCCAAAGCCCTTTTCAGCTAGCCCTAAATACAAAGGCTCTAGACGCAGATGTTGCTGTAAGAGCTAATTCCATCAAGCAACACTGCATGTTGCTGAATTGCATATTGAAGAAGAATCAGCCGAGTGGTTCTTGTGGGAGAACAACTCCATTTGGCTCACTGACTTCACACACCATCAGGCTCACAGGCAGCTCTCAAGCAAACTACGTGTTCACACACTATGCTTAATGCCATTTGAGTGCATTGTCCTGAAGGGCAGCTTGGTGAGCATCCCACACAAACGAAGGCTCCACAGGTGGGTTTCACATGCCACCAACTCCACATTCAGAAACCACTTCAGCGCCAAAGCCGTTTTCAGCTAGCCCTATATACAAAGGCTCCAGACGCAGATGTTGCTGTAAGAGCTAATTCCATCAAGCAACACTGCATGTTGCTGAATGGCATAATGAAGAAGAATCAGCCGAGTGGTTCTTGTGGGAGAACAACTCCATTTGGCTCACTGACTTCACACACCATCAGGCTGACAGGCAGCTCTCAAGCAAACTACGTGTTCACACACTATGCTTAATGCAGTTTGAGTGCATTGTCCTGAATGGCAGGTTGGTGAGCATCCCATACAAACGAAGGCTCCACAGGCGGGTTTCACATGCCACCAACTCCACATTCAGAAACCACTTCAGCGCCAAAGCCGTTTTCAGCTAGCCCTAAATACAAAGGTTCTAGATGCAGATGTTGCTGTAAGAGCTAATTCCATCAAGCAACACTGCATGTTGCTGAATTGCATATTGAAGAAGAATCAGCCGAGTGGTTCTTGTGGGAGAACAACTCCATTTGGCTCACTGACTTCACACACCATCAGGCTCACAGGCAGCTCTCAAGCAAACTACGTGTTCACACACTATGCTTAATGCCGTTTGAGTGCATTGTCCTGAAGGGCAGCTTGGTGAGCATCCCACACAAACGAAGGCCCCACAGGCGGGTTTCACATGCCACCAACTCAACATTTAGAAACCACTTCAGCGCCAAAGCCGTTTTCAGCTAGCCCTAAATACAAAGGCTCTAGACGCAGATGTTGCTGTAAGAGCTAATTCCATCAAGCAACACTGCATGTTGCTGAATTGCATATTGAAGAAGAATCAGCCGAGTGGTTCTTGTGGGAGAACAACTCCATTTGGCTCACTGACTTCACACACCATCAGGCAGACAGGCAGCTCTCAAGCAAACTACGTGTTCACACACTATGCTTAATGCCGCTTGAGTGCATTGTCCTGAAGGGCAGCTTGGTGAGCATCCCACACAAACGAAGGCTCCACTGGAGGGTTTCTCATGCCACCAACTCCACATTTAGGAACCACTTCAGCGCCAAAGCCGTTTTCAGCTAGCCCTAAATACAAAGGCTCTAGACGCAGATGTTGCTGTAAGAGCTAATTCCATCAAGCAACACTGCATGTTGCTGAATTGCATATTGAAGAAGAATCAGCCGAGTGGTTCTTGTGGGAGAACAACTCCATTTGGCTCACTGACTTCACACACCTTCAGGCTGACAGGGAGCTCTCAACCAAACTACATGTTCACACACTATGCTTAATGCCGTTTGAGTGCATTGTCCTGAAGGGCAGCTTGGTGAGCATCCCACACAAACGAAGGCTCCACAGGCGGGTTTCACATGCCACCAACTCCACATTCAGAAACCACTTCAGCGCCAAAGCCGTTTTCAGCTAGCCCTCAATACAAAGGCTCTAGACGCAGATGTGGCTGTAAGAGCTAATTCCATCAAGCAACACTGCATGTTGCTGAATTGTATATTGAAGAAGAATCAGCCGAGTGGTTCTTGTGGGAGAACAGCTATATTTGGCTCACTGACTTCACACACCATCAGGCTGACAGGCAGCTCTCAAGCAAACTACGTGTTCACACACTATGCTTAATGCCGTTTGAGTGCATTGTCCTGAAGGGCAGGTTGGTGAGCATCTCACACAAACGAAGGCTCCACATGCGGGTTTTACATGCCACCAACTCCACATTCAGAAACCACTTCAGCGCCAAGCCCTTTTCAGCTAGCCCTAAATACAAAGGCTCTAGATGCAGATGTTGCTGTAAGAGCTAATTCCATCAAGCAACACTGCATGTTGCTGAATTGCATATTGAAGAAGAATCAGCCGAGTGGTTCTTGTGGGAGAACAACTCCATTTGGCTCACTGACTTCACACACCATCAGGCTCACAGGCAGCTCTCAAGCAAACTACGTGTTCACACACTATGCTTAATGCCGTTTGAGTGCATTGTCCTGAAGGGCAGGTTGGTGAGCATCCCACACAAACGAAGGCTCCACAGGCTGGTTTCACATGCCACCAACTCCACATTCAGAAACCACTTCAGCGCCAAAGCCGTTTTCAGCTAGCCGTAAATACAAAGGCTCTAGATGCAGATGTTGCTGTAAGAGCTAATTCCAACAAGCAACACTGCATGTTGCTGAATTGTATATTGAAGAAGAATCAGCCGAGTGGTTCTTGTGGGAGAACAGCTCCATTTGGCTCGCTGACTTCACACACCATCAGGCAGACAGGCAGCTCTCAAGCAAACTACGTGTTCACACACTATGCTTAATGCCGCTTGAGTGCATTGTCCTGAAGGGCAGGTTGGTGAGCATCCCACACAAACGAAGGCTCCACAGGCGGGTTTCACATGCCACCAACTCCACATTCAGAAACCACTTCAGCGCCAAAGCCGTTTTCAGCTAGCCCTAAATACAAAGGCTCTAGACGCAGATGTTGCTGTAAGAGCTAATTCCATCAAGCAACACTGCATGTTGCTGAATTGCATATTGAAGAAGACTCAGCCGAGTGGTTCTTGTGGGAGAACAACTCCATTTGGCTCACTGACTTCACACACCATCAGGCTCACAGGCAGCTCTCAAGCAAACTACGTGTTCACACACTATGCTTAATGCCGTTTGAGTGCATTGTCCTGAAGGGCAGCTTGGTGAGCATCCCACACAAACGAAGGCTCCACAGGTGGGTTTCACATGCCACCAACTCCACATTCAGAAACCACTTCAGCGCCAAAGCCGTTTTCAGCTAGCCCTAAATACAAAGGCTCCAGACGCAGATGTTGCTGTAAGAGCTAATTCCATCAAGCAACACTGCATGTTGCTGAATTGCATATTGAAGAAGACTCAGCCGAGTGGTTCTTGTGGGAGAACAACTCCATTTGGCTCACAGACTTCACACACCATCAGGCTCACAGGCAGCTCTCAAGCAAACTACGTGTTCACACACTATGCTTAATGCCATTTGAGTGCATTGTCCTGAAGGGCAGCTTGGTGAGCATCCCACACAAACGAAGGCTCCACAGGTGGGTTTCACATGCCACCAACTCCACATTCAGAAACCACTTCAGCGCCAAAGCCGTTTTCAGCTAGCCCTATATACAAAGGCTCCAGACGCAGATGTTGCTGTAAGAGCTAATTCCATCAAGCAACACTGCATGTTGCTGAATGGCATAATGAAGAAGAATCAGCCGAGTGGTTCTTGTGGGAGAACAACTCCATTTGGCTCACTGACTTCACACACCATCAGGCTGACAGGCAGCTCTCAAGCAAACTACGTGTTCACACACTATGCTTAATGCAGTTTGAGTGCATTGTCCTGAATGGCAGGTTGGTGAGCATCCCATACAAACGAAGGCTCCACAGGCGGGTTTCACATGCCACCAACTCCACATTCAGAAACCACTTCAGCGCCAAAGCCGTTTTCAGCTAGCCCTAAATACAAAGGTTCTAGATGCAGATGTTGCTGTAAGAGCTAATTCCATCAAGCAACACTGCATGTTGCTGAATTGCATATTGAAGAAGAATCAGCCGAGTGGTTCTTGTGGGAGAACAACTCCATTTGGCTCACTGACTTCACACACCATCAGGCTCACAGGCAGCTCTCAAGCAAACTACGTGTTCACACACTATGCTTAATGCCGTTTGAGTGCATTGTCCTGAAGGGCAGCTTGGTGAGCATCCCACACAAACGAAGGCCCCACAGGCGGGTTTCACATGCCACCAACTCAACATTTAGAAACCACTTCAGCGCCAAAGCCGTTTTCAGCTAGCCCTAAATACAAAGGCTCTAGACGCAGATGTTGCTGTAAGAGCTAATTCCATCAAGCAACACTGCATGTTGCTGAATTGCATATTGAAGAAGAATCAGCCGAGTGGTTCTTGTGGGAGAACAACTCCATTTGGCTCACTGACTTCACACACCATCAGGCAGACAGGCAGCTCTCAAGCAAACTACGTGTTCACACACTATGCTTAATGCCGCTTGAGTGCATTGTCCTGAAGGGCAGCTTGGTGAGCATCCCACACAAACGAAGGCTCCACTGGAGGGTTTCTCATGCCACCAACTCCACATTTAGGAACCACTTCAGCGCCAAAGCCGTTTTCAGCTAGCCCTAAATACAAAGGCTCTAGACGCAGATGTTGCTGTAAGAGCTAATTCCATCAAGCAACACTGCATGTTGCTGAATTGCATATTGAAGAAGAATCAGCCGAGTGGTTCTTGTGGGAGAACAACTCCATTTGGCTCACTGACTTCACACACCTTCAGGCTGACAGGGAGCTCTCAACCAAACTACATGTTCACACACTATGCTTAATGCCGTTTGAGTGCATTGTCCTGAAGGGCAGCTTGGTGAGCATCCCACACAAACGAAGGCTCCACAGGCGGGTTTCACATGCCACCAACTCCACATTCAGAAACCACTTCAGCGCCAAAGCCGTTTTCAGCTAGCCCTCAATACAAAGGCTCTAGACGCAGATGTGGCTGTAAGAGCTAATTCCATCAAGCAACACTGCATGTTGCTGAATTGTATATTGAAGAAGAATCAGCCGAGTGGTTCTTGTGGGAGAACAGCTATATTTGGCTCACTGACTTCACACACCATCAGGCTGACAGGCAGCTCTCAAGCAAACTACGTGTTCACACACTATGCTTAATGCCGTTTGAGTGCATTGTCCTGAAGGGCAGGTTGGTGAGCATCTCACACAAACGAAGGCTCCACATGCGGGTTTTACATGCCACCAACTCCACATTCAGAAACCACTTCAGCGCCAAGCCCTTTTCAGCTAGCCCTAAATACAAAGGCTCTAGATGCAGATGTTGCTGTAAGAGCTAATTCCATCAAGCAACACTGCATGTTGCTGAATTGCATATTGAAGAAGAATCAGCCGAGTGGTTCTTGTGGGAGAACAACTCCATTTGGCTCACTGACTTCACACACCATCAGGCTCACAGGCAGCTCTCAAGCAAACTACGTGTTCACACACTATGCTTAATGCCGTTTGAGTGCATTGTCCTGAAGGGCAGGTTGGTGAGCATCCCACACAAACGAAGGCTCCACAGGCTGGTTTCACATGCCACCAACTCCACATTCAGAAACCACTTCAGCGCCAAAGCCGTTTTCAGCTAGCCGTAAATACAAAGGCTCTAGATGCAGATGTTGCTGTAAGAGCTAATTCCAACAAGCAACACTGCATGTTGCTGAATTGTATATTGAAGAAGAATCAGCCGAGTGGTTCTTGTGGGAGAACAGCTCCATTTGGCTCGCTGACTTCACACACCATCAGGCAGACAGGCAGCTCTCAAGCAAACTACGTGTTCACACACTATGCTTAATGCCGCTTGAGTGCATTGTCCTGAAGGGCAGGTTGGTGAGCATCCCACACAAACGAAGGCTCCACAGGCGGGTTTCACATGCCACCAACTCCACATTCAGAAACCACTTCAGCGCCAAAGCCGTTTTCAGCTAGCCCTAAATACAAAGGCTCTAGACGCAGATGTTGCTGTAAGAGCTAATTCCATCAAGCAACACTGCATGTTGCTGAATTGCATATTGAAGAAGACTCAGCCGAGTGGTTCTTGTGGGAGAACAACTCCATTTGGCTCACAGACTTCACACACCATCAGGCTCACAGGCAGCTCTCAAGCAAACTACGTGTTCACACACTATGCTTAATGCCTTTTGAGTGCATTGTCCTGAAGGGCAGCTTGGTGAGCATCCCACACAAACGAAGGCTCCACAGGCGGGTTTCACATGCCACCAACTCCACATTCAGAAACCACTTCAGCGCCAAAGCCGTTTTCAGCTAGGCCTAAATACAAAGGCTCTAGATGCAGATGATGCTGTAAGAGCTAATTCCATCAAGCAACACTGCATGTTGCTGAATTGCATAATGAAGAAATATCAGCCGAGAGGTTCTTGTGAGAGAACAACTCCCTTTGGCTCACTGACTTCACACACCATCAGGCTCACAGGCAGCTCTCAAGCAAACTACGTGTTCACACACTATGCTTAATGCCGTTTGAGTGCATTGTCCTGAAGGGCAGCTTGGTGAGCATCCCACACAAACGAAGGCTCCACAGGCGGGTTTCACATGCCACCAACTCCACATTCAGAAACCACTTCAGCGCCAAAGCCGTTTTCAGCTAGCCCTAAATACAAAGGCTCTAGATGCAGATGTTGCTGTAAGAGCTAATTCCATCAAGCAACACTGCATGTTGCTGAATTGCACATTGAAGAAGAATCAGCCGAGTGGTTCTTGTGGGAGAACAACTCCATTTGGCTCATTGACTTCACACACCATCAGGCTGACAGGCAGCTCTCAAGCAAACTACGTGTTCACACACTATGCTTAATGCCGTTTGAGTGCATTGTCCTGAAGGGCAACTTGGTGAGCATCCCACACAAACGAATGCTCCACAGGCGGGTTTCACATGCCACCAACTCCACATTCAGAAACCACTTCAGCGCCAAAGCCGTTTTCAGCTAGCCCTAAATACAAAGGTTCTAGATGCAGATGTTGCTGTAAGAGCTAATTCCATCAAGCAACACTGCATGTTGCTGAATGGCATATTGAAGAAGAATCAGCCGAGTGGTTCTTGTGGGAGAACAACTCCATTTGGCTCACTGACTTCACACACCATCAGGCTGACAGGCAGCTCTCAAGCAAACTACGTGTTCACACACTATGCTTAATGCCGTTTGAGTGCATTGTCCTGAAGGGCAGGTTGGTGAGCATCCCACACAAACGAAGGCTCCACAGGCGGGTTTCACATGCCACCAACTCCACATTCAGAAACCACTTCAGCGCCAAAGCCCTTTTCAGCTAGCCCTAAATACAAAGGCTCTAGATGCAGATGTTGCTGTAAGAGCTAATTCCATCAAGCAACACTGCATGTTGCTGAATTGCATATTGAAGAAGAATCAGCCGAGTGGTTCTTGTGGGAGAACAACTCCATTTGGCGCACTGACTTCACACAGCATCAGTCTGACAGGCAGCTCTCAAGCAAACTACGTGTTCACTCACTATGCTTAATGCCGTTTGAGTGCATTGTCCTGAAGGGCAGCTTGGTGAGCATCCCACACAAACGAAGGCTCCACAGGCGGGTTTCACATGCCACCAACTCCACATTCAGAAACCACTTCAGCGCCAAAGCCCTTTTCAGCTAGCCCTAAATACAAAGGCTCTAGACGCAGAAGTGGCTGTAAGAACTAATTCCATCAAGCAACACTGCATGTTGCTGAATTGCATATTGAAGAAGAATCAGCCGAGTGGTTCTTGTGGGAGAACAACTCCATTTGGCTCACTGACTTCACACACCATCAGGCTGACAGGCAGCTCTCAAGCAAACTACGTGCTCACACACTATGCTTAATGCCATTTCAGTGCATTGTCCTGAAGGGCAGCTTGGTGAGCATCCCACACAAACGAAGGCTCCACAGGCGGGTTTCACATGCCACCAACTCCACATTCAGAAACCACTTCAGCGCCAAAGCCGTTTTCAGCAAGCCCTAGAAACAAAGGCTCTAGACACAGGTGTTGCTGTAAGAGCTAATTCCATCAAGCAACACTGCATGTTGCTGAATTGCATATTGAAGAAGAATCAGCCGAGTGGTTCTTGTGGGAGAACAACTCCATTTGGCTCATTGACTTCACACACCATCAGGCTGACAGGCAGCTCTCAAGCAAACTACGTGTTCACACACTGTGCTTAATGCCGTTTGAGTGCATTGTCCTGAAGGTCAGGTTGGTGAGCATCCCACACAAACGAAGGCTGGACAGGCGGGTTTCACATGCCACCAACTCCACATTCAGAAACCACTTCAGCGCCAAAGCCGTTTTCAGCTAGCCCTAAATACAAAGAATCTAGATGCAGATGTTGCTGTAAGAGCTAATTCCATCAAGCAACACTGCATGTTGCTGAATGGCATATTGAAGAAGAATCAGCCGAGTGGTTCTTGTGGGAGAACAACTCCATTTGGCTCACTGACTTCACACACCATCAGGCTGACAGGCAGCTCTCAAGCAAACTACGTGTTCACACACTATGCTTAATGCCTTTTGAGTGCATTGTCCTGAAGGGCAGCTTGGTGAGCATCCCACACAAACGAAGGCTCCACAGGCGGGTTTCACATGCCACCAACTCCACATTCAGAAACCACTTCAGCGCCAAAGCCGTTTTCAGCTAGCCCTAAATACAAAGGCTCTAGACGCAGATGTTGCTGTAAGAGCTAATTCCATCAAGCAACACTGCATGTTGCTGAATTGCATATTGAAGAAGAATCAGCCGAGTGGTTCTTGTGGGAGAACAACTCCATTTGGCTCACTGACTTCACACACCATCAGGCTGACCGGCAGCTCTCAAGCAAACTACGTGTTCACACACTATGCTTAATGCCGTCTGAGTGCATTGTCCTGAAGGGCAGCTTGGTGAGCATCCCACACAAACGAAGGCTCCACAGGCGGGTTTCACATGCCACCAACTCCACATTCAGAAACCACTTCAGCGCCAAAGCCGTTTTCAGCTAGCCCTAAATACAAAGGCACTAGACGCAGATGTTGCTGTAAGAGCTAATTCCATCAAGCAACACTGCATGTTGCTGAATTGCATATTGAAGAAGAATCAGCCGAGTGGTTCTTGTGGGAGAACAACTCCATTTGGCTCACTGACTTCACACACCATCAGGCTGACAGGCAGCTCTCAAGCAAACTACGTGTTCACACACTATGCTTAATGCCATTTGAGTGCATTGTCCTGAAGGGCAGGTTGGTGAGCATCCCACACAAACGAAGGCTCCACAGGCGGGTTTCACATGCCACCAACTCCACATTCAGAAACCACTACAGCGCCAAAGCCCTTTTCAGCTAGCCCTAAATACAAAGGTTCTAGATGCAGATGTTGCTGTAAGAGCTAATTCCATCAAGCAACACTGCATGTTGCTGAATGGCATATTGAAGAAGAATCAGCCGAGTGGTTCTTGTGGGAGAACAACTCCATTTGGCTCACTGACTTCACACACCATCAGGCTCACAGGCAGCTCTCAAGCAAACTACGTGTTCACACACTATGCTTAATGCCGTTTGAGTGCATTGTCCTGAAGGGCAGCTTGGTGAGCATCCCACACAAACGAAGGCTCCACAGGCGGGTTTCACATGCCACCAACTCCACATTCACAAACCACTTCAGCGCCAAAGCCGTTTTCAGCTAGCCCTAAATACAAAGGCTCTAGATGCAGATGTTGCTGTAAGAGCTAATTCCATCAAGCAACACTGCATGTTGCTGAATTGCATATTGAAGAAGAATCAGCCGAGTGGTTCTTGTGGGAGAACAACTCCATTTGGCTCACTGACTTCACACACCATCAGGCTCACAGGCAGCTCTGAAGCAAACTACGTGTTCAAACACTATGCTTAATGCCGTTTGAGTGCATTGTCCTGAAGGGCAGCTTGGTGAGCATCCCACACAAACGAAGGCTCCACAGGCGGGTTTCACATGCCACCAACTCCACATTCAGAAACCACTTCAGCGCCAAAGCCGTTTTCAGCTAGGCCTAAATACAAAGGCTCTAGATGTAGATGTTGCTGTAAGAGCTAATTCCATCAAGCAACACTGCATGTTGCTGAATTGCATATTGAAGAAGAATCAGCCGAGTGGTTCTTGTGGGAGAACAACTCCATTTGGCTCACTGACTTCACACACCATCAGGCTCACAGGCAGCTCTCAAGCAAACTACGTGTTCACACACTATGCTTAATGCCGTTTGAGTGCATTGTCCTGAAGGGCAGCTTGGTGAGCATCCCACACAAACGAAGGCTCCACAGGCTGGTTTCACATGCCACCAACTCCACATTCAGAAACCACTTCAGCGCCAAAGCCCTTTTCAGCTAGCCCTAAATACAAAGGCTCTAGACGCAGATGTGGCTGTAAGAGCTAATTCCATCAAGCAACACTGCATGTTGCTGAATTGCATATTGAAGAAGAATCAGCCGAGTGGTTCTTGTGGGAGAACAACTCCATTTGGCTCACTGACTTCACACACCATCAGGCTCACAGGCAGCTCTGAAGCAAACTACGTGTTCAAACACTATGCTTAATGCCGTTTGAGTGCATTGTCCTGAAGGGCAGCTTGGTGAGCATCCCACACAAACGAAGGCTCCACAGGCGGGTTTCACATGCCACCAACTCCACATTCAGAAACCACTTCAGCGCCAAAGCCGTTTTCAGCTAGCCCTAAATACAAAGGCTCTAGACGCAGATGTGGCTGTAAGAGCTAATTCCATCAAGCAACACTGCATGTTGCTGAATTGCATATTGAAGAAGAATCAGCCGAGTGGTTCTTGTGGGAGAACAACTCCATTTGGCTCATTGACTTCACACACCATCAGGCTGACAGGCAGCTCTCAAGCAAACTACGTGTTCACACACTATGCTTAATGCCGTTTGAGTGCATTGTCCTGAAGGGCAGCTTGGTGAGCATCCCACACAAACGAAGGCTCCACAGGCGGGTTTCACATGCCACCAACTCCACATTCAGAAACCACTTCAGCGCCAAAGCCCTTTTCAGCTAGCCCTAAATACAAAGGCTCTAGACGCAGATGTGGCTGTAAGAGCTAATTCCATCAAGCAACACTGCATGTTGCTGAATTGCATATTGAAGAAGAATCAGCCGAGTGGTTCTTGTGGGAGAACAACTCCATTTGGCTCACTGACTTCACACACCATCAGGCTGACAGGCAGCTCTCAAGCAAACTACGTGTTCACACACTATGCTTAATGCCGTTTGAGTGCATTGTCCTGAAGGGCAGCTTGGTGAGCATCCCACACAAATGAAGGCTCCACAGGCGGGTTTCACATGCCACCAACTCCACATTCAGAAACCACTTCAGCGCCAAAGCCGTTTTCAGATAGCCCTAAATACAAAGGCTCTAGATGCAGATGTTGCTGTAAGAGCTAATTCCATCAAGCAACACTGCATGTTGCTGAATTGCATATTGAAGAAGAATCAGCCGAGTGGTTCTTGTGGGAGAACAACTCCATTTGGCTCACTGACTTCACACACCATCAGGCTCACAGGCAGCTCTCAAGCAAACTACGTGTTCACACACTATGCTTAATGCCGTTTGAGTGCATTGTCCTGAAGGGCAGCTTGGTGAGCATCCCACACAAACGAAGGCTCCACAGGCGGGTTTCACATGCCACCAACTCCACATTCAGAAACCACTTCAGCGCCAAAGCCCTTTTCAGCTAGCCCTAAATACAAAGGCTCTAGACGCAGATGTTGCTGTAAGAGCTAATTCCATCAAGCAACACTGCATGTTGCTGAATTGCATATTGAAGAAGAATCAGCCGAGTGGTTCTTGTGGGAGAACAACTCCATTTGGCTCACTGACTTCACACACCATCAGGCTGACACGCAGCTCTCAAGCAAACTACGTGTTCACACACTATGCTTAATGCCGTCTGAGTGCATTGTCCTGAAGGGCAGCTTGGTGAGCATCCCACACAAACGAAGGCTCCACAGGCGGGTTTCACATGCCACCAACTCCACATTCAGAAACCACTTCAGCGCCAAAGCCCTTTTCAGCTAGCCCTAAATACAAAGGCTCTAGACACAGATGTTGCTGTAAGAGCTAATTCCATCAAGCAACACTGCATGTTGCTGAATGGCATATTGAAGAAGAATCAGCCGAGTGGTTCTTGTGGGAGAACAACTCCATTTGGCTCACTGACTTCACACACCATCAGGCTGACAGGCAGCTCTCAAGCAAACTACGTGTTCACACACTATGCTTAATGCCGTTTGAGTGCATTGTCCTGAAGGGCAGCTTGGTGAGCATCCCACACAAACGAAGGCTCCACAGGCGGGTTTCACATGCCACCAACTCCACATTCAGAAACCACTTCAGCGCCAAAGCCGTTTTCAGCTAGCCCTAAATACAAAGTTTCTAGATGCAGATGTTGCTGTAAGAGCTAATTCCATCAAGCAACACTGCATGTTGCTGAATTGCATATTGAAGAAGAATCAGCCGAGTGGTTCTTGTGGGAGAACAACTCCATTTGGCTCACTGACTTCACACACCATCAGGCTGACAGGCAGCTCTCAAGCAAACTACGTGTTCACACACTATGCTTAATGCCGTTTGAGTGCATTGTCCTGAAGGGCAGGTTGGTGAGCATCCCACACAAACGAAGGCTCCACAGGCGGGTTTCACATGCCACCAACTCCACATTCAGAAACCACTTCAGCGCCAAAGCCGTTTTCAGCTAGCCCTAAATACAAAGGCTCTAGACGCAGATGTTGCTGTAAGAGCTAATTCCATCAAGCAACACTGCATGTTGCTGAATTGCATATTGAAGAAGAATCAGCCGAGTGGTTCTTGTGGGAGAACAACTCCATTTGGCTCACTGACTTCACACACCATCAGGCTGACACGCAGCTCTCAAGCAAACTACGTGTTCACACACTATGCTTAATGCCGTCTGAGTGCATTGTCCTGAAGGGCAGCTTGGTGAGCATCCCACACAAACGAAGGCTCCACAGGCGGGTTTCACATGCCACCAACTCCACATTCAGAAACCACTTCAGCGCCAAAGCCCTTTTCAGCTAGCCCTAAATACAAAGGCTCTAGACACAGATGTTGCTGTAAGAGCTAATTCCATC
Organism: Ochotona princeps; assembly: GCF_030435755.1. Taxonomy (NCBI): domain Eukaryota; kingdom Metazoa; phylum Chordata; class Mammalia; order Lagomorpha; family Ochotonidae; genus Ochotona; species Ochotona princeps. The sequence goes on from NC_080847.1 coordinate 36,842,471, forward strand.
AAGCAACACTGCATGTTGCTGAATGGCATATTGAAGAAGAATCAGCCGAGTGGTTCTTGTGGGAGAACAACTCCATTTGGCTCACTGACTTCACACACCATCAGGCTGACAGGCAGCTCTCAAGCAAACTACGTGTTCACACACTATGCTTAATGCCGTTTGAGTGCATTGTCCTGAAGGGCAGCTTGGTGAGCATCCCACACAAACGAAGGCTCCACAGGCGGGTTTCACATGCCACCAACTCCACATTCAGAAACCACTTCAGCGCCAAAGCCGTTTTCAGCTAGCCCTAAATACAAAGGTTCTAGATGCAGATGTTGCTGTAAGAGCTAATTCCATCAAGCAACACTGCATGTTGCTGAATTGCATATTGAAGAAGAATCAGCCGAGTGGTTCTTGTGGGAGAACAACTCCATTTGGCTCACTGACTTCACACACCATCAGGCTGACACACAGCTCTCAAGCAAACTACGTGTTCACACACTATGCTTAATGCCGTTTGAGTGCATTGTCCTGAAGGGCAGCTTGGTGAGCATCCCACACAAACGAAGGCTCCACAGGCGGGTTTCACATGCCACCAACTCCACATTCAGAAACCACTTCAGCGCCAAAGCCGTTTTCAGCTAGCCCTAAATACAAAGGCTCTAGACGCAGATGTGGCTGTTAGAGCTAATTCCATCAAGCAACACTGCATGTTGCTGAATTGCATATTGAAGAAGAATCAGCCGAGTGGTTCTTGTGGGAGAACAACTCCATTTGGCTCATTGACTTCACACACCATCAGGCTGACAGGCAGCTCTCAAGCAAACTACGTGTTCACACACTATGCTTAATGCCGTTTGAGTGCATTGTCCTGAAGGGCAGCTTGGTGAGCATCCCACACAAACGAAGGCTCCACAGGCGGGTTTCACATGCCACCAACTCCACATTCAGAAACCACTTCAGCGCCAAAGCCGTTTTCAGCTAGCCCTAAATACAAAGGTTCTAGATGCAGATGTTGCTGTAAGAGCTAATTCCATCAAGCAACACTGCATGTTGCTGAATTGCATATTGAAGAAGAATCAGCCGAGTGGTTCTTGTGGGAGAACAACTCCATTTGGCTCACTGACTTCACACACCATCAGGCTGACAGGCAGCTCTCAAGCAAACTACGTGTTCACACACTATGCTTAATGCCGTTTGAGTGCATTGTCCTGAAGGGCAGCTTGGTGAGCATCCCACACAAACGAAGGCTCCACAGGCGGGTTTCACATGCCACCAACTCCACATTCAGAAACCACTTCAGCGCCAAAGCCCTTTTCAGCTAGCCCTAAATACAAAGGCTCTAGACGCAGATGTTGCTGTAAGAGCTAATTCCATCAAGCAACACTGCATGTTGCTGAATTGCATATTGAAGAAGAATCAGCCGAGTGGTTCTTGCGGGAGAACAACTCCATTTGGCTCACTGACTTCACACACCATCAGGCTCACAGGCAGCTCTCAAGCAAACTACGTGTTCACACACTATGCTTAATGCCGTTTGAGTGCATTGTCCTGAAGGGCAGCTTGGTGAGCATCCCACACAAACGAAGGCTCCACAGGCGGGTTTCACATGCCACCAACTCCACATTCAGAAACCACTTCAGCGCCAAAGCCCTTTTCAGCAAGCCCTAGAAACAAAGTCTCTAGACACAGGTGTTGCTGTAAGAGCTAATTCCATCAAGCAACACTGCATGTTGCTGAATTGCATATTGAAGAAGACTCAGCCGAGTGGTTCTTGTGGGAGAACAACTCCATTTGGTTCACTGACTTCACACACCATCAGGCTGACAGGCAGCTCTCAAGCAAACTACGTGTTCACACACTATGCTTAATGCCGTTTGAGTGCATTGTCATGAATGGCAGGTTGGTGAGCATCCCACACAAACGAAGGCTCCACAGACGGGTTTCACATGCCACCAACTCCACATTCAGAAACCACTACAGCGCCAAAGCCCTTTTCAGCTAGCCCTAAATACAAAGGCTCTAGATGCAGATGTTGCTGTAAGAGCTAATTCCATCAAGCAACACTGCATGTTGCTGAATTGCATATTGCAGAAGAATCAGCCGAGTGGTTCTTGTGGGAGAACAACTCCATTTGGCTCATTGACTTCACACACCATCAGGCTGACAGGCAGCTCTCAAGCAAACTACGTGTTCACTCACTATGCTTAATGCCGTTTGAGTGCATTGTCCTGAAGGTCAGGTTGGTGAGCATCCCACACAAACGAAGGCTCCACAGGCGGGTTTCACATGCCACCAACTCCACATTCAGAAACCACTTCAGCGCCAAAGCCGTTTTCAGCTAGCCCTAAATACAAAGGCTCTAGATGCAGATGTTGCTGTAAGAGCTAATTCCATCAAGCAACACTGCATGTTGCTGAATTGCATATTGAAGAAGAATCAGCCGAGTGGTTCTTGTGGGAGAACAACTCCATTTGGCTCACTGACTTCACACACCATCAGGCTGACAGGCAGCTCTCAAGCAAACTACGTGTTCACACACTATGCTTAATGCCGTTTGAGTGCATTGTCCTGAAGGGCAGGTTGGTGAGCATCCCACACAAACGAAGGCTCCACAGGCGGGTTTCACATGCCACCAACTCCACATTCAGAAACCACTTCAGCGCCAAAGCCGTTTTCAGCTAGCCCTAAATACAAAAGCTCTAGACGCAGATGTTGCTGTAAGAGCTAATTCCATCAAGCAACACTGCATGTTGCTGAATTGCATATTGAAGAAGAATCAGCCGAGTGGTTCTTGTGGGAGAACAACTCCATTTGGCTCACTGACTTCACACACCATCAGGCTGACAGGCAGCTCTCAAGCAAACTACGTGTTCACACACTATGCTTAATGCCGTCTGAGTGCATTGTCCTGAAGGGCAGCTTGGTGAGCATCCCACACAAACGAAGGCTCCACAGGCGGGTTTCACATGCCACCAACTCCACATTCAGAAACCACTTCAGCGCCAAAGCCCTTTTCAGCTAGCCCTAAATACAAAGGCTCTAGACACAGATGTTGCTGTAAGAGCTAATTCCATCAAGCAACACTGCATGTTGCTGAATGGCATATTGAAGAAGAATCAGCCGAGTGGTTCTTGTGGGAGAACAACTCCATTTGGCTCACTGACTTCACACACCATCAGGCTGACAGGCAGCTCTCAAGCAAACTACGTGTTCACACACTATGCTTAATGCCGTTTGAGTGCATTGTCCTGAAGGGCAGTTTGGTGAGCATCCCACACAAATGAAGACCCCACAGGCGGGTTTCACATGCCACCAACTCCACATTCAGAAACCACTTCAGCGCCAAAGCCGTTTTCAGCTAGCCCTAAATACAAAGGCTCTAGACGCAGATGTGGCTGTAAGAGCTAATTCCATCAAGCAACACTGCATGTTGCTGAATTGCATATTGAAGAAGAATCAGCCGAGTGGTTCTTGTGGGAGAACAACTCCATTTGGCTCACTGACTTCACACACCATCAGGCTGACAGGCAGCTCTCAAGCAAACTACGTGTTCACACACTATGCCTAATGCAGTTTGAGTGCATTGTCCTGAAGGGCAGCTTGGTGAGCATCCCACACAAACGAAGGCTCCACAGGCGGGTTTCACATGCCACCAACTCCACATTCAGAAACCACTTCAGCGCCAAAGCCGTTTTCAGCTAGCCCTAAATACAAAGGCTCTAGACGCAGATGTTGCTGTAAGAGCTAATTCCATCAAGCAACACTGCATGTTGCGGAATTGCATATTGAAGAAGAATCAGCCGAGTGGTTCTTGTGGGAGAACAACTCCATTTGGCTCACTGACTTCACACACCATCAGGCTCACAGGCAGCTCTCAAGCAAACTACGTGTTCACACACTATGCTTAATGCCATTTGAGTGCATTGTCCTGAAGGGCAGCTTGGTGAGCATCCCACACAAACGAAGGCTCCACAGGCGGGTTTCACATGCCACCAACTCCACATTCAGAAACCACTTCAGCGCCAAAGCCGTTTTCAGCTAGCCCTAAATACAAAGGTTCTAGATGCAGATGTTGCTGTAAGAGCTAATTCCATCAAGCAACACTGCATGTTGCTGAATTGCATATTGAAGAAGAATCAGCCGAGTGGTTCTTGTGGGAGAACAACTCCATTTGGCTCACTGACTTCACACACCATCAGGCTGACAGGCAGCTCTCAAGCAAACTACGTGTTCACACACTATTCTTAATGCCGTTTGAGTGCATTGTCCTGAAGGGCAGCTTGGTGAGCATCCCACACAAACGAAGGCTCCACAGGCGGGTTTCACATGCCACCAACTCCACATTCAGAAACCACTTCAGCGCCAAAGCCGTTTTCAGCTAGCCCTAAATACAAAGGCTCTAGACGCAGATGTTGCTGTAAGAGCTAATTCCATCAAGCAACACTGCATGTTGCTGAATGGCATATTGAAGAAGAATTAGCCGAGTGGTTCTTGTGGGAGAACAACTCCATTTGGCTGACTGACTTCACACACCATCAGGCTGACAGGCAGCTCTCAAGCAAACTACGTGTTCACACACTATGCTTAATGCCGTTTGAGTGCATTGTCCTGAAGGGCAGCTTGGTGAGCATCCCACACAAACGAAGGCTCCACAGGTGGGTTTCACATGCCACCAACTCCACATTCAGAAACCACTTCAGCGCCAAAGCCGTTTTCAGCTAGCCCTATATACAAAGGCTCCAGACGCAGATGTTGCTGTAAGAGCTAATTCCATCAAGCAACACTGCATGTTGCTGAATGGCATAATGAAGAAGAATCAGCCGAGTGGTTCTTGTGGGAGAACAACTCCATTTGGCTCACTGACTTCACACACCATCAGGCTGACAGGCAGCTCTCAAGCAAACTACGTGTTCACACACTATGCTTAATGCAGTTTGAGTGCATTGTCCTGAAGGGCAGGTTGGTGAGCATCCCATACAAACGAAGGCTCCACAGGCGGGTTTCACATGCCACCAACTCCACATTCAGAAACCACTTCAGCGCCAAAGCCGTTTTCAGCTAGCCCTAAATACAAAGGTTCTAGATGCAGATGTTGCTGTAAGAGCTAATTCCATCAAGCAACACTGCATGTTGCTGAATTGCATATTGAAGAAGAATCAGCCGAGTGGTTCTTGTGGGAGAACAACTCCATTTGGCTCACTGACTTCACACACCATCAGGCTCACAGGCAGCTCTCAAGCAAACTACGTGTTCACACACTATGCTTAATGCCGTTTGAGTGCATTGTCCTGAAGGGCAGCTTGGTGAGCATCCCACACAAACGAAGGCCCCACAGGCGGGTTTCACATGCCACCAACTCCACATTTAGAAACCACTTCAGCGCCAAAGCCGTTTTCAGCTAGCCCTAAATACAAAGGCTCTAGACGCAGATGTTGCTGTAAGAGCTAATTCCATCAAGCAACACTGCATGTTGCTGAATTGCATATTGAAGAAGAATCAGCCGAGTGGTTCTTGTGGGAGAACAACTCCATTTGGCTCACTGACTTCACACACCATCAGGCAGACAGGCAGCTCTCAAGCAAACTACGTGTTCACACACTATGCTTAATGCCGCTTGAGTGCATTGTCCTGAAGGGCAGCTTGGTGAGCATCCCACACAAACGAAGGCTCCACTGGAGGGTTTCTCATGCCACCAACTCCACATTTAGGAACCACTTCAGCGCCAAAGCCGTTTTCAGCTAGCCCTAAATACAAAGGCTCTAGACGCAGATGTTGCTGTAAGAGCTAATTCCATCAAGCAACACTGCATGTTGCTGAATTGCATATTGAAGAAGAATCAGCCGAGTGGTTCTTGTGGGAGAACAACTCCATTTGGCTCACTGACTTCACACACCTTCAGGCTGACAGGGAGCTCTCAACCAAACTACATGTTCACACACTATGCTTAATGCCGTTTGAGTGCATTGTCCTGAAGGGCAGGTTGGTGAGCATCCCACACAAACGAAGGCTCCACAGGCGGGTTTCACATGCCACCAACTCCACATTCAGAAACCACTTCAGCGCCAAAGCCGTTTTCAGCTAGCCCTCAATACAAAGGCTCTAGACGCAGATGTGGCTGTAAGAGCTAATTCCATCAAGCAACACTGCATGTTGCTGAATTGTATATTGAAGAAGAATCAGCCGAGTGGTTCTTGTGGGAGAACAGCTATATTTGGCTCACTGACTTCACACACCATCAGGCTGACAGGCAGCTCTCAAGCAAACTACGTGTTCACACACTATGCTTAATGCCGTTTGAGTGCATTGTCCTGAAGGGCAGGTTGGTGAGCATCTCACACAAACGAAGGCTCCACATGCGGGTTTTACATGCCACCAACTCCACATTCAGAAACCACTTCAGCGCCAAGCCCTTTTCAGCTAGCCCTAAATACAAAGGCTCTAGATGCAGATGTTGCTGTAAGAGCTAATTCCATCAAGCAACACTGCATGTTGCTGAATTGCATATTGAAGAAGAATCAGCCGAGTGGTTCTTGTGGGAGAACAACTCCATTTGGCTCACTGACTTCACACACCATCAGGCTCACAGGCAGCTCTCAAGCAAACTACGTGTTCACACACTATGCTTAATGCCGTTTGAGTGCATTGTCCTGAAGGGCAGCTTGGTGAGCATCCCACACAAACGAAGGCTCCACAGGCTGGTTTCACATGCCACCAACTCCACATTCAGAAACCACTTCAGCGCCAAAGCCGTTTTCAGCTAGCCCTAAATACAAAGGCTCTAGACGCAGATGTTGCTGTAAGAGCTAATTCCAACAAGCAACACTGCATGTTGCTGAATTGTATATTGAAGAAGAATCAGCCGAGTGGTTCTTGTGGGAGAACAGCTCCATTTGGCTCGCTGACTTCACACACCATCAGGCAGACAGGCAGCTCTCAAGCAAACTACGTGTTCACACACTATGCTTAATGCCGCTTGAGTGCATTGTCCTGAAGGGCAGGTTGGTGAGCATCCCACACAAACGAAGGCTCCACAGGCGGGTTTCACATGCCACCAACTCCACATTCAGAAACCACTTCAGCGCCAAAGCCGTTTTCAGCTAGCCCTAAATACAAAGGCTCTAGACGCAGATGTTGCTGTAAGAGCTAATTCCATCAAGCAACACTGCATGTTGCTGAATTGCATATTGAAGAAGACTCAGCCGAGTGGTTCTTGTGGGAGAACAACTCCATTTGGCTCACAGACTTCACACACCATCAGGCTCACAGGCAGCTCTCAAGCAAACTACGTGTTCACACACTATGCTTAATGCCTTTTGAGTGCATTGTCCTGAAGGGCAGCTTGGTGAGCATCCCACACAAACGAAGGCTCCACAGGCGGGTTTCACATGCCACCAACTCCACATTCAGAAACCACTTCAGCGCCAAAGCCGTTTTCAGCTAGGCCTAAATACAAAGGCTCTAGATGCAGATGATGCTGTAAGAGCTAATTCCATCCAGCAACACTGCATGTTGCTGAATTGCATAATGAAGAAATATCAGCCGAGAGGTTCTTGTGAGAGAACAACTCCCTTTGGCTCACTGACTTCACACACCATCAGGCTCACAGGCAGCTCTCAAGCAAACTACGTGTTCACACACTATGCTTAATGCCGTTTGAGTGCATTGTCCTGAAGGGCAGGTTGGTGAGCATCCCACACAAACGAAGGCTCCACAGGCGGGTTTCACATGCCACCAACTCCACATTCAGAAACCACTTCAGCGCCAAAGCCCTTTTCAGCTAGCCCTAAATACAAAGGCTCTAGATGCAGATGTTGCTGTAAGAGCTAATTCCATCAAGCAACACTGCATGTTGCTGAATTGCATATTGAAGAAGAATCAGCCGAGTGGTTCTTGTGGGAGAACAACTCCATTTGGCGCACTGACTTCACACAGCATCAGTCTGACAGGCAGCTCTCAAGCAAACTACGTGTTCACTCACTATGCTTAATGCCGTTTGAGTGCATTGTCCTGAAGGGCAGCTTGGTGAGCATCCCACACAAACGAAGGCTCCACAGGCGGGTTTCACATGCCACCAACTCCACATTCAGAAACCACTTCAGCGCCAAAGCCGTTTTCAGCTAGCCCTAAATACAAAGGCTCTAGACGCAGAAGTGGCTGTAAGAACTAATTCCATCAAGCAACACTGCATGTTGCTGAATTGCATATTGAAGAAGAATCAGCCGAGTGGTTCTTGTGGGAGAACAACTCCATTTGGCTCACTGACTTCACACACCATCAGGCTCACAGGCAGCTCTCAAGCAAACTACGTGCTCACACACTATGCTTAATGCCATTTCAGTGCATTGTCCTGAAGGGCAGCTTGGTGAGCATCCCACACAAACGAAGGCTCCACAGGCGGGTTTCACATGCCACCAACTCCACATTCAGAAACCACTTCAGCGCCAAAGCCGTTTTCAGCAAGCCCTAGAAACAAAGGCTCTAGACACAGGTGTTGCTGTAAGAGCTAATTCCATCAAGCAACACTGCATGTTGCTGAATTGCATATTGAAGAAGAATCAGCCGAGTGGTTCTTGTGGGAGAACAACTCCATTTGGCTCATTGACTTCACACACCATCAGGCTGACAGGCAGCTCTCAAGCAAACTACGTGTTCACACACTGTGCTTAATGCCGTTTGAGTGCATTGTCCTGAAGGTCAGGTTGGTGAGCATCCCACACAAACGAAGGCTGGACAGGCGGGTTTCACATGACACCAACTCCACATTCAGAAACCACTTCAGCGCCAAAGCCGTTTTCAGCTAGCCCTAAATACAAAGAATCTAGATGCAGATGTTGCTGTAAGAGCTAATTCCATCAAGCAACACTGCATGTTGCTGAATGGCATATTGAAGAAGAATCAGCCGAGTGGTTCTTGTGGGAGAACAACTCCATTTGGCTCACTGACTTCACACACCATCAGGCTGACAGGCAGCTCTCAAGCAAACTACGTGTTCACACACTATGCTTAATGCCTTTTGAGTGCATTGTCCTGAAGGGCAGCTTGGTGAGCATCCCACACAAACGAAGGCTCCACAGGCGGGTTTCACATGCCACCAACTCCACATTCAGAAACCACTTCAGCGCCAAAGCCGTTTTCAGCTAGCCCTAAATACAAAGGCTCTAGACGCAGATGTTGCTGTAAGAGCTAATTCCATCAAGCAACACTGCATGTTGCTGAATTGCATATTGAAGAAGAATCAGCCGAGTGGTTCTTGTGGGAGAACAACTCCATTTGGCTCACTGACTTCACACACCATCAGGCTGACCGGCAGCTCTCAAGCAAACTACGTGTTCACACACTATGCTTAATGCCGTCTGAGTGCATTGTCCTGAAGGGCAGCTTGGTGAGCATCCCACACAAACGAAGGCTCCACAGGCGGGTTTCACATGCCACCAACTCCACATTCAGAAACCACTTCAGCGCCAAAGCCGTTTTCAGCTAGCCCTAAATACAAAGGCACTAGACGCAGATGTTGCTGTAAGAGCTAATTCCATCAAGCAACACTGCATGTTGCTGAATTGCATATTGAAGAAGAATCAGCCGAGTGGTTCTTGTGGGAGAACAACTCCATTTGGCTCACTGACTTCACACACCATCAGGCTGACAGGCAGCTCTCAAGCAAACTACGTGTTCACACACTATGCTTAATGCCATTTGAGTGCATTGTCCTGAAGGGCAGGTTGGTGAGCATCCCACACAAACGAAGGCTCCACAGGCGGGTTTCACATGCCACCAACTCCACATTCAGAAACCACTTCAGCGCCAAAGCCCTTTTCAGCTAGCCCTAAATACAAAGGTTCTAGATGCAGATGTTGCTGTAAGAGCTAATTCCATCAAGCAACACTGCATGTTGCTGAATGGCATATTGAAGAAGAATCAGCCGAGTGGTTCTTGTGGGAGAACAACTCCATTTGGCTCACTGACTTCACACACCATCAGGCTCACAGGCAGCTCTCAAGCAAACTACGTGTTCACACACTATTCTTAATGCCGTTTGAGTGCATTGTCCTGAAGGGCAGGTTGGTGAGCATCCCACACAAACGAAGGCTCCACAGGCGGGTTTCACATGCCACCAACTCCACATTCAGAAACCACTTCAGCGCCAAAGCCGTTTTCAGCTAGCCCTAAATACAAAGGCTCTAGACGCAGATGTTGCTGTAAGAGCTAATTCCATCAAGCAACACTGCATGTTGCTGAATGGCATATTGAAGAAGAATCAGCCGAGTGGTTCTTGTGGGAGAACAACTCCATTTGGCTCACTGACTTCACACACCATCAGGCTCACAGGCAGCTCTCAAGCAAACTACGTGTTCACACACTATGCTTAATGCCTTTTGAGTGCATTGTCCTGAAGGGCAGCTTGGTGAGCATTCCACACAAACGAAGGCTCCACAGGCTGGTTTCACATGCCATCAACTCCACATTCAGAAACCACTTCAGCGCCAAAGCCCTTTTCAGCTAGCCCTAAATACAAAGGCTCTAGACGCAGATGTGGCTGTAAGAGCTAATTCCATCAAGCAACACTGCATGTTGCTGAATTGCATAATGAAGAAATATCAGCCGAGAGCTTCTTGTGAGAGAACAACTCCATTTGGCTCACTGACTTCACACACGATCAGGCTGACAGGCAGCTCTCAAGCAAACTACGTGTTCACTCACTATGCTTAATGCCGTTTGAGTGCATTGTCCTGAAGGTCAGGTTGGTGAGCATCCCACACAAACGAAGGATCCACAGACGGGTTTCACATGCCACCAACTCCACATTCAGAAACCACTTCAGCGCCAAAGCCGTTGTCAGCTAGCCCTAAATACAAAGGCTCTAGATGCAGATGTTGCTGTAAGAGCTAATTCCATCAAGCAACACTGCATGTTGCTGAATGGCATATTGAAGAAGAATCAGCCGAGTGGTTCTTGTGGGAGAACAACTCCATTTGGCTCGCTGACTTCACGCACCATCAGGCAGACAGGCAGCTCTAAAGCAAACTACGTGTTCACACACTATGCCTAATGCCGTTTGAGTGCATAGTCCTGAAGGGCAGGTTGGTGAGCATCCCACACAAACGAAGGCTCCACAGGCGGGTTTCACATGCCACCAACTCCACATTCAGAAACCACTTCAGCGCCAAAGCCGTTTTCAGCTAGCCCTAAATACAAAGGCTCTAGACGCAGATGTTGCTGTAAGAGCTAATTCCATCAAGCAACACTGCATGTTGCTGAATGGCATATTGAAGAAGAATCAGCCGAGTGGTTCTTGTGGGAGAACAACTACATTTGGCTCACTGACTTCACACACCATCAGGCTCACAGGCAGCTCTCAAGCAAACTACGTGTTCACACACTATGCTTAATGCCGTTTGAGTGCATTGTCCTGAAGGGCAGCTTGGTGAGCATCCCACACAAACGAAGGCTCCACAGGCGGGTTTCACATGCCACCAACTCCACATTCAGAAACCACTTCAGCGCCAAAGCCGTTTTCAGCTAGCCCTAAATACAAAGGCTCTAGACGCAGATGTTGCTGTAAGAGCTAATTCCATCAAGCAACACTGCATGTTGCTGAATGGCATATTGAAGAAGAATCAGCCGAGTGGTTCTTGTGGGAGAACAACTACATTTGGCTCACTGACTTCACACACCATCAGGCTGACAGGCAGCTCTCAAGCAAACTACGTGTTCACACACTATGCTTAATGCCGTTTGAGTGCATTGTCCTGAAGGGCAGCTTGGTGAGCATCCCACACAAACGAAGGCTCCACTGGAGGGTTTCACATGCCACCAACTCCACATTCAGGAACCACTTCAGCGCCAAAGCCGTTTTCAGCTAGCCCTAAATACAAAGCCTCTAGACGCAGATGTGGCTGTAAGAGCTAATTCCATCAAGCAACACTGCATGTTGCTGAATTGCATATTGAAGAAGAATCAGCCGAGTGGTTCTTGTGGGAGAACAGCTCCATTTGGCTCGCTGACTTCACGCACCATCAGGCTGACAGGCAGCTCTCAAGCAAACTACGTGTTCACACACTATGCCTAATGCCGTTTGAGTGCATAGTCCTGAAGGGAAGGTTGGTGAGCATCCCACACAAACGAAGGCTCCACAGGCGGGTTTCACATGCCACCAACTCCACATTCAGAAACCACTTCAGCGCCAAAGCCGTTTTCAGCTAGCCCTAAATACAAAGGCTCTAGACGCAGATGTTGCTGTAAGAGCTAATTCCATCAAGCAACACTGCATGTTGCTGAATGGCATATTGAAGAAGAATCAGCCGAGTGGTTCTTGTGGGAGAACAACTACATTTGGCTCACTGACTTCACACACCATCAGGCTGACAGGCAGCTCTCAAGCAAACTACGTGTTCACACACTATGCTTAATGCCGTTTGAGTGCATTGTCCTGAAGGGCAGCTTGGTGAGCATCCCACACAAACGAAGGCTCCACAGGCGGGTTTCACATGCCACCAACTCCACATTCAGAAACCACTTCAGCGCCAAAGCCGTTTTCAGCTAGCCCTAAATACAAAGGCTCTAGACGCAGATGTTGCTGTAAGAGCTAATTCCATCAAGCAACACTGCATGTTGCTGAATGGCATATTGAAGAAGAATCAGCCGAGTGGTTCTTGTGGGAGAACAACTCCATTTGGCTCACAGACTTCACACACCATCAGGCTGACAGGCAGCTCTCAAGCAAACTACGTGTTCACACACTATGCTTAATGCCGTTTGAGTGCATTGTCCTGAAGGGCAGCTTGGTGAGCATCCCACACAAACGAAGGCTCCACAGGCGGGTTTCACATGCCACCAACTCCACATTCAGGAACCACTTCAGCGCCAAAGCCGTTTTCAGCTAGCCCTAAATACAAAGGCTCTAGACGCAGATGTTGCTGTAAGAGCTAATTCCATCAAGCAACACTGCATGTTGCTGAATTGCATATTGAAGAAGAATCAGCCGAGTGTTTCTTGTGGGAGAACAACTCCATTTGGCTCACTGACTTCACACACCATCAGGCTGACAGGCAGCTCTCAAGCAAACTACGTGTTCTCACACTATGCTTAATGCCGTTTTAGTGCATTGTCCTGAAGGGCAGCTTGGTGAGCATCCCACACAAACGAAGGCTCCACAGGCGGGTTTCACATGCCACCAACTCCACATTCAGGAACCACTTCAGCGCCAAAGCCGTTTTCAGCTAGCCCTCAATACAAAGTCTCTAGACGCAGATGTTGCTGTAAGAGCTAATTCCATCAAACAACACTGCATGTTGCTGAATTGCATATTGAAGAAGAATCAGCCGAGTGGTTCTTGTGGGAGAACAACTCCATTTGGCTCACTGACTTCACACACCATCAGGCAGACAGGCAGCTCTCAAGCAAACTACGTGTTCACACACTATGCTTAATGCCGTTTGAGTGCATTGTCCTGAAGGGCAGGTTGGTGAGCATCCCACACAAACGAAGGCTCCACAGGCGGGTTTCACATGCCACCAACTCCACATTCAGAAACCACTTCAGCGCCAAAGCCGTTTTCAGCTAGCCCTCAATACAAAGGCTCTAGACGCAGATGTGGCTGTAAGAGCTAATTCCATCAAGCAACACTGCATGTTGCTGAATTGTATATTGAAGAAGAATCAGCCGAGTGGTTCTTCTGGGAGAACAGCTATATTTGGCTCACTGACTTCACACACCATCAGGCTGATAGGGAGCTCTCAAGCAAACTACGTGTTCACACACTATGCTTAATGCCGTTTGAGTGCATTGTCCTGAAGGGCAGCTTGGTGAGCATCCCACACAAACGAAGGCTCCACAGGCGGGTTTCACATGCCACCAACTCCACATTCAGAAACCACTTCAGCGCCAAGCCCTTTTCAGCTAGCCCTAAATACAAAGGCTCTAGATGCAGATGTTGCTGTAAGAGCTAATTCCATCAAGCAACACTGCATGTTGCTGAATTGCATATTGAAGAAGAATCAGCCGAGTGGTTCTTGTGGGAGAACAACTCCATTTGGCTCACTGACTTCACACACCATCAGGCAGACAGGCAGCTCTCAAGCAAACTACGTGTTCACACACTATGCTTAATGCCGTTTGAGTGCATTGTCCTGAAGGGCAGGTTGGTGAGCATCCCACACAAACGAAGGCTCCACAGGCGGGTTTCACATGCCACCAACTCCACATTCAGAAACCACTTCAGCGCCAAAGCCGTTTTCAGCTAGCCCTCAATACAAAGGCTCTAGACGCAGATGTGGCTGTAAGAGCTAATTCCATCAAGCAACACTGCATGTTGCTGAATTGTATATTGAAGAAGAATCAGCCGAGTGGTTCTTCTGGGAGAACAGCTATATTTGGCTCACTGACTTCACACACCATCAGGCTGATAGGGAGCTCTCAAGCAAACTACGTGTTCACACACTATGCTTAATGCCGTTTGAGTGCATTGTCCTGAAGGGCAGCTTGGTGAGCATCCCACACAAACGAAGGCTCCACAGGCGGGTTTCACATGCCACCAACTCCACATTCAGAAACCACTTCAGCGCCAAGCCCTTTTCAGCTAGCCCTAAATACAAAGGCTCTAGATGCAGATGTTGCTGTAAGAGCTAATTCCATCAAGCAACACTGCATGTTGCTGAATTGCATATTGAAGAAGAATCAGCCGAGTGGTTCTTGTGGGAGAACGACTCCATTTGGCTCACTGACTTCACACACCATCAGGCTGACAGGCAGCTCTCAAGCAAACTACGTGTTCACACACTATGCTTAATGCCGTTTGAGTGCATTGTCCTGAAGGGCAGCTTGGTGAGCATCCCACACAAACGAAGGCTCCACAGGCGGGTTTCACATGCCACCCACTCCAGATTCAGAAACCACTTCAGAGCCAAAGCCGTTTTCAGCTAGCCCTAAATACAAAGGCTCTAGACGCAGATGTTGCTGTAAGAGCTAATTCCATCAAGCAACACTGCATGTTGCTGAATGGCATATTGAAGAAGAATCAGCCGAGTGGTTCTTGTGGGAGAACAACTCCATTTGGCTCACTGACTTCACACACCATCAGGCTCACAGGCAGCTCTCAAGCAAACTACGTGTTCACACACTATGCTTAATGCCGTTTGAGTGCATTGTCCTGAAGGGCAGCTTGGTGAGCATCCCACACAAACGAAGGCTCCACAGGCGGGTTTCACATGCCACCAACTCCACATTCAGAAACCACTTCAGCGCCAAAGCCGTTTTCAGCTAGCCCTAAATACAAAGGCTCTAGACGCAGATGTTGCTGTAAGAGCTAATTCCATCAAGCAACACTGCATGTTGCTGAATTGCATATTGAAGAAGAATCAGCCGAGTGGTTCTTGTGGGAGAACAACTCCATTTGGCTCACTGACTTCACACACCATCAGGCTGACACGCAGCTCTCAAGCAAACTACGTGTTCACACACTATGCTTAATGCCGTTTGAGTGCATTGTCCTGAGGGGCAGCTTGGTGAGCATTCCACACAAACGAAGGCTCCACAGGCTGGTTTCACATGCCATCAACTCCACATTCAGAAACCACTTCAGCGCCAAAGCCCTTTTCAGCTAGCCCTAAATACAAAGGCTCTAGATGCAGATGATGCTGTAAGAGCTAATTCCATCAAGCAACACTGCATGTTGCTGAATTGCATAATGAAGAAATATCAGCCGAGAGGTTCTTGTGAGAGAACAACTCCATTTGGCTCACTGACTTCACACACCATCAGGCTGACAGGCAGCTCTCAAGCAAACTACGTGTTCACTCACTATGCTTAATGCCGTTTGAGTGCATTGTCCTGAAGGTCAGGTTGGTGAGCATCCCACACAAACGAAGGCTCCACAGGCGGGTTTCACATGCCACCAACTCCACATTCAGAAACCACTTCAGCGCCAAAGCCCTTTTCAGCTAGCCCTCAATACAAAGGCTCTAGACGCAGATGTTGCTGTAAGAGCTAATTCCATCCAGCAACACTGCATGTTGCTGAATTGCATATTGAAGAAGAATCAGCTGAGTGGTTCTTGTGGGAGAACAGCTCCATTTGGCTCGCTGACTTCACGCACCATCAGGCAGACAGGCAGCTCTCAAGCAAACTACGTGTTTACACACTATGCCTAATGCCGTTTGAGTGCATAGTCCTGAAGGGAAGGTTGGTGAGCATCCCACACAAACGAAGGCTCCACAGGCGGGTTTCACATGCCACCAACTCCACATTCAGAAACCACTTCAGCGCCAAAGCTGTTTTCAGCTAGCCCTAAATACAAAGGCTCTAGACGCAGATGTTGCTGTAAGAGCTAATTCCATCAAGCAACACTGCATGTTGCTGAATGGCATATTGAAGAAGAATCAGCCGAGTGGTTCTTGTGGGAGAACAACTACATTTGGCTCACTGACTTCACACACCATCAGGCTGACAGGCAGCTCTCAAGCAAACTACGTGTTCACACACTATGCTTAATGCCGTTTGAGTGCATTGTCCTGAAGGGCAGCTTGGTGAGCATCCCACACAAACGAAGGCTCCACAGGCGGGTTTCACATGCCACCAACTCCACATTCACAAATCACTTCAGCGCCAAAGCCGTTTTCAGCTAGCCCTAAATACAAAGGCTCTAGACGCAGATGTTGCTGTAAGAGCTAATTCCATCAAGCAACACTGCATGTTGCTGAATGGCATATTGAAGAAGAATCAGTCGAGTGGTTCTTGTGGGAGAACAACTCCATTTGGCTCACTGACTTCACACACCATCAGGCTGACAGGCAGCTCTCAAGCAAACTACGTGTTCACACACTATGCTTAATGCCGTTTGAGTGCATTGTCCTGAAGGGCAGCTTGGTGAGCATCCCACACAAACGAAGGCTCCACTGGAGGGTTTCACATGCCACCAACTCCACATTCAGGAACCACTTCAGTGCCAAAGCCGTTTTCAGCTAGCCCTAAATACAAAGGCTCTAGACGCAGATGTTGCTGTAAGAGCTAATTCCATCAAGCAACACTGCATGTTGCTGAATTGCATATTGAAGAAGAATCAGCCGAGTGTTTCTTGTGGGAGAACAACTCCATTTGGCTCACTGACTTCACACACCATCAGGCTGACAGGCAGCTCTCAAGCAAACTACGTGTTCTCACACTATGCTTAATGCCGTTTTAGTGCATTGTCCTGAAGGGCAGCTTGGTGAGCATCCCACACAAACGAAGGCTCCACAGGCGGGTTTCACATGCCACCAACTCCACATTCAGAAACCACTTCAGCGCCAAAGCCGTTTTCAGCTAGCCCTCAATACAAAGTCTCTAGACGCAGATGTTGCTGTAAGAGCTAATTCCATCAAACAACACTGCATGTTGCTGAATTGCATATTGAAGAAGAATCAGCCGAGTGGTTCTTGTGGGAGAACAACTCCATTTGGCTCGCTGACTTCACGCACCATCAGGCAGACAGGCAGCTCTCAAGCAAACTACGTGTTCACACACTATGCTTAATGCCGTTTGAGTGCATTGTCCTGAAGGGCAGGTTGGTGAGCATCCCACACAAACGAAGGCTCCACAGGCGGGTTTCACATGCCACCAACTCCACATTCAGAAACCACTTCAGCGCCAAAGCCCTTTTCAGCTAGCCCTCAATACAAAGGCTCTAGACGCAGATGTGGCTGTAAGAGCTAATTCCATCAAGCAACACTGCATGTTGCTGAATTGTATATTGAAGAAGAATCAGCCGAGTGGTTCTTGTGGGAGAACAGCTATATTTGGCTCACTGACTTCACACACCATCAGGCTGATAGGGAGCTCTCAAGCAAACTACGTGTTCACACACTATGCTTAATGCCGTTTGAGTGCATTGTCCTGAAGGGCAGCTTGGTGAGCATCCCACACAAACGAAGGCTCCACAGGCGGGTTTCACATGCCACCAACTCCACATTCAGAAACCACTTCAGCGCCAAGCCCTTTTCAGCTAGCCCTAAATACAAAGGCTCTAGATGCAGATGTTGCTGTAAGAGCTAATTCCATCAAGCAACACTGCATGTTGCTGAATTGCATATTGAAGAAGAATCAGCCGAGTGGTTCTTGTGGGAGAACGACTCCATTTGGCTCACTGACTTCACACACCATCAGGCTGACAGGCAGCTCTCAAGCAAACTACGTGTTCACACACTATGCTTAATGCCGTTTGAGTGCATTGTCCTGAAGGGCAGCTTGGTGAGCATCCCACACAAACGAAGGCTCCACAGGCGGGTTTCACATGCCACCCACTCCAGATTCAGAAACCACTTCAGAGCCAAAGCCGTTTTCAGCTAGCCCTAAATACAAAGACTCTAGACGCAGATGTTGCTGTAAGAGCTAATTCCATCAAGCAACACTGCATGTTGCTGAATGGCATATTGAAGAAGAATCAGCCGAGTGGTTCTTGTGGGAGAACAACTCCATTTGGCTCACTGACTTCACACACCATCAGGCTCACAGGCAGCTCTCAAGCAAACTACGTGTTCACACACTATGCTTAATGCCGTTTGAGTGCATTGTCCTGAAGGGCAGCTTGGTGAGCATCCCACACAAACGAAGGCTCCACAGGCGGGTTTCACATGCCACCAACTCCACATTCAGAAACCACTTCAGCGCCAAAGCCGTTTTCAGCTAGCCCTGAATACAAAGGCTCTAGACGCAGATGTTGCTGTAAGAGCTAATTCCATCAAGCAACACTGCATGTTGCTGAATTGCATATTGAAGAAGAATCAGCCGAGTGGTTCTTGTGGGAGAACAACTCCATTTGGCTCACTGACTTCACACACCATCAGGCTGACAGGCAGCTCTCAAGCAAACTACGTGTTCACACTCTATGCTTAATGCCGTTTGAGTGCATTGTCCTGAAGGGCAGGTTGGTGAGCATCCCATACAAACGAAGGCTCCACAGGCGGGTTTCACATGCCACCAACTCCACATTCAGAAACCACTTCAGCGCCAAAGCCGTTTTCAGCTAGCCCTAAATACAAAGGCTCTAGACGCAGATGTTGCTGTAAGAGCTAATTCCATCAAGCAACACTGCATGTTGCTGAATGGCATATTGAAGAAGAATCAGCCGAGTGGTTCTTGTGGGAGAACAACTCCATTTGGCTCACTGACTTCACACACCATCAGGCTCACAGGCAGCTCTCAAGCAAACTACGTGTTCACACACTATGCTTAATGCCGTTTGAGTGCATTGTCCTGAAGGGCAGCTTGGTGAGCATTCCACACAAACGAAGGCTCCACAGGCTGGTTTCACATGCCATCAACTCCACATTCAGAAACCACTTCAGCGCCAAAGCCCTTTTCAGCTAGCCCTAAATACAAAGGCTCTAGATGCAGATGATGCTGTAAGAGCTAATTGCATCAAGCAACACTGCATGTTGCTGAATTGCATAATGAAGAAATATCAGCCGAGAGGTTCTTGTGAGAGAACAACTCCATTTGGCTCACTGACTTCACACACCATCAGGCTGACAGGCAGCTCTCAAGCAAACTACGTGTTCACTCACTATGCTTAATGCCGTTTGAGTGCATTGTCCTGAAGGTCAGGTTGGTGAGCATCCCACACAAACGAAGGCTCCACAGGCGGGTTTCACATGCCACCAACTCCACATTCAGAAACCACTTCAGCGCCAAAGCCCTTTTCAGCTAGCCCTCAATACAAAGGCTCTAGACGCAGATGTTGCTGTAAGAGCTAATTCCATCCAGCAACACTGCATGTTGCTGAATTGCATATTGAAGAAGAATCAGCCGAGTGGTTCTTGTGGGAGAACAGCTCCATTTGGCTCGCTGACTTCACGCACCATCAGGCTGACAGGCAGCTCTCAAGCAAACTACGTGTTCACACACTATGCCTAATGCCGTTTGAGTGCATAGTCCTGAAGGGCAGGTTGGTGAGCATCCCACACAAACGAAGGCTCCACAGGCGGGTTTCACATGCCACCAACTCCACATTCAGAAACCACTTCAGCGCCAAAGCCGTTTTCAGCTAGCCCTAAATACAAAGGCTCTAGACGCAGATGTTGCTGTAAGAGCTAATTCCATCTAGCAAAACTGCATGTTGCTGAATGGCATATTGAAGAAGAATCAGCCGAGTGGTTCTTGTGGGAGAACAACTACATTTGGCTCACTGACTTCACACACCATCAGGCTGACAGGCAGCTCTCAAGCAAACTACGTGTTCACACACTATGCTTAATGCCGTTTGAGTGCATTGTCCTGAAGGGCAGCTTGGTGAGCATCCCACACAAACGAAGGCTCCACAGGCGGGTTTCACATGCCACCAACTCCACATTCAGAAACCACTTCAGCGCCAAAGCCGTTTTCAGCTAGCCCTAAATACAAAGGCTCTAGACCCAGATGTTGCTGTAAGAGCTAATTCCATCAAGCAACACTGCATGTTGCTGAATGGCATATTGAAGAAGAATCAGCCGAGTGGTTCTTGTGGGAGAACAACTACATTTGGCTCACTGACTTCACACACCATCAGGCTCACAGGCAGCTCTCAAGCAAACTACGTGTTCACACACTATGCTTAATGCCGTTTGAGTGCATTGTCCTGAAGGGCAGCTTGGTGAGCATCCCACACAAACGAAGGCTCCACTGGAGGGTTTCACATGCCACCAACTCCACATTCAGGAACCACTTCAGCGCCAAAGCCGTTTTCAGCTAGCCCTAAATACAAAGGCTCTAGACGCAGATGTTGCTGTAAGAGCTAATTCCATCAAGCAACACTGCATGTTGCTGAATTGCATATTGAAGAAGAATCAGCCGAGTGTTTCTTGTGGGAGAACAACTCCATTTGGCTCACTGACTTCACACACCATCAGGCTGACAGGCAGCTCTCAAGCAAACTACGTGTTCACACACTATGCTTAATGCCGTTTGAGTGCATTGTACTGAAGGGTAGGTTGGTGAGCATCCCACACAAACGAAGGCTCCACAGGCGGGTTTCACATGCCACCAACTCCACATTCAGAAACCACTTCAGCTCAAAAGCCGTTTTCAGCTAGCCCTAAATACAAAAGCTCTAGACCCAGATGTTGCTGTAAGAGTTAATTTCAACAAGCAACACTGCATGTTGCTGAATTCCATATTGAAGAAGAATCAGCCGAGTGGTTCTTGTGGGAGAACAGCTCCATTTGGCTCACTGACTTCACGCACCATCAGGCAGACAGGCAGCTCTCAAGCAAACTACGTGTTCACACACTATGCCTAATGCCGTTTGAGTGCATAGTCCTGAAGGTCAGGTTGGTGAGCATCCCACACAAACGAAGGCTCCACAGGCGGGTTTCACATGCCACCAACTCCACATTCAGAAACCACTTCAGCGCCAAAGCCGTTTTCAGCTAGCCCTAAATACAAAGGCTGTAGACGCAGATGTTGCTGTAAGAGCTAATTCCATCAAGCAACACTGCATGTTGCTGAATGGCATATTGAAGAAGAATCAGCCGAGTGGTTCTTGTGGGAGAACAACTACATTTGGCTCACTGACTTCACACACCATCAGGCTGACAGGCAGCTCTCAAGCAAACTACGTGTTCACACACTATGCTTAATGCCGTTTGAGTGCATTGTCCTGAAGGGCAGCTTGGTGAGCATCCCACACAAACGAAGGCTCCACAGGCGGGTTTCACATGCCACCAACTCCACATTCAGAAACCACTTCAGCGCCAAAGCCCTTTCAGCTAGCCCTAAATACAAAGGCTCTAGACGCAGATGTTGCTGTAAGAGCTAATTCCATCAAGAACACTGCATGTTGCTGAATTGCATATTGAAGAAGAATCAGCCGAGTGGTTCTTGTGGGAGAACAACTCCATTTGGCTCACTGACTTCACACACCATCAGGCTGACAGGCAGCTCTCAAGCAAACTACGTGTTCACACACTATGCCTAATGCCGTTTGAGTGCATTGTCCTGAAGGGCAGCTTGGTGAGCATCCCACACAAACGAAGGCTCCACAGGCGGGTTTCACATGCCACCAACTCCACATTCAGAAACCACTTCTGCGCCAAAGCCGTTTTCAGCTAGCCCTAAATAGAAAGGCTCTAGACGCAGATGTGGCTGTAAGAGCTAATTCCATCAAGCAACACTGCATGTTGCTGAATGGCATATTGAAGAAGAATCAGCCGAGTGGTTCTTGTGGGAGAACAACTCCATTTGGCTCACTGACTTCACACACCATCAGGCTGACACGCAGCTCTCAAGCAAACTACGTGTTCACACACTATGCTTAATGCCGTTTGAGTGCATTGTCCTGTAGGGCAGCTTGGTGAGCATCCCACACAAACGAAGGCTCCACAGGCAGGTTTCACATGCCACCAACTCCACATTCAGAAACCACTTCAGCGCCAAAGCCGTTTTCAGCTAGCCCTAAATACAAAGGCTCTAGACGCAGATGTTGCTGTAAGAGCTAATTCCATCAAGCAACACTGCATGTTGCTGAACAGAATATTGAAGAAGAATCAGCTGAGTGGTTCTTGTGGGAGAACAACTCCATTTGGCTCACTGACTTGACACACCATCAGGCGGTCAGGCAGCTCTCAAGCAAACTACGTGTTCACACACTATGCTTAATGCCGTTTGAGTGCATTGTCCTGAAGGGCAGGTTGGTGAGCATCCCACACAAACGAAGGCTCCACAGGCGGGTTTCACATGCCACCAACTCCACATGCAGAAAACACTTCAGCGCCAAAGCCGTTTTCAGCTAGCCCTAAATACAAAGGCTCTAGATGCAGATGTTGCTGTAAGAGCTAATTCCATCAAGCAACACTGCATGTTGCTGAATTGCATATTGAAGAAGAATCAGCCGAGTGGTTCTTGTGGGAGAACAACTCCATTTGGCTCACTGACTTCACACACCATCAGGCTCACAGGCAGCTCTCAAACAAACTACGTGTTCACACACTATGCTTAATGCCGTTTGAGTGCATTGTCCTGAACGGCAGCTTGGTGAGCATCCCACACAAACAAAGGCTCCACAGGCGGGTTTCACATGCCACCAACTCCACATTCAGAAACCACTTCATCGCCAAAGCCCTTTTCAGCTAGCCCTAAATACAAAGGCTCTAGACGCACATGTTGCTGTAAGAGCTAATTCCATCAAGCAACACTGCATGTTGCTGAATTGCATATTGAAGAAGAATCAGCCGAGTGGTTCTTGTGGGAGAACAACTCCATTTGGCTCACTGATTTCACACACCATCAGGCTGACAGGCAGCTCTCAAGCAAACTACGTGTTCACACACTATGCTAAATGCCATTTGAGTGCATTGTCCTGAAGGGCAGCTTGGAGAGCATCCCACACAAACAAAGGCTCCACAGGCAGGTTTCACATGCCACCAACTCCACATTCAGAAACCACTTCAGCGCCAAAGCCCTTTTCAGCTAGCCCTAAATACAAAGGCTCTAGACGCACATGTTGCTGTAAGAGCTAATTCCATCAAGCAACACTGCATGTTGCTGAATTGCATATTGAAGAAGAATCAGCCGAGTGGTTCTTGTGGGAGAACAACTCCATTTGGCTCACTGATTTCACACACCATCAGGCTGACAGGCAGCTCTCAAGCAAACTACGTGTTCACACACTATGCTTAATGCCGTTTGAGTGCATTGTCCTGAAGGGCTGGCTGGTGAGATCCCACACAAACGAAGTCTCCACAGGCGGGTTTCACATGCCACCAACTCCACATTCAGAAACCACTTCAGCGCTAAAGCCCTTTCCAGCTAGCCCTAAATACAAAGGCTCTAGACCCAGATGTTGCAGTAAGATCTAATTTCATCCAGCAACACTGCATGTTCCTGAATTCCATATTGAAGAAGAATCAGCCGAGTGGTTCTTGTGGGGGAACAACTCCATTTGGCTCACTGACTTCACACACCATCAGGCTCACAGGCAGCTCTCAAGCAAACTACGTGTTCACACACTATGCTTAATGCCGTTTGAGTGTATTGTCCTGAAGGGCAGCTTGGTGAGCATCCCACACAAACGAAGGCTCCACAGGCAGGTTTCACATGCCACCAACTCCACATTCAGAAACCACTTCAGCGCCAAAGCCGTTTTCAGCTAGCCCTAAATACAAAGGCTCTAGACGCAGATGTTGCTGTAAGAGCTAATTCCATCAAGCAACACTGCATGTTGCTGAATTGCATATTGAAGAAGAATCAGCCGAGTGGTTCTTGTGGGAGAACAACTCCATTTGGCTCACTGACTTCACACACCATCAGGCTGACACGCAGCTCTCAAGCAAACTACGTGTTCTCACACTATGCTTAATGCCGTTTTAGTGCATTGTCCTGAAGGGCAGCTTGGTGAGCATCCCACACAAACGAAGGCTCCACAGGCGGGTTTCACATGCCACCAACTCCACATTCAGAAACCACTTCAGCGCCAAAGCCGTTTTCAGCTAGCCCTCAATACAAAGTCTCTAGACGCAGATGTTGCTGTAAGAGCTAATTCCATCAAACAACACTGCATGTTGCTGAATTGCATATTGAAGAAGAATCAGCCGAGTGGTTCTTGTGGGAGAACAACTCCATTTGGCTCGCTGACTTCACGCACCATCAGGCAGACAGGCAGCTCTCAAGCAAACTACGTGTTCACACACTATGCTTAATGCCGTTTGAGTGCATTGTCCTGAAGGGCAGGTTGGTGAGCATCCCACACAAACGAAGGCTCCACAGGCGGGTTTCACATGCCACCAACTCCACATTCAGAAACCACTTCAGCGCCAAAGCCGTTTTCAGCTAGCCCTCAATACAAAGGCTCTAGACTCAGATGTGGCTGTAAGAGCTAATTCCATCAAGCAACACTGCATGTTGCTGAATTGTATATTGAAGAAGAATCAGCCGAGTGGTTCTTGTGGGAGAACAGCTATATTTGGCTCACTGACTTCACACACCATCAGGCTGACAATGAGCTCTCAAGCAAACTACGTGTTCACACACTATGCTTAATGCCGTTTGAGTGCATTGTCTTGAAGGGCAGCTTGGTGAGCATCCCACACAAACGAAGGCTCCACAGGCGGGTTTCACATGCCACCCACTCCAGATTCAGAAACCACTTCAGAGCCAAAGCCGTTTTCAGCTAGGCCTAAATACAAAGGCTCTAGACGCAGAAGTTGCTGTAAGAGCTAATTCCATCAAGCAACACTGCATGTTGCTGAATGGCATATTGAAGAAGAATCAGCCGAGTGGTTCTTGTGGGAGAACAACTCCATTTGGCTCACTGACTTCACACACCATCAGGCTCACAGGCAGCTCTCAAGCAAACTACGTGTTCACACACTATGCTTAATGCCGTTTGAGTGCATTGTCCTGAAGGGCAGCTTGGTGAGCATCCCACACAAACGAAGGCTCCACAGGCGGGTTTCACATGCCACCAACTCCACATTCAGAAACCACTTCAGCGCCAAAGCCGTTTTCAGCTAGCCCTGAATACAAAGGCTCTAGACGCAGATGTTGCTGTAAGAGCTAATTCCATCAAGCAACACTGCATGTTGCTGAATTGCATATTGAAGAAGAATCAGCCGAGTGGTTCTTGTGGGAGAACAACTCCATTTGGCTCACTGACTTCACACACCATCAGGCTGACAGGCAGCTCTCAAGCAAACTACGTGTTCACACTCTATGCTTAATGCCGTTTGAGTGCATTGTCCTGAAGGGCAGGTTGGTGAGCATCCCACACAAACGAAGGCTCCACAGGCGGGTTTCACATGCCACCAACTCCACATTCAGAAACCACTTCAGCGCCAAAGCCGTTTTCAGCTAGCCCTGAATACAAAGGTTCTAGACGCAGATGTTGCTGTAAGAGCTAATTCCATCAAGCAACACTGCATGTTGCTGAATTGCATATTGAAGAAGAATCAGCCGAGTGGTTCTTGTGGGAGAACAACTCCATTTGGCTCACTGACTTCACACACCATCAGGCTGACAGGCAGCTCTCAAGCAAACTACGTGTTCACACTCTATGCTTAATGCCGTTTGAGTGCATTGTCCTGAAGGGCAGGTTGGTGAGCATCCCACACAAACGAAGGCTCCACAGGCGGGTTTCACATGCCACCAACTCCACATTCAGAAACCACTTCAGCGCCAAAGCCGTTTTCAGCTAGCCCTAAATACAAAGGCTCTAGACGCAGATGTTGCTGTAAGAGCTAATTCCATCAAGCAACACTGCATGTTGCTGAATGGCATATTGAAGAAGAATCAGCCAAGTGGTTCTTGTGGGAGAACAACTCCATTTGGCTCACTGACTTCACACACCATCAGGCTGACAGGCAGCTCTCAAGCAAACTACGTGTTCACACACTATGCTTAATGCCTTTTGAGTGCATTGTCCTGAAGGGCAGCTTGGTGAGCATTCCACACAAACGAAGGCTCCACAGGCTGGTTTCACATGCCACCAACTCCACATTCAGAAACCACTTCAGCGCCAAAGCCCTTTTCAGCTAGCCCTAAATACAAAGGCTCTAGATGCAGATGATGCTGTAAGAGCTAATTCCATCAAGCAAAACTGCATGTTGCTGAATTGCATAATGAAGAAATATCAGCCGAGAGGTTCTTGTGAGAGAACAACTCCATTTGGCTCACTGACTTCACACACCATCAGGCTGACAGGCAGCTCTCAAGCAAACTACGTGTTCACTCACTATGCTTAATGCCGTTTGAGTGCATTGTCCTGAAGGTCAGGTTGGTGAGCATCCCACACAAACGAAGGCTCCACAGGCGGGTTTCACATGCCACCAACTCCACATTCAGAAACCACTTCAGCGCCAAAGCCGTTGTCAGCTAGCCCTAAATACAAAGGCTCTAGACGCAGATGTTGCTGTAAGAGCTAATTCCATCAAGCAACACTGCATGTTGCTGAATTGCATATTGAAGAAGAATCAGCCGAGTGGTTCTTGTGGGAGAACAACTCCATTTGGCTCACTGACTTCACACACCATCAGGCTGACAGGCAGCTCTCAAGCAAACTACGTGTTCACACACTATGCTTAATGCCGTTTGAGTGCATTGTACTGAAGGGTAGGTTGGTGAGCATCCCACACAAACGAAGGCTCCACAGGCGGGTTTCACATGCCACCAACTCCACATTCAGAAACCACTTCAGCTCAAAAGCCGTTTTCAGCTAGCCCTAAATACAAAAGCTCTAGACCGAGATGTTGCTGTAAGAGCTAATTTCAACAAGCAACACTGCATGTTGCTGAATTCCATATTGAAGAAGAATCAGCCGAGTGGTTCTTGTGGGAGAACAGCTCCATTTGGCTCACTGACTTCACGCACCATCAGGCAGACAGGCAGCTCTCAAGCAAACTACGTGTTCACACACTATGCTTAATGCCGTTTGAGTGCATTGTCCTGAAGGGCAGCTTGGTGAGCATCCCACACAAACGAAGGCTCCACTGGAGGGTTTCACATGCCACCAACTCCACATTCAGGAACCACTTCAGCGCCAAAGCCGTTTTCAGCTAGCCCTAAATACAAAGCCTCTAGACGCAGATGTTGCTGTAAGAGCTAATTCCATCAAGCAACACTGCATGTTGCTGAATTGCATATTGAAGAAGAATCAGCCGAGTGGTTCTTGTGGGAGAACAGCTCCATTTGGCTCGCTGACTTCACGCACCATCAGGCTGACACGCAGCTCTCAAGCAAACTACGTGTTCACACACTATGCTTAATGCCGTTTGAGTGCATTGTCCTGAACGGCAGCTTGGTGAGCATCCCACACAAACGAAGGCTCCACAGGCAGGTTTCTCATGCCACCAACTCCACATTCAGAAACCACTTCAGCGCCAAAGCCGTTTTCAGCTAGCCCTAAATACAAAGGCTCTAGACGCAGATGTTGCTGTAAGAGCTAATTCCATCAAGCAACACTGCATGTTGCTGAACAGAATATTGAAGAAGAATCAGCTGAGTGGTTCTTGTGGGAGAACAACTCCATTTGGCTCACTGACTTGACACACCATCAGGCGGTCAGAAGCTCTCAAGCAAACTACGTGTTCACACACTATGCTTAATGCCGTTTGAGTGCATTGTCCTGAAGGGCAGGTTGGTGAGCATCCCACACAAACGAAGGCTCCACAGGCGGGTTTCACATGCCACCAACTCCACATGCAGAAAACACTTCAGCGCCAAAGCCGTTTTCAGCTAGCCCTAAATACAAAGGCTCTAGATGCAGATGTTGCTGTAAGAGCTAATTCCATCAAGCAACACTGCATGTTGCTGAATTGCATATTGAAGAAGAATCAGCCGAGTGGTTCTTGTGGGAGAACAACTCCATTTGGCTCACTGACTTCACACACCATCAGGCTGACAGGCAGCTCTCAAACAAACTACGTGTTCACACACTATGCTTAATGCCGTTTGAGTGCATTGTCCTGTAGGGCAGCTTGGTGAGCATCCCACACAAACAAAGGCTCCACAGGCGGGTTTCACATGCCACCAACTCCACATTCAGAAACCACTTCATCGCCAAAGCCCTTTTCAGCTAGCCCTAAATACAAAGGCTCTAGACGCACATGTTGCTGTAAGAGCTAATTCCATCAAGCAACACTGCATGTTGCTGAATTGCATATTGAAGAAGAATCAGCCGAGTGGTTCTTGTGGGAGAACAACTCCATTTGGCTCACTGATTTCACACACCATCAGGCTGACAGGCAGCTCTCAAGCAAACTACGTGTTCACACACTATGCTAAATGCCATTTGAGTGCATTGTCCTGAAGGGCAGCTTGGTGAGCATCCCACACAAACAAAGGCTCCACAGGCAGGTTTCACATGCCACCAACTCCACATTCAGAAACCACTTCAGCGCCAAAGCCCTTTTCAGCTAGCCCTAAATACAAAGGCTCTAGACGCACATGTTGCTGTAAGAGCTAATTCCATCAAGCAACACTGCATGTTGCTGAATTGCATATTGAAGAAGAATCAGCCGAGTGGTTCTTGTGGGAGAACAACTCCATTTGGCTCACTGATTTCACACACCATCAGGCTGACAGGCAGCTCTCAAGCAAACTACGTGTTCACACACTATGCTTAATGCCGTTTGAGTGCATTGTCCTGAAGGGCTGGCTGGTGAGATCCCACACAAACGAAGTCTCCACAGGCGGGTTTCACATGCCACCAACTCCACATTCAGAAACCACTTGAGCGCTAAAGCCCTTTCCAGCTAGCCCTAAATACAAAGGCTCTAGACCCAGATGTTGCAGTAAGATCTAATTTCATCCAGCAACACTGCATGTTGCTGAATTCCATATTGATGAAGAATCAGCCGAGTGGTTCTTGTGGGGGAACAACTCCATTTGGCTCACTGACTTCACACACCATCAGGCTGACAGGCAGCTCTCAAGCAAACTACGTGTTCACACACTATGCTTAATGCCGTTTGAGTGTATTGTCCTGAAGGGCAGCTTGGTGAGCACCACACACAAACGAAGGCTCCACAGACGGGTTTCACATGCCACCAACTCCACATTCAGAAACCACTTCAGCGCCAAAGCCGTTTTCAGCTAGCCCTAAATACAAAGGCTCTAGACGCAGATGTTGCTGTAAGAGCTAATTCCATCAAGCAACACTGCATGTTGCTGAATTGCATATTGAAGAAGAATCAGCCGAGTGTTTCTTGTGGGAGAACAACTCCATTTGGCTCACTGACTTCACACACCATCAGGCTGACAGGCAGCTCTGAAGCAAACTACGTGTTCTCACACTATGCTTAATGCCGTTTTAGTGCATTGTCCTGAAGGGCAGCTTGGTGAGCATCCCACACAAACGAAGGCTCCACAGGCGGGTTTCACATGCCACCAACTCCACATTCAGAAACCACTTCAGCGCCAAAGCCGTTTTCAGCTAGCCCTCAATACAAAGTCTCTAGACGCAGATGTTGCTGTAAGAGCTAATTCCATCAAACAACACTGCATGTTGCTGAATTGCATATTGAAGAAGAATCAGCCGAGTGGTTCTTGTGGGAGAACAACTCCATTTGGCTCGCTGACTTCACGCACCATCAGGCAGACAGGCAGCTCTCAAGCAAACTACGTGTTCACAAACTATGCTTAATTCCGTTTGAGTGCATTGTCCTGAAGGGCAGGTTGGTGAGCATCCCACACAAACGAAGGCTCCACAGGCGGGTTTCACATGCCACCAACTCCACATTCAGAAACCACTTCAGCGCCAAAGCCGTTTTCAGCTAGCCCTCAATACAAAGGCTCTAGACGCAGATGTGGCTGTAAGAGCTAATTCCATCAAGCAACACTGCATGTTGCTGAATTGTATATCGAAGAAGAATCAGCCGAGTGGTTCTTGTGGGAGAACAGATATATTTGGCTCACTGACTTCACACACCATCAGGCTGACAATGAGCTCTCAAGCAAACTACGTGTTCACACACTATGCTTAATGCCGTTTGAGTGCATTGTCCTGAAGGGCAGCTTGGTGAGCATCCCACACAAACGAAGGCTCCACAGGCGGGTTTCACATGCCACCCACTCCAGATTCAGAAACCACTTCAGAGCCAAAGCCGTTTTCAGCTAGGCCTAAATACAAAGGCTCTAGACGCAGAAGTTGCTGTAAGAGCTAATTCCATCAAGCAACACTGCATGTTGCTGAATGGCATATTGAAGAAGAATCAGCCGAGTGGTTCTTGTGGGAGAACAACTCCATTTGGCTCACTGACTTCACACACCATCAGGCTCACAGGCAGCTCTCAAGCAAACTACGTGTTCACACACTATGCTTAATGCCGTTTGAGTGCATTGTCCTGAAGGGCAGCTTGGTGAGCATCCCACACAAACGAAGGCTCCACAGGCGGGTTTCACATGCCACCAACTCCACATTCAGAAACCACTTCAGCGCCAAAGCCGTTTTCAGCTAGCCCTGAATACAAAGGCTCTAGACGCAGATGTTGCTGTAAGAGCTAATTCCATCAAGCAACACTGCATGTTGCTGAATTGCATATTGAAGAAGAATCAGCCGAGTGGTTCTTGTGGGAGAACAACTCCATTTGGCTCACTGACTTCACACACCATCAGGCTGACAGGCAGCTCTCAAGCAAACTACGTGTTCACACTCTATGCTTAATGCCGTTTGAGTGCATTGTCCTGAAGGGCAGGTTGGTGAGCATCCCACACAAACGAAGGCTCCACAGGCGGGTTTCACATGCCACCAACTCCACATTCAGAAACCACTTCAGCGCCAAAGCCCTTTTCAGCTAGCCCTAAATACAAAGGCTCTAGACGCAGATGTTGCTGTAAGAGCTAATTCCATCAAGCAACACTGCATGTTGCTGAATGGCATATTGAAGAAGAATCAGCCGAGTGGTTCTTGTGGGAGAACAACTCCATTTGGCTCACTGACTTCACACACCATCAGGCTCACAGGCAGCTCTCAAGCAAACTACGTGTTCACACACTATGCTTAATGCCTTTTGAGTGCATTGTCCTGAAGGGCAGCTTGGTGAGCATTCCACACAAACGAAGGCTCCACAGGCTGGTTTCACATGCCATCAACTCCACATTCAGAAACCACTTCAGCGCCAAAGCCATTTTCAGCTAGCCCTAAATACAAAGGCTCTAGATGCAGATGATGCTGTAAGAGCTAATTCCATCAAGCAACACTGCATGTTGCTGAATTGCATAATGAAGAAATATCAGCCGAGAGGTTCTTGTGAGAGAACAACTCCATTTGGCTCACTGACTTCACACACCATCAGGCTGACAGGCAGCTCTCAAGCAAACTACGTGTTCACTCACTATGCTTAATGCCGTTTGAGTGCATTGTCCTGAAGGGCAGCTTGGTGAGCATCCCACACAAACGAAGGCTCCACAGGCGGGTTTCACATGCCACCAACTCCACATTCAGAAACCACTTCAGCGCCAAAGCCGTTTTCAGCTAGCCCTAAATACAAAGGCTCTAGACGCAGAAGTTGCTGTAAGAGCTAATTCCATCAAGCAACACTGCATGTTGCTGAATGGCATATTGAAGAAGAATCAGCCGAGTGGTTCTTGTGGGAGAACAACTACATTTGGCTCACTGACTTCACACACCATCAGGCTGACAGGCAGCTCTCAAGCAAACTACGTGTTCACACACTATGCTTAATGCCGTTTGAGTGCATTGTCCTGAAGGGCAGCTTGGTGAGCATCCCACACAAACGAAGGCTCCACTGGAGGGTTTCACATGCCACCAACTCCACATTCAGGAACCACTTCAGCGCCAAAGCCGTTTTCAGCTAGCCCTAAATACAAAGGCTCTAGACGCAGATGTGGCTGTAAGAGCTAATTCCATCAAGCAACACTGCATGTTGCTGAATTGCATATTGAAGAAGAATCAGCCGAGTGGTTCTTGTGGGAGAACAACTCCATTTGGCTCACTGACTTCACACACCATCAGGCTGACAGGGAGCTCTCAAGCAAACTACGTGTTCACACACTATGCTTAATGCCGTTTGAGTGCATTGTACTGAAGGGTAGGTTGGTGAGCATCCCACACAAACGAAGTCTCCACAGGCGGGTTTCACATGCCACCAACTCCACATTCAGAAACCACTTCAGCTCAAAAGCCGTTTTCAGCTAGCCCTAAATACAAAAGCTCTAGACCCAGATGTTGCTGTAAGAGCTAATTTCAACAAGCAACACTGCATGTTGCTGAATTCCATATTGAAGAATAATCAGCCGAGTGGTTCTTGTGGGAGAACAGCTCCATTTGGCTCGCTGACTTCACGCACCATCAGGCAGACAGGCAGCTCTCAAGCAAACTACGTGTTCACACACTATGCTTAATGCCGTTTGAGTGCATTGTCCTGAAGGGCAGCTTGGTGAGCATCCCACACAAACGAAGGCTCCACTGGAGGGTTTCACATGCCACCAACTCCACATTCAGGAACCACTTCAGCGCCAAAGCCGTTTTCAGCTAGCCCTAAATACAAAGCCTCTAGACGCAGATGTTGCTGTAAGAGCTAATTCCATCAAGCAACACTGCATGTTGCTGAATTGCATATTGAAGAAGAATCAGCCGAGTGGTTCTTGTGGGAGAACAGCTCCATTTGGCTCGCTGACTTCACGCACCATCAGGCAGACAGGCAGCTCTCAAGCAAACTACGTGTTCACACACTATGCCTAATGCCGTTTGAGTGCATAGTCCTGAAGGGCAGGTTGGTGAGCATCCCACACAAACGAAGGCTCCACAGGCGGGTTTCACATGCCACCAACTCCACATTCAGAAACCACTTCAGCGCCAAAGCCGTTTTCAGCTAGCCCTAAATACAAAGGCTCTAGACGCAGATGTTGCTGTAAGAGCTAATTCCATCAAGCAACACTGCATGTTGCTGAATGGCATATTGAAGAAGAATCAGCCGAGTGGTTCTTGTGGGAGAACAACTACATTTGGCTCACTGACTTCACACACCATCAGGCTGACAGGCAGCTCTCAAGCAAACTACGTGTTCACACACTATGCTTAATGCCGTTTGAGTGCATTGTCCTGAAGGGCAGCTTGGTGAGCATCCCACACAAACGAAGGCTCCACAGGCGGGTTTCACATGCCACCAACTCCACATTCAGAAACCACTTCAGCGCCAAAGCCCTTTCAGCTAGCCCTAAATACAAAGGCTCTAGACGCAGATGTTGCTGTAAGAGCTAATTCCATCAAGAACACTGCATGTTGCTGAATTCCATATTGAAGAAGAATCAGCCGAGTGGTTCTTGTGGGAGAACAACTCCATTTGGCTCACTGACTTCACACACCATCAGGCTGACAGGCAGCTCTCAAGCAAACTACGTGTTCACACACTATGCCTAATGCCGTTTGAGTGCATTGTCCTGAAGGGCATCTTGGTGAGCATCCCACACAAACGAAGGCTCCACAGGCGGGTTTCACATGCCACCAACTCCACATTCAGAAACCACTTCTGCGCCAAAGCCGTTTTCAGCTAGCCCTAAATAGAAAGGCTCTAGACGCAGATGTGGCTGTAAGAGCTAATTCCATCAAGCAACACTGCATGTTGCTGAATGGCATATTGAAGAAGAATCAGCCGAGTGGTTCTTGTGGGAGAACAACTCCATTTGGCTCACTGATTTCACACACCATCAGGCTGACAGGCAGCTCTCAAGCAAACTACGTGTTCACACACTATGCTTAATGCCGTTTGAGTGCATTGTCCTGAAGGGCTGGCTGGTGAGTTCCCACACAAACGAAGTCTCCACAGGCGGGTTTCACATGCCACCAACTCCACATTCAGAAACCACTTGAGCGCTAAAGCCCTTTCCAGCTAGCCCTAAATACAAAGGCTCTAGACCCAGATGTTGCAGTAAGATCTAATTTCATCCAGCAACACTGCATGTTGCTGAATTCCATATTGAAGAAGAATCAGCCGAGTGGTTCTTGTGGGGGAACAACTCCATTTGGCTCACTGACTTCACACACCATCAGGCTGACAGGCAGCTCTCAAGCAAACTACGTGTTCACACACTATGCTTAATGCCGTTTGAGTGCATAGTCCTGAAGGGCAGCTTGGTGAGCATCCCACACAAACGAAGGCTCCACAGGCAGGTTTCACATGCCACCAACTCCACATTCAGAAACCACTTCAGCGCCAAAGCCATTTTCAGCTAGCCCTAAATACAAAGGCTCTAGATGCAGATGTTGCTGTAAGAGCTAATTCCATCAAGCAACACTGCATGTTGCTGAATTGCATATTGAAGAAGCATCAGCCGAGTGGTTTGGTGGGAGAACAACTCCATTTTTATCTTACTGACTTCACACAGCATCAGGCTGACAGGCAGCTCTCAAGCAAACTACGTGTTCACACACTATGCTTAATGCCGTTTGAGTGCATTGTCCTGAAGGGCATCTTGGTGAGCATCCCACACAAACAAAGGCTCCACAGGCAGGTTTCACATGCCACCAACTCCACATTCAGAAACCACTTCAGCGCCAAAGCCCTTTTCAGCTAGCCCTAAATACAAAGGCTCTAGACGCACATGTTGCTGTAAGAGCTAATTCCATCAAGCAACACTGCATGTTGCTGAATTGCATATTGAAGAAGAATCAGCCGAGTGGTTCTTGTGGGAGAACAACTCCATTTGGCTCACTGATTTCACACACCATCAGGCTGACAGGCAGCTCTCAAGCAAACTACGTGTTCACACACTATGCTTAATGCCGTTTGAGTGCATTGTCCTGAAGGGCTGGCTGGTGAGATCCCACACAAACGAAGTCTCCACAGGCGGGTTTCACATGCCACCAACTCCACATTCAGAAACCACTTCAGCGCTAAAGCCCTTTCCAGCTAGCCCTAAATACAAAGGCTCTAGACCCAGATGTTGCAGTAAGAGCTAATTTCATCCAGCAACACTGCATGTTGCTGAATTCCATATTGAAGAAGAATCAGCCGAGTGGTTCTTGTGGGGGAACAACTCCATTTGGCTCACTGACTTCACACACCATCAGGCTGACAGGCAGCTCTCAAGCAAACTACGTGTTCACACACTATGCTTAATGCCGTTTGAGTGTATTGTCCTGAAGGGCAGCTTGGTGAGCATCCCACACAAACGAAGGCTCCACAGGCAGGTTTCACATGCCACCAACTCCACATTCAGAAACCACTTCAGCGCCAAAGCCGTTTTCAGCTAGCCCTAAATACAAAGGCTCTAGATGCAGATGTTGCTGTAAGAGCTAATTCCATCAAGCAACACTGCATGTTGCTGAATTGCATATTGAAGAAGCATCAGCCGAGTGGTTTTGTGGGAGAACAACTCCATTTGGCTTACTGACTTCACACAGCATCAGGCTGACAGGCAGCTCTCAAGCAAACTACGTGTTCACACACTATGCTTAATGCCGTTTGAGTGCATTGTCCTGAAGGGCATCTTGGTGAGCATCCCACACAAACAAAGGCTCCCCAGCGGGTTTCACATGCCACCAACTCCACATTCAGAAACCACTTCAGCGCCAAAGCCCTTTTCTGCTAGCCCTAAATACAAAGGCTCTAGACGCAGATGTGGCTGTAAGAGCTAATTCCATCCAGCAACACTGCATGTTGCTGAATTGCATATTGAAGAAGAATCAGCCGAGTGGTTCTTGTGGGAGAACAACTCCATTTGGCTCACTGACTTCACACACCATCAGGCTGACAGGCAGCTCTCAAGCAAACTACGTGTTCACACACTATGCTTAATGCCGTTTGAGTGCATTGTCCTGAAGGGCTGGCTGGTGAGATCCCACACAAACGAAGTCTCCACAGGCGGGTTTCACATGCCAC
The DNA here is from genome assembly GCF_030435755.1 of Ochotona princeps. Classification (NCBI taxonomy): domain Eukaryota; kingdom Metazoa; phylum Chordata; class Mammalia; order Lagomorpha; family Ochotonidae; genus Ochotona; species Ochotona princeps. Next base: position 36,878,734 of record NC_080847.1, read on the forward strand.
CAACTCCACATTCAGAAACCACTTCAGCGCTAAAGCCCTTTTCAGCTAGCCCTAAATACAAAGGCTCTAGACCCAGATGTTGCAGTAAGAGCTAATTTCATCCAGCAACACTGCATGTTGCTGAATTCCATATTGAAGAAGAATCAGCCGAGTGGTTCTTGTGGGGGAACAACTCCATTTGGCTCACTGACTTCACACACCAGCAGGCTGACACGCAGCTCTCAAGCAAACTACGTGTTCACACACTATGCTTACTGCCGTTTGAGTGCATTGTCCTGAAGGGCAGCTTGGTGAGCATCCCACACAAACGAAAGCTCCACAGGCAGGTTTCACATGCCACCAACTCCACATTCAGAAACCACTTCAGCGCCAAAGCCGTTTTCAGCTAGCCCTAAATACAAAGGCTCTAGATGCAGATGTTGCTGTAAGAGCTAATTCCATCAAGCAACACTGCATGTTGCTGAATTGCATATTGAAGAAGAATCAGCCGAGTGGTTTTGTGGGAGAACAACTCCATTTGGCTGACTGACTTCACACACCATCAGGCTGACAGGCAGCTCTCAAGCAAACTACGTGTTCACACACTATGCTTAATGCCGTTTGAGTGAATTGTCCTGAAGGGCAGCTTGGTGAGCATCCCACACAAACAAAGGCTCCCCAGCGGGTTTCACATGCCACCAACTCCACATTCAGAAACCACTTCAGCGCCAAAGCCCTTTTCAGCTAGCCCTAAATACAAAGGCTCTAGACCCAGATGTTGCTGTAAGAGCTAATTCCATCAAGCAACACTGCATGTTGCTTAATGGCATATTGAAGAAGAATCAGCTGAGTGGTTCTTGTGGGAGAACAACTCCATTTGGCTCACTGACTTCACACACCATCAGGCTGACAGGCAGCTCTCAAGCAAACTACGTGTTCACACACTATGCTTAATGCCGTTTGAGTGCATTGTCCTGAAGGGCTGGCTGGTGAGATCCCACACAAACGAAGTCTCCACAGGCGGGTTTCACATGCCACCAACTCCACATTCAGAAACCACTTCAGCGCTAAAGCCCTTTTCAGCTAGCCCTAAATACAAAGGCTCTAGACCCAGATGTTGCAGTAAGAGCTAATTTCATCCAGCAACACTGCATGTTGCTGAATTCCATATTGAAGAAGAATCAGCCGAGTGGTTCTTGTGGGGGAACAACTCCATTTGGCTCACTGACTTCACACACCAGCAGGCTGACACGCAGCTCTCAAGCAAACTACGTGTTCACACACTATGCTTACTGCCGTTTGAGTGCATTGTCCTGAAGGGCAGCTTGGTGAGCATCCCACACAAACGAAAGCTCCACAGGCAGGTTTCACATGCCACCAACTCCACATTCAGAAACCACTTCAGCGCCAAAGCCGTTTTCAGCTAGCCCTAAATACAAAGGCTCTAGACGCAGATGTTGCTGTAAGAGCTAATTCCATCCAGCAACACTGCATGTTGCTGAATTGCATATTGAAGAAGAATCAGCCGAGTGGTTCTTGTGGGAGAACAGCTCCATTTGGCTCACTGACTTCACACACCATAAGGCTGACACACAGCTCTCAAGCAAACTACGTGTTCACACACTATGCTTAATGCCGATTGTCAGGAGCCGTGCACTATAGCCACACTGAAGCCATTTTGAATATAGACCTATGGGACAGTGGAAACCCCCGGTTGGCTAGATGCTTGGGAAAGAAGTTATGAAACTAATCACACGCTTAGCTTCAATTGTTCCTAGCAACTGTTTCAGAATGTGATTGATGCTGTACTTACCAACATCTTGTTACTGATTACCTATGCTATTGTCGATATGTTGGTTACTATTGTTGATATGGTGGCTGCTCAAGAACAATCGGTCTTGAGACCATGGCTTGCATCCCAGCTTCTCTTTCCCTGAGCCTTAGTTACTGAAGAATATAAAAACCCTCAGTTGAAATCAATAAACTGACAGCTTGATCAGACCTACTGTCTTGCTGTCCATTCTTTGTGTCTCTTGTCCCTTCATTCTCTCCTAGGTGGCTGCGACCCCGTTGACTGTCCTGCTGGACAGGACAAATTGGCGCCCAACGTGGATGTGTGCAGACCACCGACAGAGAGAACGCCGTGCCATCATTCATGGAGAGGCCTCTCGTGGTGTCGAAAGGAACACCGGTTGAGCAGTTTCACGGTTTACCCGCCGGAAGTCGAGCTCGTGGGAAATATTCACGGCGCAAATCTTACAGAGCCAAGGTAAGATGGGACAAGCATTATCATAACATGACCTATTCTTGCAAGGCCTTATAGATTCATTCAAGACACGAGGAATTAGGGTGAAAAAGAAAGACCTCAAAACCTTTTTGGATTTTGTTGGTCTGATTTGTTCCTGGCATCCCCAGGACGGTTCTATTGATGAGAAAACTTGGTGTAGAGTAGGTGATTGTTTTAAAGATTACTATGAGGTTTTTGGATCTGAGAAAATTCCTGTTACTGCTTTTAATTATTGGACTTTGATTTATGATATTTTAAAGATTAAGTCTCAACATCCAGATTTACATAATCTGGCTTTTGAGGGAGAACGATCTCTTAAAAAGAGTCACTCTCGGCTGTCCACACCTATCCCCTCACCTTCCCCCGATTCTCGACCATCTTCTGTCATTATAGATATTGAGGCAGAGTCCAGTGCCAAGCCCCTTGATCAATCTGCCCCAGAAACTATATGCTCTCAGATTAATAGTCATTCACGACACCTCTCACCCACCTCCACCTTATGCTTCAGAAGCAGCAGCTCCTTCAGCCCCTGCCTCATTACTAGAAGATGAACCTGTAATAGAACCCCGTAAGAGTGAGGCTTCAGATCTCCCCAAGAAGAGTGTAATATGCTGCCCTGTTATTCACATCCCTGCACGAGGTGGTGGACACCACGCCACGAACATCAACCACTGCAGTTTAAAGATCTAAAAAAGATTAAGTAAGCAGTGAAAGATTATGGCACTCAGACACCTTTTAGCTTTGCTCTTATTGAGTCCTTTTCAGGCATGCATCTCCCACTTCTTTACCCAACCCCTTAGCTGAGAGAGGCAGGGTAAGATAAGCCATTTAAGGTTTATTAAAAAAAAAAAAAAGAAAAAGAAAAAGAAAAGAAAAATATGAAAATATGTTCTGTAACTTGACGTAACAAAAGTAATCTGATAAAGAGTGTTCCAAATCCACTGTTAAATTAACTTAAAGCATGAGATGAACCTATGTGTGCTTGTTTTATAAAAAATCTCCAGGTTAAAGTATTTTGAAGAAGAGTCTGGAAGTTGCAACAGGTTTGAGAGTTATATGTCTCTGTTTAGACATGTTTGGTGTTTGTGCTTATGTTTGTTTTGTCAATATTCTTGGTGTTCTATTATTTTTGTCCGGACAAAACTAAATTTTGTTTTAATACTCTTTCTCCAGTTGTGTCTTTGTCTTGAATTGTTAAGTTGTTGTTCTTGTTCTGAATTGGGTGCGTGTGTGACTGACAGACGAGATAGCACGAACCATGACTAACTCTTTTTCTCTCTCCTGGTAAATAATTTGAGAGGTCTAACAAATTTAACAGGACCTGGCCAGACCGGACTCCCCACCTCCACTGGAAAAAAAAATTCGTGTGTAATTTTCTTGCTGTTTGGTCTTCAGCTTATAGTGTTGTCCTGGCATTGATTAAGTCTAACATACAGTATTCAACATGTTCAGTTAAATGCTAAAGGTACTTTTGTTTAACTCATTTAGACCTCTAAATTCTTCAGAGTTTTAAACCAAGTCTCATGACTTTGGGGGTTCCAGTAGGATCCCTGGAACTCTCAAAGACTGAGACAAAATTTAAATAATGTACTTGTGATTTAAAATAATTTGGATTATAATCTCACAATATTACAAAATTATGCTAAATTTATTGCATCATATATGCTGTTAAAATAGAAGAGCATTTATGTTCATTGGCCAAAATGTTTCCTACTCATGAAATCGATCCAGATTGTAAATTACTTGTGTTCTTACTTACAATGAAATATGTGAGATTTTGCCTTTGCAGGAGAACAACGAATTCTTTAAAGATGTATAGTAAAATGGGTCATAATGTGTATATTTTCTGAATGTTTGCCTTTAAAACAATGGAGTTGAAGTCTGATTCTTTGTGAAAAACAGTGTTTTAACGTCTTCTTTAAAGTAATTTTCATCTTATTGATAACCAAACCTGTTAACTAACTTCAGTAAATTCCAAGGTAGTCTCTCAAGACAACAGCTAAATTGAAGTTTTTTCAGCCCTCTTGACTTCAATAAAACAGAAGCTAAGGAGAAGCTCCAGGTCCATCAGCCATAAAACAAGAAAGGGGCATGCTTGGAGTCTGCCCTTTGAAAAATTTGGGACTTTGACTTTGTCCCTGTTGTGGTGATTCTTATCTGCCTTCATTTTAAAAGAGAAAAATTCCCAAATCAGCTAGAAGAAGACTGAAAAAACTTCTCTTTCCCGGTTTTGAAGAGGATTTGTGCTAAAATGTGTTTCCATGAATTAGGAGAAATGATTGAAAATTGCTTAAAGCCATTGTATTTAAAAGTTGGTATGCTTTTATTAAGAAAATGTTTTAAGAAAAGTTGAGGAATGAATCTTGTAAGCTTTGCGTATAATTGGCTATAATTTTAAAGATACTATTGCAACATTGTGTAAGTCTTTAACATTAATACCTAATACATGCTGATGTTAAAATTGATATCTGTGTTCAAAAAAAAGTTTTTGAAGTGTGCATACATAGCAATGCTAGTAAATACCTAAAAATAAAAATATCTTTAATTGTGAAAACTGTTAAAAAATGTAAGCATTGAAAAAAAAAAAGAAGAAGAAATTGAAGCATTGAACTTTAAATAGCCTCTGTTTAATGGGTAGCTTTGTCAATTGTCTATCCAGCTTCAGTAAGCTCTATTCTTGTTCCAACCTTTGAGTTTGTTACAGTTCTTAAACAGTTAAGAGATGATTTTATGCACTAATTCCCATGTTTAAGGTTATATTTCCCTTTTGGTGACTGACTAAGGAAATATACATTTTGCCTTTCAGTTAGATAATCCCTTGTGTTCTGTATATTGTCTTTGTTAAATTCTCATGATTTAAAAGAACTGTGTTTAAGAGTATTTTCTGGTATGTACTTATTTTAAAATGTTTGGGTGATCATTTATAAGTGATAAAAAAATTTTTTTTGATGTGTTGCTGTTTGAATCAGTCTGACTAAATGAATGGATATTATAATGAGGAATCTTTGATCAGATACTTTAAGAACTCTTGGCATATTTAATAGGTTTAACTCTTTTGGTTCTGGAATTTCTAAATAGGCCCCTAGTAGTCTCAAAATCAGAAGAATGTGTTTCAAAGGTTGCATCTTTCGGTTAGTGAAATTAATTATAGAACAGATAATTGATTAGATCTGTAAAAAAAAAAATGGTGGGGGAGGAGGCAATTGCAGAAAAGACATTGGGAAACCTTGCCAGTGGGGAGCCAGGACGGCTAAGTCTAAAAAAGTACAAGAGTGTGTAAAATCCTACAAGTGGTATCAGAGCTAAACATAGATACTTTGTTTTCTAGGATTCCAGCAAGCCTATTGCATCCATTAAAGCTAAAGTTTAATTGTAAACTATAGGTATGGTTTATTCAGATTACTAAGAGCAAAATGTAATTCTAAATAATTGGTAACTTGAACATACTTAACAGAATTCTCAACTAGCTGTTACAAAAGCTGTTTTGTTTTATGTGTGTTATCTGATATGCATGTACATGTTTATGAATGAAAATTGCTAAGCTAAATCCTTTTTAAAAATTATGTATAGATGCATAATTAGGCTCTTAGAGAGTCATGTCTGTTACTGTTTTCTTAGGACCTACAAGATCTGTTCAGCTCAATAGTTCTACACGATTTTAAATGGACTTACTGCTAGCGTACAGTTTCAAGATTGGCCATGGGAGCCCAAATCCTCATAAGCTAGATGGAAAATATATGGGTATATATATGCAAGTGTTTAATGATAACTCAGATGTCAGAGAATGTTAAAATGCTCCAACATGGGAAACAGCTCTTACAGCAGACTCATAGACTGTCAATTTTAAGAAGCACTCAGTGGCCTCAGAATCAACCCAAAAGGCATTCTGATCTGACAAGAGAGCCAGCAAGAGAGCAAGCATATCAGTGTGGAAAGCCAGGACACTGCTACTAAGAGTGTCCCTCCGTGAAGGAACTCAGTGGTCCACGCCCCAGTGCAAAGAAGCAACCACCGAGGATGGTTGTGCTCTTCTCTCAATGGAGGAGAGAACTTCCACTTTGTGTGTTGCCAGGTCTGATGGGGTTGTTGTTGATTCAAGAGGCTTACACAGCCTAAACATTGCGTGTCTGGAGCCTCAGGTGATAACTGACGTCACACATAAGAGTGCTAATTTGTTAAATCCACCAGAGTCACTGTGTACACTGGCTTCCCATGCAGGACTGTATATTCAGTCATAGTAAAATTAATAGTACACCTTGCTGTATTTTAGTATAAAGATTTATCATCTCAGTTTTTTATTATGTCTGAATATTTAACTCTTTTGCTCTAAGAAGTCAGCTTGCATTTACCTGTCCTGTGATGGTCTTATATCCTGATGCTGTATGCTAATCCTTGCATTGTTACTGTGCCTTCTGATTGATCTAGGTTAGCAATTTTATGCAGTTCAAAAAAGTTTCATGTGTTCCATTGAGCTCATTGAATATGTTCCAAAATTTGAGACTTAAAGGAGTTAATTTAGACAGATGTAAATCTAGTCCACAGTCTTAAATTAAAGTTTACTCTGACAAAGATTGAAAGCTAACAATTCTTTTACATCTAAGTTCTGAAGCTCAAGTATTCAAACTGCTAACTGAACTCACAACCTGCTAGGCTGGGAAAGTTAACTATGTTATGTCTTGTTATTTAGACTTCAAGAAAGAGAAACCTTTCAAGTGCCAGAATGTACATCGAACACCTAATGACTTCTGCCTTCTATCAGGAACCACTAGATGGATCCCCTACAGCTGCTGTTACCCAACGGCACCCCCCCCCCCTCAGCAGGAAGTAGTTAAGAACAGATGACGGCGTCCCTTTTCCCTAAAAGCAGCTGGGGTCCATTTCTCTGTTTGGAAATGTAGGAGCTAGATGGGATAATGGGCAGTTAGGGCCTCCGGTTCCTGGTAAAACTGTCTTATGTACATGTAACAATGTTAGTGTTATGAGATTCTTGAATGTTAGTAGTTTCAACAATACTTGTACATTGTTAAGTATGTCTTTTTGAATTTCACCAGTCAGCTACTCCCCAATATACCATCATATATGTGTCACTCCAGTAAAAGTCCACAATGTTTTGTCCAGAGTGATAAAAATCAATCAATACCTCCAGGGACAATGTTCTAGTGCCTTCCTAAATTTCACCAGTCAGTTAGCCACCAGTATAATTAAAGTAAATGAGACCCAAGTTCCACCCATGTCAGGAGAAGTTATTCTAAATGGCATTAAACTGGCAGCCTGCATATTCAAGGCATGGAGCAGGATGATGGCCTTAGAAACCTTGATGGTTGCTGTGCTAGTAGTCGCCATGCTCTTCCTGTACTGCATGCGCAAACAGCAGGCCTGGGAGCAAGTTGTCATTGGACAAGCCATGATGGCACTGGCTGTGGAAAATCCTAGCGCTCAAGTTTGGCTGAGCATGATGTGTTAATAGGTGATCAGAGACGGATAAGATCTGACGGGACTCCCCAAGTGATAACCCCCCACATCATGCCATGCGGCTCCAGTCTTCAAAGAGGCTTGTCTAATATAATGGGGCACAGCCTTTGCCAGATAAGTGTTTAGCCAATGACGGGCACCTTTCTGATACCCCATCAACCTAAGACAGGGAGCCCTGGATGACTGGCAGGGCTGGCCAGAGACGGGTAAGAGCTGAGGGTCCCTCAGAATGAACCTAAGACAGGCAGCGCTTATCTTGCTTCACAAACCTTTCTCTTTTCGCCGCTTTCATTGATATATAGAAAAAAGGGGGAGATGTCAGGAGCCGTGCACTATAGCCACACTGAAGCCATTTTGAATATAGACCTATGGGACAGTGGAAACCCCCGGTTGGCTAGATGCTTGGGAAAGAAGTTATGAAACTAATCACACGCTTAGCTTCAATTGTTCCTAGCAACTGTTTCAGAATGTGATTGATGCTGTACTTACCAACATCTTGTTACTGATTACCTATGCTATTGTCGATATGTTGGTTACTATTGTTGATATGGTGGCTGCTCAAGAACAATCGGTCTTGAGACCATGGCTTGCATCCCAGCTTCTCTTTCCCTGAGCCTTAGTTACTGAAGAATATAAAAACCCTCAGTTGAAATCAATAAACTGACAGCTTGATCAGACCTACTGTCTTGCTGTCCATTCTTTGTGTCTCTTGTCCCTTCATTCTCTCCTAGGTGGCTGCGACCCCGTTGACTGTCCTGCTGGACAGGACAGCCGATTGAGGGCATTGTCCTGAAGGGCAGCTTGGTGAGCATCCCACACAAACGAAGGCTCCACAGGCAGGTTTCACATGCCACCAACTCCACATTCAGAAACCACTTCAGCGCCAAAGCCGTTTTCAGCTAGCCCTAAATACAAAGGCTCTAGACGCAGATGTTGCTGTAAGAGCTAATTCCATCAAGCAACACTGCATGTTGCTGAATTGCATATTGAAGAAGAATCAGCCGAGTGGTTCTTGTGGGAGAACAGCTCCATTTGGCTCACTGACTTCACACACCATCAGGCTGACACGCAGCTCTCAAGCAAACTACGTGTTCACACACTATGCTTAATGCCGATTGAGTGCATTGTCCTGAAGGGCAGGTTGGTGAGCATCCCACACAAACGAAGGCTCCACAGGTGGGTTTCACATGCCACCAACTCCACATTCAGCAACCACTTCAGCGCCAAAGCCCTTTTCAGCTAGCCCTAAATACAAAGGCACTAGACACAGATGTGGCTGTAAGAGCTAATTCCATCCAGCAACACTGCATGTTGCTGAATTGCATATTGAAGAAGAATCAGCCGAGTGGTTCTTGTGGGAGAACAACTCCATTTGGCTCACTGACTTCACACACCATCAGGCTGACAGGCAGCTCTCAAGCAAACTACGTGTTCACACACTATGCTTAATGCCGTTTGAGTGCATTGTCCTGAAGGGCAGCTTGGTGAGCACCCCACACAAACGAAGGCTCCACAGGCAGGTTTCACATGCCACCAACTCCACATTCAGAAACCACTTCAGCCCCAAAGCCGTTTTCAGCTAGCCCTAAATACAAAGGATGTAGACTCAGATGTTGCTGTAAGAGCTAATCCATCAAGCAACACTGCATGCTGCTGAATTGCATATTGAAGAAGAATCAGCCGAGTGGTTCTTGTGGGAGAACAACTCCATTTGGCTCACTGACTTCACACACCATCAGGCTGACAGGCAGCTCTCAAGCAATCTATGTGTTCACACACTATGCTAAATGCCGTTTGAGTGCATTGTCCTGAACGGCAGCTTGGTGAGCATCTCACACAAACGAAGGCTCCACAGGCGGGTTTCACATGCCACCAATTCCACATTCAGAAACCACTTCAGCGCCAAAGCCATTTTCAGCTAGCCCTAAATACAAAGGCTCTAGACACAGATGTTGCTGTAAGAGCTAATTCCATCAAGCAACACTGCATGTTGCTGAATTGCATATTGAAGAAGAATCAGCCGAGTGGTTCTTGTGGGAGAACAACTCCATTTGGCTCACTGACTTCACACACCATCAGGCTCACAGGCAGCTCTCAAGCAAACTACGTGTTCACACACTATGCTTAATGCCGTTTGAGTGCATTGTCCTGAAGGGCAGCTTGGTGAGCATCCCACACAAACGAAGGCTCCACAGGCGGGTTTCACATGCCACCAACTCCACATTCAGAAACCACTTCAGCACCAAAGCCGTTTTCAGCTAGCCCTAAATACAAAGGCTGTAGACGCAGATATTGCTGAAAGGGCTAATTCCATCAAGCAACACTGCATGTTGCTGAATTGCATATTGAAGAAGAATCAGCCGAGTGGTTCTTGTGGGAGAACAACTCCATTTGGCTCACTGACTTCACACACCATCAGGCTGACACGCAGCTCTCAAGCAAACTACGTGTTCACACACTATGCTTAATGCCGTTTGAGTGCATTGTCCTGAAGGGCAGGTTGGTGAGCATCCCACACAAACGAAGGCTCCACAGGCAGGTTTCACATGCCACCAACTCCACATTCAGAAACCACTTCAGCGCCAAAGCCGTTTTCAGCTAGCCCTAAATACAAAGGCTGTAGACGCAGATGTTGCTGTAAGAGCTAATTCCATCAAGCAACACTGCATGTTGCTGAATTGCATATTGAAGAAGAATCAGCCGAGTGGTTCTTGTGGGAGAACAACTCCATTTGGCTCACTGACTTCACACACCATCAGGCTGACAGGCAGCTCTCAAGCAAACTACGTGTTCACACACTATGCTTAATGCCAATTGAGTGCATTGTCCTGAAGGGCATTTTGGTGAGCATCCCACACAAACGAAGGCTCCACAGGCGGGTTTCACATGCCACCAACTCCACATTCAGAAACCACTTCAGCGCCAAAGCCCTTTTCAGCTAGCCCTAAATACAAAGGCTCCAGACGCAGATGTTGCTGTAAGAGCTAATTCCATCAAGCAACACTGCATGTTGCTGAACAGAATATTGAAGAAGAATCAGCCGAGTGGTTCTTGTGGGAGAACAACTCCATTTGGCTCACTGACTTCACACACCATCAGGCTGACAGGCAGCTCTCAAGCAATCTATGTGTTCACACACTATGCTTACTGCCGTTTGAGTGCATTGTCCTGAAGGGCAGCTTGGTGAGCATCCCACACAAACGAAGGCTCCACAGGCAGGTTTCACATGCCACCAACTCCACATTCAGAAACCACTTCAGCGCCAAAGCCGTTTTCAGCTAGCCCTAAATACAAAGGCTGTAGACGCAGATATTGCTGAAAGAGCTAATTCCATCAAGCAACACTGCATGTTGCTGAATTGCATATTGAAGAAGAATCAGCCAAGTGGTTCTTGTGGGAGAACAACTCCATTTGGCTCACTGACTTCACACACCATCAGGCTGACAGGCAGCTCTCAAGCAAACTATGTGTTCACACACTTTGCTTAATGCCGTTTGAGTGCATTGTCCTGAAGGGCAGCTTGGTGAGCATCCCACACAAACGAAGGCTCCACAGGCGGGTTTCACATGCCACCAACTCCACATTCAGAAACCACTTCAGCGCCAAAGCCGTTTTCAGCTAGCCCTAAATACAAAGACTCTAGACGCAGATGTTGCTGTAAGAGCTAATTCCATCAAGCAACACTGCATGTTTCTGAATTGCATATTGAAGAAGAATCAGCCGAGTGCTTCTTGTGGGAGAACAACTCTATTTGGCTCACTGACTTCACACACCATCAGGCTGACACGCAGCTCTCAAGCAAACTACGTGTTCACACACTATGCTTAATGCCGATTGAGAGCATTATCCTGAAGGGCAGCTTGGTGAGCATCCCACACAAACGAAGGCTCCACAGGCGGGTTTCACATGCCACCAACTCCACATTCAGAAACCACTTCATCGCCAAAGCCCTTTTCAGCTAGCCCTCAATACAAAGGCTCTAGACGCAGATGTTGCTGTAAGAGCTAATTCCATCAAGCAACACTGCATGTTGCTGAATTGCATATTGAAGAAGAATCAGCCGAGTGGTCTTGTGGGAGAACAACTCCATTTGGCTCAGTGACTTCACACACCATCAGGCTGACAGGCAGCTCTCAAGCAAACTACGTGTTCACACACTATGCTTAATGCCGTTTGAGTGCATTGTCCTGAAGGGCAGGTTGGTGAGCATCCCACACAAACGAAGGCTCCACAGGCAGGTTTCACATGCCACCAACTCCACATTCAGAAACCACTTCAGCGCCAAAGCCCTTTTCAGCTAGCCCTAAATACAAAGGCTGTAGATGGAGATGTTGCTGTAAGAGCTAATTCCATCCAGCAACACTGCATGTTGCTGAATTGCATATTGAAGAAGAATCAGCCGAGTGGATCTTGTGGGAGAACAACTCCATTTGGCTCACTGACTTCACACACCATCAGGCTGACAGGCAGCTCTCAAGCAAACTACGTGTTCACACACTATGCTTAATGCCATTTGAGTGCATTGTCCTGAAGGGCATTTTGGTGAGCATCCCACACAAACGAAGGCTCCACAGGCGGGTTTCACATGCCACCAACTCCACATTCAGAAACCACTTCAGCGCCAAAGCCGTTTTCAGCTAGCCCTAAATACAAAGGCTCTAGATGCAGATGTTGCTGTAAGAGCTAATTCCATCAAGCAACAATGCATGTTGCTGAACAGAATATTGAAGAAGAATCAGCCGAGTGGTTCTTGTGGGAGAACAACTCCATTTGGCTCACTGACTTCACACACCATCAGGATGACAGGCAGCTCTCAAGCAAACTACTTGTTCACACACTATGCTTAATGCCGTTTGAGTGCATTGTCCTGAAGGGCTGGCTTGGTGAGCATCCCACACAAACGAAGGCTCCACAGGCAGGTTTCACATGCCACCAACTCCACATTCAGAAACCACTTCAGCGCCAAAGCCGTTTTCAGCTAGCCCTAAATACAAAGGCTGTAGACGCAGATATTGCTGAAAGGGCTAATTCCATCAAGCAACACTGCATGTTGCTGAATTGCATATTGAAGAAGAATCAGCCGAGTGGTTCTTGTGGGAGAACAGCTCCATTTGGCTCACTGACTTCACACACCATAAGGCTGACACACAGCTCTCAAGCAAACTACGTGTTCACACACTATGCTTAATGCCGATTGTCAGGAGCCGTGCACTATAGCCACACTGAAGCCATTTTGAATATAGACCTATGGGACAGTGGAAACCCCCGGTTGGCTAGATGCTTGGGAAAGAAGTTATGAAACTAATCACACGCTTAGCTTCAATTGTTCCTAGCAACTGTTTCAGAATGTGATTGATGCTGTACTTACCAACATCTTGTTACTGATTACCTATGCTATTGTCGATATGTTGGTTACTATTGTTGATATGGTGGCTGCTCAAGAACAATCGGTCTTGAGACCATGGCTTGCATCCCAGCTTCTCTTTCCCTGAGCCTTAGTTACTGAAGAATATAAAAACCCTCAGTTGAAATCAATAAACTGACAGCTTGATCAGACCTACTGTCTTGCTGTCCATTCTTTGTGTCTCTTGTCCCTTCATTCTCTCCTAGGTGGCTGCGACCCCGTTGACTGTCCTGCTGGACAGGACAAATTGGCGCCCAACGTGGATGTGTGCAGACCACCGACAGAGAGAACGCCGTGCCATCATTCATGGAGAGGCCTCTCGTGGTGTCGAAAGGAACACCGGTTGAGCAGTTTCACGGTTTACCCGCCGGAAGTCGAGCTCGTGGGAAATATTCACGGCGCAAATCTTACAGAGCCAAGGTAAGATGGGACAAGCATTATCATAACATGACCTATTCTTGCAAGGCCTTATAGATTCATTCAAGACACGAGGAATTAGGGTGAAAAAGAAAGACCTCAAAACCTTTTTGGATTTTGTTGGTCTGATTTGTTCCTGGCATCCCCAGGACGGTTCTATTGATGAGAAAACTTGGTGTAGAGTAGGTGATTGTTTTAAAGATTACTATGAGGTTTTTGGATCTGAGAAAATTCCTGTTACTGCTTTTAATTATTGGACTTTGATTTATGATATTTTAAAGATTAAGTCTCAACATCCAGATTTACATAATCTGGCTTTTGAGGGAGAACGATCTCTTAAAAAGAGTCACTCTCGGCTGTCCACACCTATCCCCTCACCTTCCCCCGATTCTCGACCATCTTCTGTCATTATAGATATTGAGGCAGAGTCCAGTGCCAAGCCCCTTGATCAATCTGCCCCAGAAACTATATGCTCTCAGATTAATAGTCATTCACGACACCTCTCACCCACCTCCACCTTATGCTTCAGAAGCAGCAGCTCCTTCAGCCCCTGCCTCATTACTAGAAGATGAACCTGTAATAGAACCCCGTAAGAGTGAGGCTTCAGATCTCCCCAAGAAGAGTGTAATATGCTGCCCTGTTATTCACATCCCTGCACGAGGTGGTGGACACCACGCCACGAACATCAACCACTGCAGTTTAAAGATCTAAAAAAGATTAAGTAAGCAGTGAAAGATTATGGCACTCAGACACCTTTTAGCTTTGCTCTTATTGAGTCCTTTTCAGGCATGCATCTCCCACTTCTTTACCCAACCCCTTAGCTGAGAGAGGCAGGGTAAGATAAGCCATTTAAGGTTTATTAAAAAAAAAAAAGAAAAAGAAAAAGAAAAGAAAAATATGAAAATATGTTCTGTAACTTGACGTAACAAAAGTAATCTGATAAAGAGTGTTCCAAATCCACTGTTAAATTAACTTAAAGCATGAGATGAACCTATGTGTGCTTGTTTTATAAAAAATCTCCAGGTTAAAGTATTTTGAAGAAGAGTCTGGAAGTTGCAACAGGTTTGAGAGTTATATGTCTCTGTTTAGACATGTTTGGTGTTTGTGCTTATGTTTGTTTTGTCAATATTCTTGGTGTTCTATTATTTTTGTCCGGACAAAACTAAATTTTGTTTTAATACTCTTTCTCCAGTTGTGTCTTTGTCTTGAATTGTTAAGTTGTTGTTCTTGTTCTGAATTGGGTGCGTGTGTGACTGACAGACGAGATAGCACGAACCATGACTAACCCTTTTTCTCTCTCCTGGTAAATAATTTGAGAGGTCTAACAAATTTAACAGGACCTGGCCAGACCGGACTCCCCACCTCCACTGGAAAAAAAAATTCGTGTGTAATTTTCTTGCTGTTTGGTCTTCAGCTTATAGTGTTGTCCTGGCATTGATTAAGTCTAACATACAGTATTCAACATGTTCAGTTAAATGCTAAAGGTACTTTTGTTTAACTCATTTAGACCTCTAAATTCTTCAGAGTTTTAAACCAAGTCTCATGACTTTGGGGGTTCCAGTAGGATCCCTGGAACTCTCAAAGGCTGAGACAAAATTTAAATAATGTACTTGTGATTTAAAATAATTTGGATTATAATCTCACAATATTACAAAATTATGCTAAATTTATTGCATCATATATGCTGTTAAAATAGAAGAGCATTTATGTTCATTGGCCAAAATGTTTCCTACTCATGAAATCGATCCAGATTGTAAATTACTTGTGTTCTTACTTACAATGAAATATGTGAGATTTTGCCTTTGCAGGAGAACAACGAATTCTTTAAAGATGTATAGTAAAATGGGTCATAATGTGTATATTTTCTGAATGTTTGCCTTTAAAACAATGGAGTTGAAGTCTGATTCTTTGTGAAAAACAGTGTTTTAACGTCTTCTTTAAAGTAATTTTCATCTTATTGATAACCAAACCTGTTAACTAACTTCAGTAAATTCCAAGGTAGTCTCTCAAGACAACAGCTAAATTGAAGTTTTTTCAGCCCTCTTGACTTCAATAAAACAGAAGCTAAGGAGAAGCTCCAGGTCCATCAGCCATAAAACAAGAAAGGGGCATGCTTGGAGTCTGCCCTTTGAAAAATTTGGGACTTTGACTTTGTCCCTGTTGTGGTGATTCTTATCTGCCTTCATTTTAAAAGAGAAAAATTCCCAAATCAGCTAGAAGAAGACTGAAAAAACTTCTCTTTCCCGGTTTTGAAGAGGATTTGTGCTAAAATGTGTTTCCATGAATTAGGAGAAATGATTGAAAATTGCTTAAAGCCATTGTATTTAAAAGTTGGTATGCTTTTATTAAGAAAATGTTTTAAGAAAAGTTGAGGAATGAATCTTGTAAGCTTTGCGTATAATTGGCTATAATTTTAAAGATACTATTGCAACATTGTGTAAGTCTTTAACATTAATACCTAATACATGCTGATGTTAAAATTGATATCTGTGTTCAAAAAAAAGTTTTTGAAGTGTGCATACATAGCAATGCTAGTAAATACCTAAAAATAAAAATATCTTTAATTGTGAAAACTGTTAAAAAATGTAAGCATTGAAAAAAAAAAAGAAGAAGAAATTGAAGCATTGAACTTTAAATAGCCTCTGTTTAATGGGTAGCTTTGTCAATTGTCTATCCAGCTTCAGTAAGCTCTATTCTTGTTCCAACCTTTGAGTTTGTTACAGTTCTTAAACAGTTAAGAGATGATTTTATGCACTAATTCCCATGTTTAAGGTTATATTTCCCTTTTGGTGACTGACTAAGGAAATATACATTTTGCCTTTCAGTTAGATAATCCCTTGTGTTCTGTATATTGTCTTTGTTAAATTCTCATGATTTAAAAGAACTGTGTTTAAGAGTATTTTCTGGTATGTACTTATTTTAAAATGTTTGGGTGATCATTTATAAGTGATAAAAAAATTTTTTTTGATGTGTTGCTGTTTGAATCAGTCTGACTAAATGAATGGATATTATAATGAGGAATCTTTGATCAGATACTTTAAGAACTCTTGGCATATTTAATAGGTTTAACTCTTTTGGTTCTGGAATTTCTAAATAGGCCCCTAGTAGTCTCAAAATCAGAAGAATGTGTTTCAAAGGTTGCATCTTTCGGTTAGTGAAATTAATTATAGAACAGATAATTGATTAGATCTGTAAAAAAAAAATGGTGGGGGAGGAGGCAATTGCAGAAAAGACATTGGGAAACCTTGCCAGTGGGGAGCCAGGACGGCTAAGTCTAAAAAAGTACAAGAGTGTGTAAAATCCTACAAGTGGTATCAGAGCTAAACATAGATACTTTGTTTTCTAGGATTCCAGCAAGCCTATTGCATCCATTAAAGCTAAAGTTTAATTGTAAACTATAGGTATGGTTTATTCAGATTACTAAGAGCAAAATGTAATTCTAAATAATTGGTAACTTGAACATACTTAACAGAATTCTCAACTAGCTGTTACAAAAGCTGTTTTGTTTTATGTGTGTTATCTGATATGCATGTACATGTTTATGAATGAAAATTGCTAAGCTAAATCCTTTTTAAAAATTATGTATAGATGCATAATTAGGCTCTTAGAGAGTCATGTCTGTTACTGTTTTCTTAGGACCTACAAGATCTGTTCAGCTCAATAGTTCTACACGATTTTAAATGGACTTACTGCTAGCGTACAGTTTCAAGATTGGCCATGGGAGCCCAAATCCTCATAAGCTAGATGGAAAATATATGGGTATATATATGCAAGTGTTTAATGATAACTCAGATGTCAGAGAATGTTAAAATGCTCCAACATGGGAAACAGCTCTTACAGCAGACTCATAGACTGTCAATTTTAAGAAGCACTCAGTGGCCTCAGAATCAACCCAAAAGGCATTCTGATCTGACAAGAGAGCCAGCAAGAGAGCAAGCATATCAGTGTGGAAAGCCAGGACACTGCTACTAAGAGTGTCCCTCCGTGAAGGAACTCAGTGGTCCACGCCCCAGTGCAAAGAAGCAACCACCGAGGATGGTTGTGCTCTTCTCTCAATGGAGGAGAGAACTTCCACTTTGTGTGTTGCCAGGTCTGATGGGGTTGTTGTTGATTCAAGAGGCTTACACAGCCTAAACATTGCGTGTCTGGAGCCTCAGGTGATAACTGACGTCACACATAAGAGTGCTAATTTGTTAAATCCACCAGAGTCACTGTGTACACTGGCTTCCCATGCAGGACTGTATATTCAGTCATAGTAAAATTAATAGTACACCTTGCTGTATTTTAGTATAAAGATTTATCATCTCAGTTTTTTATTATGTCTGAATATTTAACTCTTTTGCTCTAAGAAGTCAGCTTGCATTTACCTGTCCTGTGATGGTCTTATATCCTGATGCTGTATGCTAATCCTTGCATTGTTACTGTGCCTTCTGATTGATCTAGGTTAGCAATTTTATGCAGTTCAAAAAAGTTTCATGTGTTCCATTGAGCTCATTGAATATGTTCCAAAATTTGAGACTTAAAGGAGTTAATTTAGACAGATGTAAATCTAGTCCACAGTCTTAAATTAAAGTTTACTCTGACAAAGATTGAAAGCTAACAATTCTTTTACATCTAAGTTCTGAAGCTCAAGTATTCAAACTGCTAACTGAACTCACAACCTGCTAGGCTGGGAAAGTTAACTATGTTATGTCTTGTTATTTAGACTTCAAGAAAGAGAAACCTTTCAAGTGCCAGAATGTACATCGAACACCTAATGACTTCTGCCTGCTATCAGGAACCACTAGATGGATCCCCTACAGCTGCTGTTACCCAACGGCGCCCCCCCCTCAGCAGGAAGTAGTTAAGAACAGATGACGGCGTCCCTTTTCCCTAAAAGCAGCTGGGGTCCATTTCTCTGTTTGGAAATGTAGGAGCTAGATGGGATAATGGGCAGTTAGGGCCTCCGGTTCCTGGTAAAACTGTCTTATGTACATGTAACAATGTTAGTGTTATGAGATTCTTGAATGTTAGTAGTTTCAACAATACTTGTACATTGTTAAGTATGTCTTTTTGAATTTCACCAGTCAGCTACTCCCCAATATACCATCATATATGTGTCACTCCAGTAAAAGTCCACAATGTTTTGTCCAGAGTGATAAAAATCAATCAATACCTCCAGGGACAATGTTCTAGTGCCTTCCTAAATTTCACCAGTCAGTTAGCCACCAGTATAATTAAAGTAAATGAGACCCAAGTTCCACCCATGTCAGGAGAAGTTATTCTAAATGGCATTAAACTGGCAGCCTGCATATTCAAGGCATGGAGCAGGATGATGGCCTTAGAAACCTTGATGGTTGCTGTGCTAGTAGTCGCCATGCTCTTCCTGTACTGCATGCGCAAACAGCAGGCCTGGGAGCAAGTTGTCATTGGACAAGCCATGATGGCACTGGCTGTGGAAAATCCTAGCGCTCAAGTTTGGCTGAGCATGATGTGTTAATAGGTGATCAGAGACGGATAAGATCTGACGGGACTCCCCAAGTGATAACCCCCCACATCATGCCATGCGGCTCCAGTCTTCAAAGAGGCTTGTCTAATATAATGGGGCACAGCCTTTGCCAGATAAGTGTTTAGCCAATGACGGGCACCTAAGACAGGGAGCCCTGGATGACTGGCAGGGCTGGCCAGAGACGGGTAAGAGCTGAGGGTCCCTCAGAATGAACCTAAGACAGGCAGCGCTTATCTTGCTTCACAAACCTTTCTCTTTTCGCCGCTTTCATTGATATATAGAAAAAAGGGGGAGATGTCAGGAGCCGTGCACTATAGCCACACTGAAGCCATTTTGAATATAGACCTATGGGACAGTGGAAACCCCCGGTTGGCTAGATGCTTGGGAAAGAAGTTATGAAACTAATCACACGCTTAGCTTCAATTGTTCCTAGCAACTGTTTCAGAATGTGATTGATGCTGTACTTACCAACATCTTGTTACTGATTACCTATGCTATTGTCGATATGTTGGTTACTATTGTTGATATGGTGGCTGCTCAAGAACAATCGGTCTTGAGACCATGGCTTGCATCCCAGCTTCTCTTTCCCTGAGCCTTAGTTACTGAAGAATATAAAAACCCTCAGTTGAAATCAATAAACTGACAGCTTGATCAGACCTACTGTCTTGCTGTCTATTCTTTGTGTCTCTTGTCCCTTCATTCTCTCCTAGGTGGCTGCGACCCCGTTGACTGTCCTGCTGGACAGGACAGCCGATTGAGGGCATTGTCCTGAAGGGCAGCTTGGTGAGCATCCCACACAAACGAAGGCTCCACAGGCAGGTTTCACATGCCACCAACTCCACATTCAGAAACCACTTCAGCGCCAAAGCCGTTTTCAGCTAGCCCTAAATACAAAGGCTCTAGACGCAGATGTTGCTGTAAGAGCTAATTCCATCAAGCAACACTGCATGTTGCTGAATTGCATATTGAAGAAGAATCAGCCGAGTGGTTCTTGTGGGAGAACAGCTCCATTTGGCTCACTGACTTCACACACCATCAGGCTGACACGCAGCTCTCAAGCAAACTACGTGTTCACACACTATGCTTAATGCCGATTGAGTGCATTGTCCTGAAGGGCAGGTTGGTGAGCATCCCACACAAACGAAGGCTCCACAGGTGGGTTTCACATGCCACCAACTCCACATTCAGAAACCACTTCAGCGCCAAAGCCGTTTTCAGCTAGCCCTAAATACAAAGGCACTAGACACAGATGTGGCTGTAAGAGCTAATTCCATCCAGCAACACTGCATGTTGCTGAATTGCATATTGAAGAAGAATCAGCCAAGTGGTTCTTGTGGGAGAACAACTCCATTTGGCTCACTGACTTCACACACCATCAGGCTGACAGGCAGCTCTCAAGCAAACTACTTGTTCACACACTATGCTTAATGCCGTTTGAGTGCATTGTCCTGAAGGGCAGCTTGGTGAGCATCCCACACAAACGAAGGCTCCACAGGCAGGTTTCACATGCCACCAACTCCACATTCAGAAACCACTTCAGCCCCAAAGCCGTTTTCAGCTAGCCCTAAATACAAAGGATGTAGACTCAGATGTTGCTGTAAGAGCTAATCCATCAAGCAACACTGCATGCTGCTGAATTGCATATTGAAGAAGAATCAGCCGAGTGGTTCTTGTGGGAGAACAACTCCATTTGGCTCACTGACTTCACACACCATCAGGCTGACAGGCAGCTCTCAAGCAATCTATGTGTTAACACACTATGCTAAATGCCGTTTGAGTGCATTGTCCTGAAGGGCAGCTTGGTGAGCATCCCACACAAACGAAGGCTCCACAGGCGGGTTTCACATGCCACCAATTCCACATTCAGAAACCACTTGAGCGCCAAAGCCGTTTTCAGCTAGCCCTAAATACAAAGGCTGTAGACGCAGATATTGCTGAAAGGGCTAATTCCATCAAGCAACACTGCATGTTGCTGAATTGCATATTGAAGAAGAATCAGCCGAGTGGTTCTTGTGGGAGAACAACTCCATTTGGCTCACTGACTTCACACACCATCAGGCTGACAGGCAGCTCTCAAGCAAACTACTTGTTCACACACTATGCTTAATGCCGTTTGAGTGCATTGTCCTGAAGGGCAGGTTGGTGAGCATCCCACACAAATGAAGGCTCCACAGGCAGGTTTCACATGCCACCAACTCCACATTCAGAAACCACTTCAGCGCCAAAGCCATTTTCAGCTAGCCCTAAATACAAAGGCTCTAGACGCAGATGTTGCTGTAAGAGCTAATTCCATCAAGCAACACTGCATGTTGCTGAATTGCATATTGAAGAAGAATCAGCCGAGTGGTTCTTGTGGGAGAACAACTCCATTTGGCTCACTGACTTCACACACCATCAGGCTCACAGGCAGCTCTCAAGCAAACTACGTGTTCACACACTATGCTTAATGCCGTTTGAGTGCATTGTCCTGAAGGGCAGCTTGGTGAGCATCCCACACAAACGAAGGCTCCACAGGCGGGTTTCACATGCCACCAACTCCACATTCAGAAACCACTTCAGCACCAAAGCCGTTTTCAGCTAGCCCTAAATACAAAGGCTGTAGACGCAGATATTGCTGAAAGGGCTAATTCCATCAAGCAACACTGCATGTTGCTGAATTGCATATTGAAGAAGAATCAGCCGAGTGGTTCTTGTGGGAGAACAACTCCATTTGGCTCACTGACTTCACACACCATCAGGCTGACACGCAGCTCTCAAGCAAACTACGTGTTCACACACTATGCTTAATGCCGTTTGAGTGCATTGTCCTGAAGGGCAGGTTGGTGAGCATCCCACACAAACGAAGGCTCCACAGGCAGGTTTCACATGCCACCAACTCCACATTCAGAAACCACTTCAGCGCCAAAGCCGTTTTCAGCTAGCCCTAAATACAAAGGCTGTAGACGCAGATGTTGCTGTAAGAGCTAATTCCATCAAGCAACACTGCATGTTGCTGAATTGCATATTGAAGAAGAATCAGCCGAGTGGTTCTTGTGGGAGAACAACTCCATTTGGCTCACTGACTTCACACACCATCAGGCTGACAGGCAGCTCTCAAGCAAACTACGTGTTCACACACTATGCTTAATGCCAATTGAGTGCATTGTCCTGAAGGGCATTTTGGTGAGCATCCCACACAAACGAAGGCTCCACAGGCGGGTTTCACATGCCACCAACTCCACATTCAGAAACCACTTCAGCGCCAAAGCCCTTTTCAGCTAGCCCTAAATACAAAGGCTCCAGACGCAGATGTTGCTGTAAGAGCTAATTCCATCAAGCAACACTGCATGTTGCTGAACAGAATATTGAAGAAGAATCAGCCGAGTGGTTCTTGTGGGAGAACAACTCCATTTGGCTCACTGACTTCACACACCATCAGGCTGACAGGCAGCTCTCAAGCAATCTATGTGTTCACACACTATGCTTAATGCCGTTTGAGTGCATTGTCCTGAAGGGCAGCTTGGTGAGCATCCCACACAAACGAAGGCTCCACAGGCGGGTTTCACATGCCACCAACTCCACATTCAGAAACCACTTCAGCGCCAAAGCCGTTTTCAGCTAGCCCTAAATACAAAGGCTGTAGACGCAGATATTGCTGAAAGAGCTAATTCCATCAAGCAACACTGCATGTTGCTGAATTGCATATTGAAGAAGAATCAGCCAAGTGGTTCTTGTGGGAGAACAACTCCATTTGGCTCACTGACTTCACACACCATCAGGCTGACAGGCAGCTCTCAAGCAAAATATGTGTTCACACACTTTGCTTAATGCCGTTTGAGTGCATTGTCCTGAAGGGCAGCTTGGTGAGCATCCCACACAAACGAAGGCTCCACAGGCGGGTTTCACATGCCACCAACTCCACATTCAGAAACCACTTCAGCGCCAAATCCGTTTTCAGCTAGCCCTAAATACAAAGGCTCTAGACGCAGATGTTGCTGTAAGAGCTAATTCCATCCAGCAACACTGCATGTTGCTGAATTGCATATTGAAGAAGAATCAGCCGAGTGGTTCTTGTGGGAGAACAGCTCCATTTGGCTCACTGACTTCACACACCATAAGGCTGACACACAGCTCTCAAGCAAACTACGTGTTCACACACTATGCTTAATGCCGATTGTCAGGAGCCGTGCACTATAGCCACACTGAAGCCATTTTGAATATAGACCTATGGGACAGTGGAAACCCCCGGTTGGCTAGATGCTTGGGAAAGAAGTTATGAAACTAATCACACGCTTAGCTTCAATTGTTCCTAGCAACTGTTTCAGAATGTGATTGATGCTGTACTTACCAACATCTTGTTACTGATTACCTATGCTATTGTCGATATGTTGGTTACTATTGTTGATATGGTGGCTGCTCAAGAACAATCGGTCTTGAGACCATGGCTTGCATCCCAGCTTCTCTTTCCCTGAGCCTTAGTTACTGAAGAATATAAAAACCCTCAGTTGAAATCAATAAACTGACAGCTTGATCAGACCTACTGTCTTGCTGTCCATTCTTTGTGTCTCTTGTCCCTTCATTCTCTCCTAGGTGGCTGCGACCCCGTTGACTGTCCTGCTGGACAGGACAAATTGGCGCCCAACGTGGATGTGTGCAGACCACCGACAGAGAGAACGCCGTGCCATCATTCATGGAGAGGCCTCTCGTGGTGTCGAAAGGAACACCGGTTGAGCAGTTTCACGGTTTACCCGCCGGAAGTCGAGCTCGTG
The DNA here is from genome assembly GCF_030435755.1 of Ochotona princeps. Classification (NCBI taxonomy): domain Eukaryota; kingdom Metazoa; phylum Chordata; class Mammalia; order Lagomorpha; family Ochotonidae; genus Ochotona; species Ochotona princeps. Next base: position 36,902,529 of record NC_080847.1, read on the forward strand.
GGAAATATTCACGGCGCAAATCTTACAGAGCCAAGGTAAGATGGGACAAGCATTATCATAACATGACCTATTCTTGCAAGGCCTTATAGATTCATTCAAGACACGAGGAATTAGGGTGAAAAAGAAAGACCTCAAAACCTTTTTGGATTTTGTTGGTCTGATTTGTTCCTGGCATCCCCAGGACGGTTCTATTGATGAGAAAACTTGGTGTAGAGTAGGTGATTGTTTTAAAGATTACTATGAGGTTTTTGGATCTGAGAAAATTCCTGTTACTGCTTTTAATTATTGGACTTTGATTTATGATATTTTAAAGATTAAGTCTCAACATCCAGATTTACATAATCTGGCTTTTGAGGGAGAACGATCTCTTAAAAAGAGTCACTCTCGGCTGTCCACACCTATCCCCTCACCTTCCCCCGATTCTCGACCATCTTCTGTCATTATAGATATTGAGGCAGAGTCCAGTGCCAAGCCCCTTGATCAATCTGCCCCAGAAACTATATGCTCTCAGATTAATAGTCATTCACGACACCTCTCACCCACCTCCACCTTATGCTTCAGAAGCAGCAGCTCCTTCAGCCCCTGCCTCATTACTAGAAGATGAACCTGTAATAGAACCCCGTAAGAGTGAGGCTTCAGATCTCCCCAAGAAGAGTGTAATATGCTGCCCTGTTATTCACATCCCTGCACGAGGTGGTGGACACCACGCCACGAACATCAACCACTGCAGTTTAAAGATCTAAAAAAGATTAAGTAAGCAGTGAAAGATTATGGCACTCAGACACCTTTTAGCTTTGCTCTTATTGAGTCCTTTTCAGGCATGCATCTCCCACTTCTTTACCCAACCCCTTAGCTGAGAGAGGCAGGGTAAGATAAGCCATTTAAGGTTTATTAAAAAAAAAAAAGAAAAAGAAAAAGAAAAGAAAAATATGAAAATATGTTCTGTAACTTGACGTAACAAAAGTAATCTGATAAAGAGTGTTCCAAATCCACTGTTAAATTAACTTAAAGCATGAGATGAACCTATGTGTGCTTGTTTTATAAAAAATCTCCAGGTTAAAGTATTTTGAAGAAGAGTCTGGAAGTTGCAACAGGTTTGAGAGTTATATGTCTCTGTTTAGACATGTTTGGTGTTTGTGCTTATGTTTGTTTTGTCAATATTCTTGGTGTTCTATTATTTTTGTCCGGACAAAACTAAATTTTGTTTTAATACTCTTTCTCCAGTTGTGTCTTTGTCTTGAATTGTTAAGTTGTTGTTCTTGTTCTGAATTGGGTGCGTGTGTGACTGACAGACGAGATAGCACGAACCATGACTAACCCTTTTTCTCTCTCCTGGTAAATAATTTGAGAGGTCTAACAAATTTAACAGGACCTGGCCAGACCGGACTCCCCACCTCCACTGGAAAAAAAAATTCGTGTGTAATTTTCTTGCTGTTTGGTCTTCAGCTTATAGTGTTGTCCTGGCATTGATTAAGTCTAACATACAGTATTCAACATGTTCAGTTAAATGCTAAAGGTACTTTTGTTTAACTCATTTAGACCTCTAAATTCTTCAGAGTTTTAAACCAAGTCTCATGACTTTGGGGGTTCCAGTAGGATCCCTGGAACTCTCAAAGGCTGAGACAAAATTTAAATAATGTACTTGTGATTTAAAATAATTTGGATTATAATCTCACAATATTACAAAATTATGCTAAATTTATTGCATCATATATGCTGTTAAAATAGAAGAGCATTTATGTTCATTGGCCAAAATGTTTCCTACTCATGAAATCGATCCAGATTGTAAATTACTTGTGTTCTTACTTACAATGAAATATGTGAGATTTTGCCTTTGCAGGAGAACAACGAATTCTTTAAAGATGTATAGTAAAATGGGTCATAATGTGTATATTTTCTGAATGTTTGCCTTTAAAACAATGGAGTTGAAGTCTGATTCTTTGTGAAAAACAGTGTTTTAACGTCTTCTTTAAAGTAATTTTCATCTTATTGATAACCAAACCTGTTAACTAACTTCAGTAAATTCCAAGGTAGTCTCTCAAGACAACAGCTAAATTGAAGTTTTTTCAGCCCTCTTGACTTCAATAAAACAGAAGCTAAGGAGAAGCTCCAGGTCCATCAGCCATAAAACAAGAAAGGGGCATGCTTGGAGTCTGCCCTTTGAAAAATTTGGGACTTTGACTTTGTCCCTGTTGTGGTGATTCTTATCTGCCTTCATTTTAAAAGAGAAAAATTCCCAAATCAGCTAGAAGAAGACTGAAAAAACTTCTCTTTCCCGGTTTTGAAGAGGATTTGTGCTAAAATGTGTTTCCATGAATTAGGAGAAATGATTGAAAATTGCTTAAAGCCATTGTATTTAAAAGTTGGTATGCTTTTATTAAGAAAATGTTTTAAGAAAAGTTGAGGAATGAATCTTGTAAGCTTTGCGTATAATTGGCTATAATTTTAAAGATACTATTGCAACATTGTGTAAGTCTTTAACATTAATACCTAATACATGCTGATGTTAAAATTGATATCTGTGTTCAAAAAAAAGTTTTTGAAGTGTGCATACATAGCAATGCTAGTAAATACCTAAAAATAAAAATATCTTTAATTGTGAAAACTGTTAAAAAATGTAAGCATTGAAAAAAAAAAAGAAGAAGAAATTGAAGCATTGAACTTTAAATAGCCTCTGTTTAATGGGTAGCTTTGTCAATTGTCTATCCAGCTTCAGTAAGCTCTATTCTTGTTCCAACCTTTGAGTTTGTTACAGTTCTTAAACAGTTAAGAGATGATTTTATGCACTAATTCCCATGTTTAAGGTTATATTTCCCTTTTGGTGACTGACTAAGGAAATATACATTTTGCCTTTCAGTTAGATAATCCCTTGTGTTCTGTATATTGTCTTTGTTAAATTCTCATGATTTAAAAGAACTGTGTTTAAGAGTATTTTCTGGTATGTACTTATTTTAAAATGTTTGGGTGATCATTTATAAGTGATAAAAAAATTTTTTTTGATGTGTTGCTGTTTGAATCAGTCTGACTAAATGAATGGATATTATAATGAGGAATCTTTGATCAGATACTTTAAGAACTCTTGGCATATTTAATAGGTTTAACTCTTTTGGTTCTGGAATTTCTAAATAGGCCCCTAGTAGTCTCAAAATCAGAAGAATGTGTTTCAAAGGTTGCATCTTTCGGTTAGTGAAATTAATTATAGAACAGATAATTGATTAGATCTGTAAAAAAAAAAATGGTGGGGGAGGAGGCAATTGCAGAAAAGACATTGGGAAACCTTGCCAGTGGGGAGCCAGGACGGCTAAGTCTAAAAAAGTACAAGAGTGTGTAAAATCCTACAAGTGGTATCAGAGCTAAACATAGATACTTTGTTTTCTAGGATTCCAGCAAGCCTATTGCATCCATTAAAGCTAAAGTTTAATTGTAAACTATAGGTATGGTTTATTCAGATTACTAAGAGCAAAATGTAATTCTAAATAATTGGTAACTTGAACATACTTAACAGAATTCTCAACTAGCTGTTACAAAAGCTGTTTTGTTTTATGTGTGTTATCTGATATGCATGTACATGTTTATGAATGAAAATTGCTAAGCTAAATCCTTTTTAAAAATTATGTATAGATGCATAATTAGGCTCTTAGAGAGTCATGTCTGTTACTGTTTTCTTAGGACCTACAAGATCTGTTCAGCTCAATAGTTCTACACGATTTTAAATGGACTTACTGCTAGCGTACAGTTTCAAGATTGGCCATGGGAGCCCAAATCCTCATAAGCTAGATGGAAAATATATGGGTATATATATGCAAGTGTTTAATGATAACTCAGATGTCAGAGAATGTTAAAATGCTCCAACATGGGAAACAGCTCTTACAGCAGACTCATAGACTGTCAATTTTAAGAAGCACTCAGTGGCCTCAGAATCAACCCAAAAGGCATTCTGATCTGACAAGAGAGCCAGCAAGAGAGCAAGCATATCAGTGTGGAAAGCCAGGACACTGCTACTAAGAGTGTCCCTCCGTGAAGGAACTCAGTGGTCCACGCCCCAGTGCAAAGAAGCAACCACCGAGGATGGTTGTGCTCTTCTCTCAATGGAGGAGAGAACTTCCACTTTGTGTGTTGCCAGGTCTGATGGGGTTGTTGTTGATTCAAGAGGCTTACACAGCCTAAACATTGCGTGTCTGGAGCCTCAGGTGATAACTGACGTCACACATAAGAGTGCTAATTTGTTAAATCCACCAGAGTCACTGTGTACACTGGCTTCCCATGCAGGACTGTATATTCAGTCATAGTAAAATTAATAGTACACCTTGCTGTATTTTAGTATAAAGATTTATCATCTCAGTTTTTTATTATGTCTGAATATTTAACTCTTTTGCTCTAAGAAGTCAGCTTGCATTTACCTGTCCTGTGATGGTCTTATATCCTGATGCTGTATGCTAATCCTTGCATTGTTACTGTGCCTTCTGATTGATCTAGGTTAGCAATTTTATGCAGTTCAAAAAAGTTTCATGTGTTCCATTGAGCTCATTGAATATGTTCCAAAATTTGAGACTTAAAGGAGTTAATTTAGACAGATGTAAATCTAGTCCACAGTCTTAAATTAAAGTTTACTCTGACAAAGATTGAAAGCTAACAATTCTTTTACATCTAAGTTCTGAAGCTCAAGTATTCAAACTGCTAACTGAACTCACAACCTGCTAGGCTGGGAAAGTTAACTATGTTATGTCTTGTTATTTAGACTTCAAGAAAGAGAAACCTTTCAAGTGCCAGAATGTACATCGAACACCTAATGACTTCTGCCTTCTATCAGGAACCACTAGATGGATCCCCTACAGCTGCTGTTACCCAACGGCGCCCCCCCCTCAGCAGGAAGTAGTTAAGAACAGATGACGGCGTCCCTTTTCCCTAAAAGCAGCTGGGGTCCATTTCTCTGTTTGGAAATGTAGGAGCTAGATGGGATAATGGGCAGTTAGGGCCTCCGGTTCCTGGTAAAACTGTCTTATGTACATGTAACAATGTTAGTGTTATGAGATTCTTGAATGTTAGTAGTTTCAACAATACTTGTACATTGTTAAGTATGTCTTTTTGAATTTCACCAGTCAGCTACTCCCCAATATACCATCATATATGTGTCACTCCAGTAAAAGTCCACAATGTTTTGTCCAGAGTGATAAAAATCAATCAATACCTCCAGGGACAATGTTCTAGTGCCTTCCTAAATTTCACCAGTCAGTTAGCCACCAGTATAATTAAAGTAAATGAGACCCAAGTTCCACCCATGTCAGGAGAAGTTATTCTAAATGGCATTAAACTGGCAGCCTGCATATTCAAGGCATGGAGCAGGATGATGGCCTTAGAAACCTTGATGGTTGCTGTGCTAGTAGTCGCCATGCTCTTCCTGTACTGCATGCGCAAACAGCAGGCCTGGGAGCAAGTTGTCATTGGACAAGCCATGATGGCACTGGCTGTGGAAAATCCTAGCGCTCAAGTTTGGCTGAGCATGATGTGTTAATAGGTGATCAGAGACGGATAAGATCTGACGGGACTCCCCAAGTGATAACCCCCCACATCATGCCATGCGGCTCCAGTCTTCAAAGAGGCTTGTCTAATATAATGGGGCACAGCCTTTGCCAGATAAGTGTTTAGCCAATGACGGGCACCTTTCTGATACCCCATCAACCTAAGACAGGGAGCCCTGGATGACTGGCAGGGCTGGCCAGAGACGGGTAAGAGCTGAGGGTCCCTCAGAATGAACCTAAGACAGGCAGCGCTTATCTTGCTTCACAAACATTTCTCTTTTCGCCGCTTTCATTGATATATAGAAAAAAGGGGGAGATGTCAGGAGCCGTGCACTATAGCCACACTGAAGCCATTTTGAATATAGACCTATGGGACAGTGGAAACCCCCGGTTGGCTAGATGCTTGGGAAAGAAGTTATGAAACTAATCACACGCTTAGCTTCAATTGTTCCTAGCAACTGTTTCAGAATGTGATTGATGCTGTACTTACCAACATCTTGTTACTGATTACCTATGCTATTGTCGATATGTTGGTTACTATTGTTGATATGGTGGCTGCTCAAGAACAATCGGTCTTGAGACCATGGCTTGCATCCCAGCTTCTCTTTCCCTGAGCCTTAGTTACTGAAGAATATAAAAACCCTCAGTTGAAATCAATAAACTGACAGCTTGATCAGACCTACTGTCTTGCTGTCCATTCTTTGTGTCTCTTGTCCCTTCATTCTCTCCTAGGTGGCTGCGACCCCGTTGACTGTCCTGCTGGAGAGGACAGCCGATTGAGGGCATTGTCCTGAAGGGCAGCTTGGTGAGCATCCCACACAAACGAAGGCTCCACAGGCAGGTTTCACATGCCACCAACTCCACATTCAGAAACCACTTCAGCGCCAAAGCCGTTTTCAGCTAGCCCTAAATACAAAGGCTCTAGACGCAGATGTTGCTGTAAGAGCTAATTCCATCAAGCAACACTGCATGTTGCTGAATTGCATATTGAAGAAGAATCAGCCGAGTGGTTCTTGTGGGAGAACAGCTCCATTTGGCTCACTGACTTCACACACCATCAGGCTGACACGCAGCTCTCAAGCAAACTACGTGTTCACACACTATGCTTAATGCCGATTGAGTGCATTGTCCTGAAGGGCAGGTTGGTGAGCATCCCACACAAACGAAGGCTCCACAGGTGGGTTTCACATGCCACCAACTCCACATTCAGAAACCACTTCAGCGCCAAAGCCCTTTTCAGCTAGCCATAAATACAAAGGCACTAGACACAGATGTGGCTGTAAGAGCTAATTCCATCCAGCAACACTGCATGTTGCTGAATTGCATATTGAAGAAGAATCAGCCGAGTGGTTCTTGTGGGAGAACAACTCCATTTGGCTCACTGACTTCACACACCATCAGGCTGACAGGCAGCTCTCAAGCAAACTACTTGTTCACACACTATGCTTAATGCCGTTTGAGTGCATTGTCCTGAAGGGCAGCTTGGTGAGCATCCCACACAAACGAAGGCTCCACAGGCAGGTTTCACATGCCACCAACTCCACATTCAGAAACCACTTCAGCCCCAAAGCCGTTTTCAGCTAGCCCTAAATACAAAGGATGTAGACTCAGATGTTGCTGTAAGAGCTAATCCATCAAGCAACACTGCATGCTGCTGAATTGCATATTGAAGAAGAATCAGCCGAGTGGTTCTTGTGGGAGAACAACTCCATTTGGCTCACTGACTTCACACACCATCAGGCTGACAGGCAGCTCTCAAGCAATCTATGTGTTCACACACTATGCTAAATGCCGTTTGAGTGCATTGTCCTGAAGGGCAGCTTGGTGAGCATCCCACACAAACGAAGGCTCCACAGGCAGGTTTCACATGCCACCAACTCCACATTCAGAAACCACTTGAGCGCCAAAGCCGTTTTCAGCTAGCCCTAAATACAAAGACTCTAGACGCAGATGTTGCTGTAAGAGCTAATTCCATCAAGCAACACTGCATGTTGCTGAATTGCATATTGAAGAAGAATCAGCCGAGTGGTTCTTGTGGGAGAACAACTCCATTTGGCTCACTGACTTCACACACCATCAGGCTGACAGGCAGCTCTCAAGCAAACTACTTGTTCACACACTATGCTTAATGCCGTTTGAGTGCATTGTCCTGAAGGGCAGGTTGGTGAGCATCCCACACAAATGAAGGCTCCACAGGCAGGTTTCACATGCCACCAACTCCACATTCAGAAACCACTTCAGCGCCAAAGCCATTTTCAGCTAGCCCTAAATACAAAGGCTCTAGACGCAGATGTTGCTGTAAGAGCTAATTCCATCAAGCAACACTGCATGTTGCTGAATTGCATATTGAAGAAGAATCAGCCGAGTGGTTCTTGTGGGAGAACAACTCCATTTGGCTCACTGACTTCACACACCATCAGGCTCACAGGCAGCTCTCAAGCAAACTACTTGTTCACACACTATGCTTAATGCCGTTTGAGTGCATTGTCCTGAAGGGCAGCTTGGTGAGCATCCCACACAAACGAAGGCTCCACAGGCGGGTTTCACATGCCACCAACTCCACATTCAGAAACCACTTCAGCGCCAAAGCCGTTTTCAGCTAGCCCTAAATACAAAGGCTGTAGACGCAGATATTGCTGAAAGAGCTAATTCCATCAAGCAACACTGCATGTTGCTGAATTGCATATTGAAGAAGAATCAGCCAAGTGGTTCTTGTGGGAGAACAACTCCATTTGGCTCACTGACTTCACACACCATCAGGCTGACAGGCAGCTCTCAAGCAAACTATGTGTTCACACACTTTGCTTAATGCCGTTTGAGTGCATTGTCCTGAAGGGCAGCTTGGTGAGCATCCCACACAAACGAAGGCTCCACAGGCGGGTTTCACATGCCACCAACTCCACATTCAGAAACCACTTCAGCGCCAAAGCCGTTTTCAGCTAGCCCTAAATACAAAGACTCTAGACGCAGATGTTGCTGTAAGAGCTAATTCCATCCAGCAACACTGCATGTTTCTGAATTGCATATTGAAGAAGAATCAGCCGAGTGCTTCTTGTGGGAGAACAACTCTATTTGGCTCACTGACTTCACACACCATCAGGCTGACACGCAGCTCTCAAGCAAACTACGTGTTCACACACTATGCTTAATGACGATTGAGAGCATTATCCTGAAGGGCAGCTTGGTGAGCATCCCACACAAACGAAGGCTCCACAGGCGGGTTTCACATGCCACCAACTCCACATTCAGAAACCACTTCATCGCCAAAGCCCTTTTCAGCTAGCCCTCAATACAAAGGCTGTAGATGGAGATGTTGCTGTAAGAGCTAATTCCATCCAGCAACACTGCATGTTGCTGAATTGCATATTGAAGAAGAATCAGCCGAGTGGATCTTGTGGGAGAACAACTCCATTTGGCTCACTGACTTCACACACCATCAGGCTGACAGGCAGCTCTCAAGCAAACTACGTGTTCACACACTATGCTTAATGCCATTTGAGTGCATTGTCCTGAAGGGCATTTTGGTGAGCATCCCACACAAACGAAGGCTCCACAGGCGGGTTTCACATGCCACCAACTCCACATTCAGAAACCACTTCAGCGCCAAAGCCCTTTTCAGCTAGCCCTAAATACAAAGGCTCTAGATGCAGATGTTGCTGTAAGAGCTAATTCCATCAAGCAACAATGCATGTTGCTGAACAGAATATTGAAGAAGAATCAGCCAAGTGGTTCTTGTGGGAGAACAACTCCATTTGGCTCACTGACTTCACACACCATCAGGCTGACAGGCAGCTCTCAAGCAAACTACGTGTTCACACACTATGCTTAATGCCGTTTGAGTGCATTGTCCTGAAGGGCAGCTTGGTGAGCATCCCACACAAACGAAGGCTCCACAGGCGGGTTTCACATGCCACCAACTCCACATTCAGAAACCACTTCAGCGCCAAAGCCGTTTTCAGCTAGCCCTAAATACAAAGGCTGTAGACGCAGATATTGCTGAAAGAGCTAATTCCATCAAGCAACACTGCATGTTGCTGAATTGCATATTGAAGAAGAATCAGCCGAGTGCTTCTTGTGGGGGAACAACTCCATTTGGCTCACTGACTTCACACACCATCAAGCTGACTGGCAGCTCTCAAGCAAACTACGTGTTCACACACTATGCTTAATGCCGATTGAGAGCATTGTCCTGAAGGGCAGCTTGGTGAGCATCCCACACAAACGAAGGCTCCACAGGCGGGTTTCACATGCCACCAACTCCACATTCAGAAACCACTTCAGCGCCAAAGCCGTTTTCAGCTAGCCCTAAATACAAAGGCTGTAGACGCAGATATTGCTGAAAGGTCTAATTCCATCAAGCAACACTGCATGCTGCTGAATTGCATATTGAAGAAGAATCAGCCGAGTGGTTCTTGTGGGAGAACAACTCCATTTGGCTCACTGACTTCACACACCATCAGGATGACAGGCAGCTCTCAAGCAAACTACTTGTTCACACACTATGCTTAATGCCGTTTGAGTGCATTGTCCTGAAGGGCTGGCTTGGTGAGCATCCCACACAAACGAAGGCTCCACAGGCGGGTTTCACATGCCACCAACTCCACATTCAGAAACCACTTCAGCGCCAAATCCGTTTTCAGCTAGCCCTAAATACAAAGGCTCTAGACGCAGATGTTGCTGTAAGAGCTAATTCCATCCAGCAACACTGCATGTTGCTGAATTGCATATTGAAGAAGAATCAGCCGAGTGGTTCTTGTGGGAGAACAGCTCCATTTGGCTCACTGACTTCACACACCATAAGGCTGACACACAGCTCTCAAGCAAACTACGTGTTCACACACTATGCTTAATGCCGATTGTCAGGAGCCGTGCACTATAGCCACACTGAAGCCATTTTGAATATAGACCTATGGGACAGTGGAAACCCCCGGTTGGCTAGATGCTTGGGAAAGAAGTTATGAAACTAATCACACGCTTAGCTTCAATTGTTCCTAGCAACTGTTTCAGAATGTGATTGATGCTGTACTTACCAACATCTTGTTACTGATTACCTATGCTATTGTCGATATGTTGGTTACTATTGTTGATATGGTGGCTGCTCAAGAACAATCGGTCTTGAGACCATGGCTTGCATCCCAGCTTCTCTTTCCCTGAGCCTTAGTTACTGAAGAATATAAAAACCCTCAGTTGAAATCAATAAACTGACAGCTTGATCAGACCTACTGTCTTGCTGTCCATTCTTTGTGTCTCTTGTCCCTTCATTCTCTCCTAGGTGGCTGCGACCCCGTTGACTGTCCTGCTGGACAGGACAAATTGGCGCCCAACGTGGATGTGTGCAGACCACCGACAGAGAGAACGCCGTGCCATCATTCATGGAGAGGCCTCTCGTGGTGTCGAAAGGAACACCGGTTGAGCAGTTTCACGGTTTACCCGCCGGAAGTCGAGCTCGTGGGAAATATTCACGGCGCAAATCTTACAGAGCCAAGGTAAGATGGGACAAGCATTATCATAACATGACCTATTCTTGCAAGGCCTTATAGATTCATTCAAGACACGAGGAATTAGGGTGAAAAAGAAAGACCTCAAAACCTTTTTGGATTTTGTTGGTCTGATTTGTTCCTGGCATCCCCAGGACGGTTCTATTGATGAGAAAACTTGGTGTAGAGTAGGTGATTGTTTTAAAGATTACTATGAGGTTTTTGGATCTGAGAAAATTCCTGTTACTGCTTTTAATTATTGGACTTTGATTTATGATATTTTAAAGATTAAGTCTCAACATCCAGATTTACATAATCTGGCTTTTGAGGGAGAACGATCTCTTAAAAAGAGTCACTCTCGGCTGTCCACACCTATCCCCTCACCTTCCCCCGATTCTCGACCATCTTCTGTCATTATAGATATTGAGGCAGAGTCCAGTGCCAAGCCCCTTGATCAATCTGCCCCAGAAACTATATGCTCTCAGATTAATAGTCATTCACGACACCTCTCACCCACCTCCACCTTATGCTTCAGAAGCAGCAGCTCCTTCAGCCCCTGCCTCATTACTAGAAGATGAACCTGTAATAGAACCCCGTAAGAGTGAGGCTTCAGATCTCCCCAAGAAGAGTGTAATATGCTGCCCTGTTATTCACATCCCTGCACGAGGTGGTGGACACCACGCCACGAACATCAACCACTGCAGTTTAAAGATCTAAAAAAGATTAAGTAAGCAGTGAAAGATTATGGCACTCAGACACCTTTTAGCTTTGCTCTTATTGAGTCCTTTTCAGGCATGCATCTCCCACTTCTTTACCCAACCCCTTAGCTGAGAGAGGCAGGGTAAGATAAGCCATTTAAGGTTTATTAAAAAAAAAAAAAAGAAAAAGAAAAAGAAAAGAAAAATATGAAAATATGTTCTGTAACTTGACGTAACAAAAGTAATCTGATAAAGAGTGTTCCAAATCCACTGTTAAATTAACTTAAAGCATGAGATGAACCTATGTGTGCTTGTTTTATAAAAAATCTCCAGGTTAAAGTATTTTGAAGAAGAGTCTGGAAGTTGCAACAGGTTTGAGAGTTATATGTCTCTGTTTAGACATGTTTGGTGTTTGTGCTTATGTTTGTTTTGTCAATATTCTTGGTGTTCTATTATTTTTGTCCGGACAAAACTAAATTTTGTTTTAATACTCTTTCTCCAGTTGTGTCTTTGTCTTGAATTGTTAAGTTGTTGTTCTTGTTCTGAATTGGGTGCGTGTGTGACTGACAGACGAGATAGCACGAACCATGACTAACCCTTTTTCTCTCTCCTGGTAAATAATTTGAGAGGTCTAACAAATTTAACAGGACCTGGCCAGACCGGACTCCCCACCTCCACTGGAAAAAAAAATTCGTGTGTAATTTTCTTGCTGTTTGGTCTTCAGCTTATAGTGTTGTCCTGGCATTGATTAAGTCTAACATACAGTATTCAACATGTTCAGTTAAATGCTAAAGGTACTTTTGTTTAACTCATTTAGACCTCTAAATTCTTCAGAGTTTTAAACCAAGTCTCATGACTTTGGGGGTTCCAGTAGGATCCCTGGAACTCTCAAAGGCTGAGACAAAATTTAAATAATGTACTTGTGATTTAAAATAATTTGGATTATAATCTCACAATATTACAAAATTATGCTAAATTTATTGCATCATATATGCTGTTAAAATAGAAGAGCATTTATGTTCATTGGCCAAAATGTTTCCTACTCATGAAATCGATCCAGATTGTAAATTACTTGTGTTCTTACTTACAATGAAATATGTGAGATTTTGCCTTTGCAGGAGAACAACGAATTCTTTAAAGATGTATAGTAAAATGGGTCATAATGTGTATATTTTCTGAATGTTTGCCTTTAAAACAATGGAGTTGAAGTCTGATTCTTTGTGAAAAACAGTGTTTTAACGTCTTCTTTAAAGTAATTTTCATCTTATTGATAACCAAACCTGTTAACTAACTTCAGTAAATTCCAAGGTAGTCTCTCAAGACAACAGCTAAATTGAAGTTTTTTCAGCCCTCTTGACTTCAATAAAACAGAAGCTAAGGAGAAGCTCCAGGTCCATCAGCCATAAAACAAGAAAGGGGCATGCTTGGAGTCTGCCCTTTGAAAAATTTGGGACTTTGACTTTGTCCCTGTTGTGGTGATTCTTATCTGCCTTCATTTTAAAAGAGAAAAATTCCCAAATCAGCTAGAAGAAGACTGAAAAAACTTCTCTTTCCCGGTTTTGAAGAGGATTTGTGCTAAAATGTGTTTCCATGAATTAGGAGAAATGATTGAAAATTGCTTAAAGCCATTGTATTTAAAAGTTGGTATGCTTTTATTAAGAAAATGTTTTAAGAAAAGTTGAGGAATGAATCTTGTAAGCTTTGCGTATAATTGGCTATAATTTTAAAGATACTATTGCAACATTGTGTAAGTCTTTAACATTAATACCTAATACATGCTGATGTTAAAATTGATATCTGTGTTCAAAAAAAAGTTTTTGAAGTGTGCATACATAGCAATGCTAGTAAATACCTAAAAATAAAAATATCTTTAATTGTGAAAACTGTTAAAAAATGTAAGCATTGAAAAAAAAAAAGAAGAAGAAATTGAAGCATTGAACTTTAAATAGCCTCTGTTTAATGGGTAGCTTTGTCAATTGTCTATCCAGCTTCAGTAAGCTCTATTCTTGTTCCAACCTTTGAGTTTGTTACAGTTCTTAAACAGTTAAGAGATGATTTTATGCACTAATTCCCATGTTTAAGGTTATATTTCCCTTTTGGTGACTGACTAAGGAAATATACATTTTGCCTTTCAGTTAGATAATCCCTTGTGTTCTGTATATTGTCTTTGTTAAATTCTCATGATTTAAAAGAACTGTGTTTAAGAGTATTTTCTGGTATGTACTTATTTTAAAATGTTTGGGTGATCATTTATAAGTGATAAAAAAATTTTTTTTGATGTGTTGCTGTTTGAATCAGTCTGACTAAATGAATGGATATTATAATGAGGAATCTTTGATCAGATACTTTAAGAACTCTTGGCATATTTAATAGGTTTAACTCTTTTGGTTCTGGAATTTCTAAATAGGCCCCTAGTAGTCTCAAAATCAGAAGAATGTGTTTCAAAGGTTGCATCTTTCGGTTAGTGAAATTAATTATAGAACAGATAATTGATTAGATCTGTAAAAAAAAAAATGGTGGGGGAGGAGGCAATTGCAGAAAAGACATTGGGAAACCTTGCCAGTGGGGAGCCAGGACGGCTAAGTCTAAAAAAGTACAAGAGTGTGTAAAATCCTACAAGTGGTATCAGAGCTAAACATAGATACTTTGTTTTCTAGGATTCCAGCAAGCCTATTGCATCCATTAAAGCTAAAGTTTAATTGTAAACTATAGGTATGGTTTATTCAGATTACTAAGAGCAAAATGTAATTCTAAATAATTGGTAACTTGAACATACTTAACAGAATTCTCAACTAGCTGTTACAAAAGCTGTTTTGTTTTATGTGTGTTATCTGATATGCATGTACATGTTTATGAATGAAAATTGCTAAGCTAAATCCTTTTTAAAAATTATGTATAGATGCATAATTAGGCTCTTAGAGAGTCATGTCTGTTACTGTTTTCTTAGGACCTACAAGATCTGTTCAGCTCAATAGTTCTACACGATTTTAAATGGACTTACTGCTAGCGTACAGTTTCAAGATTGGCCATGGGAGCCCAAATCCTCATAAGCTAGATGGAAAATATATGGGTATATATATGCAAGTGTTTAATGATAACTCAGATGTCAGAGAATGTTAAAATGCTCCAACATGGGAAACAGCTCTTACAGCAGACTCATAGACTGTCAATTTTAAGAAGCACTCAGTGGCCTCAGAATCAACCCAAAAGGCATTCTGATCTGACAAGAGAGCCAGCAAGAGAGCAAGCATATCAGTGTGGAAAGCCAGGACACTGCTACTAAGAGTGTCCCTCCGTGAAGGAACTCAGTGGTCCACGCCCCAGTGCAAAGAAGCAACCACCGAGGATGGTTGTGCTCTTCTCTCAATGGAGGAGAGAACTTCCACTTTGTGTGTTGCCAGGTCTGATGGGGTTGTTGTTGATTCAAGAGGCTTACACAGCCTAAACATTGCGTGTCTGGAGCCTCAGGTGATAACTGACGTCACACATAAGAGTGCTAATTTGTTAAATCCACCAGAGTCACTGTGTACACTGGCTTCCCATGCAGGACTGTATATTCAGTCATAGTAAAATTAATAGTACACCTTGCTGTATTTTAGTATAAAGATTTATCATCTCAGTTTTTTATTATGTCTGAATATTTAACTCTTTTGCTCTAAGAAGTCAGCTTGCATTTACCTGTCCTGTGATGGTCTTATATCCTGATGCTGTATGCTAATCCTTGCATTGTTACTGTGCCTTCTGATTGATCTAGGTTAGCAATTTTATGCAGTTCAAAAAAGTTTCATGTGTTCCATTGAGCTCATTGAATATGTTCCAAAATTTGAGACTTAAAGGAGTTAATTTAGACAGATGTAAATCTAGTCCACAGTCTTAAATTAAAGTTTACTCTGACAAAGATTGAAAGCTAACAATTCTTTTACATCTAAGTTCTGAAGCTCAAGTATTCAAACTGCTAACTGAACTCACAACCTGCTAGGCTGGGAAAGTTAACTATGTTATGTCTTGTTATTTAGACTTCAAGAAAGAGAAACCTTTCAAGTGCCAGAATGTACATCGAACACCTAATGACTTCTGCCTTCTATCAGGAACCACTAGATGGATCCCCTACAGCTGCTGTTACCCAACGGCGCCCCCCCCCCCCTCAGCAGGAAGTAGTTAAGAACAGATGACGGCGTCCCTTTTCCCTAAAAGCAGCTGGGGTCCATTTCTCTGTTTGGAAATGTAGGAGCTAGATGGGATAATGGGCAGTTAGGGCCTCCGGTTCCTGGTAAAACTGTCTTATGTACATGTAACAATGTTAGTGTTATGAGATTCTTGAATGTTAGTAGTTTCAACAATACTTGTACATTGTTAAGTATGTCTTTTTGAATTTCACCAGTCAGCTACTCCCCAATATACCATCATATATGTGTCACTCCAGTAAAAGTCCACAATGTTTTGTCCAGAGTGATAAAAATCAATCAATACCTCCAGGGACAATGTTCTAGTGCCTTCCTAAATTTCACCAGTCAGTTAGCCACCAGTATAATTAAAGTAAATGAGACCCAAGTTCCACCCATGTCAGGAGAAGTTATTCTAAATGGCATTAAACTGGCAGCCTGCATATTCAAGGCATGGAGCAGGATGATGGCCTTAGAAACCTTGATGGTTGCTGTGCTAGTAGTCGCCATGCTCTTCCTGTACTGCATGCGCAAACAGCAGGCCTGGGAGCAAGTTGTCATTGGACAAGCCATGATGGCACTGGCTGTGGAAAATCCTAGCGCTCAAGTTTGGCTGAGCATGATGTGTTAATAGGTGATCAGAGACGGATAAGATCTGACGGGACTCCCCAAGTGATAACCCCCCACATCATGCCATGCGGCTCCAGTCTTCAAAGAGGCTTGTCTAATATAATGGGGCACAGCCTTTGCCAGATAAGTGTTTAGCCAATGACGGGCACCTAAGACAGGGAGCCCTGGATGACTGGCAGGGCTGGCCAGAGACGGGTAAGAGCTGAGGGTCCCTCAGAATGAACCTAAGACAGGCAGCGCTTATCTTGCTTCACAAACCTTTCTCTTTTCGCCGCTTTCATTGATATATAGAAAAAAGGGGGAGATGTCAGGAGCCGTGCACTATAGCCACACTGAAGCCATTTTGAATATAGACCTATGGGACAGTGGAAACCCCCGGTTGGCTAGATGCTTGGGAAAGAAGTTATGAAACTAATCACACGCTTAGCTTCAATTGTTCCTAGCAACTGTTTCAGAATGTGATTGATGCTGTACTTACCAACATCTTGTTACTGATTACCTATGCTATTGTCGATATGTTGGTTACTATTGTTGATATGGTGGCTGCTCAAGAACAATCGGTCTTGAGACCATGGCTTGCATCCCAGCTTCTCTTTCCCTGAGCCTTAGTTACTGAAGAATATAAAAACCCTCAGTTGAAATCAATAAACTGACAGCTTGATCAGACCTACTGTCTTGCTGTCCATTCTTTGTGTCTCTTGTCCCTTCATTCTCTCCTAGGTGGCTGCGACCCCGTTGACTGTCCTGCTGGACAGGACAGCCGATTGAGGGCATTGTCCTGAAGGGCAGCTTGGTGAGCATCCCACACAAACGAAGGCTCCACAGGCAGGTTTCACATGCCACCAACTCCACATTCAGAAACCACTTCAGCGCCAAAGCCGTTTTCAGCTAGCCCTAAATACAAAGGCTCTAGACGCAGATGTTGCTGTAAGAGCTAATTCCATCAAGCAACACTGCATGTTGCTGAATTGCATATTGAAGAAGAATCAGCCGAGTGGTTCTTGTGGGAGAACAGCTCCATTTGGCTCACTGACTTCACACACCATCAGGCTGACACGCAGCTCTCAAGCAAACTACGTGTTCACACACTATGCTTAATGCCCATTGAGTGAATTGTCCTGAAGGGCAGGTTGGTGAGCATCCCACACAAACGAAGGCTCCACAGGCAGGTTTCACATGCCACCAACTCCACATTCAGAAACCACTTCAGCGCCAAAGCCCTTTTCAGCTAGCCCTAAATACAAAGGCACTAGACACAGATGTGGCTGTAAGAGCTAATTCCATCCAGCAACACTGCATGTTGCTGAATTGCATATTGAAGAAGAATCAGCCGAGTGGTTCTTGTGGGAGAACAACTCCATTTGGCTCACTGACTTCACACACCATCAGGCTGACAGGCAGCTCTCAAGCAAACTACTTGTTCACACACTATGCTTAATGCCGTTTGAGTGCATTGTCCTGAAGGGCAGGTTGGTGAGCATCCCACACAAACGAAGGCTCCACAGGCAGGTTTCACATGCCACCAACTCCACATTCAGAAACCACTTCAGCGCCAAAGCCGTTTTCAGCTAGCCCTAAATACAAAGGCTGTAGACGCAGATGTTGCTGTAAGAGCTAATCCATCAAGCAACACTGCATGCTGCTGAATTGCATATTGAAGAAGAATCAGCCGAGTGGTTCTTGTGGGAGAACAACTCCATTTGGCTCACTGACTTCACACACCATCAGGCTGACAGGCAGCTCTCAAGCAATCTATGTGTTCACACACTATGCTAAATGCCGTTTGAGTGCATTGTCCTGAAGGGCAGCTTGGTGAGCATCCCACACAAACGAAGGCTCCACAGGCGGGTTTCACATGCCACCAATTCCACATTCAGAAACCACTTCAGCGCCAAAGCCGTTTTCAGCTAGCCCTAAATACAAAGGCTGTAGACGCAGATATTGCTGAAAGGGCTAATTCCATCAAGCAACACTGCATGTTGCTGAATTGCATATTGAAGAAGAATCAGCCGAGTGGTTCTTGTGGGAGAACAACTCCATTTGGCTCTCTGACTTCACACAGCATCAGGCTGACAGGCAGCTCTCAAGCAAACTACTTGTTCACACACTATGCTTAATGCCGTTTGAGTGCATTGTCCTGAAGGGCAGGTTGGTGAGCATCCCACACAAACGAAGGCTCCACAGGCAGGTTTCACATGCCACCAACTCCACATTCAGAAACCACTTCAGCGCCAAAGCCATTTTCAGCTAGCCCTAAATACAAAGGCTCTAGATGCAGATGTTGCTGTAAGAGCTAATTCCATCAAGCAACACTGCATGTTGCTGAATTGCATATTGAAGAAGAATCAGCCGAGTGGTTCTTGTTGGAGAACAACTCCATTTGGCTCACTGACTTCACACACCATCAGGCTCACAGGCAGCTCTCAAGCAAACTACGTGTTCACACACTATGCTTAATGCCGTTTGAGTGCATTGTCCTGAAGGGCAGCTTGGTGAGCATCCCACACAAACGAAGGCTCCACAGGCGGGTTTCACATGCCACCAACTCCACATTCAGAAACCACTTCAGCGCCAAAGCCGTTTTCAGCTAGCCCTAAATACAAAGGCTGTAGACGCAGATATTGCTGAAAGGGCTAATTCCATCAAGCAACACTGCATGTTGCTGAATTGCATATTGAAGAAGAATCAGCCGAGTGGTTCTTGTGGGAGAACAACTCCATTTGGCTCACTGACTTCACACACCATCAGGCTGACACGCAGCTCTCAAGCAAACTACGTGTTCACACACTATGCTTAATGCCGTTTGAGTGCATTGTCCTGAAGGGCAGGTTGGTGAGCATCCCACACAAACGAAGGCTCCACAGGCAGGTTTCACATGCCACCAACTCCACATTCAGAAACAACTTCAGCGCCAAAGCCGTTTTCAGCTAGCCCTAAATACAAAGGCTCTAGATGAAGATGTTGCTGTAAGAGCTAATTCCATCCAGCAACACTGCATGTTGCTGAATTGCATATTGAAGAAGAATCAGCCGAGTGGTTCTTGTGGGAGAACAACTCCATTTGGCTCACTGACTTCACACACCATCAGGCTGACAGGCAGCTCTCAAGCAAACTACGTGTTCACACACTATGCTTAATGCCGTTTGAGTGCATTGTCCTGAAGGGCAGGTTGGTGAGCATCCCACACAAACGAAGGCTCCACAGGCGGGTTTCACATGCCACCAACTCCACATTCAGAAACCACTTCAGCGCCAAAGCCGTTTTCAGCTAGCCCTAAATACAAAGGCTGTAGACGCAGATGTGGCTGTAAGAGCTAATTCCATCAAGCAACACTGCATGTTGCTGAATTGCATATTGAAGAAGAATCAGCCGAGTGGTTCTTGTGGGAGAACAACTCCATTTGGCTCACTGACTTCACACACCATCAGGCTGACAGGCAGCTCTCAAGCAAACTACGTGTTCACACACTATGCTTAATGCCGTTTGAGTGCATTGTCCTGAAGGGCAGCTTGGTGAGCATCCCACACAAACGAAGGCTCCACAGGCGGGTTTCACATGCCACCAACTCCACATTCAGAAACCACTTCAGCGCCAAAGCCGTTTTCAGCTAGCCCTAAATACAAAGGCTGTAGATGCAGATATTGCTGAAAGAGCTAATTCCATCAAGCAACACTGCATGTTGCTGAATTGCATATTGAAGAAGAATCAGCCAAGTGGTTCTTGTGGGAGAACAACTCCATTTGGCTCACTGACTTCACACACCATCAGGCTGACAGGCAGCTCTCAAGCAAACTATGTGTTCACACACTTTGCTTAATGCCGTTTGAGTGCATTGTCCTGAAGGGCAGCTTGGTGAGCATCCCACACAAACGAAGGCTCCACAGGCGGGTTTCACATGCCACCAACTCCACATTCAGAAACCACTTCAGCGCCAAAGCCGTTTTCAGCTAGCCCTAAATACAAAGACTCTAGACGCAGATGTTGCTCTAAGAGCTAATTCCATCAAGCAACACTGCATGTTTCTGAATTGCATATTGAAGAAGAATCAGCCGAGTGCTTCTTGTGGGAGAACAACTCTATTTGGCTCACTGACTTCACACACCATCAGGCTGACACGCAGCTCTCAAGCAAACTACGTGTTCACACACTATGCTTAATGCCGATTGAGAGCATTATCCTGAAGGGCAGCTTGGTGAGCATCCCACACAAACGAAGGCTCCACAGGCGGGTTTCACATGCCACCAACTCCACATTCAGAAACCACTTCAGCGCCAAAGCCCTTTTCAGCTAGCCCTAAATACAAAGGCTGTAGACGCAGATATTGCTGAAAGAGCTAATTCCATCAAGCAACACTGCATGTTGCTGAATTGCATATTGAAGAAGAATCAGCCGAGTGGTTCTTGTGGGAGAACAACTCCATTTGGCTCACTGACTTCACACACCATCAGGCTGACAGGCAGCTCTCAAGCAAACTACGTGTTCACACACTATGCTTAATGCCAATTGAGTGCATTGTCCTGAAGGGCAGCTTGGTGAGCATCCCACACAAACGAAGGCTCCACAGGCGGGTTTCACATGCCACCAACTCCACATTCAGAAACCACTTCAGCGCCAAAGCCGTTTTCAGCTAGCCCTCAATACAAAGGCTGTAGACGCAGATGTTGCTGTAAGAGCTAATTCCATCAAGCAACACTGCATGTTGCTGAATTGCATATTGAAGAAGAATCAGCCGAGTGGTTCTTGTGGGAGACAACTCCATTTGGCTCACTGACTTCACACACCATCAGGCTGACAGGCAGCTCTCAAGCAAACTACGTGTTCACACACTATGCTTAATGCCCATTGAGTGAATTGTCCTGAAGGGCAGCTTGGTGAGCATCCCACACAAACGAAGGCTCCACAGGCGGGTTTCACATGCCACCAACTCCACATTCAGAAACCACTTCAGCGCCAAAGCCCTTTTCAGCTAGCCCTAAATACAAAGGCTGTAGATGGAGATGTTGCTGTAAGAGCTAATTCCATCCAGCAACACTGCATGTTGTTGAATTGCATATTGAAGAAGAATCAGCCGAGTGGTTCTTGTGGGAGAACAGCTCCATTTGGCTCACTGACTTCACACACCATCAGGCTGACAGGCAGCTCTCAAGCAAACTACGTGTTCACACACTATGCTTAATGCCAATTGAGTGCATTGTCCTGAAGGGCATTTTGGTGAGCATCCCACACAAACGAAGGCTCCACAGGCGGGTTTCACATGCCAGCAACTCCACATTCAGAAACCACTTCAGCGCCAAAGCCGTTTTCAGCTAGCCCTAAATACAAAGGTTCTAGATGCAGATGTTGCTGTAAGAGCTAATTCCATCAAGCAACACTGCATGTTGCTGAATTGCATATTGAAGAAGAATCAGCCGAGTGGTTCTTGTGGGAGAACAACTCCATTTGGCTCACTGACTTCACACACCATCAGGCTGACAGGCAGCTCTCAAGCAAACTACGTGTTCACACACTATGCTTAATGCCGTTTGAGTGCATTGTCCTGAATGGCAGGTTGGTGAGCATCCCACACAAACGAAGGCTCCACAGGCGGGTTTCACATGCCACCAACTCCACATTCAGAAACCACTTCAGCGCCAAAGCCGTTTTCAGCTAGCCCTAAATACAAAGGCTGTAGACGCAGATATTGCTGAAAGAGCTAATTCCATCAAGCAACACTGCATGTTGCTGAATTGCATATTGAAGAAGAATCAGCCGAGTGGTTCTTGTGGGAGAACAACTCCATTTGGCTCACTGACTTCACACACCATCAAGCTGACTGGCAGCTCTCAAGCAAACTACGTGTTCACACACTATGCTTAATGCCGATTGAGTGCATTGTCCTGAAGGGCAGCTTGGTGAGCATCCCACACAAACGAAGGCTCCACAGGCGGGTTTCACATGCCACCAACTCCACATTCAGAAACCACTTCAGCGCCAAAGCCGTTTTCAGCTAGCCCTCAATACAAAGGCTCTAGACGCAGATGTTGCTGTAAGAGCTAATTCCATCAAGCAACACTGCATGTTGCTGAATTGCATATTGAAGAAGAATCAGCCGAGTGGTTCTTGTGGGAGAACAACTCCATTTGGCTCACTGACTTCACACACCATCAGGCTGACAGGCAGCTCTCAAGCAAACTACGTGTTCACACACTATGCTTAATGCCGTTTGAGTGCATTGTCCTGAAGGGCAGGTTGGTGAGCATCCCACACAAAGGAAGGCTCCACAGGCAGGTTTCACATGCCACCAACTCCACATTCAGAAACCACTTCAGCGCCAAAGCCGTTTTCAGCTAGCCCTAAATACAAAGGCTCTAGACGCAGATGTTGCTGTAAGAGCTAATTCCATCAAGCAACACTGCATGTTGCTGAATTGCATATTGAAGAAGAATCAGCCGAGTGGTTCTTGTGGGAGAACAACTCCATTTGGCTCACTGACTTCACACACCATCAGGCTGACAGGCAGCTCTCAAGCAAAGTACGTGTTCACACACTATGCCTAATGCCGTTTGAGAGCATTGTCCTGAAGGGCAGCTTGGTGAGCATCCCACACAAACGAAGGCTCCACAGGCAGGTTTCACATGCCACCAACTCCACATTCAGAAACCACTTCAGCGCCAAAGCCGTTTTCAGCTAGCCCTAAATACAAAGGCTGTAGATGGAGATGTTGCTGTAAGAGCTAATTCCATCCAGCAACACTGCATGTTGCTGAATTGCATATTGAAGAAGAATCAGCCGAGTGGTTCTTGTGGGAGAACAACTCCATTTGGCTCACTGACTTCACACACCATCAGGCTGACAGGCAGCTCTCAAGCAAACTACGTGTTCACACACTATGCTTAATGCCCATTGAGTGCATTGTCCTGAAGGACAGGTTGGTGAGCATCCCACACAAACGAAGGCTCCACAGGCAGGTTTCACATGCCACCAACTCCATATTCAGAAACCAATTCAGCGCCAAAGCCCTTTTCAGCTAGCCCTAAATACAAAGGCTGTAGATGGAGATGTTGCTGTAAAAGCTAATTCCATCCAGCAACACTGCATGTTGTTGAATTGCATATTGAAGAAGAATCAGCCGAGTGGTTCTTGTGGGAGAACAACTCCATTTGGCTCACTGACTTCACACACCATCAGGCTGACAGGCAGCTCTCAAGCAAACTACGTGTTCACACACTATGCTTAATGCCGATTGATTGCATTGTCCTGAAGGGCAGCTTGGTGAGCATCCCACACAAACGAAGGCTCCACAGGCGGGTTTCACATGCCACCAACTCCACATTCAGAAACCACTTCAGCGCCAAAGCCGTTTTCAGCTAGCCCTAAATACAAAGGCTGTAGATGGAGATGTTGCTGTAAGAGCTAATTCCATCCAGCAACACTGCATGTTGCTGAATTGCATATTGAAGAAGAATCAGCCGAGTGGTTCTTGTGGGAGAACAACTCCATTTGGCTCACTGACTTCACACACCATCAGGCTGACAGGCAGCTCTCAAGCAAAGTACGTGTTCACACACTATGCCTAATGCCGTTTGAGAGCATTGTCCTGAAGGGCAGCTTGGTGAGCATCCCACACAAACGAAGGCTCCACAGGCAGGTTTCACATGCCACCAACTCCACATTCAGAAACCACTTCAGCGCCAAAGCCGTTTTCAGCTAGCCCTAAATACAAAGGCTGTAGATGGAGATGTTGCTGTAAGAGCTAATTCCATCAAGCAACACTGCATGTTTCTGAATTGCATATTGAAGAAGAATCAGCCGAGTGGTTCTTGTGGGAGAACAACTCCATTTGGCTCACTGACTTCACACACCATCAGGCTGACAGGCAGCTCTCAAGCAAACTACGTGTTCACACACTATGCTTAATGCCCATTGAGTGCATTGTCCTGAAGGACAGGTTGGTGAGCATCCCACACAAACGAAGGCTCCACAGGCAGGTTTCACATGCCACCAACTCCACATTCAGAAACCACTTCAGCGCCAAAGCCCTTTTCAGCTAGCCCTAAATACAAAGGCTGTAGATGGAGATGTTGCTGTAAAAGCTAATTCCATCCAGCAACACTGCATGTTGCTGAATTGCATATTGAAGAAGAATCAGCCGAGTGGTTCTTGTGGGAGAACAACTCCATTTGGCTCACTGACTTCACACACCATCAGGCTGACAGGCAGCTCTCAAGCAAACTACGTGTTCACACACTATGCTTAATGCCCATTGAGTGCATTGTCCTGAAGGGCAGGTTGGTGAGCATCCCACACAAACGAAGGCTCCACAGGCGGGTTTCACATGCCACCAACTCCACATTCAGAAACCACTTCAGCGCCAAAGCCGTTTTCAGCTAGCCCTAAATACAAAGGCTCTAGACGCAGATGTGGCTGTAAGAGCTAATTCCATCAAGCAACACTGCATGTTGCTGAATTGCATATTGAAGAAGAATCAGCCGAGTGGTTCTTGTGGGAGAACAACTCCATTTGGCTCACTGACTTCACACACCATCAGGCTGACAGGCAGCTCTCAAGCAAACTATGTGTTCACACACTATGCTTAATGCCGTTTGAGTGCATTGTCCTGAAGGGCAGCTTGGTGAGCATCCCACACAAACGAAGGCTCCACAGGCGGGTTTCACATGCCACCAACTCCACATTCAGAAACCACTTCAGCGCCAAAGCCGTTTTCAGCTAGCCCTAAATACAAAGGCTGTAGACGCAGATATTGCTGAAAGGGCTAATTCCATCAAGCAACACTGCATGTTGCTGAATTGCATATTGAAGAAGAATCAGCCGAGTGGTTCTTGTGGGAGAACAACTCCATTTGGCTCACTGACTTCACACACCATCAGGCTGACAGGCAGCTCTCAAGCAAACTACGTGTTCACACACTATGCTTAATGCCGTTTGAGTGCATTGTCCTGAAGGGCTGGCTTGGTGAGCATCCCACACAAACGAAGGCTCCACAGGCAGGTTTCACATGCCACCAACTCCACATTCAGAAACCACTTCAGCGCCAAAGCCCTTTTCAGCTAGCCCTAAATACAAAGGCTCTAGACGCACATGTTGCTGTAAGAGCTAATTCCATCAAGCAACACTGCATGTTGCTGAATTGCATATTGAAGAAGAATCAGCCGAGTGGTTCTTGTGGGAGAACAACTCCATTTGGCTCACTGACTTCACACACCATCAGGCTTACAGGCAGCTCTCAAGCAAACTACGTGTTCACACACTATGCTTAATGCCGTTTGAGTGCATTGTCCTGAAGGGCAGGTTGGTGAGCATCCCACACAAACGAAGGCTCCACAGGCGGGTTTCACATGCCACCAACTCCACATTCAGAAACCACTTCAGCGCCAAAGCCGTTTTCAGCTAGCCCTAAATACAAAGGCTCTAGACGCAGATGTGGCTGTAAGAGCTAATTCCATCAAGCAACACTGCATGTTGCTGAATTGCATATTGAAGAAGAATCAGCCGAGTGGTTCTTGTGGGAGAACAACTCCATTTGGCTCACTGATTTCACACACCATCAGGCTGACAGGCAGCTCTCAAGCAAACTACGTGTTCACACACTATGCTTAATGCCGTTTGAGTGCATTGTCCTGAAGGGCAGGCTGGAGAGATCCCACACAAACGAAGGCTCCACAGGCGGGTTTCACATGCCACCAACTCCACATTCAGAAACCACTTCAGCGCCAAAGCCCTTTTCAGCTAGCCCTAAATACAAAGGCTGTAGACGCAGATGTTGCAGTAAGAGCTAATTCCATCAAGCAACACTGCATGTTGCTGAATTGCATATTGAAGAAGAATCAGCCGAGTGGTTCTTGTGGGGGAACAACTCCATTTGGCTCACTGACTTCACACACCATCAAGCTGACTGGCAGCTCTCAAGCAAACTACGTGTTCACACACTATGCTTAATGCCATTTGAGTGCATTGTCCTGAAGGGCAGCTTGGTGAGCATCCCACACAAACGAAGGCTCCACAGGCGGGTTTCACATGCCACCAACTCCACATTCAGAAACCACTTCAGCGCCAAAGCCGTTTTCAGCTAGCCCTAAATACAAAGGCTCTAGACGCAGATGTTGCAGTAAGAGCTAATTCCATCCAGCAACACTGCATGTTGCTGAATTGCATATTGAAGAAGAATCAGCCGAGTGGTTCTTGTGGGAGAACAACTCCATTTGGCTCACTGATTCACACACCATCAGGCGGACAGGCAGCTCTCAAGCAAACTACGTGTTCACACACTATGCTTAATGCCGTTTGAGTGCATTGTCCTGAAGGGCAGCTTGGTGAGCATCCCACACAAACGAAGGCTCCACAGGCAGGTTTCACATGCCACCAACTCCACATTCAGAAACCACTTCAGCCCCAAAGCCGTTTTCAGCTAGCCCTAAATACAAAGGCTGTAGACGCAGATGTTGCTGTAAGAGCTAATTCCATCAAGCAACACTGCATGTTGCTGAATTGCATATTGAAGAAGAATCAGCCGAGTGGTTCTTGTGGGGGAACAACTCCATTTGGCTCACTGACTTCACACACCATCAGGCTGACAGGCAGCTCTCAAGCAAACTACTTGTTCACACACTATGCTTAATGCCGTTTGAGTGCATTGTCCTGAAGGGCAGCTTGGTGAGCATCCCACACAAACGAAGGCTCCACAGGCAGGTTTCACATGCCACCAACTCCACATTCAGAAACCACTTCAGCGCCAAAGCCGTTTTCAGCTAGCCCTCAATACAAAGGCTCTAGACGCAGATGTTGCTGTAAGAGCTAATTCCATCAAGCAACACTGCATGTTGCTGAATTGCATATTGAAGAAGAATCAGCCGAGTGGTTCTTGTGGGAGAACAACTCCATTTGGCTCACTGACTTCACACACCATCAGGCTTACAGGCAGCTCTCAAGCAAACTACGTGTTCACACACTATGCTTAATGCCGTTTGAGTGCATTGTCCTGAAGGCATTTTGGTGAGCATCCCACACAAACGAAGGCTCCACAGGCGGGTTTCACATGCCACCAACTCCACATTCAGAAACCACTTCAGCGCCAAAGCCGTTTTCAGCTAGCCCTAAATACAAAGGCTCTAGACGCAGATGTGGCTGTAAGAGCTAATTCCATCAAGCAACACTGCATGTTGCTGAACAGAATATTGAAGAAGAATCAGCCGAGTGGTTCTTGTGGGAGAACAACTCCATTTGGCTCACTGACTTCACACACCATCAGGCGGACACGCAGCTCTCAAGCAAACTACGTGTTCACACACTATGCTTAATGCCAATTGAGTGCATTGTCCTGAAGGGCAGGTTGGTGAGCATCCCACACAAACGAAGGCTCCACAGGCGGGTTTCACATGCCACCAACTCCACATTCAGAAACCACTTCAGCGCCAAAGCCGTTTTCAGCTAGCCCTAAATACAAAGGCTGTAGACGCAGATATTGCTGAAAGAGCTAATTCCATCAAGCAACACTGCATGTTGCTGAATTGCATATTGAAGAAGAATCAGCCAAGTGGTTCTTGTGGGAGAACAACTCCATTTGGCTCACTGACTTCACACACCATCAGGCTGACAGGCAGCTCTCAAGCAAACTACGTGTTCACAAACTATGCTTAATGCCGTTTGAGTGCATTGTCCTGAAGGGCAGCTTGGTGAGCATCCCACACAAACGAAGGCTCCACAGGCGGGTTTCACATGCCACCAACTCCACATTCAGAAACCACTTCAGCGCCAAAGCCGTTTTCAGCCTGCCCTAAATACAAAGACTCTAGACGCAGATGTGGCTGTAAGAGCTAATTCCATCAAGCAACACTGCATGTTGCTGAATTGCATATTGAAGAAGAATCAGCCGAGTGCTTCTTGTGGGAGAACAACTCTATTTGGCTCACTGACTTCACACACCATCAGGCTGACAGGCAGCTCTCAAGCAAACTACGTGTCCACACACTATGCTTAATGCCGTTTGAGAGCATTGTCCTGAAGGGCAGGTTGGTGAGCATCCCACACAAACGAAGGCTCCACAGGCAGGTTTCACATGCCACCAACTCCACATTCAGAAACCACTTCAGCGCCAAAGCCGTTTTCAGCTAGCCCTAAATACAAAGGCTCTAGACGCAGATGTGGCTGTAAGAGCTAATTCCATCAAGCAACACTGCATGTTGCTGAATTGCATATTGAAGAAGAATCAGCCGAGTGGTTCTTGTGGGAGAACAACTCCATTTGGCTCACTGACTTCACACACCATCAGGCTGACACACAGCTCTCAAGCAAACTACGTGTTCACACACTATGCTTAATGCCGATTGAGTGCATTGTCCTGAAGGGCAGCTTGGTGAGCATCCCACACAAACGAAGGCTCCACAGGCGGGTTTCACATGCCACCAACTCCACATTCAGAAACCACTTCAGCGCCAAAGCCCTTTTCAGCTAGCCCTAAATACAAAGGCTGTAGATGGAGATGTTGCTGTAAGAGCTAATTCCATCAAGCAACACTGCATGTTGCTGAATTGCATATTGAAGAAGAATCAGCCGAGTGGTTCTTGTGGGAGAACAACTCCATTTGGCTCACTGACTTCACACACCATCAGGCTGACAGGCAGCTCTCAAGCAAACTACGTGTTCACACACTATGCCTAATGCCGTTTGAGAGCATTGTCCTGAAGGGCAGCTTGGTGAGCATCCCACACAAACGAAGGCTCCACAGGCAGGTTTCACATGCCACCAACTCCACATTCAGAAACCACTTCAGCGCCAAAGCCGTTTTCAGCTAGCCCTAAATACAAAGGCTCTAGACGCAGATGTTGCTGTAAGAGCTAATTCCATCCAGCAACACTGCATGTTGCTGAATTGCATATTGAAGAAGAATCAGCCGAGTGGTTCATGTGGGAGAACAACTCCATTTGGCTCACTGACTTCACACACCATCAGGCTGACAGGCAGCTCTCAAGCAAACTACGTGTTCACACACTATGCTTAATGCCGTTTGAGTGCATTGTCCTGAAGGGCAGGTTGGTGAGCATCCCACACAAACGAAGGCTCCACAGGCGGGTTTCACATGCCACCAACTCCACATTCAGAAACCACTTCAGCGCCAAAGCCATTTCCGGCTAGCCCTAAATACAAAGGCTGTAGACGCAGATGTGGCCGTAAGAGCTAATTCCATCAAGCAACACTGCATGTTGCTGAATTGCATATTGAAGAAGAATCAGCCGAGTGGTTCTTGTGGGAGAACAACTCCATTTGGATCACTGACTTCACACACCAGCAGGCTGACAGGCAGCTCTCAAGCAAACTACGTGTTCACACACTATGCTTAATGCCGTTTGAGTGCATTGTCCTGAAGGGCAGGCTGGTGAGATCCCACACAAACGAAGGCTCCACAGGCGGGTTTCACATGCCACCAACTCCACATTCAGAAACCACTTCAGCGCCAAAGTCATTTTCAGCTAGCCCTCAATACAAAGGCTCTAGACGCAGATGTTGCTGTAAGAGCTAATTCCATCAAGCAACAATGCATGTTGCTGAATTGCATATTGAAGAAGAATCAGCCTAGTGGTTTTGTGGGAGAACAACTCCATTTGGCTCACTGACTTCACACACCATCAAGCTGACTGGCAGCTCTCAAGCAAACTACGTGTTCACAAACTATGCTTAATGCCGTTTGAGTGCATTGTCCTGAAGGGCAGCTTGGTGAGCATCCCACACAAACGAAGGCTCCACAGGCGGGTTTCACATGCCACCAACTCCACATTCAGAAACCACTTCAGCGCCAAAGTCATTTTCAGCTAGCCCTCAATACAAAGGCTCTAGACGCAGATGTTGCTGTAAGAGCTAATTCCATCAAGCAACACTGCATGTTGCTGAATTGCATATTGAAGAAGAATCAGCCTAGTGGTTTTGTGGGAGAACAACTCCATTTGGCTCACTGACTTCACACACAGCATCAGTCTGACAGGCAGCTCTCAAGCAAACTACTTGTTCACACACTATGCTTAATGCCGTTTGAGTGAATTGTCCTGAAGGGCATTTTGGTGAGCATCCCACACAAAGGCTCCACAGGCGGGTTTCACATGCCACCAACTCCACATTCAGAAACCACTTCAGCGCCAAAGCCCTTTTCAGCTAGCCCTAAATACAAAGGCTCTAGATGCACATGTTGCTGTAAGAGATAATTCCATCCAGCAACACTGCATGTTGCTGAATTGCATATTGAAGAAGAATGAGCCGAGTGGTTCTTGTGGGAGAACAACTCCATTTGGCTCACTGACTTCACACACCAGCAGGCTGACAGGCAGCTCTCAAGCAAACTACGTGTTCACACACTATGCTTAATGCCGTTTGAGTGCATTGTCCTGAAGGGCAACTTGGTGAGATCCCACACAAACGAAGGCTCCACAGGCGGGTTTCACATGCCACCAACTCCACATTCAGAAACCACTTCAGCGCCAAAGCCATTTTCTGCCAGCCCTAAATACAAAGGCTCTAGACGCAGATGTTGCTGTAAGAGCTAATTCCATCCAGCAACACTGCATGTTGCTGAATTGCATATTGAAGAAGAATCAGCCGAGTGGTTCTTGTGGGAGAACAACTCCATTTGGCTCACTGATTTCACACACCATCAGGCTGACAGGCAGCTCTCAAGCAAACTACGTGTTCACACACTATGCTTAATGCCGTTTGAGTGCATTGTCCTGAAGGGCAGGTTGGTGAGATCCCACACAAACGAAGGCTCCACAGGCGGGTTTCACATGCCACCAACTCCACATTCAGAAACCACTTCAGCGCCAAAGCCGTTTTCAGCTAGCCCTAAATACAAAGGCTGTAGACGCAGATGTTGCAGTAAGAGCTAATTCCATCAAGCAACACTGCATGTTGCTGAATTGCATATTGAAGAAGAATCAGCCGAGTGGTTCTTGTGGGGGAACAACTCCATTTGGCTCACTGACTTCACACACCATCAAGCTGACTGGCAGCTCTCAAGCAAACTACGTGTTCACACACTATGCTTAATGCCATTTGAGTGCATTGTCCTGAAGGGCAGCTTGGTGAGCATCCCACACAAACGAAGGCTCCACAGGCGGGTTTCACATGCCACCAACTCCACATTCAGAAACCACTTCAGCGCCAAAGCCGTTTTCAGCTAGCCCTAAATACAAAGGCTCTAGACGCAGATGTTGCTGTAAGAGCTAATTCCATCAAGCAACACTGCATGTTGCTGAATTGCATATTGAAGAAGAATCAGCCGAGTGGTTCTTGTGGGAGAACAACTCCATTTGGTTCACTGACTTCACACACCATCAGGCTGACAGGCAGCTCTCAAGCAAACTACGTGTTCACACACTATGCTTAATGCCGTTTGAGTGCATTGTCCTGAAGGGCAGGTTGGTGAGCATCCCACACAAACGAAGGCTCCACAGGCGGGTTTCACATGCCACCAACTCCACATTCAGAAACCACTTCAGCGCCAAAGCCGTTTTCAGCTAGCCCTAAATACAAAGGCTGTAGACGCAGATGTTGCTGTAAGAGCTAATTCCATCAAGCAACACTGCATGTTGCTGAATTGCATATTGAAGAAGAATCAGCCGAGTGGTTCTTGTGGGGGAACAACTCCATTTGGCTCACTGACTTCACACACCATCAGGCTGACAGGCAGCTCTCAAGCAAACTACTTGTTCACACACTATGCTTAATGCCGTTTGAGTGCATTGTCCTGAAGGGCAGCTTGGTGAGCATCCCACACAAACGAAGGCTCCACAGGCAGGTTTCACATGCCACCAACTCCACATTCAGAAACCACTTCAGCGCCAAAGCCGTTTTCAGCTAGCCCTAAATACAAAGGCTCTAGACGCAGATGTTGCTGTAAGAGCTAATTCCATCAAGCAACACTGCATGTTGCTGAATTGCATATTGAAGAAGAATCAGCCGAGTGGTTCTTGTGGGAGAACAACTCCATTTGGCTCACTGACTTCACACACCATCAGGCTGACAGGCAGCTCTCAAGCAAACTACGTGTTCACACACTATGCTTAATGCCGTTTGAGTGCATTGTCCTGAAGGCATTTTGGTGAGCATCCCACACAAACGAAGGCTCCACAGGCGGGTTTCACATGCCACCAACTCCACATTCAGAAACCACTTCAGCGCCAAAGCCCTTTTCAGCTAGCCCTAAATACAAAGGCTCTAGACGCAGATGTTGCTGTAAGAGCTAATTCCATCAAGCAACACTGCATGTTGCTGAACAGAATATTGAAGAAGAATCAGCCGAGTGGTTCTTGTGGGAGAACAACTCCATTTGGCTCACTGACTTCACACACCATCAGGCTGACAGGCAGCTCTCAAGCAAACTACGTGTTCACACACTATGCTTAATGCCAATTGAGTGCATTGTCCTGAAGGGCAGGTTGGTGAGCATCCCACACAAACGAAGGCTCCACAGGCGGGTTTCACATGCCACCAACTCCACATTCAGAAACCACTTCAGCGCCAAAGCCGTTTTCAGCTAGCCCTAAATACAAAGGCTGTAGACGCAGATATTGCTGAAAGAGCTAATTCCATCAAGCAACACTGCATGTTGCTGAATTGCATATTGAAGAAGAATCAGCCAAGTGGTTCTTGTGGGAGAACAACTCCATTTGGCTCACTGACTTCACACACCATCAGGCTGACAGGCAGCTCTCAAGCAAACTACGTGTTCACACACTATGCTTAATGCCGTTTGAGTGCATTGTCCTGAAGGGCAGCTTGGTGAGCATCCCACACAAACGAAGGCTCAACAGGCGGGTTTCACATGCCACCAACTCCACATTCAGAAACCACTTCAGCGCCAAAGCCGTTTTCAGCCTGCCCTAAATACAAAGACTCTAGACGCAGATGTGGCTGTAAGAGCTAATTCCATCAAGCAACACTGCATGTTGCTGAATTGCATATTGAAGAAGAATCAGCCGAGTGCTTCTTGTGGGAGAACAACTCTATTTGGCTCACTGACTTCACACACCATCAGGCTGACAGGCAGCTCTCAAGCAAACTACGTGTTCACACACTATGCTTAATGCCGTTTGAGAGCATTGTCCTGAAGGGCAGGTTGGTGAGCATCCCACACAAACGAAGGCTCCACAGGCAGGTTTCACATGCCACCAACTCCACATTCAGAAACCACTTCAGCGCCAAAGCCGTTTTCAGCTAGCCCTAAATACAAAGGCTTTAGACGCAGATGTTGCAGTAAGAGCTAATTCCATCCAGCAACACTGCATGTTGCTGAATTGCATATTGAAGAAGAATCAGCCGAGTGGTTCTTGTGGGGGAACAACTCCATTTGGCTCACTGACTTCACACACCATCAGGCTGACAGGCAGCTCTCAAGCAAACTACTTGTTCACACACTATGCTTAATGCCGTTTGAGTGCATTGTCCTGAAGGGCAGCTTGGTGAGCATCCCACACAAACGAAGGCTCCACAGGCAGGTTTCACATGCCACCAACTCCACATTCAGAAACCACTTCAGCGCCAAAGCCGTTTTCAGCTAGCCCTCAATACAAAGGCTGTAGACGCAGATGTTGCTGTAAGAGCTAATTCCATCAAGCAACACTGCATGTTGCTGAATTGCATATTGAAGAAGAATCAGCCGAGTGGTTCTTGTGGGAGAACAACTCCATTTGGCTCACTGACTTCACACACCATCAGGCTGACAGGCAGCTCTCAAGCAAACTACGTGTTCACACACTATGCTTAATGCCGTTTGAGTGCATTGTCCTGAAGGCATTTTGGTGAGCATCCCACACAAACGAAGGCTCCACAGGCGAGTTTCACATGCCACCAACTCCACATTCAGAAACCACTTCAGCGCCAAAGCCCTTTTCAGCTAGCCCTAAATACAAAGGCTGTAGACGCAGATGTTGCTGTAAGAGCTAATTCCATCAAGCAACACTGCATGTTGCTGAACAGAATATTGAAGAAGAATCAGCCGAGTGGTTCTTGTGGGAGAACAACTCCATTTGGCTCACTGACTTCACACACCATCAGGCGGACACGCAGCTCTCAAGCAAACTACGTGTTCACACACTATGCTTAATGCCAATTGAGTGCATTGTCCTGAAGGGCAGGTTGGTGAGCATCCCACACAAACGAAGGCTCCACAGGCGGGTTTCACATGCCACCAACTCCACATTCAGAAACCACTTCAGCGCCAAAGCCCTTTTCAGCTAGCCCTAAATACAAAGGCTGTAGACGCAGATATTGCTGAAAGAGCTAATTCCATCAAGCAACACTGCATGTTGCTGAATTGCATATTGAAGAAGAATCAGCCAAGTGGTTCTTGTGGGAGAACAACTCCATTTGGCTCACTGACTTCACACACCATCAGGCTGACAGGCAGCTCTCAAGCAAACTACGTGTTCACACACTATGCTTAATGCCGTTTGAGTGCATTGTCCTGAAGGGCAGCTTGGTGAGCATCCCACACAAACGAAGGCTCAACAGGCGGGTTTCACATGCCACCAACTCCACATTCAGAAACCACTTCAGCGCCAAAGCCGTTTTCAGCCTGCCCTAAATACAAAGACTCTAGACGCAGATGTGGCTGTAAGAGCTAATTCCATCAAGCAACACTGCATGTTGCTGAATTGCATATTGAAGAAGAATCAGCCGAGTGCTTCTTGTGGGAGAACAACTCTATTTGGCTCACTGACTTCACACACCATCAGGCTGACAGGCAGCTCTCAAGCAAACTACGTGTTCACACACTATGCTTAATGCCGTTTGAGAGCATTGTCCTGAAGGGCAGGTTGGTGAGCATCCCACACAAACGAAGGCTCCACAGGCAGGTTTCACATGCCACCAACTCCACATTCAGAAACCACTTCAGCGCCAAAGCCGTTTTCAGCTAGCCCTAAATACAAAGGCTCTAGACGCAGATGTGGCTGTAAGAGCTAATTCCATCAAGCAACACTGCATGTTGCTGAATTGCATATTGAAGAAGAATCAGCCGAGTGGTTCTTGTGGGAGAACAACTCCATTTGGCTCACTGACTTCACACACCATCAGGCTGACACACAGCTCTCAAGCAAACTACGTGTTCACACACTATGCTTAATGCCGATTGAGTGCATTGTCCTGAAGGGCAGCTTGGTGAGCATCCCACACAAACGAAGGCTCCACAGGCGGGTTTCACATGCCACCAACTCCACATTCAGAAACCACTTCAGCGCCAAAGCCCTTTTCAGCTAGCCCTAAATACAAAGGCTGTAGATGGAGATGTTGCTGTAAGAGCTAATTCCATCAAGCAACACTGCATGTTGCTGAATTGCATATTGAAGAAGAATCAGCCGAGTGGTTCTTGTGGGAGAACAACTCCATTTGGCTCACTGACTTCACACACCATCAGGCTGACAGGCAGCTCTCAAGCAAACTACGTGTTCACACACTATGCCTAATGCCGTTTGAGAGCATTGTCCTGAAGGGCAGCTTGGTGAGCATCCCACACAAACGAAGGCTCCACAGGCAGGTTTCACATGCCACCAACTCCACATTCAGAAACCACTTCAGCGCCAAAGCCGTTTTCAGCTGGCCCTAAATACAAAGGCTCTAGATGCAGATGTTGCTGTAAGAGCTAATTCCATCCAGCAACACTGCATGTTGCTGAATTGCATATTGAAGAAGAATCAGCCGAGTGGTTCATGTGGGAGAACAACTCCATTTGGCTCACTGACTTCACACACCATCAGGCTGACACGCAGCTCTCAAGCAAACTACGTGTTCACACACTATGCTTAATGCCGTTTGAGTGCATTGTCCTGAAGGGCAGGTTGGTGAGCATCCCACACAAACGAAGGCTCCACAGGCGGGTTTCACATGCCACCAACTCCACATTCAGAAACCACTTCAGCGCCAAAGCCATTTCCGGCTAGCCCTAAATACAAAGGCTCTAGACGCAGATGTGGCCGTAAGAGCTAATTCCATCAAGCAACACTGCATGTTGCTGAATTGCATATTGAAGAAGAATCAGCCGAGTGGTTCTTGTGGGAGAACAACTCCATTTGGATCACTGACTTCACACACCAGCAGGCTGACAGGCAGCTCTCAAGCAAACTACGTGTTCACACACTATGCTTAATGCCGTTTGAGTGCATTGTCCTGAAGGGCAGGCTGGTGAGCATCCCACACAAACGAAGGCTCCACAGGCGGGTTTCACATGCCACCAACTCCACATTCAGAAACCACTTCAGCGCCAAAGCCGTTTTCAGCTAGCCCTAAATACAAAGGCTTTAGACGCAGATGTTGCAGTAAGAGCTAATTCCATCCAGCAACACTGCATGTTGCTGAATTGCATATTGAAGAAGAATCAGCCGAGTGGTTCTTGTGGGGGAACAACTCCATTTGGCTCACTGACTTCACACACCATCAGGCTGACAGGCAGCTCTCAAGCAAACTACTTGTTCACACACTATGCTTAATGCCGTTTGAGTGCATTGTCCTGAAGGGCAGCTTGGTGAGCATCCCACACAAACGAAGGCTCCACAGGCAGGTTTCACATGCCACCAACTCCACATTCAGAAACCACTTCAGCGCCAAAGCCGTTTTCAGCTAGCCCTCAATACAAAGGCTGTAGACGCAGATGTTGCTGTAAGAGCTAATTCCATCAAGCAACACTGCATGTTGCTGAATTGCATATTGAAGAAGAATCAGCCGAGTGGTTCTTGTGGGAGAACAACTCCATTTGGCTCACTGACTTCACACACCATCAGGCTGACAGGCAGCTCTCAAGCAAACTACGTGTTCACACACTATGCTTAATGCCGTTTGAGTGCATTGTCCTGAAGGCATTTTGGTGAGCATCCCACACAAACGAAGGCTCCACAGGCGGGTTTCACATGCCACCAACTCCACATTCAGAAACCACTTCAGCGCCAAAGCCCTTTTCAGCTAGCCCTAAATACAAAGGCTCTAGACGCAGATGTTGCTGTAAGAGCTAATTCCATCAAGCAACACTGCATGTTGCTGAACAGAATATTGAAGAAGAATCAGCCGAGTGGTTCTTGTGGGAGAACAACTCCATTTGGCTCACTGACTTCACACACCATCAGGCGGACACGCAGCTCTCAAGCAAACTACGTGTTCACACACTATGCTTAATGCCAATTGAGTGCATTGTCCTGAAGGGCAGGTTGGTGAGCATCCCACACAAACGAAGGCTCCACAGGCGGGTTTCACATGCCACCAACTCCACATTCAGAAACCACTTCAGCGCCAAAGCCCTTTTCAGCTAGCCCTAAATACAAAGGCTGTAGACGCAGATATTGCTGAAAGAGCTAATTCCATCAAGCAACACTGCATGTTGCTGAATTGCATATTGAAGAAGAATCAGCCAAGTGGTTCTTGTGGGAGAACAACTCCATTTGGCTCACTGACTTCACACACCATCAGGCTGACAGGCAGCTCTCAAGCAAACTACGTGTTCACACACTATGCTTAATGCCGTTTGAGTGCATTGTCCTGAAGGGCAGCTTGGTGAGCATCCCACACAAACGAAGGCTCAACAGGCGGGTTTCACATGCCACCAACTCCACATTCAGAAACCACTTCAGCGCCAAAGCCGTTTTCAGCCTGCCCTAAATACAAAGACTCTAGACGCAGATGTGGCTGTAAGAGCTAATTCCATCAAGC
Source organism: Ochotona princeps (assembly GCF_030435755.1). NCBI lineage: Eukaryota > Metazoa > Chordata > Mammalia > Lagomorpha > Ochotonidae > Ochotona > Ochotona princeps. The sequence goes on from NC_080847.1 coordinate 36,940,691, forward strand.
AACACTGCATGTTGCTGAATTGCATATTGAAGAAGAATCAGCCGAGTGCTTCTTGTGGGAGAACAACTCTATTTGGCTCACTGACTTCACACACCATCAGGCTGACAGGCAGCTCTCAAGCAAACTACGTGTTCACACACTATGCTTAATGCCGTTTGAGAGCATTGTCCTGAAGGGCAGGTTGGTGAGCATCCCACACAAACGAAGGCTCCACTGGCAGGTTTCACATGCCACCAACTCCACATTCAGAAACCACTTCAGCGCCAAAGCCCTTTTCAGCTAGCCCTAAATACAAAGGCTCTAGACGCAGATGTGGCTGTAAGAGCTAATTCCATCCAGCAACACTGCATGTTGCTGAATTGCATATTGAAGAAGAATCAGCCGAGTGGTTCATGTGGGAGAACAACTCCATTTGGCTCACTGACTTCACACACCATCAGGCTGACACGCAGCTCTCAAGCAAACTACGTGTTCACACACTATGCTTAATGCCGTTTGAGTGCATTGTCCTGAAGGGCAGGTTGGTGAGCATCCCACACAAACGAAGGCTCCACAGGCGGGTTTCACATGCCACCAATTCCACATTCAGAAACCACTTCAGCGCCAAAGCCATTTCCGGCTAGCCCTAAATACAAAGGCTGTAGACGCAGATGTGGCCGTAAGAGCTAATTCCATCAAGCAACACTGCATGTTGCTGAATTGCATATTGAAGAAGAATCAGCCGAGTGGTTCTTGTGGGGGAACAACTCCATTTGGCTCACTGACTTCACACACCATCAAGCTGACTGGCAGCTCTCAAGCAAACTACGTGTTCACAAACTATGCTTAATGCCGTTTGAGTGCATTGTCCTGAAGGGCAGGTTGGTGAGAATCCCAAACAAACGAAGGCTCCACAGGCGGGTTTCACATGCCACCAACTCCACATTCAGAAACCACTTCAGCGCCAAAGTCATTTTCAGCTAGCCCTCAATACAAAGGCTCTAGACGCAGATGTTGCTGTAAGAGCTAATTCCATCAAGCAACACTGCATGTTGCTGAATTGCATATTGAAGAAGAATCAGCCTAGTGGTTTTGTGGGAGAACAACTCCATTTGGCTCACTGACTTCACACACAGCATCAGTCTGACAGGCAGCTCTCAAGCAAACTACTTGTTCACACACTATGCTTAATGCCGTTTGAGTGAATTGTCCTGAAGGGCATTTTGGTGAGCATCCCACACAAAGGCTCCACAGGCGGGTTTCACATGCCACCAACTCCACATTCAGAAACCACTTCAGCGCCAAAGCCCTTTTCAGCTAGCCCTAAATACAAAGGCTCTAGACGCACATGTTGCTGTAAGAGATAATTCCATCAAGCAACACTGCGTGTTGCTGAATTGCATATTGAAGAAGAATGAGCCGAGTGGTTCTTGTGGGAGAACAACTCCATTTGGCTCACTGACTTCACACACCAGCAGGCTGACAGGCAGCTCTCAAGCAAACTACGTGTTCACACACTATGCTTAATGCCGTTTGAGTGCATTGTCCTGAAGGGCAACTTGGTGAGATCACACACAAACGAAGGCTCCACAGGCGGGTTTCACATGCCACCAACTCCACATTCAGAAACCACTTCAGCGCCAAAGCCGTTTTCAGCTAGCCCTAAATACAAAGGCTGTAGACGCAGATGTTGCAGTAAGAGCTAATTCCATCAACCAACACTGCATGTTGCTGAATTGCATATTGAAGAAGAATCAGCCGAGTGGTTCTTGTGGGAGAACAACTCCATTTGGCTCACTGACTTCACACACCATCAAGCTGACTGGCAGCTCTCAAGCAAACTACGTGTTCACACACTATGCTTAATGCCATTTGAGTGCATTGTCCTGAAGGGCAGGTTGGTGAGCATCCCACACAAACGAAGGCTCCACAGGAGGGTTTCACATGCCACCAACTCCACATTCAGAAACCACTTCAGCGCCAAAGCCGTTTTCAGCCAGCCCTAAATACAAAGGCTCTAGACGCAGATGTTGCTGTAAGAGCTAATTCCATCCAGCAACACTGCATGTTGCTGAATTGCATATTGAAGAAGCATCAGCCGAGTGGTTCTTGTGGGAGAACAACTCCATTTGGCTCACTGACTTCACACACCATCAGGCGGACAGGCAGCTCTCAAGCAAACTACTTGTTCACACACTATGCTTAATGCCGTTTGAGTGCATTGTCCTGAAGGGCAGGTTGGTGAGCATCCCACACAAACGAAGGCTCCACAGGTGGGTTTCACATGCCACCAACTCCACATTCAGAAACCACTTCAGCGCCAAAGCCCTTTTCAGCTAGCCCTAAATACAAAGGCTGTAGACGCAGATATTGCTGAAAGAGCTAATTCCATCAAGCAACACTGCATGTTGCTGAATTGCATATTGAAGAAGAATCAGCCAAGTGGTTCTTGTGGGAGAACAACTCCATTTGGCTCACTGACTTCACACACCATCAGGCTGACAGGCAGCTCTCAAGCAAACTACGTGTTCACACACTATGCTTAATGCCGTTTGAGTACATTGTCCTGAAGGGCAGCTTGGTGAGCATCCCACACAAACGAAGGCTCCACAGGCGGGTTTCACATGCCACCAACTCCACATTCAGAAACCACTTCAGCGCCAAAGCCGTTTTCAGCTAGCCCTAAATACAAAGGCTGTAGACGCAGATGTTGCAGTAAGAGCTAATTCCATCCAGCAACACTGCATGTTGCTGAATTGCATATTGAAGAAGAATCAGCCGAGTGCTTCTTGTGGGAGAACAACTCTATTTGGCTCACTGACTTCACACACCATCAGGCTGACAGGCAGCTCTCAAGCAAACTACGTGTTCACACACTATGCTTAATGCCGTTTGAGAGCATTTTCCTGAAGGGCAGCTTGGTGAGCATCCCACACAAACGAAGGCTCCACAGGCGGGTTTCACATGCCACCAACTCCACATTCAGAAACCACTTCAGCGCCAAAGCCGTTTTCAGCTAGCCCTAAATACAAAGGCTGTAGACGCAGATGTTGCTGTAAGAGCTAATTCCATCAAGCAACACTGCATGTTGCTGAATTGCATATTGAAGAAGAATCAGCCGAGTGGTTCTTGTGGGAGAACAACTCCATTTGGCTCACTGACTTCACACACCATCAGGCTGACACACAGCTCTAAAGCAAACTACGTGTTCACACACTATGCTTAATGCCGATTGAGTGCATTGTCCTGAAGGGCAGCTTGGTGAGCATCCCACACAAACGAAGGCTCCACAGGCGGGTTTCACATGCCACCAACTCCACATTCAGAAACCACTTCAGCGCCAAAGTCATTTTCAGCTAGCCCTCAATACAAAGGCTATAGACGCAGATGTTGCTGTAAGAGCTAATTCCATCAAGCAACACTGCATGTTGCTGAATTGCATATTGAAGAAGAATCAGCCTAGTGGTTTTGTGGGAGAACAACTCCATTTGGCTCACTGACTTCACACAGCATCAGTCTGACAGGCAGCTCTCAAGCAAACTACTTGTTCACACACTATGCTTAATGCCGTTTGAGTGAATTGTCCTGAAGGGCATTTTGGTGAGCATCCCACACAAAGGCTCCACAGGCGGGTTTCACATGCCACCAACTCCACATTCAGAAACCACTTCAGCGCCAAAGCCCTTTTCAGCTAGCCCTAAATACAAAGGCTCTAGACGCACATGTTGCTGTAAGAGCTAATTCCATCAAGCAACACTGCATGTTGCTGAATTGCATATTGAAGAAGAATGAGCCGAGTGGTTCTTGTGGGAGAACAACTCCATTTGGCTCACTGATTTCACACACCATCAGGCTGACAGGCAGCTCTCAAGCAAACTACGTGTTCACACACTATGCTTAATGCCGTTTGAGTGCATTGTCCTGAAGGGCAACTTGGTGAGATCCCACACAAACGAAGGCTCCACAGGCGGGTTTCACATAACACCAACTCCACATTCAGAAACCACTTCAGCGCCAAAGCCGTTTTCAGCTAGCCCTAAATACAAAGGCTCTAGACGCAGATGTGGCTGTAAGAGCTAATTCCATCAAGCAACACTGCATGTTGCTGAATTGCATATTGAAGAAGAATCAGCCGAGTGGTTCTTGTGGGAGAACAACTCCATTTGGCTCACTGACTTCACACACCATCAGGCGGACACGCAGCTCTCAAGCAAACTACGTGTTCACACACTATGCCTAATGCCGTTTGAGTGCATTGTCCTGAAGGGCAGGTTGGTGAGCATCCCACACAAACGAAGGCTCCACAGGCGGGTTTCACATGCCACCAACTCCACATTCAGAAACCACTTCAGCGCCAAAGCCGTTTTCAGCTAGCCCTATATACAAAGGCTCTAGACGCAGATGTTGCTTTAAGAGCTAATTCCATCCAGCAACACTGCATGTTGCTGAATTCCATATTGAAGAAGAATCAGCCGAGTGGTTCTTGTGGGGGAACAACTCCATTTGGCTCACTGACTTCACACACCATCAGGCGGACACGCAGCTCTCAAGCAAACTACGTGTTCACACACTATGCTTAATGCCGATTGAGTGCATTGTCCTGAAGGGCAGCTTGGTGAGCATCCCACACAAACGAAGGCTCCACAGGCGGGTTTCACATGCCACCAACTCCACATTCAGAAACCACTTCAGCGCCAAAGCCCTTTTCAGCTAGCCCTAAATACAAAGGCTGTAGATGGAGATGTTGCTGTAAGAGCTAATTCCATCAAGCAACACTGCATGTTGCTGAATTGCATATTGAAGAAGAATCAGCCGAGTGGTTCTTGTGGGAGAACAACTCCATTTGGCTCACTGACTTCACACACCATCAGGCTGACAGGCAGCTCTCAAGCAAACTACGTGTTCACACACTATGCCTAATGCCGTTTGAGAGCATTGTCCTGAAGGGCAGCTTGGTGAGCATCCCACACAAACGAAGGCTCCACAGGCAGGTTTCACATGCCACCAACTCCACATTCAGAAACAACTTCAGCGCCAAAGCCGTTTTCAGCTAGCCCTAAATACAAAGGCTCTAGATGAAGATGTTGCTGTAAGAGCTAATTCCATCCAGCAACACTGCATGTTGCTGAATTGCATATTGAAGAAGAATCAGCCGAGTGGTTCTTGTGGGAGAACAACTCCATTTGGCTCACTGACTTCACACACCATCAGGCTGACAGGCAGCTCTCAAGCAAACTACGTGTTCACACACTATGCTTAATGCCGTTTGAGTGCATTGTCCTGAAGGGCAGGTTGGTGAGCATCCCACACAAACGAAGGCTCCACAGGCGGGTTTCACATGCCACCAACTCCACATTCAGAAACCACTTCAGCGCCAAAGCCGTTTTCAGCTAGCCCTAAATACAAAGGCTGTAGACGCAGATGTGGCTGTAAGAGCTAATTCCATCAAGCAACACTGCATGTTGCTGAATTGCATATTGAAGAAGAATCAGCCGAGTGGTTCTTGTGGGAGAACAACTCCATTTGGCTCACTGACTTCACACACCATCAGGCTGACACACAGCTCTAAAGCAAACTACGTGTTCACACACTATGCTTAATGCCGATTGAGTGCATTGTCCTGAAGGGCAGCTTGGTGAGCATCCCACACAAACGAAGGCTCCACAGGCGGGTTTCACATGCCACCAACTCCACATTCAGAAACCACTTCAGCGCCAAAGCCGTTTTCAGCTAGCCCTAAATACAAAGGCTGTAGATGGAGATGTTGCTGTAAGAGCTAATTCCATCAAGCAACACTGCATGTTGCTGAATTGCATATTGAAGAAGAATCAGCCGAGTGGTTCTTGTGGGAGAACAACTCCATTTGGCTCACTGACTTCACACACCATCAGGCTGACAGGCAGCTCTCAAGCAAACTACGTGTTCACACACTATGCTTAATGCCGTTTGAGTGCATTGTCCTGAAGGGCAGGCTGGTGAGATCCCACACAAACGAAGGCTCCACAGGAGGGTTTCACATGCCACCAACTCCACATTCAGAAACCACTTCAGCGCCAAAGCCGTTTTCAGCCTGCCCTAAATACAAAGGCTGTAGATGCAGATGTTGCAGTAAGAGCTAATTCCATCAAGCAACACTGCATGTTGCTGAATTGCATGTTGAAGAAGAATCAGCCGAGTGGTTCTTGTGGGGGAACAACTCCATTTGGCTCACTGACTTCACACACCATCAAGCTGACTGGCAGCTCTCAAGCAAACTACGTGTTCACAAACTATGCTTAATGCCGTTTGAGTGCATTGTCCTGAAGGGCAGCTTGGTGAGCATCCCACACAAACGAAGGCTCCACAGGCGGGTTTCACATGCCACCAACTCCACATTCAGAAACCACTTCAGCGCCAAAGTCATTTTCAGCTAGCCCTCAATACAAAGGCTATAGACGCAGATGTTGCTGTAAGAGCTAATTCCATCAAGCAACACTGCATGTTGCTGAATTGCATATTGAAGAAGAATCAGCCTAGTGGTTTTGTGGGAGAACAACTCCATTTGGCTCACTGACTTCACACAGCATCAGTCTGACAGGCAGCTCTCAAGCAAACTACTTGTTCACACACTATGCTTAATGCCGTTTGAGTGAATTGTCCTGAAGGGCATTTTGGTGAGCATCCCACACAAAGGCTCCACAGGCGGGTTTCACATGCCACCAACTCCACATTCAGAAACCACTTCAGCGCCAAAGCCCTTTTCAGCTAGCCCTAAATACAAAGGCTCTAGACGCACATGTTGCTGTAAGAGCTAATTCCATCAAGCAACACTGCATGTTGCTGAATTGCATATTGAAGAAGAATGAGCCGAGTGGTTCTTGTGGGAGAACAACTCCATTTGGCTCACTGATTTCACACACCATCAGGCTGACAGGCAGCTCTCAAGCAAACTACGTGTTCACACACTATGCTTAATGCCGTTTGAGTGCATTGTCCTGAAGGGCAACTTGGTGAGATCCCACACAAACGAAGGCTCCACAGGCGGGTTTCACATAACACCAACTCCACATTCAGAAACCACTTCAGCGCCAAAGCCGTTTTCAGCTAGCCCTAAATACAAAGGCTCTAGACGCAGATGTGGCTGTAAGAGCTAATTCCATCAAGCAACACTGCATGTTGCTGAATTGCATATTGAAGAAGAATCAGCCGAGTGGTTCTTGTGGGAGAACAACTCCATTTGGCTCACTGACTTCACACACCATCAGGCGGACACGCAGCTCTCAAGCAAACTACGTGTTCACACACTATGCCTAATGCCGTTTGAGTGCATTGTCCTGAAGGGCAGCTTGGTGAGCATCCCACACAAACGAAGGCTCCACAGGCGGGTTTCACATGCCACCAACTCCACATTCAGAAACCACTTCAGCGCCAAAGCCGTTTTCAGCTAGCCCTATATACAAAGGCTCTAGACGCAGATGTTGCTTTAAGAGCTAATTCCATCCAGCAACACTGCATGTTGCTGAATTCCATATTGAAGAAGAATCAGCCGAGTGGTTCTTGTGGGGGAACAACTCCATTTGGCTCACTGACTTCACACACCATCAGGCGGACACGCAGCTCTCAAGCAAACTACGTGTTCACACACTATCCTTAATGCCGATTGAGTGCATTGTCCTGAAGGGCAGCTTGGTGAGCATCCCACACAAACGAAGGCTCCACAGGCGGGTTTCACATGCCACCAACTCCACATTCAGAAACCACTTCAGCGCCAAAGCCCTTTTCAGCTAGCCCTAAATACAAAGGCTGTAGATGGAGATGTTGCTGTAATAGCTAATTCCATCAAGCAACACTGCATGTTGCTGAATTGCATATTGAAGAAGAATCAGCCGAGTGGTTCTTGTGGGAGAACAACTCCATTTGGCTCACTGACTTCACACACCATCAGGCTGACAGGCAGCTCTCAAGCAAACTACGTGTTCACACACTATGCTTAATGCCCATTGAGAGCATTGTCCTGAAGGGCAGCTTGGTGAGCATCCCACACAAACGAAGGCGCCACAGGCAGGTTTCACATGCCACCAACTCCACATTCAGAAACAACTTCAGCGCCAAAGCCGTTTTCAGCTAGCCCTAAATACAAAGGCTCTAGATGAAGATGTTGCTGTAAGAGCTAATTCCATCCAGCAACACTGCATGTTGCTGAATTGCATATTGAAGAAGAATCAGCCGAGTGGTTCTTGTGGGAGAACAACTCCATTTGGCTCACTGACTTCACACACCATCAGGCTGACAGGCAGCTCTCAAGCAAACTACGTGTTCACACACTATGCTTAATGCCGTTTGAGTGCATTGTCCTGAAGGGCAGGTTGGTGAGCATCCCACACAAACGAAGGCTCCACAGGCGGGTTTCACATGCCACCATCTCCACATTCAGAAACCACTTCAGCGCCAAAGCCCTTTTCAGCTAGCCCTAAATACAAAGGCTGTAGACGCAGATGTGGCTGTAAGAGCTAATTCCATCAAGCAACACTGCATGTTGCTGAATTGCATATTGAAGAAGAATCAGCCGAGTGGTTCTTGTGGGAGAACAACTCCATTTGGCTCACTGACTTCACACACCATCAGGCTGACACACAGCTCTAAAGCAAACTACGTGTTCACACACTATGCTTAATGCCGATTGAGTGCATTGTCCTGAAGGGCAGCTTGGTGAGCATCCCACACAAACGAAGGCTCCACAGGCGGGTTTCACATGCCACCAACTCCACATTCAGAAACCACTTCAGCGCCAAAGCCCTTTTCAGCTAGCCCTAAATACAAAGGCTGTAGATGGAGATGTTGCTGTAAGAGCTAATTCCATCAAGCAACACTGCATGTTGCTGAATTGCATATTGAAGAAGAATCAGCCGAGTGGTTCTTGTGGGAGAACAACTCCATTTGGCTCACTGACTTCACACACCATCAGGCTGACAGGCAGCTCTCAAGCAAACTACGTGTTCACACACTATGCTTAATGCCGTTTGAGTGCATTGTCCTGAAGGGCAGGCTGGTGAGATCCGACACAAACGAAGGCTACACAGGAGGGTTTCACATGCCACCAACTCCACATTCAGAAACCACTTCAGCACCAAAGCCGTTTTCAGCCTGCCCTAAATACAAAGGCTGTAGATGCAGATGTTGCAGTAAGAGCTAATTCCATCAAGCAACACTGCATGTTGCTGAATTGCATGTTGAAGAAGAATCAGCCGAGTGGTTCTTGTGGGGGAACAACTCCATTTGGCTCACTGACTTCACACACCATCAGGCGGACACGCAGCTCTCAAGCAAACTACGTGTTCACACACTATGCTTAATGCCGATTGAGTGCATTGTCCTGAAGGGTAGCTTGGTGAGCATCCCACACAAACGAAGGCTCCACAGGCGGGTTTCACATGCCACCAACTCCACATTCAGAAACCACTTCAGCGCCAAAGCCGTTTTCAGCTAGCCCTAAATACAAAGGCTGTAGATGGAGATGTTGCTGTAATAGCTAATTCCATCAAGCAACACTGCATGTTGCTGAATTGCATATTGAAGAAGAATCAGCCGAGTGGTTCTTGTGGGAGAACAACTCCATTTGGCTCACTGACTTCACACACCATCAGGCTGACAGGCAGCTCTCAAGCAAACTACGTGTTCACACACTATGCCTAATGCCGTTTGAGAGCATTGTCCTGAAGGGCAGCTTGGTGAGCATCCCACACAAACGAAGGCTCCACAGGCAGGTTTCACATGCCACCAACTCCACATTCAGAAACAACTTCAGCGCCAAAGCCGTTTTCAGCTAGCCCTAAATACAAAGGCTCTAGATGAAGATGTTGCTGTAAGAGCTAATTCCATCCAGCAACACTGCATGTTGCTGAATTGCATATTGAAGAAGAATCAGCCGAGTGGTTCTTGTGGGAGAACAACTCCATTTGGCTCACTGACTTCACACACCATCAGGCTGACAGGCAGCTCTCAAGCAAACTACGTTTTCACACACTATGCTTAATGCCGTTTGAGTGCATTGTCCTGAAGGGCAGGTTGGTGAGCATCCCACACAAACGAAGGCTCCACAGGCGGGTTTCACATGCCACCAACTCCACATTCAGAAACCACTTCAGCGCCAAAGCCGTTTTCAGCTAGCCCTAAATACAAAGGCTGTAGACGCAGATGTGGCTGTAAGAGCTAATTCCATCAAGCAACACTGCATGTTGCTGAATTGCATATTGAAGAAGAATCAGCCGAGTGGTTCTTGTGGGAGAACAACTCCATTTGGCTCACTGACTTCACACACCATCAGGCTGACACACAGCTCTAAAGCAAACTACGTGTTCACACACTATGCTTAATGCCGATTGAGTGCATTGTCCTGAAGGGCAGCTTGGTGAGCATCCCACACAAACGAAGGCTCCACAGGCGGGTTTCACATGCCACCAACTCCACATTCAGAAACCACTTCAGCGCCAAAGCCGTTTTCAGCCTGCCCTAAATACAAAGGCTGTAGATGCAGATGTTGCAGTAAGAGCTAATTCCATCAAGCAACACTGCATGTTGCTGAATTGCATGTTGAAGAAGAATCAGCCGAGTGGTTCTTGTGGGGGAACAACTCCATTTGGCTCACTGACTTCACACACCATCAAGCTGACTGGCAGCTCTCAAGCAAACTACGTGTTCACAAACTATGCTTAATGCCGTTTGAGTGCATTGTCCTGAAGGTCAGGTTGGTGAGCATCCCACACAAACGAAGGCTCCACAGGCGGGTTTCACATGCCACCAACTCCACATTCAGAAACCACTTCAGCGCCAAAGTCATTTTCAGCTAGCCCTCAATACAAAGGCTATAGACGCAGATGTTGCTGTAAGAGCTAATTCCATCAAGCAACACTGCATGTTGCTGAATTGCATATTGAAGAAGAATCAGCCTAGTGGTTTTGTGGGAGAACAACTCCATTTGGCTCACTGACTTCACACAGCATCAGTCTGACAGGCAGCTCTCAAGCAAACTACTTGTTCACACACTATGCTTAATGCCGTTTGAGTGAATTGTCCTGAAGGGCATTTTGGTGAGCATCCCACACAAAGGCTCCACAGGCGGGTTTCACATGCCACCAACTCCACATTCAGAAACCACTTCAGCGCCAAAGCCCTTTTCAGCTAGCCCTAAATACAAAGGCTCTAGACGCACATGTTGCTGTAAGAGCTAATTCCATCAAGCAACACTGCATGTTGCTGAATTGCATATTGAAGAAGAATGAGCCGAGTGGTTCTTGTGGGAGAACAACTCCATTTGGCTCACTGATTTCACACACCATCAGTCTGACAGGCAGCTCTCAAGCAAACTACGTGTTCACACACTATGCTTAATGCCGTTTGAGTGCATTGTCCTGAAGGGCAACTTGGTGAGATCCCACACAAACGAAGGCTCCACAGGCGGGTTTCACATAACACCAACTCCACATTCAGAAACCACTTCAGCGCCAAAGCCGTTTTCAGCTAGCCCTAAATACAAAGGCTCTAGACGCAGATGTGGCTGTAAGAGCTAATTCCATCAAGCAACACTGCATGTTGCTGAATTGCATATTGAAGAAGAATCAGCCGAGTGGTTCTTGTGGGAGAACAACTCCATTTGGCTCACTGACTTCACACACCATCAGGCGGACACGCAGCTCTCAAGCAAACTACGTGTTCACACACTATGCCTAATGCCGTTTGAGTGCATTGTCCTGAAGGGCAGGTTGGTGAGCATCCCACACAAACGAAGGCTCCACAGGCGGGTTTCACATGCCACCAACTCCACATTCAGAAACCACTTCAGCGCCAAAGCCGTTTTCAGCTAGCCCTATATACAAAGGCTCTAGACGCAGATGTTGCTTTAAGAGCTAATTCCATCAAGCAACACTGCATGTTGCTGAATTCCATATTGAAGAAGAATCAGCCGAGTGGTTCTTGTGGGGGAACAACTCCATTTGGCTCACTGACTTCACACACCATCAGGCGGACACGCAGCTCTCAAGCAAACTACGTGTTCACACACTATGCTTAATGCCGATTGAGTGCATTGTCCTGAAGGGCAGCTTGGTGAGCATCCCACACAAACGAAGGCTCCACAGGCGGGTTTCACATGCCACCAACTCCACATTCAGAAACCACTTCAGCGCCAAAGCCCTTTTCAGCTAGCCCTAAATACAAAGGCTGTAGATGGAGATGTTGCTGTAATAGCTAATTCCATCAAGCAACACTGCATGTTGCTGAATTGCATATTGAAGAAGAATCAGCCGAGTGGTTCTTGTGGGAGAACAACTCCATTTGGCTCACTGACTTCACACAGCATCAGGCTGACAGGCAGCTCTCAAGCAAACTACGTGTTCACACACTATGCCTAATGCCGTTTGAGAGCATTGTCCTGAAGGGCAGCTTGGTGAGCATCCCACACAAACGAAGGCTCCACAGGCAGGTTTCACATGCCACCAACTCCACATTCAGAAACAACTTCAGCGCCAAAGCCGTTTTCAGCTAGCCCTAAATACAAAGGCTGTAGACGCAGATGTTGCTGTAAGAGCTAATTCCATCCAGCAACACTGCATGTTGCTGAATTGCATATTGAAGAAGAATCAGCCGAGTGGTTCTTGTGGGAGAACAACTCCATTTGGCTCACTGACTTCACACACCATCAGGCTGACAGGCAGCTCTCAAGCAAACTACGTGTTCACACACTATGCTTAATGCCGTTTGAGTGCATTGTCCTGAAGGGCAGGTTGGTGAGCATCCCACACAAACGAAGGCTCCACAGGCGGGTTTCACATGCCACCAACTCCACATTCAGAAACCACTTCAGCGCCAAAGCCGTTTTCAGCTAGCCCTAAATACAAAGGCTGTAGACGCAGATGTGGCTGTAAGAGCTAATTCCATCAAGCAACACTGCATGTTGCTGAATTGCATATTGAAGAAGAATCAGCCGAGTGGTTCTTGTGGGAGAACAACTCCATTTGGCTCACTGACTTCACACACCATCAGGCTGACACACAGCTCTAAAGCAAACTACGTGTTCACACACTATGCTTAATGCCGATTGAGTGCATTGTCCTGAAGGGCAGCTTGGTGAGCATCCCACACAAACGAAGGCTCCACAGGCGGGTTTCACATGCCACCAACTCCACATTCAGAAACCACTTCAGCGCCAAAGCCCTTTTCAGCTAGCCCTAAATACAAAGGCTGTAGACGCAGATGTTGCTGTAAGAGCTAATTCCATCAAGCAACACTGCATGTTGCTGAATTGCATATTGAAGAAGAATCAGCCGAGTGGTTCTTGTGGGAGAACAACTCCATTTGGCTCACTGACTTCACACACCATCAGGCTGACAGGCAGCTCTCAAGCAAACTACGTGTTCACACACTATGCTTAATGCCGTTTGAGTGCATTGTCCTGAAGGGCAGGCTGGTGAGATCCCACACAAACGAAGGCTCCACAGCCGGGTTTCACATGCCACCAACTCCACATTCAGAAACCACTTCAGCGCCAAAGCCGTTTTCAGCCTGCCCTAAATACAAAGGCTGTAGATGCAGATGTTGCAGTAAGAGCTAATTCCATCAAGCAACACTGCATGTTGCTGAATTGCATGTTGAAGAAGAATCAGCCGAGTGGTTCTTGTGGGGGAACAACTCCATTTGGCTCACTGACTTCACACACCATCAAGCTGACTGGCAGCTCTCAAGCAAACTACGTGTTCACAAACTATGCTTAATGCCGTTTGAGTGCATTGTCCTGAAGGGCAGCTTGGTGAGCATCCCACACAAACGAAGGCTCCACAGGCGGGTTTCACATGCCACCAACTCCACATTCAGAAACCACTTCAGCGCCAAAGTCATTTTCAGCTAGCCCTCAATACAAAGGCTATAGACGCAGATGTTGCTGTAAGAGCTAATTCCATCAAGCAACACTGCATGTTGCTGAATTGCATATTGAAGAAGAATCAGCCTAGTGGTTTTGTGGGAGAACAACTCCATTTGGCTCACTGACTTCACACAGCATCAGTCTGACAGGCAGCTCTCAAGCAAACTACTTGTTCACACACTATGCTTAATGCCGTTTGAGTGAATTGTCCTGAAGGGCATTTTGGTGAGCATCCCACACAAAGGCTCCACAGGCGGGTTTCACATGCCACCAACTCCACATTCAGAAACCACTTCAGCGCCAAAGCCCTTTTCAGCTAGCCCTAAATACAAAGGCTCTAGACGCAGATGTGGCTGTAAGAGCTAATTCCATCAAGCAACACTGCATGTTGCTGAATTGCATATTGAAGAAGAATCAGCCGAGTGGTTCTTGTGGGAGAACAACTCCATTTGGCTCACTGACTTCACACACCATCAGGCGGACACGCAGCTCTCAAGCAAACTACGTGTTCACACACTATGCCTAATGCCGTTTGAGTGCATTGTCCTGAAGGGCAGGTTGGTGAGCATCCCACACAAACGAAGGCTCCACAGGCGGGTTTCACATGCCACCAACTCCACATTCAGAAACCACTTCAGCGCCAAAGCCGTTTTCAGCTAGCCCTATATACAAAGGCTCTAGACGCAGATGTTGCTTTAAGAGCTAATTCCATCCAGCAACACTGCATGTTGCTGAATTGCATATTGAAGAAGAATCAGCCGAGTGGTTCTTGTGGGGGAACAACTCCATTTGGCTCACTGACTTCACACACCATCAGGCGGACACGCAGCTCTCAAGCAAACTACGTGTTCACACACTATGCTTAATGCCGATTGAGTGCATTGTCCTGAAGGGCAGCTTGGTGAGCATCCCACACAAACGAAGGCTCCACAGGCGGGTTTCACATGCCACCAACTCCACATTCAGAAACCACTTCAGCGCCAAAGCCGTTTTCAGCTAGCCCTAAATACAAAGGCTGTAGATGCAGATGTTGCTGTAATAGCTAATTCCATCAAGCAACACTGCATGTTGCTGAATTGCATATTGAAGAAGAATCAGCCGAGTGGTTCTTGTGGGAGAACAACTCCATTTGGCTCACTGACTTCACACACCATCAGGCTGACAGGCAGCTCTCAAGCAAACTACGTGTTCACACACTATGCCTAATGCCGTTTGAGAGCTTTGTCCTGAAGGGCAGCTTGGTGAGCATCCCACACAAACGAAGGCTCCACAGGCAGGTTTCACATGCCACCAACTCCACATTCAGAAACAACTTCAGCGCCAAAGCCGTTTTCAGCTAGCCCTAAATACAAAGGCTCTAGATGAAGATGTTGCTGTAAGAGCTAATTCCATCCAGCAACACTGCATGTTGCTGAATTGCATATTGAAGAAGAATCAGCCGAGTGGTTCTTGTGGGAGAACAACTCCATTTGGCTCACTGACTTCACACACCATCAGGCTGACAGGCAGCTCTCAAGCAAACTACGTGTTCACACACTATGCTTAATGCCGTTTGAGTGCATTGTCCTGAAGGGCAGCTTGGTGAGCATCCCACACAAACGAAGGCTCCACAGGCGGGTTTCACATGCCACCAACTCCACATTCAGAAACCACTTCAGCGCCAAAGCCGTTTTCAGCTAGCCCTAAATACAAAGGCTGTAGACGCAGATGTGGCTGTAAGAGCTAATTCCATCAAGCAACACTGCATGTTGCTGAATTGCATATTGAAGAAGAATCAGCCGAGTGGTTCTTGTGGGAGAACAACTCCATTTTGCTCACTGACTTCACACACCATCAGGCTGACACACAGCTCTAAAGCAAACTACGTGTTCACACACTATGCTTAATGCCGATTGAGTGCATTGTCCTGAAGGGCAGCTTGGTGAGCATCCCACACAAACGAAGGCTCCACAGGCGGGTTTCACATGCCACCAACTCCACATTCAGAAACCACTTCAGCGCCAAAGCCCTTTTCAGCTAGCCCTAAATACAAAGGCTGTAGATGGAGATGTTGCTGTAAGAGCTAATTCCATCAAGCAACACTGCATGTTGCTGAATTGCATATTGAAGAAGAATCAGCCGAGTGGTTCTTGTGGGAGAACAACTCTATTTGGCTCACTGACTTCACACACCATCATGCTGACAGGCAGCTCTCAAGCAAACTACGTGTTCACACACTATGCTTAATGCCGATTGAGTGCATTGTCCTGAAGGGCAGGTTGGTGAGCATCCCACACAAACGAAGGCTCCACAGGCGGGTTTCACATGCCACCAACTCCACATTCAGAAACCACTTCAGCGCCAAAGCCGTTTTCAGCTAGCCCTAAATACAAAGGCTCTAGACGCAGATGTTGCTGTAAGAGCTAATTCCATCCAGCAACACTGCATGTTGCTGAATTGCATATTGAAGAAGAATCAGCCGAGTGGTTCTTGTGGGAGAACAGCTCCATTTGGCTCACTGACTTCACACACCATAAGGCTGACACACAGCTCTCAAGCAAACTACATGTTCACACACTATGCTTAATGCCGATTGTCAGGAGCCGTGCACTATAGCCACACTGAAGCCATTTTGAATATAGACCTATGGGACAGTGGAAACCCCCGGTTGGCTAGATGCTTGGGAAAGAAGTTATGAAACTAATCACACGCTTAGCTTCAATTGTTCCTAGCAACTGTTTCAGAATGTGATTGATGCTGTACTTACCAACATCTTGTTACTGATTACCTATGCTATTGTCGATATGTTGGTTACTATTGTTGATATGGTGGCTGCTCAAGAACAATCGGTCTTGAGACCATGGCTTGCATCCCAGCTTCTCTTTCCCTGAGCCTTAGTTACTGAAGAATATAAAAACCCTCAGTTGAAATCAATAAACTGACAGCTTGATCAGACCTACTGTCTTGCTGTCCATTCTTTGTGTCTCTTGTCCCTTCATTCTCTCCTAGGTGGCTGCGACCCCGTTGACTGTCCTGCTGGACAGGACAAATTGGCGCCCAACGTGGATGTGTGCAGACCACCGACAGAGAGAACGCCGTGCCATCATTCATGGAGAGGCCTCTCGTGGTGTCGAAAGGAACACCGGTTGAGCAGTTTCACGGTTTACCCGCCGGAAGTCGAGCTCGTGGGAAATATTCACGGCGCAAATCTTACAGAGCCAAGGTAAGATGGGACAAGCATTATCATAACATGACCTATTCTTGCAAGGCCTTATAGATTCATTCAAGACACGAGGAATTAGGGTGAAAAAGAAAGACCTCAAAACCTTTTTGGATTTTGTTGGTCTGATTTGTTCCTGGCATCCCCAGGACGGTTCTATTGATGAGAAAACTTGGTGTAGAGTAGGTGATTGTTTTAAAGATTACTATGAGGTTTTTGGATCTGAGAAAATTCCTGTTACTGCTTTTAATTATTGGACTTTGATTTATGATATTTTAAAGATTAAGTCTCAACATCCAGATTTACATAATCTGGCTTTTGAGGGAGAACGATCTCTTAAAAAGAGTCACTCTCGGCTGTCCACACCTATCCCCTCACCTTCCCCCGATTCTCGACCATCTTCTGTCATTATAGATATTGAGGCAGAGTCCAGTGCCAAGCCCCTTGATCAATCTGCCCCAGAAACTATATGCTCTCAGATTAATAGTCATTCACGACACCTCTCACCCACCTCCACCTTATGCTTCAGAAGCAGCAGCTCCTTCAGCCCCTGCCTCATTACTAGAAGATGAACCTGTAATAGAACCCCGTAAGAGTGAGGCTTCAGATCTCCCCAAGAAGAGTGTAATATGCTGCCCTGTTATTCACATCCCTGCACGAGGTGGTGGACACCACGCCACGAACATCAACCACTGCAGTTTAAAGATCTAAAAAAGATTAAGTAAGCAGTGAAAGATTATGGCACTCAGACACCTTTTAGCTTTGCTCTTATTGAGTCCTTTTCAGGCATGCATCTCCCACTTCTTTACCCAACCCCTTAGCTGAGAGAGGCAGGGTAAGATAAGCCATTTAAGGTTTATTAAAAAAAAAAAAAAAAAGAAAAAGAAAAAGAAAAGAAAAATATGAAAATATGTTCTGTAACTTGACGTAACAAAAGTAATCTGATAAAGAGTGTTCCAAATCCACTGTTAAATTAACTTAAAGCATGAGATGAACCTATGTGTGCTTGTTTTATAAAAAATCTCCAGGTTAAAGTATTTTGAAGAAGAGTCTGGAAGTTGCAACAGGTTTGAGAGTTATATGTCTCTGTTTAGACATGTTTGGTGTTTGTGCTTATGTTTGTTTTGTCAATATTCTTGGTGTTCTATTATTTTTGTCCGGACAAAACTAAATTTTGTTTTAATACTCTTTCTCCAGTTGTGTCTTTGTCTTGAATTGTTAAGTTGTTGTTCTTGTTCTGAATTGGGTGCGTGTGTGACTGACAGACGAGATAGCACGAACCATGACTAACCCTTTTTCTCTCTCCTGGTAAATAATTTGAGAGGTCTAACAAATTTAACAGGACCTGGCCAGACCGGACTCCCCACCTCCACTGGAAAAAAAAATTCGTGTGTAATTTTCTTGCTGTTTGGTCTTCAGCTTATAGTGTTGTCCTGGCATTGATTAAGTCTAACATACAGTATTCAACATGTTCAGTTAAATGCTAAAGGTACTTTTGTTTAACTCATTTAGACCTCTAAATTCTTCAGAGTTTTAAACCAAGTCTCATGACTTTGGGGGTTCCAGTAGGATCCCTGGAACTCTCAAAGACTGAGACAAAATTTAAATAATGTACTTGTGATTTAAAATAATTTGGATTATAATCTCACAATATTACAAAATTATGCTAAATTTATTGCATCATATATGCTGTTAAAATAGAAGAGCATTTATGTTCATTGGCCAAAATGTTTCCTACTCATGAAATCGATCCAGATTGTAAATTACTTGTGTTCTTACTTACAATGAAATATGTGAGATTTTGCCTTTGCAGGAGAACAACGAATTCTTTAAAGATGTATAGTAAAATGGGTCATAATGTGTATATTTTCTGAATGTTTGCCTTTAAAACAATGGAGTTGAAGTCTGATTCTTTGTGAAAAACAGTGTTTTAACGTCTTCTTTAAAGTAATTTTCATCTTATTGATAACCAAACCTGTTAACTAACTTCAGTAAATTCCAAGGTAGTCTCTCAAGACAACAGCTAAATTGAAGTTTTTTCAGCCCTCTTGACTTCAATAAAACAGAAGCTAAGGAGAAGCTCCAGGTCCATCAGCCATAAAACAAGAAAGGGGCATGCTTGGAGTCTGCCCTTTGAAAAATTTGGGACTTTGACTTTGTCCCTGTTGTGGTGATTCTTATCTGCCTTCATTTTAAAAGAGAAAAATTCCCAAATCAGCTAGAAGAAGACTGAAAAAACTTCTCTTTCCCGGTTTTGAAGAGGATTTGTGCTAAAATGTGTTTCCATGAATTAGGAGAAATGATTGAAAATTGCTTAAAGCCATTGTATTTAAAAGTTGGTATGCTTTTATTAAGAAAATGTTTTAAGAAAAGTTGAGGAATGAATCTTGTAAGCTTTGCGTATAATTGGCTATAATTTTAAAGATACTATTGCAACATTGTGTAAGTCTTTAACATTAATACCTAATACATGCTGATGTTAAAATTGATATCTGTGTTCAAAAAAAAAGTTTTTGAAGTGTGCATACATAGCAATGCTAGTAAATACCTAAAAATAAAAATATCTTTAATTGTGAAAACTGTTAAAAAATGTAAGCATTGAAAAAAAAAAAGAAGAAGAAATTGAAGCATTGAACTTTAAATAGCCTCTGTTTAATGGGTAGCTTTGTCAATTGTCTATCCAGCTTCAGTAAGCTCTATTCTTGTTCCAACCTTTGAGTTTGTTACAGTTCTTAAACAGTTAAGAGATGATTTTATGCACTAATTCCCATGTTTAAGGTTATATTTCCCTTTTGGTGACTGACTAAGGAAATATACATTTTGCCTTTCAGTTAGATAATCCCTTGTGTTCTGTATATTGTCTTTGTTAAATTCTCATGATTTAAAAGAACTGTGTTTAAGAGTATTTTCTGGTATGTACTTATTTTAAAATGTTTGGGTGATCATTTATAAGTGATAAAAAATTTTTTTTTTGATGTGTTGCTGTTTGAATCAGTCTGACTAAATGAATGGATATTATAATGAGGAATCTTTGATCAGATACTTTAAGAACTCTTGGCATATTTAATAGGTTTAACTCTTTTGGTTCTGGAATTTCTAAATAGGCCCCTAGTAGTCTCAAAATCAGAAGAATGTGTTTCAAAGGTTGCATCTTTCGGTTAGTGAAATTAATTATAGAACAGATAATTGATTAGATCTGTAAAAAAAAAATGGTGGGGGAGGAGGCAATTGCAGAAAAAACATTGGGAAACCTTGCCAGTGGGGAGCCAGGACGGCTAAGTCTAAAAAAGTACAAGAGTGTGTAAAATCCTACAAGTGGTATCAGAGCTAAACATAGATACTTTGTTTTCTAGGATTCCAGCAAGCCTATTGCATCCATTAAAGCTAAAGTTTAATTGTAAACTATAGGTATGGTTTATTCAGATTACTAAGAGCAAAATGTAATTCTAAATAATTGGTAACTTGAACATACTTAACAGAATTCTCAACTAGCTGTTACAAAAGCTGTTTTGTTTTATGTGTGTTATCTGATATGCATGTACATGTTTATGAATGAAAATTGCTAAGCTAAATCCTTTTTAAAAATTATGTATAGATGCATAATTAGGCTCTTAGAGAGTCATGTCTGTTACTGTTTTCTTAGGACCTACAAGATCTGTTCAGCTCAATAGTTCTACACGATTTTAAATGGACTTACTGCTAGCGTACAGTTTCAAGATTGGCCATGGGAGCCCAAATCCTCATAAGCTAGATGGAAAATATATGGGTATATATATGCAAGTGTTTAATGATAACTCAGATGTCAGAGAATGTTAAAATGCTCCAACATGGGAAACAGCTCTTACAGCAGACTCATAGACTGTCAATTTTAAGAAGCACTCAGTGGCCTCAGAATCAACCCAAAAGGCATTCTGATCTGACAAGAGAGCCAGCAAGAGAGCAAGCGTATCAGTGTGGAAAGCCAGGACACTGCTACTAAGAGTGTCCCTCCGTGAAGGAACTCAGTGGTCCACGCCCCAGTGCAAAGAAGCAACCACCGAGGATGGTTGTGCTCTTCTCTCAATGGAGGAGAGAACTTCCACTTTGTGTGTTGCCAAGTCTGATGGGGTTGTTGTTGATTCAAGAGGCTTACACAGCCTAAACATTGCGTGTCTGGAGCCTCAGGTGATAACTGACGTCACACATAAGAGTGCTAATTTGTTAAATCCACCAGAGTCACTGTGTACACTGGCTTCCCATGCAGGACTGTATATTCAGTCATAGTAAAATTAATAGTACACCTTGCTGTATTTTAGTATAAAGATTTATCATCTCAGTTTTTTATTATGTCTGAATATTTAACTCTTTTGCTCTAAGAAGTCAGCTTGCATTTACCTGTCCTGTGATGGTCTTATATCCTGATGCTGTATGCTAATCCTTGCATTGTTACTGTGCCTTCTGATTGATCTAGGTTAGCAATTTTATGCAGCTCAAAAAAGTTTCATGTGTTCCATTGAGCTCATTGAATATGTTCCAAAATTTGAGACTTAAAGGAGTTAATTTAGACAGATGTAAATCTAGTCCACAGTCTTAAATTAAAGTTTACTCTGACAAAGATTGAAAGCTAACAATTCTTTTACATCTAAGTTCTGAAGCTCAAGTATTCAAACTGCTAACTGAACTCACAACCTGCTAGGCTGGGAAAGTTAACTATGTTATGTCTTGTTATTTAGACTTCAAGAAAGAGAAACCTTTCAAGTGCCAGAATGTACATCGAACACCTAATGACTTCTGCCTTCTATCAGGAACCACTAGATGGATCCCCTACAGCTGCTGTTACCCAACGGCGCCCCCCCCCCCCTCAGCAGGAAGTAGTTAAGAACAGATGACGGCGTCCCTTTTCCCTAAAAGCAGCTGGGGTCCATTTCTCTGTTTGGAAATGTAGGAGCTAGATGGGATAATGGGCAGTTAGGGCCTCCGGTTCCTGGTAAAACTGTCTTATGTACATGTAACAATGTTAGTGTTATGAGATTCTTGAATGTTAGTAGTTTCAACAATACTTGTACATTGTTAAGTATGTCTTTTTGAATTTCACCAGTCAGCTACTCCCCAATATACCATCATATATGTGTCACTCCAGTAAAAGTCCACAATGTTTTGTCCAGAGTGATAAAAATCAATCAATACCTCCAGGGACAATGTTCTAGTGCCTTCCTAAATTTCACCAGTCAGTTAGCCACCAGTATAATTAAAGTAAATGAGACCCAAGTTCCACCCATGTCAGGAGAAGTTATTCTAAATGGCATTAAACTGGCAGCCTGCATATTCAAGGCATGGAGCAGGATGATGGCCTTAGAAACCTTGATGGTTGCTGTGCTAGTAGTCGCCATGCTCTTCCTGTACTGCATGCGCAAACAGCAGGCCTGGGAGCAAGTTGTCATTGGACAAGCCATGATGGCACTGGCTGTGGAAAATCCTAGCGCTCAAGTTTGGCTGAGCATGATGTGTTAATAGGTGATCAGAGACGGATAAGATCTGACGGGACTCCCCAAGTGATAACCCCCCACATCATGCCATGCGGCTCCAGTCTTCAAAGAGGCTTGTCTAATATAATGGGGCACAGCCTTTGCCAGATAAGTGTTTAGCCAATGACGGGCACCTTTCTGATACCCCATCAACCTAAGACAGGGAGCCCTGGATGACTGGCAGGGCTGGCCAGAGACGGGTAAGAGCTGAGGGTCCCTCAGAATGAACCTAAGACAGGCAGCGCTTATCTTGCTTCACAAACCTTTCTCTTTTCGCCGCTTTCATTGATATATAGAAAAAAGGGGGAGATGTCAGGAGCCGTGCACTATAGCCACACTGAAGCCATTTTGAATATAGACCTATGGGACAGTGGAAACCCCCGGTTGGCTAGATGCTTGGGAAAGAAGTTATGAAACTAATCACACGCTTAGCTTCAATTGTTCCTAGCAACTGTTTCAGAATGTGATTGATGCTGTACTTACCAACATCTTGTTACTGATTACCTATGCTATTGTCGATATGTTGGTTACTATTGTTGATATGGTGGCTGCTCAAGAACAATCGGTCTTGAGACCATGGCTTGCATCCCAGCTTCTCTTTCCCTGAGCCTTAGTTACTGAAGAATATAAAAACCCTCAGTTGAAATCAATAAACTGACAGCTTGATCAGACCTACTGTCTTGCTGTCCATTCTTTGTGTCTCTTGTCCCTTCATTCTCTCCTAGGTGGCTGCGACCCCGTTGACTGTCCTGCTGGACAGGACAGCCGATTGAGTGCATTGTCCTGAAGGGCAGTTTGGTGAGCATCCCACACAAACGAAGGCTCCACAGGCAGGTTTCACATGCCACCAACTCCACATTCAGAAACCACTTCAGCGCCAAAGCCGTTTTCAGCTAGCCCTAAATACAAAGGCTCTAGACGCAGATGTTGCTGTAAGAGCTAATTCCATCCAGCAACACTGCATGTTGCTGAATTGCATATTGAAGAAGAATCAGCCGAGTGGTTCTTGTGGGAGAACAACTCCATTTGGCTCACTGACTTCACACACCATCAGGCTGACAGGCAGCTCTCAAGCAAACTACGTGTTCACACACTATGCTTAATGCCGTTTGAGTGCATTGTCCTGAAGGGCAGCTTGGTGAGCATCCCACACAAACGAAGGATCCACAGGCGGGTTTCACATGCCACCAACTCCACATTCAGAAACCACTTCAGCGCCAAAGCCGTTTTCAGCTAGCCCTAAATACAAAGGCTGTAGACGCAGATATTGCTGAAAGGGCTAATTCCATCCAGCAACACTGCATGTTGCTGAATTGCATATTGAAGAAGAATCAGCCGAGTGGTTCTTGTGGGAGAACAACTCCATTTGGCTCACTGACTTCACACACCATCAGGCTGACAGGCAGCTCTCAAGCAAACTACGTGTTCACACACTATGCTTAATGCCGATTGAGTACATTGTCCTGAAGGGCAGGTTGGTGAGCATCCCACACAAACGAAGGCTCCACAGGCGGGTTTCACATGCCACCAACTCCACATTCAGAAACCACTTCAGCACCAAAGCCGTTTTCAGCTAGCCCTAAATACAAAGGCTCTAGACGCAGATGTTGCTGTAAGAGCTAATTCCATCAAGCAACACTGCATGTTGCTGAATTGCATATTGAAGAAGAATCAGCCGAGTGGTTCTTGTGGGAGAACAACTCCATTTGGCTCACTGACTTCACATACCATCAGGCTGACAGGCAGCTCTCAAGCAAACTACGTGTTCACACACTATGCTTAATGCCGTTTGAGTGCATTGTCCTGAAGGGCAGCTTGGTGAGCATCCCACACAAACGAAGGCTCCACAGGCGGGTTTCACATGCCACCAACTCCACATTCAGAAACCACTTCAGCGCCAAAGCCGTTTTCAGCTAGCCCTAAATACAAAGGCTCTAGACGCAGATGTTGCTGTAAGAGCTAATTCCATCAAGCAACACTGCATGTTGCTGAATTGCATATTGAAGAAGAATCAGCCGAGTGGTTCTTGTGGGAGAACAGCTCCATTTGGCTCACTGACTTCACACACCATCAGGCTGACAGGCAGCTCTCAAGCAAACTACGTGTTCACACACTATGCCTAATGCCGTTTGAGCGCATTGTCCTGAAGGGCAGCTTGGTGAGCATCCCACACAAACGAAGGCTCCACAGGCAGGTTTCACATGCCACCAACTCCACATTCAGAAACCACTTCAGCGCCAAAGCCGTTTTCAACTAGCCCTAAATACAAAGGCTCTAGACGCAGATGTTGCTGTAAGAGCTAATTCCATCCAGCAACACTGCATGTTGCTGAATTGCATATTGAAGAAGAATCAGCCGAGTGGTTCTTGTGGGAGAACAACTCTATTTGGCTCACTGACTTCACACACCATCAGGCTGACACGCAGCTCTCAAGCGAACTACGTGTTCACAAACTATGCTAAATGCCGTTTGAGTGCATTGTCCTGAAGGGCACGTTGGTGAGCATCCCACACAAACGAAGGCTCCACAGGCAGGTTTCACATGCCACCAACTCCACATTCAGAAACCACTTCAGCGCCAAAGCCGTTTTCAGCTAGCCCTAAATACAAAGGCTCTAGACGCAGATGTGGCTGTAAGAGCTAATTCCATCAAGCAACACTGCATGTTGCTGAATTGCATATTGAAGAAGAATCAGCCGAGTGGTTCCTGTGGGAGAACAACTCCATTTGGCTCACTGACTTCACATACCATCAGGCTGACAGGCAGCTCTCAAGCAAACTACGAGTTCACACACTATGCTTAATGCCGATTGAGTGCATTGTCCTGAAGGGCAGTTTGGTGAGCATCCCACACAAACGAAGGCTCCACAGGCGGGTTTCACATGCCACCAACTCCACATTCAGAAACCACTTCAGCGCCAAAGCCGTTTTCAGCTAGCCCTAAATACAAAGGCTCTAGACGCAGATGTTGCTGTAAGAGCTAATTCCATCAAGCAACACTGCATGTTGCTGAATTGCATATTGAAGAAGAATCAGCCGAGTGGTTCTTGTGGGAGAACAGCTCCATTTGGCTCACTGACTTCACACACCATAAGGCTGACACAAAGCTCTCAAGCAAACTACGTGTTCACACACTATGCTTAATGCCGTTTGAGTGCATTGTCCTGAAGGGCAGGTTGGTGAGCATCCCACACAAACGAAGGCTCCACAGGCAGGTTTCACATGCCACCAACTCCACATTCAGAAACCACTTCAGCGCCAAAGCCGTTTTCAGCTAGCCCTAAATACAAAGGCTGTAGACGCAGATGTGGCTGTAAGAGCTAATTCCATCAAGCAACACTGCATGTTGCTGAATGGCATATTGAAGAAGAATCAGCCGAGTGGTTCTTGTGGGAGAACAACTCCATTTGGCTCACTGACTTCACACACCATCAGGCTGACACGCAGCTCTCAAGCAAACTACGTGTTCACACACTATGCTTAATGCCGATTGAGTACATTGTCCTGAAGGGCAGGTTGGTGAGCATCCCACACAAACGAAGGCTCCACAGGCGGGTTTCACATGCCACCAACTCCACATTCAGAAACCACTTCAGCACCAAAGCCGTTTTCAGCTATCCCTAAATACAAAGGCTCTAGACGCAGATGTTGCTGTAAGAGCTAATTCCATCCAGCAACACTGCATGTTGCTGAATTGCATATTGAAGAAGAATCAGCCGAGTGGTTCTTGTGGGAGAACAACTCCATTTGGCTCACTGACTTCACATACCATCAGGCTGACAGGCAGCTCTCA
Source organism: Ochotona princeps (assembly GCF_030435755.1). Lineage (NCBI taxonomy): Eukaryota > Metazoa > Chordata > Mammalia > Lagomorpha > Ochotonidae > Ochotona > Ochotona princeps. Next base: position 36,967,059 of record NC_080847.1, read on the forward strand.
AGCAAACTACGTGTTCACACACTATGCTTAATGCCGTTTGAGTGCATTGTCCTGAAGGGCAGCTTGGTGAGCATCCCACACAAACGAAGGCTCCACAGGCGGGTTTCACATGCCACCAACTCCACATTCAGAAACCACTTCAGCGCCAAAGCCGTTTTCAGCTAGCCCTAAATACAAAGGCTCTAGACGCAGATGTTGCTGTAAGAGCTAATTCCATCAAGCAACACTGCATGTTGCTGAATTGCATATTGAAGAAGAATCAGCCGAGTGGTTCTTGTGGGAGAACAACTCTATTTGGCTCACTGACTTCACACAGCATCAGGCTGACAGGCAGCTCTCAAGCAAACTACGTGTTCACACACTATGCCTAATGTCGTTTGAGTGCATTGTCCTGAAGGGCAGCTTGGTGAGCATCCCACACAAACGAAGTCTCCACAGGCGGGTTTCACATGCCACCAACTCCACATTCAGAAACCACTTCAGCGCCAAAGCCGTTTTCAACTAGCCCTAAATACAAAGGCTCTAGACGCAGATGTTGCTGTAAGAGCTAATTCCATCCAGCAACACTGCATGTTGCTGAATTTCATATTGAAGAAGAATCAGCCGAGTGGTTCTTGTGGGAGAACAACTCTATTTGGCTCACTGACTTCACACACCATCAGGCTGACACGCAGCTCTCAAGCAAACTACGTGTTCACAAACTATGGTAAATGCCGTTTGAGTGCATTGTCCTGAAGGGCAGGTTGGTGAGCACCCCACACAAACGAAGGCTCCACAGGCGGGTTTCACATGAACCAACTCCACATTCAGAAACCACTTCAGCGCCAAAGCCGTTTTCAGCTAGCCCTAAATACAAAGGCTCTAGACGCAGATGTTGCTGTAAGAGCTAATTCCATCCAGCAACACTGCATGTTGCTGAATTGCATATTGAAGAAGAATCAGCCGAGTGGTTCTTGTGGGAGAACAACTCCATTTGGCTCACTGACTTCACACACCATCAGGCTGACAGGCAGCTCTCAAGCAAACTACGTGTTCACACACTATGCTTAATGCCGTTTGAGAGCATTGTCCTGAAGGGCAGCTTGGTGAGCATCCCACACAAACGAAGGCTCCACAGGCGGGTTTCACATGCCACCAACTCCACATTCAGAAACCACTTCAGCGCCAAAGCCGTTTTCAGCTAGCCCTAAATACAAAGGCTCTAGACGCAGATGTGGCTGTAAGAGCTAATTCCATCAAGCAACACTGCATGTTGCTGAATTGCATATTGAAGAACAATCAGCCGAGTGGTTCTTGTGGGAGAACAACTCTATTTTGCTCACTGACTTCACACACCATCAGGCTGACACGCAGCTCTCAAGCAAACTACGTGTTCACAAACTATGGTAAATGCCGTTTGAGTGCATTGTCCTGAAGGGCAGGTTGGTGAGCACCCCACACAAACGAAGGCTCCACAGGCGGGTTTCACATGCCACCAACTCCACATTCAGAAACCACTTCAGCGCCAAAGCCGTTTTCAGCTAGCCCTAAATACAAAGGCTCTAGACGCAGATGTTGCTGTAAGAGCTAATTCCATCCAGCAACACTGCATGTTGCTGAATTGCATATTGAAGAAGAATCAGCCGAGTGGTTCTTGTGGGAGAACAACTCCATTTGGCTCACTGACTTCACACACCATCAGGCTGACAGGCAGCTCTCAAGCAAACTACGTGTTCACACACTATGCTTAATGCCGTTTGAGAGCATTGTCCTGAAGGGCAGCTTGGTGAGCATCCCACACAAACGAAGGCTCCACAGGCGGGTTTCACATGCCACCAACTCCACATTCAGAAACCACTTCAGCGCCAAAGCCGTTTTCAGCTAGCCCTAAATACAAAGGCTCTAGACGCAGATGTGGCTGTAAGAGCTAATTCCATCAAGCAACACTGCATGTTGCTGAATTGCATATTGAAGAAGAATCAGCCGAGTGGTTCTTGTGGGAGAACAACTCTATTTTGCTCACTGACTTCACACAGCATCAGGCTGACAAGCAGCTCTCAAGCAAACTATGTGTTCACACACTATGCTAAATGCCGTTTGAGTGCATTGTCCTGAAGGGCAGCTTGGTGAGCATCCCACACAAACGAAGGCTCCACAGGCGGGTTTCACATGCCACCAACTCCACATTCAGAAACCACTTCAGCGCCAAAGCCGTTTTCAGCTAGCCCTAAATACAAAGGCTCTAGACGCAGATGTTACTGTAAGAGCTAATTCCATCCAGCAACACTGCATGTTGCTGAATTGCATATTGAAGAAGAATCAGCCGAGTGGTTCTTGTGGGAGAACAACTCCATTTGGCTCACTGATTTCACACAGCATCAGGCTGACACGCAGCTCTCAAGCAAACTACGTGTTCACACACTATGCTTAATGCCGTTTGAGTGCATTGTCCTGAAAGGCACGTTGGTGAGCATCCCACACAAATGAAGGCTCCACAGGTGGGTTTCACATGCCACCAACTCCACATTCAGAAACCAAGTCAGCGCCAAAGCAGTTTTCAGCTAGCCCTAAATACAAAGGCTCCAGACGCAGATGTTACTGTAAGAGCTAATTCCATCAAGCAACACTGCATGTTTCTGAATTGCATATTGAAGAAGAATCAGCCGAGTGGTTCTTGTGGGAGAACAACTCCATTTGGCTCACTGACTTCACACACCAGCAGGCTGACAGGCAGCTCTCAAGCAAACTACGTGTTCACACACTATGCTAAATGCCGTTTGAGTGCATTGTCCTAAAGGTCAGCTTGGTGAGCATCTCACACAAACGAAGGCTCCACAGGCGGGTTTCACGTGCCACCAACTCCACATTCAGAAACCACTTCAGCGCCAAAGCCCTTTTCAGCTAGCCCTAAATACAAAGGCTCTAGACGCACATGTGGCTGTAAGAGCTAATTCCATCAAGCAACACTGCATGTTGCTGAATTGCATATTGAAGAAGAATCAGCCGAGTGGTTCTTGTGGGAGAACAACTCCATTTGGCTCACTGACTTCACACACCATCAGGCTGACACGCAGCTCTCAAGCAAACTACGTGTTCACACACTATGCTTAATGCCGATTGAGTGCATTGTCCTGAAGGGCAGTTTGGTGAGCATCCCACACAAACGAAGGCTCCACAGGCGGGTTTCACATGCCACCAACTCCACATTCGGAAACCACTTCAGCGCCAAAGCCGTTTTCAGCTAGCCCTAAATACAAAGGCTCTAGACGCAGATGTTGCTGTAAGAGCTAATTCCATCAAGCAACACTGCATGTTGCTGAATTGCATATTGAAGAAGAATCAGCCGAGTGGTTCTTGTGGGAGAACAACTCTATTTTGCTCACTGACTTCACACACCATCAGGCTGACAAGCAGCTCTCAAGCAAACTACGGGTTCACACACTATACTTAATGCTGTTTGAGTGCATTGTCCTGAAGGGCAGCTTGGTGAGCATCCCACACAAACGAAGGCTCCACAGGCGGGTTTCACGTGCCACCAACTCCACATTCAGAAACCACTTCAGCGCCAAAGCCCTTTTCAGCTAGCCCTAAATACAAAGGCTCTAGACGCAGATGTTGCTGTAAGAGCTAATTCCATCAAGCAACACTGCATGTTGCTGAATTGCATATTGAAGAAGAATCAGCCGAGTGGTTCTTGTGGGAGAACAACTCCATTTGGCTCACTGACTTCACACACCATCAGGCTGACAGGCAGCTCTCAAGCAAACTACGTGTTCACACACTATGCTTAATGCCGTTTGAGAGCATTGTCCTGAAGGGCAGGTTGGTGAGCATCCCACACAAACGAAGGCTCCACAGGCGGGTTTCACATGCCACCAACTCCACATTCAGAAACCACTTCAGCGCCAAAGCCGTTTTCAGCTAGCCCTAAATACAAAGGCTCTAGACGCAGATGTGGCTGTAAGAGCTAATTCCATCAAGCAACACTGCATGTTGCTGAATTGCATATTGAAGAAGAATCAGCCGAGTGGTTCTTGTGGGAGAACAACTCCATTTGGCTCACTGACTTCACACACCATCAGGCTGACACGCAGCTCTCAAGCAAACTACGTGTTCACACACTATGCTTAATGCCGATTGAGTGCATTGTCCTGAAGGGCAGTTTGGTGAGCATCCCACACAAACGAAGGCTCCACAGGCGGGTTTCACATGCCACCAACTCCACATTCAGAAACCACTTCAGCGCCAAAGCCGTTTTCAGCTAGCCCTAAATACAAAGGCTCTAGACACAGATGTTGCTGTAAGAGCTAATTCCATCAAGCAACACTGCATGTTGCTGAATTGCATATTGAAGAAGAATCAGCCGAGTGGTTCTTGTGGGAGAACAGCTCCATTTGGCTCACTGACTTCACACACCATAAGGCTGACACAAAGCTCTCAAGCAAACTACGTGTTCACACACTATGCTTAATGCCGTTTGAGTGCATTGTCCTGAAGGGCAGGTTGGTGAGCATCCCACACAAACGAAGGCTCCACAGGCAGGTTTCACATGCCACCAACTCCACATTCAGAAACCACTTCAGCACCAAAGCCGTTTTCAGCTATCCCTAAATACAAAGGCTCTAGACGCAGATGTTGCTGTAAGAGCTAATTCCATCAAGCAACACTGCATGTTGCTGAATTGCATATTGAAGAAGAATCAGCCGAGTGGTTCTTGTGGGAGAACAACTCCATTTGGCTCACTGACTTCACATACCCTCAGACTGACAGGCAGCTCTCAAGCAAACTACGTGTTCACACACTATGCTTAATGCCGTTTGAGTGCATTGTCCTGAAGGGCAGCTTGGTGAGCATCCCACACAAACGAAGGCTCCACAGGCGGGTTTCACATGCCACCAACTCCACATTCAGAAACCACTTCAGCGCCAAAGCCGTTTTCAGCTAGCCCTAAATACAAAGGCTCTAGACGCAGATGTTGCTGTAAGAGCTAATTCCATCAAGCAACACTGCATGTTGCTGAATTGCATATTGAAGAAGAATCAGCCGAGTGGTTCTTGTGGGAGAACAACTCTATTTGGCTCACTGACTTCACACAGCATCAGGCTGACAGGCAGCTCTCAAGCAAACTACGTGTTCACACACTATGCCTAATGTCGTTTGAGTGCATTGTCCTGAAGGGCAGCTTGGTGAGCATCCCACACAAACGAAGTCTCCACAGGCGGGTTTCACATGCCACCAACTCCACATTCAGAAACCACTTCAGCGCCAAAGCCGTTTTCAACTAGCCCTAAATACAAAGGCTCTAGACGCAGATGTGGCTGTAAGAGCTAATTCCATCCAGCAACACTGCATGTTGCTGAATTGCATATTGAAGAAGAATCAGCCGAGTGGTTCTTGTGGGAGAACAACTCTATTTGGCTCACTGACTTCACACACCATCAGGCTGACACGCAGCTCTCAAGCAAACTACGTGTTCACAAACTATGGTAAATGCCGTTTGAGTGCATTGTCCTGAAGGGCAGGTTGGTGAGCACCCCACACAAACGAAGGCTCCACAGGCGGGTTTCACATGAACCAACTCCACATTCAGAAACCACTTCAGCGCCAAAGCCGTTTTCAGCTAGCCCTAAATACAAAGGCTGTAGACGCAGATGTTGCTGTAAGAGCTAATTCCATCAAGCAACACTGCATGTTGCTGAATTGCATATTGAAGAAGAATCAGCCGAGTGGTTCTTGTGGGAGAACAGCTCCATTTGGCTCACTGACTTCACACACCATCAGGCTGACAGGCAGCTCTCAAGTAAACTACGTGTTCACACACTATGCTTAATGCCGATTGAGTGCATTGTCCTGAAGGGCAGTTGGTGAGCATCCCACACAAACGAAGGCTCCACAGGCAGGTTTCACATGCCACCAACTCCACATTCAGAAACCACTTCAGCGCCAAAGCCGTTTTCAGCTATCCCTAAATACAAAGGCTCTAGACGCAGATGTTGCTGTAAGAGCTAATTCCATCAAGCAACACTGCATGTTGCTGAATTGCATATTGAAGAAGAATCAGCCGAGTGGTTCTTGTGGGAGAACAACTCCATTTGGCTCACTGACTTCACACACCATCAGGTTGACAGGCAGCTCTCAAGCAAACTAAGTGTTCACACACTATGCTAAATGCCGTTTGAGTGCATTGTCCTGAAGGGCAGCTTGGTGAGCATCCCACACAAACGAAGTCTCCACAGGCGGGTTTCACATGCCACCAACTCCACATTCAGAAACCACTTCAGCGCCAAAGCCGTTTTCAACTAGCCCTAAATACAAAGGCTCTAGACGCAGATGTTGCTGTAAGAGCTAATTCCATCAAGCAACACTGCATGTTGCTGAATTTCATATTGAAGAAGAATCAGCCGAGTGGTTCTTGTGGGAGAACAACTCTATTTGGCTCACTGACTTCACACACCATCAGGCTGACACGCAGCTCTCAAGCAAACTACGTGTTCACACACTATGCTTAATGCCGTTTGAGTGCATTGTCCTGAAGGGCAGGTTGGTGAGCACCCCACACAAACGAAGGCTCCACAGGCGGGTTTCACATGCCACCAACTCCACATTCAGAAACCACTTCAGCGCCAAAGCCGTTTTCAGCTAGCCCTAAATACAAAGGCTCTAGACGCAGATGTTGCTGTAAGAGCTAATTCCATCCAGCAACACTGCATGTTGCTGAATTGCATATTGAAGAAGAATCAGCCGAGTGGTTCTTGTGGGAGAGCAACTCCATTTGGCTCACTGACTTCACACACCATCAGGCTGACAGGCAGCTCTCAAGCAAACTACGTGTTCACACACTATGCTTAATGCCGTTTGAGAGCATTGTCCTGAAGGGCAGCTTGGTGAGCATCCCACACAAACGAAGGCTCCACAGGCGGGTTTCACATGCCACCAACTCCACATTCAGTAACCACTTCAGCGCCAAAGCCGTTTTCAGCTAGCCCTAAATACAAAGGCTCTAGACGCAGATGTGGCTGTAAGAGCTAATTCCATCAAGCAACACTGCATGTTGCTGAATTGCATATTGAAGAACAATCAGCCGAGTGGTTCTTGTGGGAGAACAACTCTATTTTGCTCACTGACTTCACACAGCATCAGGCTGACAAGCAGCTCTCAAGCAAACTATGTGTTCACACACTATGCTAAATGCCGTTTGAGTGCATTGTCCTGAAGGGCAGCTTGGTGAGCATCCCACACAAACGAAGGCTCCACAGGCGGGTTTCACATGCCACCAACTCCACATTCAGAAACCACTTCAGCGCCAAAGCCGTTTTCAGCTAGCCCTAAATACAAAGGCTCTAGACGCAGATGTTACTGTAAGAGCTAATTCCATCCAGCAACACTGCATGTTGCTGAATTGCATATTGAAGAAGAATCAGCCGAGTGGTTCTTGTGGGAGAACAACTCCATTTGGCTCACTGATTTCACACACCATCAGGCTGACACGCAGCTCTCAAGCAAACTACGTGTTCACACACTATGCTTAATGCCGTTTGAGTGCATTGTCCTGAAAGGCACGTTGGTGAGCATCCCACACAAATGAAGGCTCCACAGGTGGGTTTCACATGCCACCAACTCCACATTCAGAAACCAAGTCAGCGCCAAAGCAGTTTTCAGCTAGCCCTAAATACAAAGGCTCCAGACGCAGATGTTACTGTAAGAGCTAATTCCATCAAGCAACACTGCATGTTGCTGAATTGCATATTGAAGAAGAATCAGCCGAGTGGTTCTTGTGGGAGAACAACTCCATTTGGCTCACTGACTTCACACACCATCAGGCTGACACGCAGCTCTCAAGCAAACTACGTGTTCACACACTATGCTTAATGCCGATTGAGTGCATTGTCCTGAAGGGCAGTTTGGTGAGCATCCCACACAAACGAAGGCTCCACAGGCGGGTTTCACATGCCACCAACTCCACATTCGGAAACCACTTCAGCGCCAAAGCCGTTTTCAGCTAGCCCTAAATACAAAGGCTCTAGACGCAGATGTTGCTGTAAGAGCTAATTCCATCAAGCAACACTGCATGTTGCTGAATTGCATATTGAAGAAGAATCAGCCGAGTGGTTCTTGTGGGAGAACAACTCTATTTTGCTCACTGACTTCACACACCATCAGGCTGACAAGCAGCTCTCAAGCAAACTACGTGTTCACACACTATACTTAATGCTGTTTGAGTGCATTGTCCTGAAGGGCAGCTTGGTGAGCATCCCACACAAACGAAGGCTCCACAGGCGGGTTTCACGTGCCACCAACTCCACATTCAGAAACCACTTCAGCGCCAAAGCCCTTTTCAGCTAGCCCTAAATACAAAGGCTGTAGACGCAGATGTTGCTGTAAGAGCTAATTCCATCAAGCAACACTGCATGTTGCTGAATTGCATATTGAAGAAGAATCAGCCGAGTGGTTCTTGTGGGAGAACAGCTCCATTTGGCTCACTGACTTCACACACCATCAGGCTGACAGGCAGCTCTCAAGTAAACTACGTGTTCACACACTATGCTTAATGCCGATTGAGTGCATTGTCCTGAAGGGCAGTTGGTGAGCATCCCACACAAACGAAGGCTCCACAGGCAGGTTTCACATGCCACCAACTCCACATTCAGAAACCACTTCAGCGCCAAAGCCGTTTTCAGCTATCCCTAAATACAAAGGCTCTAGACGCAGATGTTGCTGTAAGAGCTAATTCCATCAAGCAACACTGCATGTTGCTGAATGGCATATTGAAGAAGAATCAGCCGAGTGGTTCTTGTGGGAGAACAACTCCATTTGGCTCACTGACTTCACACACCATCAGGTTGACAGGCAGCTCTCAAGCAAACTAAGTGTTCACACATTATGCTAAATGCCGTTTGAGTGCATTGTCCTGAAGGGCAGCTTGGTGAGCATCCCACACAAACGAAGTCTCCACAGGCGGGTTTCACATGCCACCAACTCCACATTCAGAAACCACTTCAGCGCCAAAGCCGTTTTCAACTAGCCCTAAATACAAAGGCTCTAGACGCAGATGTTGCTGTAAGAGCTAATTCCATCAAGCAACACTGCATGTTGCTGAATTTCATATTGAAGAAGAATCAGCCGAGTGGTTCTTGTGGGAGAACAACTCTATTTGGCTCACTGACTTCACACACCATCAGGCTGACACGCAGCTCTCAAGCAAACTACGTGTTCACACACTATGCTTAATGCCGTTTGAGTGCATTGTCCTGAAGGGCAGGTTGGTGAGCACCCCACACAAACGAAGGCTCCACAGGCGGGTTTCACATGCCACCAACTCCACATTCAGAAACCACTTCAGCGCCAAAGCCGTTTTCAGCTAGCCCTAAATACAAAGGCTCTAGACGCAGATGTTGCTGTAAGAGCTAATTCCATCCAGCAACACTGCATGTTGCTGAATTGCATATTGAAGAAGAATCAGCCGAGTGGTTCTTGTGGGAGAGCAACTCCATTTGGCTCACTGACTTCACACACCATCAGGCTGACAGGCAGCTCTCAAGCAAACTACGTGTTCACACACTATGCTTAATGCCGTTTGAGAGCATTGTCCTGAAGGGCAGCTTGGTGAGCATCCCACACAAACGAAGGCTCCACAGGCGGGTTTCACATGCCACCAACTCCACATTCAGTAACCACTTCAGCGCCAAAGCCGTTTTCAGCTAGCCCTAAATACAAAGGCTCTAGACGCAGATGTGGCTGTAAGAGCTAATTCCATCAAGCAACACTGCATGTTGCTGAATTGCATATTGAAGAACAATCAGCCGAGTGGTTCTTGTGGGAGAACAACTCTATTTTGCTCACTGACTTCACACAGCATCAGGCTGACAAGCAGCTCTCAAGCAAACTATGTGTTCACACACTATGCTAAATGCCGTTTGAGTGCATTGTCCTGAAGGGCAGCTTGGTGAGCATCCCACACAAACGAAGGCTCCACAGGCGGGTTTCACATGCCACCAACTCCACATTCAGAAACCACTTCAGCGCCAAAGCCGTTTTCAGCTAGCCCTAAATACAAAGGCTCTAGACGCAGATGTTACTGTAAGAGCTAATTCCATCCAGCAACACTGCATGTTGCTGAATTGCATATTGAAGAAGAATCAGCCGAGTGGTTCTTGTGGGAGAACAACTCCATTTGGCTCACTGATTTCACACACCATCAGGCTGACACGCAGCTCTCAAGCAAACTACGTGTTCACACACTATGCTTAATGCCGTTTGAGTGCATTGTCCTGAAAGGCACGTTGGTGAGCATCCCACACAAATGAAGGCTCCACAGGTGGGTTTCACATGCCACCAACTCCACATTCAGAAACCAAGTCAGCGCCAAAGCAGTTTTCAGCTAGCCCTAAATACAAAGGCTCCAGACGCAGATGTTACTGTAAGAGCTAATTCCATCAAGCAACACTGCATGTTTCTGAATTGCATATTGAAGAAGAATCAGCCGAGTGGTTCTTGTGGGAGAACAACTCCATTTGGCTCACTGACTTCACACACCAGCAGGCTGACAGGCAGCTCTCAAGCAAACTACGTGTTCACACACTATGCTAAATGCCGTTTGAGTGCATTGTCCTAAAGGTCAGCTTGGTGAGCATCTCACACAAATGAAGGCTCCACAGGCGGGTTTCACGTGCCACCAACTCCACATTCAGAAACCACTTCAGCGCCAAAGCCCTTTTCAGCTAGCCCTAAATACAAAGGCTCTAGACGCAGATGTGGCTGTAAGAGCTAATTCCATCAAGCAACACTGCATGTTGCTGAATTGCATATTGAAGAAGAATCAGCCGAGTGGTTCTTGTGGGAGAACAACTCCATTTGGCTCACTGACTTCACACACCATCAGGCTGACACGCAGCTCTCAAGCAAACTACGTGTTCACACACTATGCTTAATGCCGATTGAGTGCATTGTCCTGAAGGGCAGTTTGGTGAGCATCCCACACAAACGAAGGCTCCACAGGCGGGTTTCACATGCCACCAACTCCACATTCGGAAACCACTTCAGCGCCAAAGCCGTTTTCAGCTAGCCCTAAATACAAAGGCTCTAGACGCAGATGTTGCTGTAAGAGCTAATTCCATCAAGCAACACTGCATGTTGCTGAATTGCATATTGAAGAAGAATCAGCCGAGTGGTTCTTGTGGGAGAACAACTCTATTTTGCTCACTGACTTCACACACCATCAGGCTGACAAGCAGCTCTCAAGCAAACTACGTGTTCACACACTATACTTAATGCTGTTTGAGTGCATTGTCCTGAAGGGCAGCTTGGTGAGCATCCCACACAAACGAAGGCTCCACAGGCGGGTTTCACGTGCCACCAACTCCACATTCAGAAACCACTTCAGCGCCAAAGCCCTTTTCAGCTAGCCCTAAATACAAAGGCTCTAGACGCAGATGTTGCTGTAAGAGCTAATTCCATCAAGCAACACTGCATGTTGCTGAATTGCATATTGAAGAAGAATCAGCCGAGTGGTTCTTGTGGGAGAACAACTCCATTTGGCTCACTGACTTCACACACCATCAGGCTGACAGGCAGCTCGCAAGCAAACTACGTGTTCACACACTATGCTTAATGCCGTTTGAGAGCATTGTCCTGAAGGGCAGGTTGGTGAGCATCCCACACAAACGAAGGCTCCACAGGCGGGTTTCACATGCCACCAACTCCACATTCACAAACCACTTCAGCGCCAAAGCCGTTTTCAGCTAGCCCTAAATACAAAGGCTCTAGACGCAGATGTGGCTGTAAGAGCTAATTCCATCAAGCAACACTGCATGTTGCTGAATTGCATATTGAAGAAGAATCAGCCGAGTGGTTCTTGTGGGAGAACAACTCCATTTGGCTCACTGACTTCACACACCATCAGGCTGACACGCAGCTCTCAAGCAAACTACGTGTTCACACACTATGCTTAATGCCGTTTGAGTGCATTGTCCTGAAGGGCACCTTGGTGAGCACCCCACACAAACGAAGGCTCCACAGGCGGGTTTCACATGCCACCAACTCCACATTCAGAAACCACTTCAGCGCCAAAGCCGTTTTCAGCTAGCCCTAAATACAAAGGCTGTAGACGCAGATGTTGCTGTAAGAGCTAATTCCATCAAGCAACACTGCATGTTGCTGAATTGCATATTGAAGAAGAATCAGCCGAGTGGTTCTTGTGAGAGAACAACTCCATTTGGCTCACTGACTTCACACACCATCAGGCTGACACGCAGCTCTCAAGTAAACTACGTGTTCACACACTATGCTTAATGCCGTTTGAGTGCATTGTCCTGAAGGGCAGCTTGGTGAGCATCCCACACAAACGAAGGCTCCACAGGCGGGTTTCACATGCCACCAACTCCACATTCAGAAACCACTTCAGCGCCAAAGCCGTTTTCAGCTAGCCCTAAATACAAAGGCTCTAGACGCAGATGTTGCTGTAAGAGCTAATTCCATCAAGCAACACTGCATGTTGCTGAATTGCATATTGAAGAAGAATCAGCTGAGTGGTTCTTGTGGGAGAACAACTCCATTTGGCTCACTGACTTCACACACCATCAGGCTGACAGGCAGCTCTCAAGCAAACTACGTGTTCACACACTATGCCTAATGCCATTTGAGTGAATTGTCCTGAAGGGCAGCTTGGTGAGCATCCCACACAAACGAAGGCTCCACAGGCGGGTTTCACATGCCTCCCATTCCACATTCAGAAACCACTTCAGCGCCAAAGCCGTTTTCAGCTAGCCCTAAATACAAAGGCTCTAGACGCAGATGTGGCTGTAAGAGCTAATTCCATCAAGCAACACTGCATGTTGCTGAATTGCATATTGAAGAAGAATCAGCCGAGTGGTTCTTGTGGGAGAACAACTCCATTTGGCTCACTGACTTCACATACCATCAGGCTGACAGGCAGCTCTCAAGCAAACTACGTGTTCACACACTATGCTTAATGCCGTTTGAGTGCATTGTCCTGAAAGGCACTTTGGTGAGCATCCCACACAAACGAAGGCTCCACAGGCGGGTTTCACATGCCACCAACTCCACATTCAGAAACCACTTCAGCGCCAAAGCCGTTTTCAGCTAGCCCTAAATACAAAGGCTGTAGACGCAGATGTGGCTGTAAGAGCTAATTCCATCAAGCAACACTGCATGTTGCTGAATGGCATATTGAAGAAGAATCAGCCGAGTGGTTCTTGTGGGAGAACAACTCCATTTGGCTCACTGACTTCACACACCAGCAGGCTGACAGGCAGCTCTCAAGCAAACTACGTGTTCACACACTATGCTTAATGCCGTTTGAGTGCATTGTCCTCAAGGGCAGGTTGGTGAGCATCCCACACAAACGAAGGCTCCACAGGCGGGTTTCACATGCCACCAACTCCACATTCAGAAACCACTTCAGCGCCAAAGCCGTTTTCAGCTAGCCCTAAATACAAAGGCTCTAGACGCAGATGTTGCTGTAAGAGCTAATTCCATCAAGCAACACTGCATGTTGCTGAATTGCATATTGAAGAAGAATCAGCCGAGTGGTTCTTGTGGGAGAACAACTCCATTTGGCTCACTGACTTCACACACCATCAGGCTGACAGGCAGCTCTCAAGCAAACTACGTGTTCACACACTATGCTTAATGCCGTTTGAGTGCATTGTCCTGAAGGGCAGCTTGGTGAGCATCCCACACAAACGAAGGCTCCACAGGCGGGTTTCACATGCCACCAACTCCACATTCAGAAACCACTTCAGCGCCACAGCCCTTTTCAGCTAGCCCTAAATACAAAGGCTCTAGATGCAGATGTTGCTGTAAGAGCTAATTCCATCAAGCAACACTGCATGTTGCTGAATTGCATATTGAAGAAGAATCAGCCGAGTGGTTCTTGTGGGAGAACAGCTCCATTTGGCTCACTGACTTCACACACCATCAGGCTGACAGGCAGCTCTCAAGCAAACTACGTGTTCACACACTATGCTTAATGCCGTTTGAGTGCATTGTCCTGAAGGGCAGGTGGTGAGATCCCACACAAACGAAGGCTCCACAGGCGGGTTTCACATGCCACCAACTCCACATTCAGAAACCACTTCAGCGCCAAAGCCGTTTTCAGCTAGCCCTAAATACAAAGGTTCTAGACGCAGATGTTGCAGGAAGAGCTAATTCCATCAAGCAACACTGCATGTTGCTGAATTGCATATTGAAGAAGAATCAGCCGAGTGGTTCTTGTGGGAGAACAACTCCATTTGGCTCACTGACTTCACACACCATCAGGCTGACAGGCAGCTCTCAAGCAAACTACGTGTTCACACACTATGCTTAATGCCGTTTGAGTGCATTGTCCTGAAGGGCATGTTGTTGAGCATCCCACACAAACGAAGGGTCCACAGGCGGGTTTCACATGCCACCAACTCCACATTCAGAAACCACTTCAGCGCCAAAGCCGTTTTCAGCTAGCCCTAAATACAAAGGCTCTAGACGCAGATGTTGCTGTAAGAGCTAATTCCATCAAGCAACACTACATGTTGCTGAATTGCATATTGAAGAAGAATCAGCCGAGTGGTTCTTGTGGGAGAACAACTCCATTTGGCTCACTGACTTCACACACCATCAGGCTGACAGGCAGCTCTCAAGCAAACTACGTGTTTACAAACTATGCTTAATGCCGTTTGAGTGCATTGTCCTGAAGGTCAGCTTGGTGAGCATCTCACACAAACGAAGGCTCCACAGCCGGGTTTCACATGCCACCAACTCCACATTCAGAAACCACTTCAGCGCCAAAGCCCTTTTCAGCTAGCCCTAAATACAAAGGCTCTAGACGCAGATGTGGCTGTAAGAGCTAATTCCATCAAGCAACACTGCATGTTGCTGAATTGCATATTGAAGAAGAATCAGCCGAGTGGTTCTTGTGGGAGAACAACTCCATTTGGCTCACTGACTTCACACACCATCAGGCTGACAGGCAGCTCTGAAGGAAACTACGTGTTCACACACTATGCTTAATGCCGATTGAGTGCATTGTCCTGAAGGGCAGGTTGGTGAGCATCCCACACAAACGAAGGCTCCACAGGCGGGTTTCACATGCCACCAACTCCACATTCAGAAACCACTTCAGCGCCAAAGCCGTTTTCAGCTAGCCCTAAATACAAAGGCTCTAGACGCAGATGTGGCTGTAAGAGCTAATTCCATCAAGCAACACTGCATGTTGCTGAATTGCATATTGAAGAAGAATCAGCCGAGTGGTTCTTGTGGGAGAACAACTCCATTTGGCTCACTGACTTCACACACCATCAGGCTGACAGGCAGCTCTCAAGCAAACTACGTGTTCACACACTATGCTTAATGCCGATTGAGTGCATTGTCCTGAAGGGCAGCGTGGTGAGCATCCCACACAAACGAAGGCTCCACAGGCAGGTTTCACATGCCACCAACTCCACATTCAGAAACCACTTCAGCGCCAAAGCCCTTTTCAGCTAGCCCTAAATACAAAGGCTCTAGACGCAGATGTTGCAGTAAGAGCTAATTCCATCAAGCAACACTGCATGTTGCTGAATTGCATATTGAAGAAGAATCAGCCGAGTGGTTCTTGCGGGAGAACAACTCCATTTGGCTCACTGACTTCACACACCATCAGGCTGACAGGCAGCTCTCAAGCAAACTACGTGTTCACACACTATGCTTAATGCCGTTTGAGTGCATTGTCCTGAAGGGCAGTTGGTGAGATCCCACACAAACGAAGGCTCCACAGGCGGGTTTCACATGCCACCAACTCCACATTCAGAAACCACTTCAGCGCCAAAGCCGTTTTCAGCTAGCCCTAAATACAAAGGCTCTAGACGCAGATTTTGCAGTAAGAGCTAATTCCATCAAGCAACACTGCATGTTGCTGAATTGCATATTGAAGAAGAATCAGCCGAGTGGTTCTTGTGGGAGAACAACTCCATTTGGCTCACTGACTTCACACACCATCAGGCTGACAGGCAGCTCTCAAGCAAACTACGTGTTCACACACTATGCTTAATGCCGATTGAGTGCATTGTCCTGAAGGGCAGCTTGGTGAGCATCCCATACAAACGAAGGCTCCACAGGCGGGTTTCACATGCCACCAACTCCACATTCAGAAACCACTTCAGCGCCAAAGCCCTTTTCAGCTAGCCCTAAATACAAAGGCTCTAGACGCAGATGTTGCAGTAAGAGCTAATTCCATCAAGCAACACTGCATGTTGCTGAATTGCATATTGAAGAAGAATGAGCCGAGTGGTTCTTGTGGGAGAACAACTCCATTTGGCTCACTGACTTCACACACCATCAGGCTGACAGGCAGCTCTCAAGCAAACTACGTGTTCACACACTATGCTTAATGTCGATTGAGTGCATTGTCCTGAAGGGCAGGTTGGTGAGCATCCCACACAAACGAAGGGTCCACAGGCGGGTTTCACATGCCACCAACTCCACATTCAGAAACCACTTCAGCGCCAAAGCCCTTTTCAGCTATCCCTAAATACAAAGGCTCTAGACGCAGATGTGGCTGTAAGAGCTAATTCCATCAAGCAACACTACATGTTGCTGCATTGCATATTGAAGAAGAATCAGCCGAGTGGTTCTTGTGGGAGAACAACTGCATTTGGCTCACTGACGTCACACACCATCAGTCTGACAGGCAGCTCTCAAGCAAACTACGTTCACACACACTATGCTTAATGCCGTTTGAGTGCATTGTCCTGAAGGGCAGGTTGGTGAGATCCCACACAAACGAAGGCTCCACAGGCGGGTTTCACATGCCACCAACTCCACATTCAGAAACTACTTCAGCGCCAAAGCCGTTTTCAGCTAGCCCTAAATACAAAGGCTCTAGAGGCAGATGTTGCAGTAAGAGCTAATTCCATCAAGCAACACTGCATGTTGCTGGATTGCATATTGAAGAAGCATCAGTCGAGTGGTTCTTGTGGGAGAACAACTAGATTTGGCTCACTGACTTCACACACCATCAGGCTGACACGCAGCTCTCAAGCAAACTACGTGTTCACACCCTATGCTTAATGCCGATTGAGTGCATTGTCCTGAAGGGCAGCTTGGTGAGCATCCCACACAAACGAAGGCTCCACAGGCGGGTTTCACATGCCAGCAACTCCACATTCAGAAACCACTTCAGCGCCAAAGCCGTTTTCAGCTAGCCCTAAATACAAAGGCTCTAGACGCAGATGTGGCTGTAAGAGCTAATTCCATCAAGCAACACTGCATGTTGCTGAATTGCATATTGAAGAAGAATCAGCCGAGTGGTTCTTGTGGGAGAACAACTCCATTTGGCTCACTGACTTCACACACCATCAGGCTGACAGGCAGCTCTCAAGCAAACTACGTGTTCACACACTATGCTTAATGCCGATTGAGTGCATTGTCCTGAAGGGCAGCTTGGTGAGCATCCCACACAAACGAAGGCTCCACAGGCGGGTTTCACATGCCACCATCTCCACATTCAGAAACCACTTCAGCGCCAAAGCCCTTTTCAGCTGGCCCTAAATACAAAGGCTCTAGACGCAGATGTGGCTGTAAGAGCTAATTCCATCAAGCAACACTGCATGTTGCTGAATTACATATTGAAGAAGAATCAGCCGAGTGGTTCTTGTGGGAGAACAGCTCCATTTGGCTCACTGACTTCACACACCATCAGGCTGACAGGCAGCTCTCAAGCAAACTACGTGTTCACACACTATGCTTAATACCGTTTGAGTGCATTGTCCTGAAGGGCAGTTGGTGAGATCCCACACAAACGAAGGCTCCACAGGCGGGTTTTACATGCCACCAACTCCACATTCAGAAACCACTTGAGCGCCAAAGCCGTTTTCAGCTAGCCCTAAATACAAAGGCTCTAGACGCAGATGTGGCTGTAAGAGCTAATTCCATCAAGCAACACTGCATGTTGCTGAATTGCATATTGAAGAAGAATCAGCCGAGTGGTTCTTGTGGGAGAACAACTCCATTTGGCTCACTGACTTCACACACCAGCAGGCTGACAGGCAGCTCTCAAGCAAACTACGTGTTCACACACTACGCTTAATGCCGTTTGAGTGCATTGTCCTGAAGGGCAGGTTGGTGAGATCCCACACAAACGAAGGCTCCACAGGCGGGTTTCACATGCCACCAACTCCACATTCAGAAACCACTTCAGCGCCAAAGCCCTTTTCAGCTAGCCCTAAATACAAAGGCTCTAGACGCAGATGTGGCTGTAAGAGCTAATTCCATCAAGCAACACTGCATGTTGCTGAATTGCATATTGAAGAAGAATCAGCCGAGTGGTTCTTGTGAGAGAACAGCTCCATTTGGCTCACTGACTTCACACACCATCAGGCTGACAGGCAGCTCTCAAGCAAACTACGTGTTCACACACTATGCTTAATGCCGTTTGAGTGCATTGTCCTGAAGGGCAGTTGGTGAGATCCCACACAAACGAAGGCTCCACAGGCGGGTTTCACATGCCACCAACTCCACATTCAGAAACCACTCCAGCGCCAAAGCCGTTTTCAGCTAGCCCTAAATACAAAGGCTCTAGACGCAGATGTTGCAGTAAGAGCTAATTCCATCAAGCAACACTGCATGTTGCTGAATTGCATATTGAAGAAGAATCAGCCGAGTGGTTCTTGTGGGAGAACAACTCCATTTGGCTCACTGACTTCACACACCATCAGGCTGACACGCAGCTCTCAAGCAAACTACGTGTTCACACACTATGCCTAATGCCATTTGAGTGCATTGTCCTGAAGGGCAGCTTGGTGAGCATCCCACACAAACGAAGGCTCCACAGGCGGGTTTCACATGCCACCCACTCCACATTCAGAAACCACTTCAGCGCCAAAGCCCTTTTCAGCTAGCCCTAAATACAAAGGCTCTAGACGCAGATGTGGCTGTAAGAGCTAATTCCATCAAGCAACACTGCATGTTGCTGAATTGCATATTGAAGAAGAATCAGCCGAGTGGTTCTTGTGGGAGAACAACTCCATTTGGCTCACTGACTTCACACACCATCAGGCTGACAGGCAGCTCTCAAGCAAACTACGTGTTCACAAACTATGCTAAATGCCATTTGAGTGCATTGTCCTGAAGGGCAGGTTGGTGAGCATCCCACAAAAAGGAAGGCTCCACAGGCGGGTTTCACATGAACCAACTCCACATTCAGAAACCACTTCAGTGCCAAAGCCGTTTTCAGCTAGCCCTAAATACAAAGGCTCTAGATGCAGATGTGGCTGTAAGAGCTAATTCCATCAAGCAACACTGCATGTTGCTGAATTACATATTGAAGAAGAATCAGCCGAGTGGTTCTTGTGGGAGAACAACTCCATTTGGCTCACTGACTTCACACACCATCAGGCTGACAGGCAGCTCTCAAGCAAACTACGTGTTCACACACTATGCTAAATGCCATTTGAGTGCATTGTCCTGAAGGGCAGGTTGGTGAGCATCCCACAAAAAGGAAGGCTCCACAGGCGGGTTTCACATGAACCAACTCCACATTCAGAAACCACTTCAGTGCCAAAGCCATTTTCAGCTAGCCCTAAATACAAAGGCTCTAGATGCAGATGTTGCTGTAAGAGCTAATTCCATCAAGCAACACTGCATGTTGCTGAATTGCATATTGAAGAAGAATCAGCTGAGTGGTTCTTGTGGGAGAACAACTCCATTTGGCTCACTGACTTCACACACCATCAGGCTGACAGGCAGCTCTGAAGGAAACTACGTGTTCACACACTATGCTTAATGCCGATTGAGTGCATTGTCCTGAAGAGCAGGTTGGTGAGCATCCCACACAAACGAAGGCTCCACAGGCGGGTTTCACATGCCACCAACTCCACATTCAGAAACCACTTCAGCGCCAAAGCCGTTTTCAGCTAGCCCTAAATACAAAGGCTCTAGACGCAGATGTTGCTGTAAGAGCTAATTCCATCAAGCAACACTGCATGTTGTTGAATTGCATATTGAAGAAGAATCAGCCGAGTGGTTCTTGTGGGAGAACAACTCCATTTGGCTCACTGACTTCACACACCATCAGGCTGACAGGCAGCTCTCAAGCAAACTACGTGTTCACACACTATGCCTAATGCTGTTTGAGTGCATTGTCCTGAAGGGCAGCTTGGTGAGATCCCACACAAACGAAGGCTCCACAGGCGGGTTTCACATGCCACCAACTCCACATTCAGAAACCACTTCAGCGCCAAAGCTGTTTTCAGCTAGCCCTAAATACAAAGGCTCTAGACGCAGATGTTGCTGTAAGAGCTAATTCCATCCAGCAACACTGCATGTTGCTGAACAGAAATTTGAAAAAGAATCAGCCTAGTGATTCTTGTGGGAGAACAACTCCATTTGGCTCACTGACTTCACACACCATCAGGCTGACAGGCAGCTCTCAAGGAAACTACGTGTTCACACACTATGCTTAATGCCGTTTGAGTGCATTGTCCTGAAGGGCATCCCACACAAACGAAGGCTCCACAGGCGGGTTTCACATGCCACCAACTCCACATTCAGAAACCACCTCAGCGCCAAAGCCCTTTTCAGCTAGCCCTAAATACAAAGGCTCTAGACGCAGGTGTTGCTGTAAGAGCTAATTCCATCAAGCAACACTGCATGTTGCTGAATTGCATATTGAAGAAGAATCAGCCGAGTGGTTCTTGTAGGAGAACAGCTCCATTTGGCTCACTGACTTCACACACCATCAGGCTGACAGGCAGCTCTCAAGGAAACTACGTGTTCACACACTATGCTTAATGCCGTTTGAGTGCATTGTCCTGAAGGGCAGCTTGGTGAGCATCCCACACAAACGAAGGCTCCACAGGCGGGTTTCACATGCCACCAACTCCACATTCAGAAACCACTTCAGCGCCAAAACCGTTTTCAGCTAGCCCTAAATACAAAGGCTCTAGACGCAGATGTTGCTGAAAGAGCTAATTCCATCAAGCAACACTGCATGTTGCTGAATTGCATATTGAAGAAGAATCAGCCGAGTGGTTCTTGTGGGAGAACAACTCCATTTGGCTCACTGACTTCACATACCCTCAGACTGACAGGCAGCTCTCAAGCAAACTACGTGTTCACACACTATGCTTAATGCCGTTTGAGTGCATTGTCCTGAAGGGCAGCTTGGTGAGCATCCCACACAAATGAAGGCTCCACAGGCAGGTTTCACATGCCACCAACTCCACATTCAGAAACCACTTCAGCGCCAAAGCCCTTTTCAGCTAGCCCTAAATACAAAGGCTCTAGATGCAGATGTTGCTGTAAGAGCTAATTCCATCAAGCAACACTGCATGTTGCTGAATTGCATATTGAAGAAGAATCAGCCGAGTGGTTCTTGTGGGAGAACAACTCCATTTGGCTCACTGACTTCACACACCATCAGGCTGACAGGCAGCTCTCAAGCAAACTACGTGTTCACACACTATGCTTAATGCCGTTTGAGTGCATTGTCCTGAAGGGCAGGTGGTGAGATCCCACACAAACGAAGGCTCCACAGGCAGGTTTCACATGCCACCAACTCCACATTCAGAAACCACTTCAGCGCCAAAGACGTTTTCAGCTAGCCCTAAATACAAAGGTTCTAGACGCAGATGTTGCAGGAAGAGCTAATTCCATCAAGCAACACTGCATGTTGCTGAATTGCATATTGAAGAAGAATCAGCCGAGTGGTTTTTGTGGGAGAACAACTCCATTTGGCTCACTGACTTCACACACCAGCAGGCTGACAGGCAGCTCTCAAGCAAACTACGTGTTCACACACTATGCTTAATGCCGATTGAGTGCATTGTCCTGAAGGGCAGGTTGGTGAGCATCCCACACAAACGAAGGCTCCACAGGCGGGTTTCACATGCCACCAACTCCACATTCAGAAACCACTTCAGCGCCAAAGCCCTTTTCAGCTAGCCCTAAATACAAAGGCTCTAGACGCAGATGTTGCTGTAAGAGCTAATTCCATCAAGCAACACTGCATGTTGCTGAATTGCATATTGAAGAAGAATCAGCCGAGTGGTTCTTGTGGGAGAACAACTCCATTTGGCTCACTGACTTCACACACCATCAGGCTGACAGGCAGCTCTCAAGCAAACTACGTGTTCACACACTATGCTTAATGCCGTTTGAGTGCATTGTCCTGAAGGGCAGGTGGTGAGATCCCACACAAACGAAGGCTCCACAGGCGGGTTTCACATGCCACCAACTCCACATTCAGAAACCACTTCAGCGCCAAAGCCGTTTTCAGCTAGCCCTAAATACAAAGGTTCTAGACGCAGATGTTGCAGGAAGAGCTAATTCCATCAAGCAACACTGCATGTTGCTGAATTGCATATTGAAGAAGAATCAGCCGAGTGGTTCTTGTGGGAGAACAACTCCATTTGGCTCACTGACTTCACACACCATCAGGCTGACAGGCAGCTCTCAAGCAAACTACGTGTTCACACACTATGCTTAATGCCGTTTGAGTGCATTGTCCTGAAGGGCAGGTTGGTGAGCATCCCACACAAACGAAGGCTCCACAGGCGGGTTTCACATGCCACCAACTCCACATTCAGAAACCACTTCAGCGCCAAAGCCCTTTTCAGCTAGCCCTAAATACAAAGGCTCTAGACGCAGATGTTGCAGGAAGAGCTAATTCCATCAAGCAACACTGCATGTTGCTGGATTGCATATTGAAGAAGAATCAGCCGAGTGGTTCTTGTGGGAGAACAACTCTATTTGGCTCACTGACTTCACACACCATCAGGCTGACACGCAGCTCTCAAGCAAACTACGTGTTCACACCCTATGCTTAATGCCGATTGAGTGCATTGTCCTGAAGGGCAGCTTGGTGAGCATCCCACACAAACGAAGGCTCCACAGGCGGGTTTCACATGCCAGCAACTCCACATTCAGAAACCACTTCAGCGCCAAAGCCGTTTTCAGCTAGCCCTAAATACAAAGGCTCTAGACGCAGATGTGGCTGTAAGAGCTAATTCCATCAAGCAACACTGCATGTTGCTGAATTGCATATTGAAGAAGAATCAGCCGAGTGGTTCTTGTGGGAGAACAACTCCATTTGGCTCACTGACTTCACACACCATCAGGCTGACAGGCAGCTCTCAAGCAAACTACGTGTTCACACACTATGCTTAATGCCGATTGAGTGCATTGTCCTGAAGGGCAGCTTGGTGAGCATCCCACACAAACGAAGGCTCCACAGGCGGGTTTCACATGCCACCATCTCCACATTCAGAAACCACTTCAGCGCCAAAGCCCTTTTCAGCTAGCCCTAAATACAAAGGCTCTAGACGCAGATGTGGCTGTAAGAGCTAATTCCATCAAGCAACACTGCATGTTGCTGAATTACATATTGAAGAAGAATCAGCCGAGTGGTTCTTGTGGGAGAACAGCTCCATTTGGCTCACTGACTTCACACACCATCAGGCTGACAGGCAGCTCTCAAGCAAACTACGTGTTCACACACTATGCTTAATACCGTTTGAGTGCATTGTCCTGAAGGGCAGTTGGTGAGATCCCACACAAACGAAGGCTCCACAGGCGGGTTTTACATGCCACCAACTCCACATTCAGAAACCACTTGAGCGCCAAAGCCGTTTTCAGCTAGCCCTAAATACAAAGGCTCTAGACGCAGATGTGGCTGTGAGAGCTAATTCCATCCAGCAACACTGCATGTTGCTGAATTGCATATTGAAGAAGAATACGCCGAGTGGTTCTTGTGGGAGAACAACTCCATTTGGCTCACTGACTTCACACACCAGCAGGCTGACAGGCAGCTCTCAAGCAAACTACGTGTTCACACACTACGCTTAATGCCGTTTGAGTGCATTGTCCTGAAGGGCAGGTTGGTGAGATCCCACACAAACGAAGGCTCCACAGGCGGGTTTCACATGCCACCAACTCCACATTCAGAAACCACTTCAGCGCCAAAGCCCTTTTCAGCTAGCCCTAAATACAAAGGCTCTAGACGCAGATGTGGCTGTAAGAGCTAATTCCATCAAGCAACACTGCATGTTGCTGAATTGCATATTGAAGAAGAATCAGCCGAGTGGTTCTTGTGAGAGAACAGCTCCATTTGGCTCACTGACTTCACACACCATCAGGCTGACAGGCAGCTCTCAAGCAAACTACGTGTTCACACACTATGCTTAATGCCGTTTGAGTGCATTGTCCTGAAGGGCAGTTGGTGAGATCCCACACAAACGAAGGCTCCACAGGCGGGTTTCACATGCCACCAACTCCACATTCAGAAACCACTCCAGCGCCAAAGCCGTTTTCAGCTAGCCCTAAATACAAAGGCTCTAGACGCAGATGTTGCAGTAAGAGCTAATTCCATCAAGCAACACTGCATGTTGCTGAATTGCATATTGAAGAAGAATCAGCCGAGTGGTTCTTGTGGGAGAACAACTCCATTTGGCTCACTGACTTCACACACCATCAGGCTGACACGCAGCTCTCAAGCAAACTACGTGTTCACACACTATGCCTAATGCCGTTTGAGTGCATTGTCCTGAAGGGCAGCTTGGTGAGCATCCCACACAAACGAAGGCTCCACAGGCGGGTTTCACATGCCACCAACTCCACATTCAGAAACCACTTCAGCGCCAAAGCCGTTTTCAGCTAGCCCTAAATACAAAGGCTCTAGACGCAGATGTTGCTGTAAGAGCTAATTCCATCAAGCAACACTGCATGTTGTTGAATTGCATATTGAAGAAGAATCAGCCAAGTGGTTCTTGTGGGAGAACAACTCCATTTGGCTCACTGACTTCACACACCATCAGGCTGACAGGCAGCTCTCAAGCAAACTACGTGTTCACACACTATGCCTAATGCTGTTTGAGTGCATTGTCCTGAAGGGCAGCTTGGTGAGATCCCACACAAACGAAGGCTCCACAGGCGGGTTTCACATGCCACCAACTCCACATTCAGAAACCACTTCAGCGCCAAAGCTGTTTTCAGCTAGCCCTAAATACAAAGGCTCTAGACGCAGATGTTGCTGTAAGAGCTAATTCCATCCAGCAACACTGCATGTTGCTGAACAGAAATTTGAAAAAGAATCAGCCTAGTGATTCTTGTGGGAGAACAACTCCATTTGGCTCACTGACTTCACACACCATCAGGCTGACAGGCAGCTCTCAAGGAAACTACGTGTTCACACACTATGCTTAATGCCGTTTGAGTGCATTGTCCTGAAGGGCAGCTTGGTGAGCATCCCACACAAACGAAGGCTCCACAGGCGGGTTTCACATGCCACCAACTCCACATTCAGAAACCACTTAAGCGCCAAAGCCGTTTTCAGCTAGCCCTAAATACAAAGGTTCTAGACGCAGATGTTGCAGGAAGAGCTAATTCCATCAAGCAACACTGCATGTTGCTGAATTGCATATTGAAGAAGAATCAGCCGAGTGGTTCTTGTGGGAGAACAACTCCATTTGGCTCACTGACTTCACACACCATCAGGCTGACAGGCAGCTCTCAAGCAAACTACGTGGTCACACACTATGCTTAATGCCGTTTGAGTGCATTGTCCTGAAGGGCAGGTTGGTGAGCATCCCACACAAACGAAGGCTCCACAGGCGGGTTTCACATGCCACCAACTCCACATTCAGAAACCACTTCAAGCCAAAGCCGTTTTCAGCTAGCCCTAAATACAAAGGCTGTAGACGCAGATATTGCTGTAAGAGCTAATTCCATCAAGCAACACTGCATGTTGCTGAATTGCATATTGAAGAAGAATCAGCCGAGTGGTTCTTGTGGGAGAACAACTCCATTTGGCTCACTGACTTCACACACCATCAGGCTGACACGCAGCTCTCAAGCAAACTACGTGTTCACACACTATGCCTAATGCCGTTTGAGTGCATTGTCCTGAAGGGCATCCCACACAAACGAAGGCTCCACAGGCAGGTTTCACATGCCACCAACTCCACATTCAGAAACCACTTCAGAGCCAAAGCCCTTTTCAGCTAGCCCTAAATACAAAGGCTCTAGACGTAGATGTTGCTGTAAGAGCTAATTCCATCAAGCAACACTGCATGTTGCTGAATTGCATATTGAAGAAGAATCAGCCAACTGGTTCTTGTGGGAGAACAACTCTATTTGGCTCACTGACTTCACACACCATCAGGCTGACAGGCAGCTCTCAAGCAAACTACGTGTTCACACACTATGCTTAATGCCGTTTGAGTGCATTGTCCTGAAGGGCAGCTTGGTGAGCATCCCACACAAACGAAGGCTCCACAGGCGGGTTTCACATGCCACCAACTCCACATTCAGTAACCACCTCAGCGCCAAAGCCCTTTTCAGCTAGCCCTAAATACAAAGGCTCTAGACGCAGATGTGGCTGTAAGAGCTAATTCCATCAAGCAACACTGCATGTTGCTCAATTGCATATTGAAGAAGAATGAGCCGAGTGGTTCTTGTGGGAGAACAACTGCATTTGGCTCACTGACTTCACACACCATCAGGCTGACAGGCAGCTCTCAAGCAAACTACGTGTTCACACACTATGCTTAATGCCGATTGAGTGCATTGTCCTGAAGGGCAGTTGGTGAGCATCCCACACAAACGAAGGCTCCACAGGCGGGTTTCACATGCCACCAACTCCACATTCAGAAACCACTTCAGCGCCAAAGCCCTTTTCAGCTAGCCCTAAATACAAAGGCTCTAGACGCAGATGTGGCTGTAAGAGCTAATTCCATCAAGCAACACTACATGTTGCTGCATTGCATATTGAAGAAGAATCAGCCGAGTGTTTCTTGTGGGAGAACAACTGCATTTGGCTCACTGACTTCACACACCATCAGGCTGACAGGCAGCTCTCAAGCAAACTACGTGTTCACACACTATGCTTATTGCCATTTGAGTGCATTGTCCTGAAGGGCAGCTTGGTGAGCATCCCACACAAACGAAGGTTCCACAGGCGGGTTTCACATGCCACCAACTCCACATTCAGAAACCACTTCAGCGCCAAAGCTGTTTTCAGCTAGCCCTAAATACAAAGGCTCTAGACGCAGATGTTGCTGTAAGAGCTAATTCCATCCAGAAACACTGCATGTTGCTGAACAGAAATTTGAAAAAGAATCAGCCGAGTGATTCTTGTGGGAGAACAACTCCATTTGGCTCACTGACTTCACACACCATCAGGCTGACAGGCAGCTCTCAAGGAAACTACGTGTTCACACACTATGCTTAATGCCGTTTGAGTGCATTGTCCTGAAGGGCATCCCACACAAACGAAGGCTCCACAGGCAGGTTTCACATGCCACCAACTCCACATTCAGAAACCACTTCAGCGCCAAAGCCGTTTTCAGCTAGCCCTAAATACAAAGGCTCTAGACGCAGATGTGGCTGTAAGAGCTAATTCCATCAAGCAACACTGCATGTTGCTCAATTGCATATTGAAGAAGAATGAGCCGAGTGGTTCTTGTGGGAGAACAACTCCATTTGGCTCACTGACTTCACACACCATCAGGCTGACAGGCAGCTCTCAAGCAAACTACGTGTTCACACACTATGCTTAATGCCGTTTGAGTGCATTGTCCTGAAGGGCAGTTGGTGAGATCCCACACAAACGAAGGCTCCACAGGCGGGTTTCACATGCCACCAACTCCACATTCAGAAACCACTTCAGCGCCAAAGCCGTTTTCAGCTAGCCCTAAATACAAAGGCTCTAGACGCAGATGTGGCTGTAAGAGCTAATTCCATCAAGCAACACTGCATGTTGCTGAATTGCATATTGAAGAAGAATCAGCCGAGTGGTTCTTGTGGGAGAACAACTCCATTTGGCTCACTGACTTCACACACCATCAGGCTGACAGGCAGCTCTCAAGCAAACTACGTGGTCACACACTATGCTTAATGCCGTTTGAGTGCATTGTCCTGAAGGGCAGGTTGGTGAGCATCCCACACAAACGAAGGCTCCACAGGCGGGTTTCACATGCCACCAACTCCACATTCAGAAACCACTTCAAGCCAAAGCCGTTTTCAGCTAGCCCTAAATACAAAGGCTGTAGACGCAGATATTGCTGTAAGAGCTAATTCCATCAAGCAACACTGCATGTTGCTGAATTGCATGTTGAAGAAGAATCAGCCGAGTGGTTCTTGTGGGAGAACAACTCCATTTGGCTCACTGACTTCACACACCATCAGGCTGACAGGCAGCTCTCAAGCAAACTACGTGTTCACACACTATGCTTAATGCCGTTTGAGTGCATTGTCCTGAAGGGCAGGTGGTGAGATCCCACACAAACGAAGGCTCCACAGGCGGGTTTCACATGCCACCAACTCCACATTCAGAAACCACTTTAGCGCCAAAGCCGTTTTCAGCTAGCCCTAAATACAAAGGTTCTAGACGCAGATGTTGCAGGAAGAGCTAATTCCATCAAGCAACACTGCATGTTGCTGAATTGCATATTGAAGAAGAATCAGCCGAGTGGTTCTTGTGGGAGAACAACTCCATTTGGCTCACTGACTTCACACACCATCAGGCTGACAGGCAGCTCTCAAGCAAACTACGTGTTCACACACTATGCTTAATGCCGTTTGAGTGCATTGTCCTGAAGGGCAGGTGGTGAGATCCCACACAAACGAAGGCTCCACAGGCGGGTTTCACATGCCACCAACTCCACATTCAGAAACCACTTCAGCGCCAAAGCCGTTTTCAGCTAGCCCTAAATACAAAGGTTCTAGACGCAGATGTTGCAGGAAGAGCTAATTCCATCAAGCAACACTGCATGTTGCTCAATTGCATATTGAAGAAGAATCAGCCGAGTGGTTCTTGTGGGAGAACAACTCCATTTGGCTCACTGACTTCACACACCATCAGGCTGACAGGCAGCTCTCAAGCAAACTACGTGGTCACACACTATGCTTAATGCCGTTTGAGTGCATTGTCCTGAAGGGCAGGTTGGTGAGCATCCCACACAAACGAAGGCTCCACAGGCGGGTTTCACATGCCACCAACTCCACATTCAGAAACCACTTCAAGCCAAAGCCGTTTTCAGCTAGCCCTAAATACAAAGGCTGTAGACGCAGATATTGCTGTAAGAGCTAATTCCATCAAGCAACACTGCATGTTGCTGAATTGCATATTTAAGAAGAATCAGCCGAGTGGTTCTTGTGGGAGAACAACTCCATTTGGCTCACTGACTTCACACACCATCAGGCTGACACGCAGCTCTCAAGCAAACTACGTGTTCACACACTATGCCTAATGCCGTTTGAGTGCATTGTCCTGAAGGGCATCCCACACAAACGAAGGCTCCACAGGCAGGTTTCACATGCCACCAACTCCACATTCAGAAACCACTTCAGAGCCAAAGCCCTTTTCAGCTAGCCCTAAATACAAAGGCTCTAGACGTAGATGTTGCTGTAAGAGCTAATTCCATCAAGCAACACTGCATGTTGCTGAATTGCATATTGAAGAAGAATCAGCCGAGTGGTTCTTGTGGGAGAACAACTCTATTTGGCTCACTGACTTCACACACCATCAGGCTGACAGGCAGCTCTCAAGCAAACTACGTGTTCACACACTATGCTTAATGCCGTTTGAGTGCATTGTCCTGAAGGGCAGCTTGGTGAGCATCCCACACAAACGAAGGCTCCACAGGCGGGTTTCACATGCCACCAACTTCACATTCAGTAACCACCTCAGCGCCAAAGCCCTTTTCAGCTAGCCCTAAATACAAAGGCTCTAGACGCAGATGTGGCTGTAAGAGCTAATTCCATCAAGCAACACTGCATGTTGCTCAATTGCATATTGAAGAAGAATCAGCCGAGTGGTTCTTGTGGGAGAACAACTCCATTTGGCTCACTGACTTCACACACCATCAGGCTGACAGGCAGCTCTCAAGCAAACTACGTGTTCACACACTATGCTTAATGCCGATTGAGTGCATTGTCCTGAAGGGCAGCTTGGTGAGCATCCCACACAAACGAAGGCTCCACAGGCGGGTTTCACATGCCACCAACTCCACATTCAGAAACCACTTCAGCGCCAAAGCCCTTTTCAGCTAGCCCTAAATACAAAGGCTCTAGACGCAGATGTGGCTGTAAGAGCTAATTCCATCAAGCAACACTACATGTTGCTGCATTGCATATTGAAGAAGAATCAGCCGAGTGTTTCTTGTGGGAGAACAACTGCATTTGGCTCACTGACTTCACACACCATCAGGCTGACAGGCAGCTCTCAAGCAAACTACGTGTTCACACACTATGCTTATTGCCATTTGAGTGCATTGTCCTGAAGGGCAGCTTGGTGAGCATCCCACACAAACGAAGGTTCCACAGGCGGGTTTCACATGCCACCAACTCCACATTCAGAAACCACTTCAGCGCCAAAGCTGTTTTCAGCTAGCCCTAAATACAAAGGCTCTAGACGCAGATGTTGCTGTAAGAGCTAATTCCATCCAGAAACACTGCATGTTGCTGAACAGAAATTTGAAAAAGAATCAGCCGAGTGATTCTTGTGGGAGAACAACTCCATTTGGCTCACTGACTTCACACACCATCAGGCTGACAGGCAGCTCTCAAGCAAACTACGTGTTCACACACTATGCTTAATGCCGTTTGAGTGCATTGTCCTGAAGGGCATCCCACACAAACGAAGGCTCCACAGGCGGGTTTCACATGCCACCAACTCCACATTCAGAAACCACTTCAGCGCCAAAGCCGTTTTCAGCTAGCCCTAAATACAAAGGCTCTAGACGCAGATGTGGCTGTAAGAGCTAATTCCATCAAGCAACACTGCATGTTGCTGAATTGCATATTGAAGAAGAATGAGCCGAGTGGTTCTTGTGGGAGAACAACTCCATTTGGCTCACTGACTTCACACACCATCAGGCTGACAGGCAGCTCTCAAGCAAACTACGTGTTCACACACTATGCTTAATGCCGTTTGAGTGCATTGTCCTGAAGGGCAGTTGGTGAGATCCCACACAAACGAAGGCTCCACAGGCGGGTTTCACATGCCACCAACTCCACATTCAGAAACCACTTCAGCGCCAAAGCCGTTTTCAGCTAGCCCTAAATACAAAGGGTCTAGACGCAGATGTGGCTGTAAGAGCTAATTCCATCAAGCAACACTGCATGTTGCTGAATTGCATATTGAAGAAGAATCAGCCGAGTGGTTCTTGTGGGAGAACAACTCCATTTGGCTCACTGACTTCACACACCATCAGGCTGACAGGCAGCTCTCAAGCAAACTACGTGGTCACACACTATGCTAAATGCCGTTTGAGTGCATTGTCCTGAAGGGCAGGTTGGTGAGCATCCCACACAAACGAAGGCTCCACAGGCGGGTTTCACATGCCACTAACTCCACACTCAGAAACCACTTCAAGCCAAAGCCGTTTTCAGCTAGCCCTAAATACAAAGGCTGTAGACGCAGATATTGCTGTAAGAGCTAATTCCATCAAGCAACACTGCATGTTGCTGAATTGCATATTGAAGAAGAATCAGCCGAGTGGTTCTTGTGGGAGAACAACTCCATTTGGCTCACTGACTTCACACACCATCAGGCTGACACGCAGCTCTCAAGCAAACTACGTGTTCACACACTATGCCTAATGCCGTTTGAGTGCATTGTCCTGAAGGGCATCCCACACAAACGAAGACTCCACAGGCAGGTTTCACATGCCACCAACTCCACATTCAGAAACCACTTCAGAGCCAAAGCCCTTTTCAGCTAGCCCTAAATACAAAGGCTCTAGACGTAGATGTTGCTGTAAGAGCTAATTCCATCAAGCAACACTGCATGTTGCTGAATTGCATATTGAAGAAGAATCAGCCAACTGGTTCTTGTGGGAGAACAACTCTATTTGGCTCACTGACTTCACACACCATCAGGCTGACAGGCAGCTCTCAAGCAAACTACGTGTTCACACACTATGCTTAATGCCGTTTGAGTGCATTGTCCTGAAGGGCAGCTTGGTGAGCATCCCACACAAACGAAGGCTCCACAGGCGGGTTTCACATGCCACCAACTCCACATTCAGTAACCACCTCAGCGCCAAAGCCCTTTTCAGCTAGCCCTAAATACAAAGGCTCTAGACGCAGATGTGGCTGTAAGAGCTAATTCCATCAAGCAACACTGCATGTTGCTCAATTGCATATTGAAGAAGAATGAGCCGAGTGGTTCTTGTGGGAGAACAACTCCATTTGGCTCACTGACTTCACACACCATCAGGCTGACAGGCAGCTCTCAAGCAAACTACGTGTTCACACACTATGCTTAATGCCGATTGAGTGCATTGTCCTGAAGGGCAGCTTGGTGAGCATCCCACACAAACGAAGGCTCCACAGGCGGGTTTCACATGCCACCAACTCCACATTCAGAAACCACTTCAGCGCCAAAGCCCTTTTCAGCTAGCCCTAAATACAAAGGCTCTAGACGCAGATGTGGCTGTAAGAGCTAATTCCATCAAGCAACACTGCATGTTGCTGAATTGCATATTGAAGAAGAATCAGCCGAGTGTTTCTTGTGGGAGAACAACTGCATTTGGCTCACTGACTTCACACACCATCAGGCTGACAGGCAGCTCTCAAGCAAACTACGTGTTCACACACTATGCTTATTGCCATTTGAGTGCATTGTCCTGAAGGGCAGCTTGGTGAGCATCCCACACAAACGAAGGTTCCACAGGCGGGTTTCACATGCCACCAACTCCACATTCAGAAACCACTTCAGCGCCAAAGCTGTTTTCAGCTAGCCCTAAATACAAAGGCTCTAGACGCAGATGTTGCTGTAAGAGCTAATTCCATCCAGAAACACTGCATGTTGCTGAACAGAAATTTGAAAAAGAATCAGCCGAGTGATTCTTGTGGGAGAACAACTCCATTTGGCTCACTGACTTCACACACCATCAGGCTGACAGGCAGCTCTCAAGCAAACTACGTGTTCACACACTATGCTTAATGCCGTTTGAGTGCATTGTCCTGAAGGGCATCCCACACAAACGAAGGCTCCACAGGCAGGTTTCACATGCCACCAACTCCACATTCAGAAACCACTTCAGCGCCAAAGCCGTTTTCAGCTAGCCCTAAATACAAAGGCTCTAGACGCAGATGTGGCTGTAAGAGCTAATTCCATCAAGCAACACTGCATGTTGCTCAATTGCATATTGAAGAAGAATGAGCCGAGTGGTTCTTGTGGGAGAACAACTCCATTTGGCTCACTGACTTCACACACCATCAGGCTGACAGGCAGCTCTCAAGCAAACTACGTGTTCACACACTATGCTTAATGCCGTTTGAGTGCATTGTCCTGAAGGGCAGTTGGTGAGATCCCACACAAACGAAGGCTCCACAGGCGGGTTTCACATGCCACCAACTCCACTTTCAGAAACCACTTCAGCGCCAAAGCCGTTTTCAGCTAGCCCTAAATACAAAGGCTCTAGACGCAGATGTGGCTGTAAGAGCTAATTCCATCAAGCAACACTGCATGTTGCTGAATTGCATATTGAAGAAGAATCAGCCGAGTGGTTCTTGTGGGAGAACAACTCCATTTGGCTCACTGACTTCACACACCATCAGGCTGACAGGCAGCTCTCAAACAAACTACGTGTTCACACACTATGCTTAATGCCGTTTGAGTGCATTGTCCTGAAGGGCAGCTTGGTGAGCATCCCACACAAACGAAGGCTCCACAGGCGGGTTTCACATGCCACCAACTCCACATTCAGAAACCACTTCAGCGCCAAAGCCGTTTTCAGCTAGCCCTAAATACAAAGGCTCTAGACACAGATGTGGCTGTAAGAGCTAATTCCATCAAGCAACACTGCATGTTGCTGAATTGCATATTGAAGAAGAATCAGCTGAGTGGTTCTTGTGGGAGAACAACTCCATTTGGCTCACTGACTTCACACACCAGCAGGCTCACAGGCAGCTCTCAAGCAAACTACGTGTTCACACACTATGCTTAATGCCGTTTGAGTGCATTGTCCTGAAGGGCAGCTTGGTGAGCATCCCACACAAACGAAGTCTCCACAGGCGGGTTTCACATGCCACCAACTCCACATTCAGAAACCACTTCAGCGCCAAAGCCGTTTTCAGCTAGCCCTAAATACAAAGGGTCTAGACGCAGATGTGGCTGTAAGAGCTAATTCCATCAAGCAACACTGCATGTTGCTGAATTGCATATTGAAGAAGAATCAGCCGAGTGGTTCTTGTGGGAGAACAACTCCATTTGGCTCACTGACTTCACACACCAGCAGGCTGACAGGCAGCTCTCAAGCAAACTACGTGTTCACACACTATGCTTAATGCCGTTTGAGTGCATTGTCCTGAAGGGCAGGTTGGTGAGCATCCCACACAAACGAAGGCTCCACAGGTGGGTTTCACATGCCACCAACTCCACATTCAGAAACCACTTCAGCGCCAAAGCCGTTTTCATCTAGCCCTAAATACAAAGGCTCTAGACGCAGATGTTGCTGTAAGAGCTAATTCCATCAAGCAACCCTGCATGTTGCTGAATTGCATATTGAAGAACAATCAGCCGAGTGGTTCTTGTGGGAGAACAACTCCATTTGGCTCACTGACTTCACACACCATCAGGCTGACAGGCAGCTCTCAAGCAAACTACGTGTTCACACACTATGCTTAATGCCGTTTGAGTGCATTGTCCTGAAGGGCAGGTTGGTGAGATCCCACACAAACGAAGGCTCCACAGGCGGGTTTCACATGCCACCAACTCCACATTCAGAAACCACTTCAGCGCCAAAGCCGTTTTCAGCTAGCCCTAAATACAAAGGCTCTAGACGCAGATGTTGCAGTAAGAGCTAATTCCATCAAGCAACACTGCATGTTGCTGAATTGCATATTGAAGAAGAATCAGCCGAGTGGTACTTGTGGGAGAACAACTCCATTTGGCTCACTGACTTCACACACCATCAGGCTTACAGGCAGCTCTCAAGCAAACTACGTGTTCACACACTATGCTTAATGCCGTTTGAGTGCATTGTCCTGAAGGGCAGCTTGGTGAGCAACCCACACAAACGAAGGCTCCACAGGCGGGTTTCACATGCCACCAACTCCACATTCAGAAACCACTTCAGCGCCAAAGCCGTTTTCAGCTAGCCCTAAATACAAAGGCTCTAGACGCAGATGTTGCTGTAAGAGCTAATTCCATCAAGCAACACTGCATGTTGCTGAATTGCATATTGAAGAACAATCAGCCAAGTGGTTCTTGTGGGAGAACAACTCTATTTGGCTCACTGACTTCACACACCATCAGGCTGACAGGCAGCTCTCAAGCAAACTACGTGTTCACACACTATGCTTAATGCAGATTGAGTGCATTGTCCTGAAGGGCAGTTGGTGAGATCCCACACAAACGAAGGCTCCACAGGCGGGTTTCACATGCCACCAACTCCACATTCAGAAACGACTTCAGCGCCAAAGCCGTTTTCAGCTAGCCCTAAATACAAAGGCTCTAGACGCAGACGTGGCTGTAAGAGCTAATTCCATCAAGCAACACTGCATGTTGCTGAATTGCATATTGAAGAAGAATCAGCCGAGTGGTTCTTGTGGGAGAACAACTCCATTTGGCTCACTGACTTCACACACCATCAGGCTGACAGGCAGCTCTCAAACAAACTACGTGTTCACACACTATGCTTAATGCCGTTTGAGTGCATTGTCCTGAAGGGCAGCTTGGTGAGCATCCCACACAAACGAAGGCTCCACAGGCGGGTTTCACATGCCAGCAACTCCACATTCAGAAACCACTTCAGCGCCAAAGCCGTTTTCAGCTAGCCCTAAATACAAAGGCTCTAGACACAGATGTGGCTGTAAGAGCTAATTCCATCAAGCAACACTGCATGTTGCTGAATTGCATATTGAAGAAGAATCAGCCGAGTGGTTCTTGTGGGAGAACAGCTCCATTTGGCTCACTGACTTCACACACCATCAGACTGACAGGCAGCTCTCAAGCAAACTACGTGTTCACACACTATGCTTAATGTCGTTTGAGTGCATTGTCCTGAAGGGCAGTTGGTGAGATCCCACACAAACGAAGGCTCCACAGGCGGGTTTCACATGCCACCAACTCCACATTCAGAAACCACTTCAGCGCCAAAGCCCTTTTCAGCTAGCCCTAAATACAAAGGCTCTAGACGCAGATGTGGCTGTAAGAGCTAATTCCATCAAGCAACACTGCATGTTGCTGAATTGCATATTGAAGAAGAATCAGCCGAGTGGTTCTTGTGGGAGAACAACTCCATTTGGCTCACTGACTTCACACACCAGCAGGCTGACAGGCAGCTCTCAAGCAAACTACGTGTTCACACACTATGCTTAATGCCGTTTGAGTGCATTGTCCTGAAGGGCAGGTTGGTGAGGTCCCACACAAATGAAGGCTCCACAGGCGGGTTTCACATGCCACCAACTCCACATTCAGAAACCACTTCAGCGCCAAAGCCGTTTTCAGCTAGCCCTAAATACAAAGGCTCTAGACGCAGATGTGGCTGTAAGAGCTAATTCCATCAAGCAACACTGCATGTTGCTGAATTGCATATTGAAGAAGAATCAGCCGAGTGGTTCTTGTGGGAGAACAGCTCCATTTGGCTCACTGACTTCACACACCATCAGGCTGACAGGCAGCTCTCAAGCAAACTACGTGTTCACACACTATGCTTAATGCCGTTTGAGTGCATTGTCCTGAAGGGCAGTTGGTGAGATCCCACACAAACGAAGGCTCCACAGGCGGGTTTCACATGCCACCAACTCCACATTCAGAAACCACTTCAGCGCCAAAGCCCTTTTCAGCTAGCCCTAAATACAAAGGCTCTAGACGCAGATGTTGCAGTAAGAGCTAATTCCATCAAGCAACACTGCATGTTGCTGAATTGCATATTGAAGAAGAATCAGCCGAGTGGTTCTTGTGGGAGAACAACTCCATTTGGCTCACTGACTTCACACACCAGCAGGCTGACAGGCAGCTCTCAAGCAAACTACGTGTTCACACACTATGCTTAATGCCGTTTGAGTGCATTGTCCTGAAGGGCAGGTTGGTGAGGTCCCACACAAATGAAGGCTCCACAGGCGGGTTTCACATGCCACCAACTCCACATTCAGAAACCACTTCAGCGCCAAAGCCCTTTTCAGCTAGCCCTAAATACAAAGGCTCTAGACGCAGATGTGGCTGTAAGAGCTAATTCCATCAAGCAACACTGCATGTTGCTGAATTGCATATTGAAGAAGAATCAGCCGAGTGGTTCTTGTGGGAGAACAGCTCCATTTGGCTCACTGACTTCACACACCATCAGGCTGACAGGCAGCTCTCAAGCAAACTACGTGTTCACACACTATGCTTAATGCCGTTTGAGTGCATTGTCCTGAAGGGCAGTTGGTGAGATCCCACACAAACGAAGGCTCCACAGGCGGGTTTCACATGCCACCAACTCCACATTCAGAAACCACTTCAGCGCCAAAGCCGTTTTCAGCTAGCCCTAAATACAAAGGCTCTAGACGCAGATGTTGCAGTAAGAGCTAATTCCATCAAGCAACACTGCATGTTGCTGAATTGCATATTGAAGAAGAATCAGCCGAGTGGTTCTTGTGGGAGAACAACTCCATTTGGCTCACTGACTTCACACACCATCAGGCTTACAGGCAGCTCTCAAGCAAACTACGTGGTCACACACTATGCTTAATGCCGTTTGAGTGCATTGTCCTGAAGGGCAGCTTGGTGAGCAACCCACACAAACGAAGGCTCCACAGGCGGGTTTCACATGCCACCAACTCCACATTCAGAAACCACTTCAGCGCCAAAGCCGTTTTCAGCTAGCCCTAAATACAAAGGCTCTAGACGCAGATGTGGCTGTAAGAGCTAATTCCATCAAGCAACACTGCATGTTGCTGAATTGCATATTGAAGAAGAATCAGCCGAGTGGTTCTTGTGGGAGAACAACTCCATTTGGCTCACTGACTTCACACACCAGCAGGCTGACAGGCAGCTCTCAAGCAAACTACGTGTTCACACACTATGCTTAATGCCGTTTGAGTGCATTGTCCTGAAGGGCAGGTTGGTGAGCATCCAACACAAACGAAGTCTCCACAGGCGGGTTTCACATGCCACCAACTCCACATTCAGAAACCACTTCAGCGCCAAAGCCGTTTTCAGCTAGCCCTAAATACAAAGGGTCTAGACGCAGATGTGGCTGTAAGAGCTAATTCCATCAAGCAACACTGCATGTTGCTGAATTGCATATTGAAGAAGAATCAGCCGAGTGGTTCTTGTGGGAGAACAACTCCACTTGGCTCACTGACTTCACACACCAGCATTCTGAGAGGCAGCTCTCAAGCAAACTACGTGTTCACACACTATGCTTAATGCCGTTTGAGTGCATTGTCCTGAAGGGCAGGTTGGTGAGATCCCACACAAACGAAGGCTCCACAGGCGGGTTTCACATGCCACCAACTCCACATTCAGAAACCACTTCAGCGCCAAAGCCGTTTTAAGCTAGCCCTAAATACAAAGGCTCCAGACACAGATGTTGCAGTAAGAGCTAATTCCATCAAGCAACACTGCATGTTGCTGAATTGCATATTGAAGAAGAATCAGCCGAGTGGTTCTTGTGGGAGAACAACTCCATTTGGCTCACTGACTTCACACACCATCAGGCTGACACGCAGCTCTCAAGCAAACTACGTGTTCACACCCTATGCTTAATGCCGATTGAGTGCATTGTCCTGAAGGGCAGGTTGG
Source organism: Ochotona princeps (assembly GCF_030435755.1). Classification (NCBI taxonomy): domain Eukaryota; kingdom Metazoa; phylum Chordata; class Mammalia; order Lagomorpha; family Ochotonidae; genus Ochotona; species Ochotona princeps. The sequence continues at coordinate 37,005,748 of NC_080847.1, forward strand.
TGAGCATCCCACACAAATGAAGGCTCCACAGGCGGGTTTCACATGCCACCAACTCCACATTCAGAAACCACTTCAGCGCCAAAGCCGTTTTCAGCTAGCCCTAAATACAAAGGCTCTAGACGCAGATCTTGTTGTAAGAGCTAATTCCATCAAGCAACACTGCATGTTGCTGAATTGCATATTGAAGAAGAATCAGCCGAGTGGTTCTTGTGGGAGAACAACTCCATTTGGCTCACTGACTTCACACACCATCAGTCTGACAAGCAGCTCTCAAGCAAACTACGTGTTCACACACTATGCTTAATGCCGATTGAGTGCATTGTCCTGAAGGGCAGCTTGGTGAGCATCCCACACAAACGAAGGCTCCACAGGCGGGTTTCACATGCCACCAACTCCACATTCAGAAACCACTTCAGCGCCAAAGCCCTTTTCAGCTAGCCCTAAATACAAAGGCCCTAGACGCAGATGTGGCTGTAAGAGCTAATTCCATCAAGCAACACTGCATGTTGCTGAATTGCATATTGAAGAAGCATCAGCCGAGTGGTTCTTGTGGGAGAACAACTCCATTTGGCTCACTGACTTCACATACCATCAGGCTGACAGGCAGCTCTCAAGCAAACTACGTGTTCACACACTATGCTTAATGCCGTTTGAGTGCATTGTCCTGAAGGGCAGGTTGGTGAGCATCCCACACAAACGAAGGCTCCACAGGCGGGTTTCACATGCCACCAATTCCACATTCAGAAACCACTTCAGCGCCAAAGCCGTTTTCAGCTAGCCCTAAATACAAAGGCTCTAGACGCAGATGTGGCTGTAAGAGCTAATTCCATCAAGCAACACTGCATGTTGCTGAATTGCATATTGAAGAAGAATCAGCCGAGTGGTTCTTGTGGGAGAACAACTCCATTTGGCTAACTGACTTAACACACCATCAGGCTGACAGGCAGCTCTCAAGCAAACTACGTGTTCACACACTATGCTTAATGCCGTTTGAGTGCATTGTCCTGAAGGGCAGCTTGGTGAGCATCCCACACAAACGAAGGCTCCACAGGCGGGTTTCACATGCCACCAACTCCACATTCAGAAACCACTCCAGCGCCAAAGCCGTTTTCAGCTAGCCCTAAATACAAAGGCTCTAGACGCAGATGTTGCAGTAAGAGCTAATTCCATCAAGCAACACTGCATGTTGCTGAATTGCATATTGAAGAAGAATCAGCCGAGTGGTTCTTGTGGGAGAACAACTCCATTTGGCTCACTGACTTCACACACCATCAGGCTGACAGGCAGCTCTCAAGCAAACTACGTGTTCACACACTATGCTTAATGCCGTTTGAGTGCATTGTCCTGAAGGGCATCTTGGTGAGCATCCCACACAAACGAAGGCTCCACAGGCGGGTTTCACATGCCACCCACTCCACATTCAGAAACCACTTCAGCGCCAAAGCCGTTTTCATCTAGCCCTAAATACAAAGGCTCTAGACGCAGATGTGGCTGTAAGAGCTAATTCCATCAAGCAACACTGCATGTTGCTGAATTGCATATTGAAGAAGAATCAGCCGAGTGGTTCTTGTGGGAGAACAACTCCATTTGGCTCACTGACTTCACACACCAGCAGGCTGACAGGCAGCTCTCAAGCAAACTACGTGTTCACACACTATGCTTAATGCCGTTTGAGTGCATTGTCCTGAAGGGCAGGTTGGTGAGCATCCCACACAAACGAAGTCTCCACAGGCGGGTTTCACATGCCACCAACTGCACATTCAGAAACCACTTCAGCGCCAAAGCCGTTTTCAGCTAGCCCTAAATACAAAGGCTCTAGACGCAGATGTGGCTGTAAGAGCTAATTCCATCAAGCAACACTGCATGTTGCTGAATTGCATATTGAAGAAGAATCAGCCGAGTGGTTCTTGTGGGAGAACAACTCCATTTGGCTCACTGACTTCACACACCATCAGGCTGACAGGCAGCTCTCAAGCAAACTACGTGTTCACACACTATGCTTAATGCCGTTTGAGTGCATTGTCCTGACGGGCAGGTTGGTGAGCATCCCACACAAACGAAGTCTCCACAGGCGGGTTTCACATGCCACCAACTCCACATTCAGAAACCACTTCAGCGCCAAAGCCGTTTTCAACTAGCCCTAAATACAAAGGGTCTAGACGCAGATGTGGCTGTAAGAGCTAATTCCATCAAGCAACACTGCATGTTGCTGAATTGCATATTGAAGAACAATCAGCCGAGTGGTTCTTGTGGGAGAACAACTCCATTTGGCTCACTGACTTCACACACCATCAGGCTGACAGGCAGCTCTCAAGCAAACTACGTGTACACACTATGCTTAATGCCGTTTGAGTGCATTGTCCTGAAGGGCAGGTTGGTGAGCATCCCACACAAACGAAGGCTCCACAGGTGGGTTTCACATGCCACCAACTCCACATTCAGAAACCACTTCAGCGCCAAAGCCGTTTTCATCTAGCCCTAAATACAAAGGCTCTAGACGCAGATGTTGCAGTAAGAGCTAATTCCATCAAGCAACACTGCATGTTGCTGAATTGCATATTGAAGAAGAATCAGCCGAGTGGTTCTTGTGGGAGAACAACTCCATTTGGCTCACTGACTTCACACACCATCAGGCTGACAGGCAGCTCTCAAGCAAACTACGTGTTCACACACTATGCTTAATGCCGTTTGAGTGCATTGTCCTGAAGGGCAGGTTGGTGAGATCCCACACAAACGAAGGCTCCACAGGCGGGTTTCACATGCCACCAACTCCACATTCAGAAACCACTTCAGCGCCAAAGCCCTTTTCAGCTAGCCCTAAATACAAAGGCTCTAGAGGCAGATGTTGCAGTAAGAGCTAATTCCATCAAGCAACACTGCATGTTGCTGAATTGCATATTGAAGAAGAATCAGCCGAGTGGTTCTTGTGGGAGAACAACTCCATTTGGCTCACTGACTTCACACACCATCAGGCTGACACGCAGCTCTCAAGCAAACTACGTGTTCACACCCTATGCTTAATGCCGATTGAGTGCATTGTCCTGAAGGGCAGCTTGGTGAGCATCCCACACAAACGAAGGCTCCACAGGCGGGTTTCACATGCCAGCAACTCCACATTCAGAAACCACTTCAGCGCCATAGCCGTTTTCAGCTAGCCCTAAATACAAAGGCTCTAGACGCAGATGTGGCTGTAAGAGCTAATTCCATCAAGCAACACTGCATGTTGCTGAATTGCATATTGAAGAAGAATCAGCCGAGTGGTTCTTGTGGGAGAACAACTCCATTTGGCTCACTGACTTCACACACCATCAGGCTGACAGGCAGCTCTCAAGCAAACTACGTGTTCACACACTATGCTTAATGCCGTTTGAGTGCATTGTCCTGAAGGGCAGTTGGTGAGATCCCACACAAATGAAGGCTCCACAGGCGGGTTTCACATGCCACCAACTCCACATTCAGAAACCACTTCAGCGCCAAAGCCGTTTTCAGCTAGCCCTAAATACAAAGGCTCTAGACGCAGATGTTGCTGTAAGAGCTAATTCCATCAAGCAACACTGCATGTTGCTGAATTGCATATTGAAGAAGAATCAGCCGAGTGGTTCTTGTGGGAGAACAACTCCATTTGGCTCACTGACTTCACACACCAGCAGGCTGACAGGCAGCTCTCAAGCAAACTACGTGTTCACACACTATGCTTAATGCCGTTTGAGTGCATTGTCCTGAAGGGCAGGTTGGTGAAGTCCCACACAAATGAAGGCTCCACAGGCGGGTTTCACATGCCACCAACTCCACATTCAGAAACCACTTCAGCGCCAAAGCCGTTTTCAGCTAGCCCTAAATACAAAGGCTCTAGACGCAGATGTGGCTGTAAGAGCTAATTCCATCAAGCAACACTGCATGTTGCTGAATTGCATATTGAAGAAGAATCAGCCGAGTGGTTCTTGTGGGAGAACAGCTCCATTTGGCTCACTGACTTCACACACCATCAGGCTGACAGGCAGCTCTCAAGCAAGCTACGTGTTCACACACTATGCTTAATGCCGTTTGAGTGCATTGTCCTGAAGGGCAGTTGGTGAGATCCCACACAAACGAAGGCTCCACAGGCGGGTTTCACATGCCACCAACTCCACATTCAGAAACCACTTCAGCGCCAAAGCCGTTTTCAGCTAGCCCTAAATACAAAGGCTCTAGACGCAGATGTTGCAGTAAGAGCTAATTCCATCAAGCAACACTGCATGTTGCTGAATTGCATATTGAAGAAGAATCAGCCGAGTGGTTCTTGTGGGAGAACAACTCCATTTGGCTCACTGACTTCACACACCATCAGGCTTACAGGCAGCTCTCAAGCAAACTACGTGTTCACACACTATGCTTAATGTTGTTTGAGTGCATTGTCCTGAAGGGCAGGTTGGTGAGATCCCACACAAACGAAGGCTCCACAGGCGGGTTTCACATGCCACCAACTCCACATTCAGAAACCACTTCAGCGCCAAAGCCGTTTTAAGCTAGCCCTAAATACAAAGGCTCTAGACGCAGATGTTGCAGTAAGAGCTAATTCCATCAAGCAACACTGCATGTTGCTGAATTGCATATTGAAGAAGAATCAGCCGAGTGGTTCTTGTGGGAGAACAACTCCATTTGGCTCACTGACTTCACACACCATCAGGCTGACACGCAGCTCTCAAGCAAACTACGTGTTCACACCCTATGCTTAATGCCGATTGAGTGCATTGTCCTGAAGGGCAGCTTGGTGAGCATCCCACACAAATGAAGGCTCCACAGGCGGGTTTCACATGCCACCAACTCCACATTCAGAAACCACTTCAGCGCCAAAGCCCTTTTCAGCTAGCCCTAAATACAAAGGCTCTAGACGCAGATGTGGCTGTAAGAGCTAATTCCATCAAGCAACACTGCATGTTGCTGAATTGCATATTGAAGAAGAATCAGCCGAGTGGTTCTTGTGGGAGAACAACTCCATTTGGCTCACTGACTTCACACACCATCAGGCTGACAGGCAGCTCTCAAGCAAACTACGTGTTCACACACTATGCTTAATGCCGATTGAGTGCATTGTCCTGAAGGGCAGCTTGGTGAGCATCCCACACAAACGAAGGCTCCACAGGCGGGTTTCACATGCCACCAACTCCACATTCAGAAATCACTTCAGCGCCAAAGCCCTTTTCAGCTAGCCCTAAATACAAAGGCCCTAGACGCAGATGTGGCTGTAAGAGCTAATTCCATCAAGCAACACTGCATGTTGCTGAATTGCATATTGAAGAAGCATCAGCCGAGTGGTTCTTGTGGGAGAACAACTCCATTTGGCTCACTGACTTCACATACCATCAGGCTGACAGGCAGCTCTCAAGCAAACTACGTGTTCACACACTATGCTTAATGCCGTTTGAGTGCATTGTCCTGAAGGGCAGGTTGGTGAGCATCCCACACAAACGAAGGCTCCACAGGCGGGTTTCACATGCCACCAATTCCACATTCAGAAACCACTTCAGCGCCAAAGCCGTTTTCAGCTAGCCCTAAATACAAAGGCTCTAGACGCAGATGTGGCTGTAAGAGCTAATTCCATCAAGCAACACTGCATGTTGCTGAATTGCATATTGAAGAAGAATCAGCCGAGTGGTTCTTGTGGGAGAACAACTCCATTTGGCTAACTGACTTAACACACCATCAGGCTGACAGGCAGCTCTCAAGCAAACTACGTGTTCACACACTATGCTTAATGCCGATTGAGTGCATTGTCCTGAAGGGCAGCTTGGTGAGCATCCCACACAAACGAAGGCTCCACAGGCGGGTTTCACATGCCACCAACTCCACATTCAGAAACCACTTCAGCGCCAAAGCCCTTTTCAGCTAGCCCTCAATACAAAGGCTCTAGAAGCAGATGTGGTTGTAAGAGCTAATTCCATCAAGCTACACTGCATGTTGCTGAATTACATATTGAAGAAGAATCAGCCGAGTGGTTCTTGTGGGAGAACAGCTCCATTTGGCTCACTGACTTCACACACCAGCAGGCTGACAGGCAGCTCTCAAGCAAACTACGTGTTCACACACTATGCTTAATACCGTTTGAGTGCATTGTCCTGAAGGGCAGTTGGTGAGATCCCACACAAACGAAGGCTCCACAAGCGGGTTTCACATGCCACCAACTCCACATTCAGAAACCACTTCAGCGCCAAAGCTGTTTTCAGCTAGCCCTAAATACAAAGGCTCTAGACGCAGATGTTGCTGTAAGAGCTAATTCCATCAAGCAACACTGCATGTTGCTGAATTGCATATTGAAGAAGAATCAGCCGAGTGGTTCTTGTGGGAGAACAGCTCCATTTGGCTCACTGACTTCACACACCATCAGGCTGACAGGCAGCTCTCAAGCAAACTACGTGTTCACACACTATGCTTAATGCCGTTTGAGTGCATTGTCCTGAAGGGCAGGCTGGTGAGATCCCACACAAACGAAGGCTCCACAGGCGGGTTTCACATGCCACCAACTCCACATTCAGAAACCACTCCAGCGCCAAAGCCGTTTTCAGCTAGCCCTAAATACAAAGGCTCTAGACGCAGATGTTTCAGTAAGAGCTAATTCCATCAAGCAACACTGCATGTTGCTGAATTGCATATTGAAGAAGAATCAGCCGAGTGGTTCTTGTGGGAGAACAACTCCATTTGGCTCACTGACTTCACACACCATCAGGCTGACAGGCAGCTCTCAAGCAAACTACGTGTTCACACACTATGCTTAATGCCGTTTGAGTGCATTGTCCTGAAGGGCAGCTTGGTGAGCATCCCACACAAACGAAGGCTCCACAGGCGGGTTTCACATGCCACCCACTCCACATTCAGAAACCACTTCAGCGCCAAAGCCGTTTTCAGCTAGCCCTAAATACAAAGGCTCTAGACGCAGATGTGGCTGTAAGAGCTAATTCCATCAAGCAACACTGCATGTTGCTGAATTGCATATTGAAGAAGAATCAGCCGAGTGGTTCTTGTGGGAGAACAACTCCATTTGGCTCACTGACTTCACACACCAGCAGGCTGACAGGCAGCTCTCAAGCAAACTACGTGTTCACACACTATGCTTAATGCCGTTTGAGTACATTGTCCTGAAGGGCAGGTTGGTGAGCATCCCACACAAACGAAGTCTCCACAGGCGGGTTTCACATGAAACCAACTGCACATTCAGAAACCACTTCAGCGCCAAAGCCGTTTTCAGCTAGCCCTAAATACAAAGGCTCTAGACGCAGATGTGGCTGTAAGAGCTAATTCCATCAAGCAACACTGCATGTTGCTGAATTGCATATTGAAGAAGAATCAGCCGAGTGGTTCTTGTGGGAGAACAACTCCATTTGGCTCACTGACTTCACACACCAGCAGGCTGACAGGCAGCTCTCAAGCAAACTACGTGTTCACACACTATGCTTAATGCCGTTTGAGTGCATTGTCCTGAAGGGCAGGTTGGTGAGCATCCCACACAAACGAAGGCTCCACAGGTGGGTTTCACATGCCACCAACTCCACATTCAGAAACCACTTCAGCGCCAAAGCCGTTTTCAGCTAGCCCTAAATACAAAGGCTCTAGACGCAGATGTTGCTGTAAGAGCTAATTCCATCAAGCAACACTGCATGTTGCTGAATTGCATATTGAAGAAGAATCAGCCGAGTGGTTCTTGTGGGAGAACAACTCCATTTGGCTCACTGACTTCACACAGCATCAGTCTGACAGGCAGCTCTCAAGCAAACTACGTGTTCACACACTATGCTTAATGCCATTTGAGTGCATTGTCCTGAAGGGCAGGTTGGTGAGATCCCACACAAACGAAGGCTCCACAGGCGGGTTTCACATGCCACCAACTCCACATTCAGAAACCACTTCAGCGCCAAAGCCGTTTTCAGCTAGCCCTAAATACAAAGGCTCTAGACGCAGATGTTGCAGTAAGAGCTAATTCCATCAAGCAACACTGCATGTTGCTGAATTGCATATTGAAGAAGAATCAGCCGAGTGGTTCTTGTGGGAGAACAACTCCATTTGGCTCACTGACTTCACACACCATCAGGCTGACACGCAGCTCTCAAGCAAACTACGTGTTCACACCCTATGCTTAATGCCGATTGAGTGCATTGTCCTGAAGGGCAGGTTGGTGAGCATCCCACACAAACGAAGGCTCCACATGCGGGTTTCACATGCCACCAACTCCACATTCAGAAACCACTTCAGCGCCAAAGCCCTTTTCAGCTAGCCCTAAATACAAAGGCTCTAGACGCAGATCTTGTTGTAAGAGCTAATTCCATCAAGCAACACTGCATGTTGCTGAATTGCATATTGAAGAAGAATCAGCCGAGTGGTTCTTGTGGGAGAACAACTCCATTTGGCTCACTGACTTCACACACCATCAGGCTGACAGGCAGCTCTCAAGCAAACTACGTGTTCACACACTATGCTTAATGCCGTTTGAGTGCATTGTCCTGAAGGGCAGCTTGGTGAGCATCCCACACAAACGAAGGCTCCACAGGCGGGTTTCACATGCCACCAACTCCACATTCAGAAACCACTTCAGCGCCAAAGCCGTTTTCAGCTAGCCCTAAATACAAAGGCTCTAGACGCAGATGTTGCAGTAAGAGCTAATTCCATCAAGCAACACTGCATGTTGCTGAATTGCATATTGAAGAAGAATCAGCCGAGTGGTTCTTGTGGGAGAACAACTCCATTTGGCTCACTGACTTCACATACCATCAGGCTGACAGGCAGCTCTCAAGCAAACTACGTGTTCACACACTATGCTTAATGCCGTTTGAGTGCATTGTCCTGAAGGGCAGGTTGGTGAGCATCCCACACAAACGAAGGCTCCACAGGTGGGTTTCACATGCCACCAACTCCACATTCAGAAACCACTTCAGCGCCAAAGCCCTTTTCAGCTAGCCCTAAATACAAAGGCTCTAGACGCAGATGTTGCTGTAAGAGCTAATTCCATCAAGCAACACTGCATGTTGCTGAATTGCATATTGAAGAAGAATCAGCCGAGTGGTTCTTGTGGGAGAACAACTCCATTTGGCTCACTGACTTCACACAGCATCAGTCTGACAGGCAGCTCTCAAGCAAACTACGTGTTCACACACTATGCTTAATGCCATTTGAGTGCATTGTCCTGAAGGGCAGGTTGGTGAGATCCCACACAAACGAAGGCTCCACAGGCGGGTTTCACATGCCACCAACTCCACATTCAGAAACCACTTCAGCGCCAAAGCCGTTTTCAGCTAGCCCTAAATACAAAGGCTCTAGACGCAGATGTTGCAGTAAGAGCTAATTCCATCAAGCAACACTGCATGTTGCTGAATTGCATATTGAAGAAGAATCAGCCGAGTGGTTCTTGTGGGAGAACAACTCCATTTGGCTCACTGACTTCACACACCATCAGGCTGACACGCAGCTCTCAAGCAAACTACGTGTTCACACCCTATGCTTAATGCCGATTGAGTGCATTGTCCTGAAGGGCAGGTTGGTGAGCATCCCACACAAACGAAGGCTCCACATGCGGGTTTCACATGCCACCAACTCCACATTCAGAAACCACTTCAGCGCCAAAGCCCTTTTCAGCTAGCCCTAAATACAAAGGCTCTAGACGCAGATCTTGTTGTAAGAGCTAATTCCATCAAGCAACACTGCATGTTGCTGAATTGCATATTGAAGAAGAATCAGCCGAGTGGTTCTTGTGGGAGAACAACTCCATTTGGCTCACTGACTTCACACACCATCAGGCTGACAGGCAGCTCTCAAGCAAACTACGTGTTCACACACTATGCTTAATGCCGATTGAGTGCATTGTCCTGAAGGGCAGCTTGGTGAGCATCCCACACAAACGAAGGCTCCACAGGCGGGTTTCACATGCCACCAACTCCACATTCAGAAACCACTTCAGCGCCAAAGCCGTTTTCAGCTAGCCCTAAATACAAAGGCTCTAGACGCAGATGTTGCAGTAAGAGCTAATTCCATCAAGCAACACTGCATGTTGCTGAATTGCATATTGAAGAAGAATCAGCCGAGTGGTTCTTGTGGGAGAACAACTCCATTTGGCTCACTGACTTCACATACCATCAGGCTGACAGGCAGCTCTCAAGCAAACTACGTGTTCACACACTATGCTTAATGCCGTTTGAGTGCATTGTCCTGAAGGGCAGGTTGGTGAGCATCCCACAAAAACGAAGGCTCCACAGGCGGGTTTCACATGCCACCAATTCCACATTCAGAAACCACTTCAGCGCCAAAGCCGTTTTCAGCTAGCCCTAAATACAAAGGCTCTAGACGCAGATGTGGCTGTAAGAGCTAATTCCATCAAGCAACACTGCATGTTGCTGAATTGCATATTGAAGAAGAATCAGCTGAGTGGTTCTTGTGGGAGAACAACTCCATTTGGCTAACTGACATAACACACCATCAGGCTGACAGGCAGCTCTCAAGCAAACTACGTGTTCACACACTATGCTTAATGCCGATTGAGTGCATTGTCCTGAAGGGCAGCTTGGTGAGCATCCCACACAAACGAAGGCTCCACAGGCGGGTTTCACATGCCACCAGCTCCAAATTCAGAAACCACTTCAGCGCCAAAGCCCTTTTCAGCTAGCCCTAAATACAAAGGCTCTAGAAGCAGATGTGGCTGTAAGAGCTAATTCCATCAAGCAACACTGCATGTTGATGAATTACATATTGAAGAAGAATCAGCCGAGTGGTTCTTGTGGGAGAACAGCTCCATTTGGCTCACTGACTTCACACACCAGCAGGCTGACAGGCAGCTCCCAAGCAAACTACGTGTTCACACACTATGCTTAATACCGTTTGAGTGCATTGTCCTGAAGGGCAGCTTGGTGAGATCCCACACAAACGAAGGCTCCACAGGCGGGTTTCACATGCCACCAACTCCACATTCAGAAACCACTTCAGCGCCAAAGCCCTTTTCAGCTAGCCCTAAATACAAAGGCTCTAGACGCAGATGTGGCTGTAAGAGCTAATTCCATCAAGCAACACTGCATGTTGCTGAATTGCATATTGAAGAAGAATCAGCCGAGTGGTTCTTGTGGGAGAACAACTCCATTTGGCTCACTGACTTCACACACCAGCAGGCTGACAGGCAGCTCTCAAGCAAACTACGTGTTCACACACTATGCTTAATGCCGTTTGAGTGCATTGTCCTGAAGGGCAGTTGGTGAGATCCCACACAAACGAAGGCTCCACAGGCGGGTTTCACATGCCACCAACTCCACATTCAGAAACCACTTCAGCGCCAAAGCCCTTTTCAGCTAGCCCTAAATACAAAGGCTCTAGACGCAGATGTGGCTGTAAGAGCTAATTCCATCAAGCAACACTGCATGTTGCTGAATTGCATATTGAAGAAGAATCAGCCGAGTGGTTCTTGTGGGAGAACAACTCCATTTGGCTCACTGACTTCACACACCAGCAGGCTGACAGGCAGCTCTCAAGCAAACTACGTGTTCACACACTATGCTTAATGCCGTTTGAGTGCATTGTCCTGAAGGGCAGGTTGGTGAGATCCCACACAAACGAAGACTCCACAAGCGGGTTTCACATGCCACCAACTCCACATTCAGAAACCACTTCAGCGCCAAAGCCCTTTTCAGCTAGCCCTAAATACAAAGGCTCTAGACGCAGATGTTGCTGTAAGAGCTAATTCCATCAAGCAACACTGCATGTTGCTGAATTGCATATTGAAGAAGAATCAGCCGAGTGGTTCTTGTGGGAGAACAGCTCCATTTGGCTCACTGACTTCACACACCATCAGGCTGACAGGCAGCTCTCAAGCAAACTACGTGTTCACACACTATGCTTAATGCCGTTTGAGTGCATTGTCCTGAAGGGCAGTTGGTGAGATCCCACACAAACGAAGGCTCCACAGGCGGGTTTCACATGCCACCAACTCCACATTCAGAAACCACTTCAGCGCCAAAGCCGTTTTCAGCTAGCCCTAAATACAAAGGCTCTAGAAGCAGATGTGGCTGTAAGAGCTAATTCCATCAAGCAACACTGCATGTTGCTGAATTGCATATTGAAGAAGAATCAGCCGAGTGGTTCTTGTGGGAGAACAACTCCATTTGGCTCACTGACTTCACACACCAGCAGGCTCACAGGCAGCTCTCAAGCAAACTACGTGTTCACACACTATGCTTAATACCGTGTGAGTGCATTGTGCTGAAGGGCAGGTTGGTGAGCATCCCACACAAACGAAGGCTCCACAGGCGGGTTTCACATGCCACCAACTCCACATTCAGAAACCACTTCAGCGCCAAAGCCCTTTTCAGCTAGCCCTAAATACAAAGGCTCTAGACGCAGATGTTGCTGTAAGAGCTAATTCCATCAAGCAACACTGCATGTTGCTGAATTGCATATTGAAGAAGAATCAGCCGAGTGGTTCTTGTGGGAGAACAACTCCATTTGGCTCACTGACTTGACACAGCATCAGGCTGACAGGCAGCTCTCAAGCAAACTACGTGTTCACACACTATGCTTAATGCCGTTTGAGTGCATTGTCCTGAAGGGCAGGTTGGTGAGCATCCCACACAAACGAAGTCTCCACAGGCGGGTTTCACATGCCACCAACTCCACATTCAGAAACCACTTCAGCGCCAAAGCCGTTTTCAGCTAGCCCTAAATACAAAGGCTCTAGACGCAGATGTTGCAGTAAGAGCTAATTCCATCAAGCAACACTGCATGTTGCTGAATTGCATATTGAAGAAGAATCAGCTGAGTGGTTCTTGTGGGAGAACAACTCCATTTGGCTCACTGACTTCACACACCAGCAGGCTGACAGGCAGCTCTCAAGCAAACTACGTGTTCACACACTATGCTTAATGCCGTTTGAGTGCATTGTCCTGAAGGGCAGGTTGGTGAGCATCCCACACAAACGAAGGCTCCACAAGCGGGTTTCACATGCCACCAACTCCACATTCAGAAACCACTTCAGCGCCAAAGCCGTTTTCAGCTAGCCCTAAATACAAAGGCTCTAGACGCAGATGTTGCTGTAAGAGCTAATTCCATCAAGCAACACTGCATGTTGCTGAATTGCATATTGAAGAAGAATCAGCCGAGTGGTTCTTGTGGGAGAACAACTCCATTTGGCTCACTGACTTGACACACCATCAGGCTGACAGGCAGCTCTCAAGCAAACTACGTGTTCACACACTATGCTTAATGCCGTTTGAGTGCATTGTCCTGAAGGGCAGGTTGGTGAGATCCCACACAAACGAAGGCTCCACAGGCGGGTTTCACATGCCACCAACTCCACATTCAGAAACCACTTCAGCGCCAAAGCCGTTTTCAGCTAGCCCTAAATACAAAGGCTCTAGACGCAGATGTTGCAGGAAGAGCTAATTCCATCAAGCAACACTGCATGTTGCTGAATTGCATATTGAAGAATAATCAGCCGAGTGGTTCTTGTGGGAGAACAGCTCCATTTGGCTCACTGACTTCACACACCAGCAGGCTGACAGGCAGCTCTCAAGCAAACTACGTGTTCACACACTATGCTTAATGCCGTTTGAGTGCATTGTCCTGAAGGGCAGCTTGGTGAGCATCCCACACAAACGAAGGCTCCACAGACGGGTTTCACATGCCACCAACTCCACATTCAGAAACGACTTCAGCGCCAAAGCCGTTTTCAGCTAGCCCTAAATACAAAGGCTCTTGACGCAGATGTGGCTGTAAGAGCTAATTCCATCAAGCAACACTGCATGTTGCTGAATTGCATATTGAAGAAGAATCAGCCGAGTGGTTCTTGTGGGAGAACAACTCCATTTGGCTCACTGACTTCACACACCAGCAGGCTGACAGGCAGCTCTCAAGCAAACTACGTGTTCACACACTATGCTTAATGCCGTTTGAGTGCATTGTCCTGAAGGGCAGGTTGGTGAGCATCCCACACAAACGAAGGCTCCACAGGCGGGTTTCACATGCCACCAACTCCACATTCAGAAACCACTTCAGCGCCAAAGCCGTTTTCAGCTAGCCCTAAATACAAAGGCTCTAGACGCAGATGTTGCTGTAAGAGCTAATTCCATCAAGCAACACTGCATGTTGCTGAATTGCATATTGAAGAAGAATCAGCCGAGTGGTTCTTGTGGGAGAACAACTCCATTTGGCTCACTGACATCACACACCAGCAGGCTGACAGGCAGCTCTCAAGCAAACTACGTGTTCACACACTATGCTTAATGCCGTTTGAGTGCATTGTCCTGAAGGGCAGGTTGGTGAGCATCCCACACAAACGAAGGCTCCACAGGCGGGTTTCACATGCCACCAACTCCACATTCAGAAACCACTTCAGCGCCAAAGCCGTTTTCAGCTAGCCCTAAATACAAAGGCTCTAGACGCAGATGTTGCAGTAAGATCTAATTCCATCAAGCAACACTGCATGTTGCTGAATTGCATATTGAAGAAGAATCAGCCGAGTGGTTCTTGTGGGAGAACAACTCCATTTGGCTCACTGACTTCACACACCAGCAGGCTGACAGGCAGCTCTCAAGCAAACTACGTGTTCACACACTAGGCTTAATGCCGTTTGAGTGCATTGTCCTGAAGGGCAGGTTGGTGAGCATCCCACACAAACGAAGGCTCCACAGGCGGGTTTCACATGCCACCAACTCCACATTCAGAAACCACTTCAGCGCCAAAGCCCTTTTCAGCTAGCCCTAAATACAAAGGCTCTAGACGCAGATGTTGCTGTAAGAGCTAATTCCATCAAGCAACACTGCATGTTGCTGAATTGCATGTTGAAGAAGAATCAGCCGAGTGGTTCTTGTGGGAGAACAACTCCATTTGGCTCACTGACTTCACACACCAGCAGGCTGACAGGCAGCTCTCAAGCAAACTACGTGTTCACACACTATGCTTAATGCCGTTTGAGTGCATTGTCCTGAAGGGCAGGTTGGTGAGCATCCCACACAAACGAAGGCTCCACAGGCGGGTTTCACATGCCACCAACTCCACATTCAGAAACCACTTCAGCGCCAAAGCCGTTTTCAGCTAGCCCTAAATACAAAGGCTCTAGACGCAGATGTTGCAGTAAGATCTAATTCCATCAAGCAACACTGCATGTTGCTGAATTGCATATTGAAGAAGAATCAGCCGAGTGGTTCTTGTGGGAGAACAACTCCATTTGGCTCACTGACTTCACACACCATCAGGCTGACAGGCAGCTCTCAAGCAAACTACGTGTTCACACACTATGCTTAATGCCGTTTGAGTGCATTGTCCTGAAGGGCAGGTTGGTGAGCATCCCACACAAACGAAGGCTCCACAGGCGGGTTTTACATGCCACCAACTCCACATTCAGAAACCACTTCAGCGCCAAAGCCGTTTTCAGCTAGCCCTAAATACAAAGGCTCTAGACGCAGATGTTGCAGGAAGAGCTAATTCCATCAAGCAACACTGCATGTTGCTGAATTGCATATTGAAGAATAATCAGCCGAGTGGTTCTTGTGGGAGAACAGCTCCATTTGGCTCACTGACTTCACACACCATCAGGCTGACAGGCAGCTCTCAAGCAAACTACGTGTTCACACACTATGCTTAATGCCGTTTGAGTGCATTGTCCTGAAGGGCAGCTTGGTGAGATCCCACACAAACGAAGGCTCCACAGACGGGTTTCACATGCCACCAACTCCACATTCAGAAACGACTTCAGCGCCAAAGCCGTTTTCAGCTAGCCCTAAATACAAAGGCTCTTGACGCAGATGTGGCTGTAAGAGCTAATTCCATCAAGCAACACTGCATGTTGCTGAATTGCATATTGAAGAAGAATCAGCCGAGTGGTTCTTGTGGGAGAACAACTCCATTTGGCTCACTGACTTCACACACCAGCAGGCTGACAGGCAGCTCTCAAGCAAACTACGTGTTCACACACTATGCTTAATGCCGTTTGAGTGCATTGTCCTGAAGGGCAGGTTGGTGAGCATCCCACACAAACGAAGGCTCCACAGGCGGGTTTCACATGCCACCAACTCCACATTCAGAAACCACTTCAGCGCCAAAGCCGTTTTCAGCTAGCCCTAAATACAAAGGCTCTAGACGCAGATGTGGCTGTAAGAGCTAATTCCATCAAGCAACACTGCATGTTGCTGAATTGCATATTGAAGAAGAATCAGCCGAGTGGTTCTTGTGGGAGAACAACTCCATTTGGCTCACTGACTTCACACACCAGCAGGCTGACAGGCAGCTCTCAAGCAAACTCCGTGTTCACACACTATGCTTAATGCCGTTTGAGTGCATTGTCCTGAAGGGCAGGTTGGTGAGCATCCCACACAAACGAAGGCTCCACAGGCGGGTTTCACATGCCACCAACTCCACATTCAGAAACCACTTCAGCGCCAAAGCCGTTTTCAGCTAGCCCTAAATACAAAGGCTCTAGACGCAGATGTTGCAGTAAGATCTAATTCCATCAAGCAACACTGCATGTTGCTGAATTGCATATTGAAGAAGAATCAGCCGAGTGGTTCTTGTGGGAGAACAACTCCATTTGGCTCACTGACTTCACACACCATCAGGCTGACAGGCAGCTCTCAAGCAAACTACGTGTTCACACACTATGCTTAATGCCGTTTGAGTGCATTGTCCTGAAGGGCAGGTTGGTGAGATCCCACACAAACGAAGGCTCCACAGGCGGCTTTCACATGCCACCAACTCCACATTCAGAAACCACTTCAGCGCCAAAGCCCTTTTCAGCTAGCCCTAAATACAAAGGCTCTAGACGCAGATGTTGCAGGAAGAGCTAATTCCATCAAGCAACACTGCATGTTGCTGAATTGCATATTGAAGAATAATCAGCCGAGTGGTTCTTGTGGGAGAACAGCTCCATTTGGCTCACTGACTTCACACACCATCAGGCTGACAGGCAGCTCTCAAGCAAACTACGTGTTCACACACTATGCTTAATGCCGTTTGAGTGCATTGTCCTGAAGGGCAGGTTGGTGAGCATCCCACACAAACGAAGGCTCCACAGACGGGTTTGACATGCCACCAACTCCACATTCAGAAGCCACTTCAGCGCCAAAGCCGTTTTCAGCTAGCCCTAAATACAAAGGCTCTTGACGCAGATGTGCCTGTATTAGCTAATTCCATCAAGCAACACTGCATGTTGCTGAATTGCATATTGAAGAAGAATCAGCCGAGTGGTTCTTGTGGGAGAACAACTCCATTTGGCTCACTGACTTCACACTCCATCAGGCTGACAGGCAGCTCTCAAGCAAACTACGTGTTCATACACTATGCTTAATGCCGTTTGAGTGCATTGTCCTGAAGGGCAGCTTGGTGAGATCCCACACAAACGAAGGCTCCACAGGCGGGTTTCACATGCCACCAACTCCACATTCAGAAACCACTTCAGCGCCAAAGCCCTTTTCAGCTAGCCCTAAATACAAAGGCTCTAGACGCAGATGTGGCTGTAAGAGCTAATTCCATCAAGCAACACTGCATGTTGCTGCATTGCATATTGAAGAAGAATCAGCCGAGTGGTTCTTGTGGGAGAACAACTCCATTTGGCTCACTGACTTCACACACCAGCAGGCTGACAGGCAGCTCTCAAGCAAACTACGTGTTCACACACTATGCTTAATGCCGTTTGAGTGCATTGTCCTGAAGGGCAGCTTGGTGAGCATCCCACACAAACGAAGGCTCCACAGGCGGGTTTCACATGCCACCAACTCCACATTCAGAAACCACTTCAGCGCCAAAGCCGTTTTCAGCTAGCCCTAAATACAAAGGCTCTAGACGCAGATGTTGCTGTAAGAGCTAATTCCATCAAGCAACACTGCATGTTGCTGAATTGCATATTGAAGAAGAATCAGCCGAGTGGTTCTTGTGGGAGAACAACTCCATTTGGCTCACTGACTTCACACACCAGCAGGCTGACAGGCAGCTCTCAAGCAAACTACGTGTTCACACACTATGCTTAATGCCGTTTGAGTGCATTGTCCTGAAGGGCAGTTGGTGAGATCCCACACAAACGAAGGCTCCACAGGCGGGTTTCACATGCCACCAACTCCACATTCAGAAACCACTTCAGCGCCAAAGCCCTTTTCAGCTAGCCCTAAATACAAAGGCTCTAGACGCAGATGTTGCAGGAAGAGCTAATTCCATCAAGCAACACTGCATGTTGCTGAATTGCATATTGAAGAAGAATCAGCCGAGTGGTTCTTGTGGGAGAACAACTCCATTTGGCTCACTGACTTCACACACCAGCAGGCTGACAGGCAGCTCTCAAGCAAACTATGTGTTCACACACTATGCTTAATGCCGTTTGAGTGCATTGTCCTGAAGGGCAGGTTGGTGAGATCCCACACAAACGAAGGCTCCACAGGCGGGTTTCACATGCCACCAACTCCACATTCAGAAACCACTTCAGCGCCAAAGCCGTTTTCAGCTAGCCCTAAATACAAAGGCTCTAGACGCATATGTTGCTGTAAGAGCTAATTCCATCAAGCAACACTGCATGTTGCTGAATTGCATATTGAAGAAGAATCAGCCGAGTGGTTCTTGTGGGAGAAGAACTCCATTTGGCTCACTGACTTCACACACCATCAGGCTGACAGGCAGCTCTCAAGCAAACTACGTGTTCACACACTATGCTTAATGCCGTTTGAGTGCATTGTCCTGAAGGGCAGGTTGGTGAGATCCCACACAAACGAAGGCTCCACAGGCGGGTTTCACATGCCACCAACTCCACATTCAGAAACCACTTCAGCGCCAAAGCCCTTTTCAGCTAGCCCTAAATACAAAGGCTCTAGACGCAGATGTTGCAGGAAGAGCTAATTCCATCAAGCAACACTGCATGTTGCTGAATTGCATATTGGAGAATAATCAGCCGAGTGGTTCTTGTGGGAGAACAGCTCCATTTGGCTCACTGACTTCACACAGCATCAGTCTGACAGGCACCTCTCAAGCAAACTACGTGTTCACACACTATGCTTAATGCCGTTTGAGTGCATTGTCCTGAAGGGCAGCTTGGTGAGCATCCCACACAAACGAAGGCTCCACAGACGGGTTTGACATACCACCAACTCCACATTCAGAAGCCACTTCAGCGCCAAAGCCGTTTTCAGCTAGCCCTAAATACAAAGGCTCTTGACGCAGATGTGGTGTAAGAGCTAATTCCATCAAGCAACACTGCATGTTGCTGAATTGCATATTGAAGAAGAATCAGCCGAGTGGTTCTTGTGGGAGAACAACTCCATTTGGCTCACTGACTTCACACTCCATCAGGCTGACACGCAGCTCTCAAGCAAACTACGTGTTCATACACTATGCTTAATGCCGTTTGAGTGCATTGTCCTGAAGGGCAGCTTGGTGAGATCCCACACAAACGAAGGCTCCACAGGCGGGTTTCACATGCCACCAACTCCACATTCAGAAACCACTTCAGCGCCAAAGCCGTTTTCAGCTAGCCCTAAATACAAAGGCTCTAGACGCAGATGTGGCTGTAAGAGCTAATTACATCAAGCAACACTGCATGTTGCTGCAATGCATATTGAAGAAGAATCAGCCGAGTGGTTCTTGTGGGAGAACAACTCCATTTGGCTCACTGACTTCACACACCATCAGGCTGACAGGCAGCTCTCAAGCAAACTACGTGTTCACACACTATGCTTAATGCCGTTTGAGTGCATTGTCCTGAAGGGCAGGTTGGTGAGCATCCCACACAAACGAAGGCTCCACAGGCGGGTTTCACATGCCACCAACTCCACATTCAGAAACCACTTCAGCGCCAAAGCCGTTTTCAGCTAGCCCTAAATAAAAAGGCTCTAGACGCAGATGTTGCTGTAAGAGCTAATTCCATCAAGCAACACTGCATGTTGCTGAATGGCATAATGAAGAAGAATCAGCCGAGTGGTTCTTGTGGGAGAACAACTCCATTTGGCTCACTGACTTCACACACCAGCAGGCTGACAGGCAGCTCTCAAGCAAACTACGTGTTCACACACTATGCTAAATGCCGTTTGAGTGCATTGTCCTGAAGGGCAGTTGGTGAGCATCCCACACAAAGGAAGGCTCCACAGGCGGGTTTCACATGCCACCAACTCCACATTCAGAAACCACTTCAGCGCCAAAGTCGTTTTCAGCTAGCCCTAAATACAAAGGCTCTAGACGCAGATGTGGCTGTAAGAGCTAATTCCATCAAGCAACACTGCATGTTGCTGCAATGCATATTGAAGAAGAATCAGCCGAGTGGTTCTTGTGGGAGAACAACTCCATTTGGCTCACTGACTTCACACACCAGCAGGCTGACAGGCAGCTCTCAAGCAAACTACGTGTTCACACACTATGCTTAATGCCGTTTGAGTGCATTGTCCTGAAGGGCAGGTTGGTGAGCATCCCACACAAACGAAGGCTCCACAGGCGGGTTTCACATGCCACCAACTCCACATTCAGAAACCACTTCAGCGCCAAAGCCGTTTTCAGCTAGCCCTAAATACAAAGGCTCTAGACGCAGATGTTGCTGTAAGAGCTAATTCCATCAAGAAACACTGCATGTTGCTGAATTGCATATTGAAGAAGAATCAGCCGAGTGGTTCTTGTGGGAGAACAACTCCATTTGGCTCACTGACTTCACACACCAGCAGGCTGACAGGCAGCTCTCAAGCAAACTACGTGTTCACACACTATGCTTAATGCCGTTTGAGTGCATTGTCCTGAAGGGCAGGTTGGTGAGCATCCCACACAAACGAAGGCTCCACAGACGGGTTTCACATGCCACCAACTCCACATTCAGAAACCACTTCAGCGCCAAAGCCGTTTTCAGCTAGTCCTAAATACAAAGGCTCTAGACGCAGATGTTGCTGTAAGAGCTAATTCCATCAAGCAACACTGCATGTTGCTGAATTGCATATTGAAGAAGAATCAGCCGAGTGGTTCTTGTGGGAGAACAACTCCATTTGGCTCACTGACTTCACACACCAGCAGGCTGACAGGCAGCTCTCAAGCAAACCACGTGTTCACACACTATGCTTAATGCCGTTTGAGTGCATTGTCCTGAAGGGCAGTTGGTGAGCATCCCACACAAACGAAGGCTCCACAGGCGGGTTTCACATGCCACCAACTCCACATTCAGAAACCACTTCAGCGCCAAAGTCGTTTTCAGCTAGCCCTAAATACAAAGGCTCTAGACGCAGATGTGGCTGTAAGAGCTAATTCCATCAAGCAACACTGCATGTTGCTGCATTGCATATTGAAGAAGAATCAGCCGAGTGGTTCTTGTGGGAGAACAACTCCATTTGGCTCACTGACTTCACACACCAGCAGGCTGACAGGCAGCTCTCAAGCAAACTACGTGTTCACACACTATGCTTAATGCCGTTTGAGTGCATTGTCCTGAAGGGCAGGTTGGTGAGCATCCCACACAAACGAAGGCTCCACAGGCGGGTTTCACATGCCACCAACTCCACATTCAGAAACCACTTCAGCGCCAAAGCCCTTTTCAGCTAGCCCTAAATACAAAGGCTCTAGACGCAGATGTTGCTGTAAGAGCTAATTCCATCAAGAAACACTGCATGTTGCTGAATTGCATATTGAAGAAGAATCAGCCGAGTGGTTCTTGTGGGAGAACAACTCCATTTGGCTCACTGACTTCACACACCAGCAGGCTGACAGGCAGCTCTCAAGCAAACTACGTGTTCACACACTATGCTTAATGCCGTTTGAGTGCATTGTCCTGAAGGGCAGGTTGGTGAGCATCCCACACAAACGAAGGCTCCACAGGCGGGTTTCACATGCCACCAACTCCACATTCAGAAACCACTTCAGTGCCAAAGCCGTTTTCAGCTAGCCCTAAATACAAAGGCTCTAGACGCAGATGTTGCTGTAAGAGCTAATTCCATCAAGAAACACTGCATGTTGCTGAATTGCATATTGAAGAAGAATCAGCCGAGTGGTTCTTGTGGGAGAACAACTCCATTTGGTTCACTGACTTGACAGAGCATCAGTCTGACAGGCAGCTCTCAAGCAAACTACGTGTTCACACACTATGCTTAATGCCGTTTGAGTGCATTGTCCTGAAGGGCAGGTTGGTGAGCATCCCACACAAACGAAGGCTCCACAGGCGGGTTTCACATGCCACCAACTCCACATTCAGAAACCACTTCAGCGCCAAAGCCGTTTTCAGCTAGCCCTAAATACAAAGGCTCTAGACGCAGATGTTGCTGTAAGAGCTAATTCCATCAAGCAACACTGCATGTTGCTGAATTGCATAATGAAGAAGAATCAGCCGAGTGGTTCTTGTGGGAGAACAACTCCATTTGGCTCACTGACTTCACACACCAGCAGGCTGACAGGCAGCTCTCAAGCAAACTACGTGTTCACACACTATGCTTAATGCCGTTTGAGTGCATTGTCCTGAAGGGCAGTTGGTGAGCATCCCACACAAACGAAGGCTCCACAGGCGGGTTTCACATGCCACCAACTCCACATTCAGAAACCACTTCAGCGCCAAAGTCGTTTTCAGCTAGCCCTAAATACAAAGGCTCTAGACGCAGATGTGGCTGTAAGAGCTAATTCCATCAAGCAACACTGCATGTTGCTGCATTGCATATTGAAGAAGAATCAGCCAAGTGGTTCTTGTGGGAGAACAACTCCATTTGGCTCACTGACTTCACACACCAGCAGGCTGACAGGCAGCTCTCAAGCAAACTACGTGTTCACACACTATGCTTAATGCCGTTTGAGTGCATTGTCCTGAAGGGCAGGTTGGTGAGCATCCCACACAAACGAAGGCTCCACAGGAGGGTTTCACATGCCACCAACTCCACATTCAGAAACCACTTCAGCGCCAAAGCCGTTTTCAGCTAGCCCTAAATACAAAGGCTCTAGACGCAGATGTTGCTGTAAGAGCTAATTCCATCAAGAAACACTGCATGTTGCTGAATTGCATATTGAAGAAGAATCAGCCGAGTGGTTCTTGTGGGAGAACAACTCCATTTGGCTCACTGACTTCACACACCAGCAGGCTGACAGGCAGCTCTCAAGCAAACTACGTGTTCACACACTATGCTTAATGCCGTTTGAGTGCATTGTCCTGAAGGGCAGGTTGGTGAGCATCCCACACAAACGAAGTCTCCACAGACGGGTTTCACATGCCACCAACTCCACATTCAGAAACCACTTCAGCGCCAAAGCCGTTTTCAGCTAGCCCTAAATACAAAGGCTCTAGACGCAGATGTTGCAGTAAGAGCTAATTCCATCAAGCAACACTGCATGTTGCTGAATTGCATATTGAAGAAGAATCAGCCGAGTGGTTCTTGTGGGAGAACAACTCCATTTGGCTCACTGACTTCACACACCATCAGGCTGACAGGCAGCTCTCAAGCAAACTACGTGTTCACACACTATGCTTAATGCCGTTTGAGTGCATTGTCCTGAAGGGCAGGTTGGTGAGCATCCCACACAAACGAAGGCTCCACAGGCGGGTTTCACATGCCACCAACTCCACATTCAGAAACCACTTCAGTGCCAAAGCCGTTTTCAGCTAGCCCTAAATACAAAGGCTCTAGACGCAGATGTTGCTGTAAGAGCTAATTCCATCAAGCAACACTGCATGTTGCTGAATTGCATATTGAAGAAGAATCAGCCGAGTGGTTCTTGTGGGAGAACAACTCCATTTGGCTCACTGACTTGACAGAGCATCAGTCTGACAGGCAGCTCTCAAGCAAACTACGTGTTCACACACTATGCTTAATGCCGTTTGAGTGCATTGTCCTGAAGGGCAGGTTGGTGAGATCCCACACAAACGAAGGTTCCACAGGCGGGTTTCACATGCCACCAACTCCACATTCAGAAACCACTTCAGCGCCAAAGCCGTTTTCAGCTAGCCGTAAATACAAAGGCTCTAGACGCAGATGTTGCAGGAAGAGCTAATTCCATCAAGCAACACTGCATGTTGCTGAATTGCATATTGAAG
This sequence comes from Ochotona princeps, assembly GCF_030435755.1. Lineage (NCBI taxonomy): Eukaryota > Metazoa > Chordata > Mammalia > Lagomorpha > Ochotonidae > Ochotona > Ochotona princeps. Next base: position 37,029,701 of record NC_080847.1, read on the forward strand.
AAGAATCAGCCGAGTGGTTCTTGTGGGAGAACAGCTCCATTTGGCTCACTGACTTCACACACCATCAGGCTGACAGGCAGCTCTCAAGCAAACTACGTGTTCACACACTATGCTTAATGCCGTTTGAGTGCATTGTCCTGAAGGGCAGCTTGGTGAGCATCCCACACAAACGAAGGCTCCACAGACGGGTTTCACATGCCACCAACTCCACATTCAGAAACCACTTCAGCGCCAAAGCCGTTTTCAGCTAGCCCTAAATACAAAGGCTCTAGACGCAGATGTTGCTGTAAGAGCTAATTCCATCAAGAAACACTGCATGTTGCTGAATTGCATATTGAAGAAGAATCAGCCGAGTGGTTCTTGTGGGAGAACAACTCCATTTGGCTCACTGACTTCACACACCAGCAGGCTGACAGGCAGCTCTCAAGCAAACTACGTGTTCACACACTATGCTTAATGCCGTTTGAGTGCATTGTCCTGAAGGGCAGCTTGGTGAGATCCCACACAAACGAAGGCTCCAAAGGTGGGTTTCACATGCCACCAACTCCACATTCAGAAACCACTTCAGCGCCAAAGCCGTTTTCAGCTAGCCCTAAATACAAAGGCTCTAGACGCAGATGTTGCTCTAAGAGCTAATTCCATCAAGCAACACTGCATGTTGCTGAATTGCATATTGAAGAAGAATCAGCCGAGTGGTTCTTGTGGGAGAACAACTCCATTTGGCTCACTGACTTCACACACCATCAGGCTGACAGGCAGCTCTCAAGCAAACTACGTGTTCACACACTATGCTTAATGCCGTTTGAGTGCATTGTCCTGAAGGGCAGGTTGGTGAGCATCCCACACAAACGAAGTCTCCACAGGCGGGTTTCACATGCCACCAACTCCACATTCAGAAACCACTTCAGCGCCAAAGTCGTTTTCAGCTAGCCCTAAATACAAAGGCTCTAGACGCAGATGTGGCTGTAAGAGCTAATTCCATCAAGCAACACTGCATGTTGCTGCAATGCATATTGAAGAAGAATCAGCCGAGTGGTTCTTGTGGGAGAACAACTCCATTTGGCTCACTGACTTCACACACCATCAGGCTGACAGGCAGCTCTCAAGCAAACTACGTGTTCACACACTATGCTTAATGCCGTTTGAGTGCATTGTCCTGAAGGGCAGGTTGGTGAGCATCCCACACAAACGAAGTCTCCACAGGCGGGTTTCACATGCCACCAACTCCACATTCAGAAACCACTTCAGCGCCAAAGCCGTTTTCAGCTAGCCCTAAATACAAAGGCTCTAGACGCAGATGTTGCTGTAAGAGCTAATTCCATCAAGAAACACTGCATGTTGCTGAATTGCATATTGAAGAAGAATCAGCCGAGTGGTTCTTGTGGGAGAACAACTCCATTTGGCTCACTGACTTCACACACCAGCAGGCTGACAGGCAGCTCTCAAGCAAACTACGTGTTCACACACTATGCTTAATGCCGTTTGAGTGCATTGTCCTGAAGGGCAGGTTGGTGAGCATCCCACACAAACGAAGTCTCCACAGACGGGTTTCACATGCCACCAACTCCACATTCAGAAACGACTTCAGCGCCAAAGCCGTTTTCAGCTAGTCCTAAATACAAAGGCTCTAGACGCAGATGTTGCAGTAAGAGCTAATTCCATCAAGCAACACTGCATGTTGCTGAATTGCATATTGAAGAAGAATCAGCCGAGTGGTTCTTGTGGGAGAACAACTCCATTTGGCTCACTGACTTCACACACCATCAGGCTGACAGGCAGCTCTCAAGCAAACTACGTGTTCACACACTATGCTTAATGCCGTTTGAGTGCATTGTCCTGAAGGGCAGGTTGGTGAGATCCCACACAAACGAAGGCTCCACAGGCGGGTTTCACATGCCACCAACTCCACATTCAGAAACCACTTCAGTGCCAAAGCCGTATTCAGCTAGCCCTAAATACAAAGGCTCTAGACGCAGATGTTGCTGTAAGAGCTAATTCCATCAAGCAACACTGCATGTTGCTGAATTGCATATTGAAGAAGAATCAGCCGAGTGGTTCTTGTGGGAGAACAACTCCATTTGGCTCACTGACTTCACACACCATCAGGCTGACAGGCAGCTCTCAAGCAAACTACGTGTTCACACACTATGCTTAATGCTGTTTGAGTGCATTGTCCTGAAGGGCAGGTTGGTGAGATCCCACACAAACGAAGGCTCCACAGGCGGGTTTCACATGCCACCAACTCCACATTCAGAAACCACTTCAGCGCCAAAGCCGTTTTCAGCTAGCCGTAAATACAAAGGCTCTAGACGCAGATGTTGCAGGAAGAGCTAATTCCATCAAGCAACACTGCATGTTGCTGAATTGCATATTGAAGAAGAATCAGCCGAGTGGTTCTTGTGGGAGAACAGCTCCATTTGGCTCACTGACTTCACACACCATCAGGCTGACAGGCAGCTCTCAAGCAAACTACGTGTTCACACACTATGCTTAATGCCGTTTGAGTGCATTGTCCTGAAGGGCAGCTTGGTGAGCATCCCACACAAACGAAGGCTCCACAGACGGGTTTCACATGCCACCAACTCCACATTCAGAAACCACTTCAGCGCCAAAGCCGTTTTCATCTAGCCTTAAATACCAAGGATCTTGACGCAGATGTGGCAGTAAGAGTTAATTCCATCAAGCAACACTGCATGTTGCTGAATTGCATATTGAAGAAGCATCAGCCGAGTGGTTCTTGTGGGAGAACAACTCCATTTGGCTCACTGACTTCACACACCATCAGGCTGACAGGCAGCTCTCAAGCAAACTACGTGTTCACACACTATGCTTAATGCCGTTTGAGTGCATTGTCCTGAAGGGCAGGTTGGTGAGCATCCCACACAAACGAAGGCTCCAAAGGTGGGTTTCACATGCCACCAACTCCACATTCAGAAACCACTTCAGCGCCAAAGCCCTTTTCAGCTAGCCCTAAATACAAAGGCTCTAGACGCAGATGTTGCTCTAAGAGCTAATTCCATCAAGCAACACTGCATGTTGCTGAATTGCATATTGAAGAAGAATCAGCCGAGTGGTTCTTGTGGGAGAACAACTCCATTTGGCTCACTGACTTCACACACCATCAGGCTGACAGGCAGCTCTCAAGCAAACTACGTGTTCACACACTATGCTTAATGCCGTTTGAGTGCATTGTCCTGAAGGGCAGGTTGGTGAGCATCCCACACAAACGAAGTCTCCACAGGCGGGTTTCACATGCCACCAACTCCACATTCAGAAACCACTTCAGCGCCAAAGCCGTTTTCAGCTAGCCCTAAATACAAAGGCTCTAGACGCAGATGTTGCTGTAAGAGCTAATTCCATCAAGCAACACTGCATGTTGCTGAATTGCATATTGAAGAAGAATCAGCCGAGTGGTTCTTGTGGGAGAACAGCTCCATTTGGCTCACTGACTTCACACTCCATCAGGCTGACAGGCAGCTCTCAAGCAAACTACGTGTTCACACACTATGCTTAATGCCGTTTGAGTGCATTGTCCTGAAGGGCAGGTTGGTGAGATCCCACACAAACGAAGGCTCCACAGGCGGGTTTCACATGCCACCAACTCCACATTCAGAAACCACTTCAGCGCCAAAGCCCTTTTCAGCTAGCCCTAAATACAAAGGCTCTAGACGCAGATGTTGCTGTAAGAGCTAATTCCATCAAGCAACACTGCAAGTTGCTGAATTGCATATTGAAGAAGAATCAGCCGAGTGGTTCTTGTGGGAGAACAACTCCATTTGGCTCACTGACTTCACACACCATCAGGCTGACACGCAGCTCTCAAGCAAACTACGTGTTCACACACTATGCTTAATGCCGTTTGAGTGCATTGTCCTGAAGGGCAGCTTGGTGAGCATCCAACACAAACAAAGGCTCCACAGACGGGTTTCACATGCCACCAACTCCACATTCAGAAACCACTTCAGCGCCAAAGCCGTTTTCAGCTAGCCCTAAATACAAAGGCTCTAGACGCAGATGTTGCTGTAAGAGCTAATTCCATCAAGCAACACTGCATGTTGCTGAATTGCATATTGAAGAAGAATCAGCCGAGTGGTTCTTGTGGGAGAACAACTCCATTTGGCTCACTGACTTCACACACCATCAGGCTGACACGCAGCTCTCAAGCAAACTACGTGTTCACACACTACGCTTAATGCCGTTTCAGTGCATTGTCCTGAAGGGCAGCGTGGTGAGCATCCCACACAAACGAAGGCTCCACAGGCGGGTTTCACATGCCATCAACTCCACATTCAGAATCCACTTCAGCGCCAAAGCCGTTTTCAGCTAGCCCTAAATACAAAGGCTCTAGATGCAGATGTTGCTGTAAGAGCTAATTCCATCAAGCAACACTGCATGTTGCTGAATTGCATATTGAAGAAGAATCAGCCGAGTGGTTCTTGTGGGAGAACAACTCCATTTGGCTCACTGACTTCACACACCATCAGGCTGACAAGCAGCTCTCAAGCAAACTACGTGTTCACACACTATGCCTAATGCCGTTTGAGTGCATTGTCCTGAAGGGCAGCTTGGTGAGCATCCCACACAAACGAAGGCTCCACAGGCGGGTTTCACATGCCACCAACTCCACATTCAGAAACCACTTCAGCGCCAAAGCCATTTTCAGCTAGCCCTAAATACAAAGGCTCTAGACGCAGATGTTGCTGTAAGAGCTAATTCCATCCAGCAACACTGCATGTTGCTGAATTGCATATTGAAGAAGAATCAGCCGAGTGGTTCTTGTGGGAGAACAGCTCCATTTGGCTCACTGACTTCACACACCATCAGGCTGACAGGCAGCTCTCAAGCAAACTACGTGTTCACACACTATGCTTAATGCCGTTTGAGTGCATTGTCCTGAAGGGCAGCTTGGTGAGCATCCCACACAAACGAAGGCTCCACAGACGGGTTTCACATGCCACCAACTCCACATTCAGAAACCACTTCAGCGCCAAAGCCTTTTTCAGCTAGCCCTAAATACAAAGGCTCTTGACGCAGATGTGGCTGTAGGAGCTAATTCCATCAAGCAACACTGCATGTTGCTGAATTGCATATTGAAGAAGAATCAGCCGAGTGGTTCTTGTGGGAGAACAACTCCATTTGGCTCACTGACTTCACACACCATCAGGCTGACAGGCAGCTCTCAAGCAAACTACGTGTTCACACACTATGCTTAATGCCGTTTGAGTGCATTGTCCTGAAGGGCAGGTTGGTGAGATCCCACACAAACGAAGGCTCCACAGGTGGGTTTCACATGCCACCAACTCCACATTCAGAAACCACTTCAGCGCCAAAGCCGTTTTCAGCTAGCCCTAAATACAAAGGCTCTAGACGCAGATGTTGCAGTAAGAGCTAATTCCATCAAGCAACACTGCATGTTGCTGAATTGCATATTGAAGAAGAATCAGCCGAGTGGTTCTTGTGGGAGAACAACTCCATTTGGCTCACTGACTTCACACACCATCAGGCTGACACGCAGCTCTCAAGCAAACTACGTGTTCACACACTATGCTTATTGCCGATTGAGTGCATTGTCCTGAAGGGCAGCTTGGTGAGCATCCCACACAAACGAAGGCTCCACAGGCGGGTTTCACATGCCACCAACTCCACATTCAGAAACCACTTCAGTGCCAAAGCCGTTTTCAGCTAGCCCTAAATACAAAGGCTCTAGACGCAGATGTGGCTGTAAGAGCTAATTCCATCAAGCAACACTGCATGTTGCTGAATTGCATATTGAAGAAGAATCAGCCGAGTGGTTCTTGTGGGAGAACAACTCCATTTGGCTCACTGACTTCACACACCATCAGGCTGACAGGCAGCTCTCAAGCAAACTACGTGTTCACACACTATGCTTAATGCCGTTTGAGTGCATTGTCCTGAAGGGCAGCGTGGTGAGCATCCCACACAAACGAAGGCTCCACAGGCGGGTTTCACATGCCACCAACTCCACATTCAGAATCCACTTCAGCGCCAAAGCCGTTTTCAGCTAGCCCTAAATACAAAGGCTCTAGATGCAGATGTTGCTGTAAGAGCTAATTCCATCCAGCAACACTGCATGTTGCTGAATTGCATATTGAAGAAGAATCAGCCGAGTGGTTCTTGTGGGAGAACAACTCCATTTGGCTCACTGACTTCACACACCATCAGGCTGACAGGCAGCTCTCAAGCAAACTATGTGTTCACACACTATGCCTAAAGCCGATTGAGTGCATTGTCCTGAAGGGCAGCTTGGTGAGCATCCCACACAAACGAAGGCTCCACAGGCGGGTTTCACATGCCACCAACTCCACATTCAGAAACCACTTCAGCGCCAAAGCCGTTTTCAGCTAGCCCTAAATACAAAGGCTCTAGACGCAGATGTTGCTCTAAGAGCTAATTCCATCAAGCAACACTGCATGTTGCTGAATTGCATATTGAAGAAGAATCAGCCGAGTGGTTCTTGTGGGAGAACAACTCCATTTGGCTCACTGACTTCACACACCATCAGGCTGACAGGCAGCTCTCAAGCAAACTACGTGTTCAAACACTATCCTTAATGCCGTTTGAGTGCATTGTCCTGAAGGGCAGGTTTGTGAGATCCCACACAAACGAAGGCTCCACAGGCGGGTTTCACATGCCACCAACTCCACATTCAGAAACCACTTCAGCGCCAAAGCCATTTTCAGCTAGCCCTAAATACAAAGGCTCTAGACGCAGATTTTGCTGTAAGAGCTAATTCCATCAAGCAACACAGCATGTTGCTGAATTGCATATTGAAGAAGAATCAGCAGAGTGGTTCTTGTGGGAGAACAACTCCATTTGGCTCACTGACTTCACACTCCATCAGTCTGACAGGCAGCTCTCAAGCAAACTACGTATTCACACACTATGCTTAATGCCGTTTGAGTGCATTGTCCTGAAGGGCAGCTTGGAGAGCATCCCACACAAACGAAGGCTCCACAGGCGGGTTTCACATGCCACCAACTCCACATTCAGAAACCACTTCAGCGCCAAAGCCGTTTTCAGCTAGCCCTAAATACAAAGGCTCTAGACGCAGATGTTGCTGTAAGAGCTAATTCCATCAAGCAACACTGCATGTTGCTGAATTGCATATTGAAGAAGAATCAGCCGAGTGGTTCTTGTGGGAGAACAACTCCATTTGGCTCACTGACTTCACACACCAGCAGGCTGACAGGCAGCTCTCAAGCAAACTACGTGTTCACACACTATGCTTAATGCCGTTTGAGTGCATTGTCCTGAAGGGCAGGTTGGTGAGCATCCCACACAAACGAAGGCTCCACAGGCGGGTTTCACATGCCACCAACTCCACATTCAGAAACCACTTCAGCGCCAAAGCCCTTTTCAGCTAGCCCTAAATACAAAGGCTCTAGACGCAGATGTTGCTGTAAGAGCTAATTCCATCAAGCAACACTGCATGTTGCTGAATTGCATATTGAAGAAGAATCTGCCGAGTGGTTCTTGTGGGAGAACAGCTCCATTTGGCTCACTGACTTCACACACCATCAGGCTGACAGGCAGCTCTCAAGCAAACTACGTGTTCACACACTATGCTGAATGCCGTTTGAGTGCATTGTCCTGAAGGGCAGGTTGGTGAGCATCCCACACAAACGAAGGCTCCACAGGCGGGTTTCACATGCCACCAACTCCACATTCAGAATCCACTTCACCGGCAAAGCCGTTTTCAGCTAGCCCTAAATACAAAGGCTCTAGATGCAGATGTTGCTGTAAGAGCTAATTCCATCAAGCAACACTGCATGTTGCTGAATTGCATATTGAAGAAGAATCAGCCGAGTGGTTCTTGTGGGAGAACAACTCCATTTGGCTCACTGATTTCACACAGCATCAGTCTGACAGGCAGCTCTCAAGCAAACTACGTGTTCACACACTATGCCTAATGCCGTTTGAGTGCATTGTCCTGAAGGGCAGGTTGGTGAGCATCCCACACAAACGAAGGCTCCACAGGCAGGTTTCACATGCCACCAACTCCACATTCAGAAACCACTTCAGCGCCAAAGCCGTTTTCAGCTAGCCCTAAATACAAAGGCTCTAGACGCAGATGTGGCTGTAAGAGCTAATTCCATCAAGCAACACTGCATGTTGCTGAATTGCATATTGAAGAAGAATCAGCCGAGTGGTTCTTGTGGGAGAACAACTCCATTTGGCTCACTGATTTCACACAGCATCAGTCTGACAGGCAGCTCTCAAGCAAACTACGTGTTCACACACTATGCTTAATGCCGTTTGAGTGCATTGTCCTGAAGGGCAGGTTGGTGAGCATCCCACACAAACGAAGGCTCCACAGGCGGGTTTCACATGCCACCAACTCCACATTCAGAAACCACTTCAGCGCCAAAGCCGTTTTCAGCTAGCCCTAAACACAAAGGCTCTAGAAGCAGATGTGGCTGTAAGAGCTAATTCCATCAAGCAACACTGCATGTTGCTGAATTGCATATTGAAGAAGAATCAGCCGAGTGGTTCTTGTGGGAGAACAACTCCATTTGGCTCACTGACTTCACATACCATCAGGCGGACAGGCAGCTCTCAAGCAAACAACGTGTTCACACACTATGCTTAATGCCGTTTGAGTGCATTGTCCTGAATGGCAGCTTGGTGAGCATCCCACACAAACGAAGGCTCCACAGGCGGGTTTCACATGCCACCAACTCCACATTCAGAAACCACTTCAGCGCCAAAGCCGTTTTCAGCTAGCCCTAAATACAAAGGCTCTAGACGCAGATGTTGCTGTAAGAGCTAATTCCATCAAGCAACACTGCATGTTGCTGAATTGCATATTGAAGAAGAATCAGCCGAGTGGTTCTTGTGGGAGAACAACTCCATTTGGCTCACTGACTTCACACACCAGCAGGCTGACAGGCAGCTCTCAAGCAAACTACGTGTTCACACACTATGCTTAATGCCGTTTGAGTGCATTGTCCTGAAGGGCAGCTTGGTGAGCATCCCACACAAACGAAGGCTCCACAGGCGGGTTTCACATGCCACCAACTCCACATTCAGAAACCACTTCAGAGCCAAAGCCCTTTTCAGCTAGCCCTAAATACAAAGGCTCTAGACGCAGATGTTGCTGTAAGAGCTAATTCCATCAAGGAACACTGCATGTTGCTGAATTGCATATTGAAGAAGAATCTGCCGAGTGGTTCTTGTGGGAGAACAGCTCCATTTGGCTCACTGACTTCACACACCAGCAGGCTGACACGCAGCTCTCAAGCAAACTACGTGTTCACACACTGTGCTTAATGCCGTTTGAGTGCATTGTCCTGAAGGGCAGGTTGGTGAGCATCCCACACAAACGAAGGCTCCACAGGCGGCTTTCACATGCCACCAACTCCACATTCAGAAACCACTTCAGCGCCAAAGCCGTTTTCAGCTAGCCCTAAATACAAAGGCTCTAGACGCAGATGTTGCAGTAAGAGCTAATTCCATCAAGCAACACTGCATGTTGCTGAATTGCATATTGAAGAAGAATCAGCCAAGTGGTTCTTGTGGGAGAACAACTCCATTTGGCTCACTGACTTCACACACCATCAGGCTGACAGGCAGCTCTCAAGCAAACTACGTGTTCACACACTATGCTTAATGCCGTTTGAGTGCATTGTCCTGAAGGGCAGCTTGGTGAGCATCCCACACAAACGAAGGCTCCACAGGCGGGTTTCACATGCCACCAACTCCACATTCAGAAACCACTTCAGCGCCAAAGCCGTTTTCAGCTAGCCCTAAATACAAAGGCTCTAGACGCAGATGTTGCTGTAAGAGCTAATTCCATCAAGCAACACTGCATGTTGCTGAATTGCATATTGAAGAAGCATCAGCCGAGTGGTTCTTGTGGGAGAACAACTCCATTTGGCTCACTGACTTCACACACCAGCAGGCTGACAGGCAGCTCTCAAGCAAACTACGTGTTCACACACTATGCTGAATGCCGTTTGAGTGCATTGTCCTGAAGGGCAGGTTGGTGAGCATCCCACACAAACGAAGGCTCCACAGGCGGGTTTCACATGCCACCAACTCCACATTCAGAAACCACTTCAGCGCCAAAGCCCTTTTCAGCTAGCCCTAAATACAAAGGCTCTAGACGCAGATGTTGCTGTAAGAGCTAATTCCATCAAGCAACACTGCATGTTGCTGAATTGCATATTGAAGAAGAATCAGCCGAGTGGTTCTTGTGGGAGAACAACTCCATTTGGCTCACTGACTTCACACACCATCAGGCTGACAGGCAGCTCTCAAGCAAACTACGTGTTCACACACTATGCTTAATGCCGTTTGAGTGCATTGTCCTGAAGGGCAGGTTGGTGAGCATCCCACACAAACGAAGGCTCCACAGGCGGGTTTCACATGCCACCAACTCCACATTCAGAATCCACTTCACTGGCAAAGCCCTTTTCAGCTAGCCCTAAATACAAAGGCTCTAGATGCAGATGTTGCTGTAAGAGCTAATTCCATCAAGCAACACTGCATGTTGCTGAATCGCATATTGAAGAAGAATCAGCCGAGTGGTTCTTGTGGGAGAACAACTCCATTTGGCTCACTGATTTCACACAGCATCAGTCTGACAGGCAGCTCTCAAGCAAACTACGTGTTCACACACTATGCCTAATGCCGTTTGAGTGCATTGTCCTGAAGGGCAGCTTGGTGAGCATCCCACACAAACGAAGGCTCCACAGGCGGGTTTCACATGCCACCAACTCCACATTCAGAAACCACTTCAGCGCCAAAGCCGTTTTCAGCTAGCCCTAAATACAAAGGCTCTAGACGCAGATGTGGCTGTAAGAGCTAATTCCATCAAGCAACACTGCATGTTGCTGAATTGCATATTGAAGAAGAATCAGCCGAGTGGTTCTTGTGGGAGAACAACTCCATTTGGCTCACTGATTTCACACAGCATCAGTCTGACAGGCAGCTCTCAAGCAAACTACGTGTTCACACACTATGCTTAATGCCGTTTGAGTGCATTGTCCTGAAGGGCAGGTTGGTGAGCATCCCACACAAACGAAGGCTCCACAGGCGGGTTTCACATGCCACCAACTCCACATTCAGAAACCACTTCAGCGCCAAAGCCGTTTTCAGCTAGCCCTAAACACAAAGGCTCTAGACGCAGATTTTGCTGTAAGACCTAATTCCATCAAGCAACACAGCATGTTGCTGAATTGCATATTGAAGAAGACTCAGCCGAGTGGTTCTTGTGGGAGAACAACTCCATTTGGCTCACTGACTTCACATACCATCAGGCGGACAGGCAGCTCTCAAGCAAACTACGTGTTCACACACTATGCTTAATGCCGTTTGAGTGCATTGTCCTGAATGACAGCTTGGTGAGCATCCCACACAAACGAAGGCTCCACAGGCGGGTTTCACATGCCACCAACTCCACATTCAGAAACCACTTCAGCGCCAAAGCCCTTTTCAGCTAGCCCTAAATACAAAGGCTCTAGACGCAGATGTTGCTGTAAGAGCTAATTCCATCAAGCAACACTGCATGTTGCTGAATTGCATATTGAAGAAGAATCAGCCGAGTGGTTCTTGTGGGAGAACAACTCCATTTGGCTCACTGACTTCACACACCAGCAGGCTGACAGTCAGCTCTCAAGCAAACTACGTGTTCACACACTATGCTTAATGCCGTTTGAGTGCATTGTCCTGAAGGGCAGCTTGGTGAGCATCCCACACAAACGAAGGCTCCACAGGCGGGTTTCACATGCCACCAACTCCACATTCAGAAACCACTTCAGCGCCAAAGCCGTTTTCAGCTAGCCCTAAATACAAAGGCTCTAGAAGCAGATGTGGCTGTAAGAGCTAATTCCATCAAGCAACACTGCATGTTGCTGAATTGCATATTGAAGAAGAATCTGCCGAGTGGTTCTTGTGGGAGAACAGCTCCATTTGGCTCACTGACTTCACACACCATCAGGCTGACAGGCAGCTCTCAAGCAAACTACGTGTTCACACACTATGCTTAATGCCGTTTGAGTGCATTGTCCTGAAGGGCAGGTTGGTGAGCATCCCACACAAACGAAGGCTCCACAGGCGGGTTTCACATGCCACCAACTCCACATTCAGAATCCACTTCAGCGCCAAAGCCATTTTCAGCTAGCCCTAAATACAAAGGCTCTAGACGCAGATGTTGCAGTAAGAGCTAATTCCATCAAGCAACACTGCATGTTGCTGAATTGCATATTGAAGAAGAATCAGCCGAGTGGTTCTTGTGGGAGAACAACTCCATTTGGCTCACTGACTTCACACACCAGCAGGCTGACACGCAGCTCTCAAGCAAACTACGTGTTCACACACTATGCTGAATGCCATTTAAGTGCATTGTCCTGAAGGGCAGGTTGGTGAGCATCCCACACAAACGAAGGCTCCACAGGCGGGTTTCACATGCCACCAACTCCACATTCAGAAACCACTTCAGCGCCAAAGCCCTTTTCAGCTAGCCCTAAATACAAAGGCTCTAGATGCAGATGTTGCTGTAAGAGCTAATTCCATCAAGCAACACTGCATGTTGCTGAATTGCATATTGAAGAAGAATCAGCCGAGTGGTTCTTGTGGGAGAACAACTCCATTTGGCTCACTGACTTCACACACCAGCAGGCTCACAGGCAGCTCTCAAGCAAACTACGTGTTCACACACTATGCCTAATGCCGTTTGAGTGCATTGTCCTGAAGGGCAGCTTGGTGAGCATCCCACACAAACGAATGCTCCACAGGTGGGTTTCACATGCCACCAACTCCACATTCAGAAACCACTTCAGCGCCAAAGCCCTTTTCAGCTAGCCCTAAATACAAAGGCTCTAGACGCAGATGTTGCTGTAAGAGCTAATTCCATCAAGCAACACTGCATGTTGCTGAATTGCATATTGAAGAAGAATCAGCCGAGTGGTTCTTGTGGGAGAACAACTCCATTTGGCTCACTGACTTCACACACCAGCAGGCTGACAGGCAGCTCTCAAGCAAACTACGTGTTCACACACTATGCTTAATGCCGTTTGAGTGCATTGTCCTGAAGGGCAGCTTGGTGAGCATCCCACACAAACGAAGGCTCCACAGGCGGGTTTCACATGCCACCAACTCCACATTCAGAAACCACTTCAGCGCCAAAGCCCTTTTCAGCTAGCCCTAAATACAAAGGCTCTAGACGCAGATGTTGCTGTAAGAGCTAATTCCATCAAGGAACACTGCATGTTGCTGAATTGCATATTGAAGAAGAATCTGCCGAGTGGTTCTTGTGGGAGAACAGCTCCATTTGGCTCACTGACTTCACACACCAGCAGGCTGACACGCAGCTCTCAAGCAAACTACGTGTTCACACACTGTGCTTAATGCCGTTTGAGTGCATTGTCCTGAAGGGCAGGTTGGTGAGCATCCCACACAAACGAAGGCTCCACAGGCGGCTTTCACATGCCACCAACTCCACATTCAGAAACCACTTCAGCGCCAAAGCCGTTTTCAGCTAGCCCTAAATACAAAGGCTCTAGACGCAGATGTTGCAGTAAGAGCTAATTCCATCAAGCAACACTGCATGTTGCTGAATTGCATATTGAAGAAGAATCAGCCAAGTGGTTCTTGTGGGAGAACAACTCCATTTGGCTCACTGACTTCACACACCATCAGGCTGACAGGCAGCTCTCAAGCAAACTACGTGTTCACACACTATGCTTAATGCCGTTTGAGTGCATTGTCCTGAAGGGCAGCTTGGTGAGCATCCCACACAAACGAAGGCTCCACAGGCGGGTTTCACATGCCACCAACTCCACATTCAGAAACCACTTCAGCGCCAAAGCCGTTTTCAGCTAGCCCTAAATACAAAGGCTCTAGACGCAGATGTGGCTGTAAGAGCTAATTCCATCAAGCAACACTGCATGTTGCTGAATTGCATATTGAAGAAGAATCAGCCGAGTGGTTCTTGTGGGAGAACAACTCCATTTGGCTCACTGACTTCACACACCATCAGGCTGACAGGCAGCTCTCAAGCAAACTACGTGTTCACACACTATGCTTAATGCCGTTTGAGTGCATTGTCCTGAAGGGCAGGTTGGTGAGCATCCCACACAAACGAAGGCTCCACAGGTGGGTTTCACATGCCACCAACTCCACATTCAGAATCCACTTCACCGGCAAAGCCCTTTTCAGCTAGCCCTAAATACAAAGGCTCTAGATGCAGATGTTGCTGTAAGAGCTAATTCCATCAAGCAACACTGCATGTTGCTGAATCGCATATTGAAGAAGAATCAGCCGAGTGGTTCTTGTGGGAGAACAACTCCATTTGGCTCACTGATTTCACACAGCATCAGTCTGACAGGCAGCTCTCAAGCAAACTACGTGTTCACACACTATGCCTAATGCCGTTTGAGTGCATTGTCCTGAAGGGCAGCTTGGTGAGCATCCCACACAAACGAAGGCTCCACAGGCGGGTTTCACATGCCACCAACTCCACATTCAGAAACCACTTCAGCGCCAAAGCCGTTTTCAGCTAGCCCTAAATACAAAGGCTCTAGACGCAGATGTGGCTGTAAGAGCTAATTCCATCAAGCAACACTGCATGTTGCTGAATTGCATATTGAAGAAGAATCAGCCGAGTGGTTCTTGTGGGAGAACAACTCCATTTGGCTCACTGATTTCACACAGCATCAGTCTGACAGGCAGCTCTCAAGCAAACTACGTGTTCACACACTATGCTTAATGCCGTTTGAGTGCATTGTCCTGAAGGGCAGGTTGGTGAGCATCCCACACAAACGAAGGCTCCACAGGCGGGTTTCACATGCCACCAACTCCACATTCAGAAACCACTTCAGCGCCAAAGCCGTTTTCAGCTAGCCCTAAACACAAAGGCTCTAGACGCAGATTTTGCTGTAAGACCTAATTCCATCAAGCAACACAGCATGTTGCTGAATTGCATATTGAAGAAGACTCAGCCGAGTGGTTCTTGTGGGAGAACAACTCCATTTGGCTCACTGACTTCACATACCATCAGGCGGACAGGCAGCTCTCAAGCAAACTACGTGTTCACACACTATGCTTAATGCCGTTTGAGTGCATTGTCCTGAATGACAGCTTGGTGAGCATCCCACACAAACGAAGGCTCCACAGGCGGGTTTCACATGCCACCAACTCCACATTCAGAAACCACTTCAGCGCCAAAGCCGTTTTCAGCTAGCCCTAAATACAAAGGCTCTAGACGCAGATGTTGCTGTAAGAGCTAATTCCATCAAGCAACACTGCATGTTGCTGAATTGCATATTGAAGAAGAATCAGCCGAGTGGTTCTTGTGGGAGAACAACTCCATTTGGCTCACTGACTTCACACACCAGCAGGCTGACAGGCAGCTCTCAAGCAAACTACGTGTTCACACACTATGCTTAATGCCGTTTGAGTGCATTGTCCTGAAGGGCAGCTTGGTGAGCATCCCACACAAACGAAGGCTCCACAGGCGGGTTTCACATGCCACCAACTCCACATTCAGAAACCACTTCAGCGCCAAAGCCGTTTTCAGCTAGCCCTAAATACAAAGGCTCTAGAAGCAGATGTGGCTGTAAGAGCTAATTCCATCAAGCAACACTGCATGTTGCTGAATTGCATATTGAAGAAGAATCTGCCGAGTGGTTCTTGTGGGAGAACAGCTCCATTTGGGTCACTGACTTCACACACCATCAGGCTGACAGGCAGCTCTCAAGCAAACTACGTGTTCACACACTATGCTTAATGCCGTTTGAGTGCATTGTCCTGAAGGGCAGGTTGGTGAGCATCCCACACAAACGAAGGCTCCACAGGCGGGTTTCACATGCCACCAACTCCACATTCAGAATCCACTTCAGCGCCAAAGCCGTTTTCAGCTAGCCCTAAATATAAAGGCTCTAGACGCAGATGTTGCAGTAAGAGCTAATTCCATCAAGCAACACTGCATGTTGCTGAATTGCATATTGAAGAAGAATCAGCCGAGTGGTTCTTGTGGGAGAACAACTCCATTTGGCTCACTGACTTCACACACCATCAGGCTGACACGCAGCTCTCAAGCAAACTACGTGTTCACACACTATGCTGAATGCCATTTAAGTGCATTGTCCTGAAGGGCAGGTTGGTGAGCATCCCACACAAACGAAGGCTCCACAGGCGGGTTTCACATGCCACCAACTCCACATTCAGAAACCACTTCACCGGCAAAGCCGTTTTCAGCTAGCCCTAAATACAAAGGCTCTAGATGCAGATGTTGCTGTAAGAGCTAATTCCATCAAGCAACACTGCATGTTGCTGAATTGCATATTGAAGAAGAATCAGCCGAGTGGTTCTTGTGGGAGAACAACTCCATTTGGCTCACTGACTTCACACACCAGCAGGCTCACAGGCAGCTCTCAAGCAAACTACGTGTTCACACACTATGCCTAATGCCGTTTGAGTGCATTGTCCTGAAGGGCAGCTTGGTGAGCATCCCACACAAACGAATGCTCCACAGGTGGGTTTCACATGCCACCAACTCCACATTCAGAAACCACTTCAGCGCCAAAGCCCTTTTCAGCTAGCCCTAAATACAAAGGCTCTAGACGCAGATGTTGCTGTAAGAGCTAATTCCATCAAGCAACACTGCATGTTGCTGAATTGCATATTGAAGAAGAATCAGCCGAGTGGATCTTGTAAGAGAACAGCTCCATTTGGCTCACTGACTTCACACACCATCAGGCTGACCGGCAGCTCTCAAGCAAACTACGTGTTCACACACTATGCTTAATGCCGTTTGAGTGCATTGTCCTGAAGGGCAGTTGGTGAGATCCCACACAAACGAAGGCTCCACAGGCGGGTTTCACATGCCACCAACTCCACATTCAGAAACAACTTCAGCGCCAAAGCCCTTTTCAGCCAGCCCTAAATACAAAGGCTCTAGACGCAGATGTGGCTGTAAGAGTTAATTCCATCAAGCAACACTGCATGTTGCTGAATTGCATATTGAAGAAGAATCAGCCGAGTGGTTCTTGTGGGAGAACAACTCCATTTGGCTCACTGACTTCACATACCATCAGGCTGACAGGCAGCTCTCAAGCAAACTACGTGTTCACACACTATGCTTAATGCCGTTTGAGTGCATTGTCCTGAAGGGCAGCTTGGTGAGCATCCCACACAAACGAAGGCTCCACAGGCGGGTTTCACATGCCACCAACTCCACATTCAGAAACCACTTCACCGCCAAAGCCGTTTTCAGCTAGCCCTAAATACAAAGGCTCTAGATGCAGATGTTGCTGTAAGAGCTAATTCCATCCAGCAACACTGCATGTTGCTGAATTGCATATTGAAGAAGAATCAGCCGAGTGGTTCTTGTGGGAGAACAACTCCATTTGGCTCACTGACTTCACACACCATCAGGCTGACAGGCAGCTCTCAAGCAAACTACGTGTTCACACACTATGCCTAATGCCGTTTGAGTGCATTGTCCTGAAGGGCAGCTTGGTGAGCATCCCACACAAACGAAGGCTCCACAGGCGGGTTTCACATGCCACCAACTCCACATTCAGAAACCACTTCAGCGCCAAAGCCGTTTTCAGCTAGCCCTAAATACAAAGGCTCTAGACGCAGATGTGGCTGTAAGAGCTAATTCCATCAAGCAACACTGCATGTTGCTGAATTGCATATTGAAGAAGAATCAGCCGAGTGGTTCTTGTGGGAGAACAACTCCATTTGGCTCACTGACTTCACACACCATCAGGCTGACAGGCAGCTCTCAAGCAAACTACGTGTTCACACACTATGCTTAATGCCGTTTGAGTGCATTGTCCTGAAGGGCAGGTTGGTGAGCATCCCACACAAACGAAGGCTCCACAGGCGGGTTTCACATGCCACCAACTCCACATTCAGAAACCACTTCACCGGCAAAGCCGTTTTCAGCTAGCCCTAAATACAAAGGCTCTAGATGCAGATGTTGCTGTAAGAGCTAATTCCATCAAGCAACACTGCATGTTGCTGAATTGCATATTGAAGAAGAATCAGCCGAGTGGTTCTTGTGGGAGAACAACTCCATTTGGCTCACTGACTTCACACACCATCAGGCTGACAGGCAGCTCTCAAGCAAACTACGTGTTCACACACTATGCCTAATGCCGTTTGAGTGCATTGTCCTGAAGGGCAGCTTGGTGAGCATCCCACACAAACGAAGGCTCCACAGGCGGGTTTCACATGCCACCAACTCCACATTCAGAAACCACTTCAGCGCCAAAGCCCTTTTCAGCTAGCCCTAAATACAAAGGCTCTAGACGCAGATGTTGCTGTAAGAGCTAATTCCATCAAGCAACACTGCATGTTGCTGAATTGCATATTGAAGAAGAATCAGCCGAGTGGTTCTTGTGGGAGAACAACTCCATTTGGCTCACTGACTTCACACACCATCAGGCTGACAGGCAGCTCTCAAGCAAACTACGTGTTCACACACTATGCTTAATGCCGTTTGAGTGCATTGTCCTGAAGGGCAGCTTGGTGAGCATCCCACACAAACGAAGGCTCCACAGGCGGGTTTCACATGCCACCAACTCCACATTCAGAAACCACTTCAGCGCCAAAGCCCTTTTCAGCTAGCCCTAAATACAAAGGCTCTAGACGCAGATGTTGCAGTAAGAGCTAATTCCATCAAGCAACACTGCATGTTGCTGAATTGCATATTGAAGAAGAATCAGCCGAGTGGTTCTTGTGGGAGAACAACTCCATTTGGCTCACTGACTTTACGCACCATCAGGCTGACAGGCAGCTCTCAAGCAAACTACCTGTTCACACACTATGCTTAATGCCGATTGAGTGCATTGTCCTGAAGGGCAGCTTGGTGAGCATCCCACACAAACGAAGTCTCCACAGGCGGGTTTCACATGCCACCAACTCCACATTCAGAAACCACTTCAGCGCCAAAGCCGTTTTCAGCTAGCCCTAAATACAAAGGCTCTAGACGCAGATTTTGCTGTAAGAGCTAATTCCATCAAGCAACACAGCATGTTGCTGAATTGCATATTGAAGAAGAATCAGCCGAGTGGTTCTTGTGGGAGAACAACTCCATTTGGCTCACTGACTTCACACACCATCAGGCTGACAGGCAGCTCTCAAGCAAACTACGTGTTCACACACTATGCTTAATGCCGTTTGAGTGCATTGTCCTGAAGGGCAGCTTGGTGAGCATCCCACACAAACGAAGGCTCCACAGGCGAGTTTCACATGCCACCAACTCCACATTCAGAAACCACTTCAGTGCCAAAGCCGCTTTCAGCTAGCCCTAAATACAAAGGCTCTAGACGCAGATGTTGCTGTAAGAGCTAATTCCATCAAGCAACACTGCATGTTGCTGAATTGCATATTGAAGAAGAATCTGCCGAGTGGTTCTTGTGGGAGAACAGCTCCATTTGGCTCACTGACTTCACACACCATCAGGCTGACAGGCAGCTCTCAAGCAAACTACGTGTTCACACACTATGCTTAATGCCGTTTGAGTGCATTGTCCTGAAGGGCAGGTTGGTGAGCATCCCACACAAACGAAGGCTCCACAGGCGGGTTTCACATGCCACCAACTCCACATTCAGAAACCACTTCAAAGCCAAAGCTATTTTCAGCTAGCCCTAAATACAAAGGCTCTAGACGCAGATGTTGCAGTAAGAGCTAATTCCATCAAGCAACACTGCATGTTGCTGAATTGCATATTGAAGAAGAATCAGCCGAGTGGTTCTTGTGGGAGAACAACTCCATTTGGCTCACTGACTTCACACACCAGCAGGCTGACACGCAGCTCTCAAGCAAACTACGTGTTCACACACTATGCTGAATGCCATTTAAGTGCATTGTCCTGAAGGGCAGGTTGGTGAGCATCCCACACAAACGAAGGCTCCACAGGCGGGTTTCACATGCCACCAACTCCACATTCAGAATCCACTTCACCGGCAAAGCCGTTTTCAGCTAGCCCTAAATACAAAGGCTGTAGACGCAGATGTTGCTGTAAGAGCTAATTCCATCAAGCAACACTGCATGTTGCTGAATTGCATATTGAAGAAGAATCAGCCGAGTGGTTCTTGTGGGAGAACAACTCCATTTGGCTCACTGACTTCACACACCAGCAGGCTGACAGGCAGCTCTCAAGCAAACTACGTGTTCACACACTATGCCTAATGCCGTTTGAGTGCATTGTCCTGAAGGGCAGCTTGGTGAGCATCCCACACAAACGAAGTCTCCACAGGCGGGTTTCACATGCCACCAACTCCACATTCAGAAACCACTTCAGCGCCAAAGCCGTTTTCAGCTAGCCCTAAATACAAAGGCTCTAGACGCAGATGTTGCTGTAAGAGCTAATTCCATCAAGCAACACTGCATGTTGCTGAATTGCATATTGAAGAAGAATCAGCCGAGTGGATCTTGTAAGAGAACAGCTCCATTTGGCTCACTGACTTCACACACCATCAGGCTGACAGGCAGCTCTCAAGCAAACTACGTGTTCACACACTATGCTTAATGCCGTTTGAGTGCATTGTCCTGAAGGGCAGTTGGTGAGATCCCACACAAACGAAGGCTCCACAGGCGGGTTTCACATGCCACCAACTCCACATTCAGAAACCACTTGAGCGCCAAAGCCCTTTTCAGCTAGCCCTAAATACAAAGGCTCTAGACGCAGATGTTGCTGTAAGAGTTAATTCCATCAAGCAACACTGCATGTTGCTGAATTGTATATTGAAGAAGAATCTGCCGAGTGGTTCTTGTGGGAGAACAGCTCCATTTGGCTCACTGACTTCACACACCATCAGGCTGACAGGCAGCTCTCAAGCAAACTACGTGTTCACACACTATGCTTAATGCCGTTTGAGTGCATTGTCCTGAAGGGCAGGTTGGTGAGCATCCCACACAAACGAAGGCTCCACAGGCGGGTTTCACATGCCACCAACTCCACATTCAGAAACCACTTCAGAGCCAAAGCCATTTTCAGCTAGCCCTAAATACAAAGGCTCTAGACGCAGATGTTGCAGTAAGAGCTAATTCCATCAAGCAACACTGCATGTTGCTGAATTGCATATTGAAGAAGAATCAGCCGAGTGGTTCTTGTGGGAGAACAACTCCATTTGGCTCACTGACTTCACACACCATCAGGCTGACACGCAGCTCTCAAGCAAACTACGTGTTCACACACTATGCTGAATGCCATTTAAGTGCATTGTCCTGAAGGGCAGGTTGGTGAGCATCCCACACAAACGAATGCTAAACAGGCGGGTTTCACATGCCACCAACTCCACATTCAGAATCCACTTCACCGGCAAAGCCGTTTTCAGCTAGCCCTAAATACAAAGGCTCTAGATGCAGATGTTGCTGTAAGAGCTAATTCCATCAAGCAACACTGCATGTTGCTGAATTGCATATTGAAGAAGAATCAGCCGAGTGGTTCTTGTGGGAGAACAACTCCATTTGGCTCACTGACTTCACACACCAGCAGGCTGACAGGCAGCTCTCAAGCAAACTACGGGTTCACACACTATGCTTAATGCCGATTGAGTGAATTGTCCTGAAGGGCAGCTTGGTGAGCATCCCACACATACGAAGGCTCCACAGGCGGGTTTCACATGCCACCAACTCCACATTCAGAAACCACTTCAGCGCCAAAGCCGTTTTCAGCTAGCCCTAAATACAAAGGCTCTAGATGCAGATGCTGCTGTAAGAGCTAATTCCATGAAGCAACACTGCATGTTGCTGAATTGCATATTGAAGAAGAATCAGCCGAGTGGTTCTTGTGGGAGAACAACTCCATTTGGCTCACTGACTTCACACACCATCAGGCTGACAGGCAGCTCTCAAGCAAACTACGTGTTCACACACTGTGCTTAATGCCGCTTGAGTGCATTGTCCTGAAGGGCAGCTTGGTGAGCATCCCACACAAACGAAGGCTCCACAGGCGGGTTTCACATGGCACCAACTCCACATTCAGAAACCACTTCAGCGCCAAAGCCGTTTTCAGCTAGCCCTAAATACAAAGGCTCTAGACGCAGATGTTGCTGTAAGAGCTAATTCCATCAAGCAACACTGCATGTTGCTGAATTGCATATTGAAGAAGAATCAGCCGAGTGGTTCTTGTGGGAGAACAACTCCATTTGGCTCACTGACTTCACACACCATCAGGCTGACAGGCAGCTCTCAAGCAAACTACGTGTTCACACACTATGCTTAATGCCGTTTGAGTGCATTGTCCTGAAGGGCAGGTTGGTGAGCATCCCACACAAACGAAGGCTCCACAGGCGAGTTTCACATGCCACCAACTCCACATTCAGAAACCACTTCAGCGCCAAAGCCGTTTTCAGCTAGCCCTAAATACAAAGGCTGTAGACGCAGATGTTGCTGTAAGAGCTAATTCCATCCAGCAACACTGCATGTTGCTGAATTGCATATTGAAGAAGAATCAGCCGAGTGGTTCTTGTGGGAGAACAACTCCATTTGGCTCACTGACTTCACACACCAGCAGGCTCACAGGCAGCTCTCAAGCAAACTACGTGTTCACACACTATGGTTAATGCCATTTGAGTGCATTGTCCTGAAGGGCAGGTTGGTGAGCATCCCACACAAACAAAAGTTCCACAGGCGGGTTTCACATGCCACCAACTCCACATTCAGAAACCACTTCAGCGCCAAAGCCGTTTTCAGCTAGCCCTAAATACAAAGGCTGTAGACGCAGATGTTGCTGTAAGAGCTAATTCCATCCAGCAACACTGCATGTTGCTGAATTGCATATTGAAGAAGAATCAGCCGAGTGGTTCTTGTGGGAGAACAACTCCATTTGGCTCACTGACTTCACACACCATCAGGCTGACAGGCAGCTCTCAAGCAAACTACGTGTTCACACACTATGCTTAATGCCGTTTGAGTGCATTGTCCTGAAGGGCAGGTTGGTGAGCATCCCACACAAACGAAGGCTCCACAGGCGGGTTTCACATGCCACCAACTCCACATTCAGAAACCACTTCAAAGCCAAAGCCATTTTCAGCTAGCCCTAAATACAAAGGCTCTAGACTCAGATGTTGCAGTAAGAGCTAATTCCATCAAGCAACACTGCATGTTGCTGAATTGCATATTGAAGAAGAATCAGCCGAGTGGTTCTTGTGGGAGAACAACTCCATTTGGCTCACTGACTTCACACACCAGCAGGCTGACACGCAGCTCTCAAGCAAACTACGTGTTCACACACTATGCTGAATGCCATTTAAGTGCATTGTCCTGAAGGGCAGGTTGGTGAGCATCCCACACAAACGAAGGCTCCACAGGCGGGTTTCACATGCCACCAACTCCACATTCAGAATCCACTTCACCGGCAAAGCCGTTTTCAGCTAGCCCTAAATACAAAGGCTCTAGATGCAGATGTTGCTGTAAGAGCTAATTCCATCAAGCAACACTGCATGTTGCTGAATTGCATATTGAAGAAGAATCAGCCGAGTGGTTCTTGTGGGAGAACAACTCCATTTGGCTCACTGACTTCACACACCAGCAGGCTGACAGGCAGCTCTCAAGCAAACTACGTGTTCACACACTATGCCTAATGCCGTTTGAGTGCATTGTCCTGAAGGGCAGCTTGGTGAGCATCCCACACAAACGAAGGCACCACAGGCGGGTTTCACACGCCAAAACTCCACATTCAGAAACCACTTCAGCGCCAAAGCCGTTTTCAGCTAGCCCTAAATACAAAGGCTCTAGACGCAGATGTTGCTGTAAGAGCTAATTCCATCAAGCAACACTGCATGTTGCTGAATTGCATATTGAAGAAGAATCAGCCGAGTGGATCTTGTAAGAGAACAGCTCCATTTGGCTCACTGACTTCACACACCATCAGGCTGACCGGCAGCTCTCAAGCAAACTACGTGTTCACACACTATGCTTAATGCCGTTTGAGTGCATTGTCCTGAAGGGCAGTTGGTGAGATCCCACACAAACGAAGGCTCCACAGGCGGGCTTCACATGCCACCAACTCCACATTCAGAAACAACTTCAGCGCCAAAGCCCTTTTCAGCTAGCCCTAAATACAAAGGCTCTAGACGCAGATGTGGCTGTAAGAGTTAATTCCATCAAGCAACACTGCATGTTGCTGAATTGTATATTGAAGAAGAATCTGCCGAGTGGTTCTTGTGGGAGAACAGCTCCATTTGGCTCACTGACTTCACACACCATCAGGCTGACAGGCAGCTCTCAAGCAAACTACGTGTTCACACACTATGCTTAATGCCGTTTGAGTGCATTGTCCTGAAGGGCAGGTTGGTGAGCATCCCACACAAACGAAGGCTCCACAGGCGGGTTTCACATGCCACCAACTCCACATTCAGAAACCACTTCAGAGCCAAAGGCATTTTCAGCTAGCCCTAAATACAAAGGCTCTAGACGCAGATGTTGCAGTAAGAGCTAATTCCATCAAGCAACACTGCATGTTGCTGAATTGCATATTGAAGAAGAATCAGCCGAGTGGTTCTTGTGGGAGAACAACTCCATTTGGCTCACTGACTTCACACACCATCAGGCTGACACGCAGCTCTCAAGCAAACTACGTGTTCACACACTATGCTGAATGCCATTTAAGTGCATTGTCCTGAAGGGCAGGTTGGTGAGCATCCCACACAAACGAAGGCTAAACAGGCGGGTTTCACATGCCACCAACTCCACATTCAGAATCCACTTCACCGGCAAAGCCGTTTTCAGCTAGCCCTAAATACAAAGGCTCTACATGCAGATGTTGCTGTAAGAGCTAATTCCATCAAGCAACACTGCATGTTGCTGAATTGCATATTGAAGAAGAATCAGCCGAGTGGTTCTTGTGGGAGAACAACTCCATTTGGCTCACTGACTTCAAACACCATCAGGCTCACAGGCAGCTCTCAAGCAAACTACGGGTTCACACACTATGCTTAATGCCGATTGAGTGCATTGTCCTGAAGGGCAGCTTGGTGAGCATCCCACACATACGAAGGCTCCACAGGCGGGTTTCACATGCCACCAACTCCACATTCAGAAACCACTTCAGCGCCAAAGCCGTTTTCAGCTAGCCCTAAATACAAAGGCTCTAGACGCAGATGTGGCTGTAAGAGCTAATTCCATCAAGCAACACTGCATGTTGCTGAATTGCATATTGAAGAAGAATCAGCCGAGTGGTTCTTGTGGGAGAACAACTCCATTTGGCTCACTGACTTCACACACCATCAGGCGGATAGGCAGCTCTCAAGCAAACTATGTGTTCACACACTATGCTTAATGCCGTTTGAGTGCATTGTCCTGAAGGGCAGGTTGGTGAGCATCCCACACAAACGAAGGCTCCACAGGCGGGTTTCACATGCCACAAACTCCACATTCAGAAACCACTTCAGCTCCAAAGCCTCTTTCAGCTAGCCCTAAATACAAAGGCTCTAGACGCAGATGTTGCTGTAAGAGCTAATTCCATCAAGCAACACTGCATGTTGCTGAATTGCATATTGAAGAAGCATCAGCCGAGTGGTTCTTGTGGGAGAACAACTCCATTTGGCTCACTGACTTCACACACCATCAGGCTGACAGGCAGCTCTCAAGCAAACTACGTGTTCACACACTATGCTTAATGTCGTTTGAGTGCATTGTCCTGAAGGGCAGCTTGGTGAGCATCCCACACAAACGAAGGCTCCACAGGCGGGTTTCACATGGCACCAACTCCACATTCAGAAACCACTTCAGCGCCAAAGCCGTTTTCAGCTAGCCCTAAATACAAAGGCTGTAGACGCAGATGTTGCTGTAAGAGCTAATTCCATCCAGCAACACTGCATGTTGCTGAATTGCATATTGAAGAAGAATCAGCCGAGTGGTTCTTGTGGGAGAACAACTCCATTTGGCTCACTGACTTCACACACCATCAGGCTGACAGGCAGCTCTCAAGCAAACTACGTGTTCACACACTATGCTTAATGCCGTTTGAGTGCATTGTCCTGAAGGGCAGGTTGGTGAGCATCCCACACAAACGAAGGCTCCACAGGCGAGTTTCACATGCCACCAACTCCACATTCAGAAACCACTTCAGCGCCAAAGCCGTTTTCAGCTAGCCCTAAATACAAAGGCTCTAGACGCAGATGTTGCTGTAAGAGCTAATTCCATCCAGCAACACTGCATGTTGCTGAATTGCATATTGAAGAAGAATCAGCCGAGTGGTTCTTGTGGGAGAACAACTCCATTTGGCTCACTGACTTCACACACCATCAGGCGGACAGGCAGCTCTCAAGCAAACTACGTGTTCACACACTATGGTTAATGCCATTTGAGTGCATTGTCCTGAAGGGCAGGTTGGTGAGCATCCCACACAAACAAAAGTTCCACAGGGGGTTTCACATGCCACCAACTCCACATTCAGAAACCACTTCAGCGCCAAAGCCGTTTTCAGCTAGCCCTAAATACAAAGGCTGTAGACGCAGATGTTGCTGTAAGAGCTAATTCCATCCAGCAACACTGCATGTTGCTGAATTGCATATTGAAGAAGAATCAGCCGAGTGGTTCTTGTGGGAGAACAACTCCATTTGGCTCACTGACTTCACACAGCATCAGGCTGACAGGCAGCTCTCAAGCAAACTACGTGTTCACACACTATGCTTAATGCCGATTGAGAGCATTGTCCTGAAGGGCAGGTTGGTGAGCATCCCACACAAACGAAGGCTCCACAGGCGGGTTTCACATGCCACCAACTCCACATTCAGAAACCACTTCAGCGCCAAAGCCCTTTTCAGCTAGCCCTAAATACAAAGGCTCTAGACGCAGATGTGGCTGTAAGGGTTAATTCCATCAAGCAACACTGCATCTTGCTGAATTGCATATTGAAGAAGAATCAGCCGAGTGGTTCTTGTGGGAGAACAACTCCATTTGGCTCACTGACTTCACACACCATCAGGCTGACAGGCAGCTCTCAAGCAAACTACGTGTTCACACACTATGCTTAATGCCGTTTGAGTGCATTGTCCTGAAGGGCAGGTTGGTGAGCATCCCACACAAACGAAGGCTCCACAGACGGGTTTCACATGCCACCAACTCCACATTCAGAAACCACTTAAGCGCCAAAGCCCTTTTCAGCTAGCCCTAAATACAAAGGCTCTAGACGCAGATGTGGCTGTAAGGGCTAATTCCATCAAGCAACACTGCATGTTGCTGAATTGCATATTGAAGAAGAATCAGCCGAGTGGTTCTTGTGGGAGAACAATTCCATTTGGCTCACTGACTTCACACACCATCAGGCTGACAGGCAGCTCTCAAGCAAACTACGTGTTCACACACTATGCTTAATGCCGTTTGAGTGCATTGTCCTGAAGGGCAGCTTGGTGAGCATCCCACACAAACGAAGGCTCCACAGGCAGGTTTCACATGCCACCAACTCCACATTCAGAAACCACTTCAGCGCCAAAGCGCTTTTCAGCTAGCCCTAAATACAAAGGCTCTAGACGCAGATGTTGCTGTAAGAGCTAATTCCATCCAGCAACACTGCATGTTGCTGAACTGCATATTGAAGAAGAATCAGCCGAGTGGTTCTTGTGGGAGAACAACTCCATTTGGCTCACTGACTTCACACACCATCAGGCTGACAGGCAGCTCTCAAGCAAACTACGTGTTCACACACTATGCTTAATGCCGATTGAGTGCATTGTCCTGAAGGGCAGGTTGGTGAGCATCCCACACAAACGAAGGCTCCACAGGCGGGTTTCACATGCCACCAACTCCACATTCAGAAACCACTTCAGCGCCAAAGCCGTTTTCAGCTAGCCCTAAATACAAAGGCTCTAGACGCAGATGTGGCTGTAAGAGCTAATTCCATCAAGCAACACAGCATGTTGCTGAATTGCATATTGAAGAAGAATCAGCCGAGTGGTTCTTGTGGGAGAACAACTCCATTTGGCTCACTGACTTCACACACCATCAGGCTGACAGGCAGCTCTCAAGCAAACTGCGTGTTCACACACTATGCTTAATGCCGATTGAGAGCATTGTCCTGAAGGGCAGGTTGGTGAGCATCCCACACAAACGAAGTCTCCACAGGCGGGTTTCACATGCCACCAACTCCACATTCAGAAACCACTTCAGCGCCAAAGCCCTTTTCAGCTAGCCCTCAATACAAAGGCTCTAGACGCAGATGTTGCTGTAAGAGCTAATGCCATCAAGCAACACTGCATGTTGCTGACTTGCATATTGAAGAAGCATCAGCCGAGTGGTTCTTGTGGGAGAACAATTCCATTTGGCTCACTGACTTCACACACCATCAGGCTGACAGGCAGCTCTCAAGCAAACTACGTGTTCACACACTATGCTTAATGCCGATTGAGTGCATTGTCCTGAAGGGCAGGTTGCTGAGCATCCCACACAAACAAAGGCTCCACAAGCGGGTTTCACATGCCACCAACTCCACATTCAGAAACCACTTCAGCGCCAAAGCCCTTTTCAGCTAGCCCTAAATACAAAGGCTCTAGACGCAGATGTTGCTGTAAGAGCTAATTCCATCAAGCAACACTGCATGTTGCTGAATTGCATATTGAAGAAGAATCAGCCGAGTGGTTCTTGTGGGAGAACAACTCCATTTGGCTCACTGACTTCACACACCATCAGGCTGACAGGCAGCTCTCAAGCAAACTACGTGTTCACACACTATGCTTAATGCCGTTTGAGTGCATTGTCCTGAAGGGCAGCTTGGTGAGCATCCCACACAAACGAAGGCTCCACAGGCAGGTTTCACATGCCACCAACTCCACATTCAGAAACCACTTCAGCGCCAAAGCCGTTTTCAGCTAGCCCTAAATGCAAAGGCTCTAGACGCAGATGTTGCTGTAAGAGCTAATTCCATCCAGCATCACTGCATGTTGCTGAATTGCATATTGAAGAAGAATCAGCCGAGTGGTTCTTGTGGGAGAACAACTCTATTTGGCTCACTGACTTCACACAGCATCAGGCTGACAGGCAGCTCTCAAGCAAACTACGTGTTCACACACTATGCTTAATGCCGTTTGAGTGCATTGTCCTGAAGGGCAGGTTGGTGGGCATCCCACACAAACGAAGGCTCCACTGGCGGGTTTCACATGCCACCAACTCCACATTCAGAAACCACTTCAGCGCCAAAGCCGTTTTCAGCTAGCCCTAAATACAAAGGCTCTAGACGCAGATGTTGCTGTAAAGGCTATTTCCATCCAGCAACACTGCATGTTGCTGAATTGCATATTGAAGTAGAATCAGCCGAGTGGTTCTTGTGGGAGAACAACTCCATTTGGCTCACTGACTTCACACACCATCAGGCTGACAGGCAGCTCTCAAGCAAACTACGTGTTCACACACTATGCTTAATGCCGATTGAGTGCATTGTCCTGAAGGACAGGTTGGTGAGCATCACACACAAATGAAGGCTCCAAAGGCGGGTTTCACATGCCACCAACTCCACATTCAGAAACCACTTCAGCGCCAAAGCCCTTTTCAGCTAGCCCTAAATACAAAGGCTCTAGACGCAGATGTTGCTGTAAGGGCTAATTCCATCCAGCAACACTGCATGTTGCTGAATTGCATATTGAAGAAGAATCAGCCGAGTGGTTCTTGTGGGAGAACAACTCCATTTGGCTCACTGACTTCACACACCATCAGGCTGACAGGCAGCTCTCAAGCAAACTACGTGTTCACACCCTATGCCTAATGCCGTTTGAGTGCATTGTCCTGAAGGGCAGCTTGGTGAGCATCCCACACAAACGAAGGCTCCACAGGCGGGTTTCACATGCCACCAACTCCACATTCAGAAACCACTTCAGCGCCAAAGCCCTTTTCAGCTAGCCCTAAATGCAAAGGCTCTAGACACAGATGTTGCTGTAAGAGCTAATTCCATCCAGCATCACTGCATGTTGCTGAATTGCATATTGAAGAAGAATCAGCCGAGTGGTTCTTGTGGGAGAACAACTCTATTTGGCTCACTGACTTCACATAGCATCAGTCTGACAGGCAGCTCTCAAGCAAACTACGTGTTCACACACTATGCTTAATGCCGTTTGAGTGCATTGTCCTGAAGGGCAGCTTGGTGAGCATCCCACACAAACAAAGGCTCCACAGGCGGGTTTCACATGTCACCAACTCCACATTCAGAAACCACTTCAGCGCCAAAGCCCTTTTCAGCTAGCCCTAAATACAAAGGCTCTAGACGCAGATGTTGCTGTAAAGGCTATTTCCATCCAGCAACACTGCATGTTGCTGAATTGCATATTGAAGAAGAATCAGCCGAGTGGTTCTTGTGGGAGAACAACTCCATTTGGCTCACTGACTTCACACACCAGCAGGCTGACAGGCAGCTCTCAAGCAAACTACGTGTTCACACACTATGCTTAATGCCATTTAAGTGCATTGTCCTGAAGGGCAGATTGGTGAGCATCCCACACAAACGAAGGCTCCACAGGCGGGTTTCACATGCCACCAACTCCACATTCAGAAACCACTTCAGCGCCAAAGCCCTTTTCAGCTAGCCCTAAATACAAAGGCTCTAGACGCAGATGTTGCTGTAAGGGCTAATTCCATCAAGCAACACTGCATGTTGCTGAATTGCATATTGAAGAAGAATCAGCCGAGTGGTTCTTGTGGGAGAACAACTCCATTGGCTCACTGACTTCACACACCATCAGTCTGACAGGCAGGTCTCAAGCAAACTACGTGTTCACACACTATGCTTAATGCCATTTAAGTGCATTGTCCTGAAGGGCAGCGTGGTGAGCATCCCACACAAACGAAGGCTCCACAGGCGGGTTTCACATGCCACCAACTCCACATTCAGAAACCACTTCAGCGCCAAAGCCGTTTTCAGCTAGCCATAAATACAAAGGCTCTAGACGCAGATGTTGCTGTAAGGGCTAATTCCATCAAGCAACACTGCATGTTGCTGAATTGCATATTGAAGAAGAATCAGCCGAGTGGTTCTTGTGGGAGAACAACTCCATTGGCTCACTGACTTCACACACCATCAGGCTGACAGGCAGCTCTCAAGCAAACTACGTGTTCACACACTATGCTTAATGCCGATTGAGAGCATTGTCCTGAAGGGCAGGTTGGTGAGCATCCCACACAAACGAAGGCTCCACAGGCGGGTTTCACATGCCACCAACTCCACATTCAGAAACCACTTCAGCGCCAAAGCCCTTTTCAGCTAGCCCTAAATACAAAGGCTCTAGACGCAGATGTTGCTGTAAGGGCTAATTCCATCAAGCAACACTGCATGTTGCTGAATTGCATATTGAAGAAGAATCAGCCGAGTGGTTCTTGTGGGAGAACAACTCCATTTGGCTCACTGACTTCACACACCAGCACTCTGACACGCAGCTCTCAAGCAAACTACGTGTTCACACACTATGCTAAATGCCGTTTGAATGCATTGTCCTGAAGGGCAGCTTGGTGAGCATCCCACACAAACGAAGGCTCCACAGGCGAGTTTCACATGCCACCAACTCCACATTCAGAAACCACTTCAGCGCCAAAGCCGTTTTCAGCTAGCCCTAAATACAAAGGCTCTAGACGCAGATGTTGCTGTAAGAGCTAATTCCATCAAGCAACACTGCATGTTGCTGAATTGGATATTGAAGAAGATTCAGCCGAGTGGTTCTTGTGAGAGAACAGCTCCATTTGGCTCACTGACTTCACACAGCATCAGGCTGACAGGCAGCTCTCAAGCAAACTACGTGTTCACACACTATGCTTAATGCCGTGTGAGTGCATTGTCCTGAAGGGCAGCTTGGTGAGCGTCCCACACAAACGAAGGCTCCACAGGCGGGTTTCACATGCCACCAACTCCACATTCAGAAACCACTTCAGCGCCAAAGCCGTTTTCAGCTAGCCATAAATACAAAGGCTCTAGACGCAGATGTTGCTGTAAGGGCTAATTCCATCAAGCAACACTGCATGTTGCTGAATTGCATATTGAAGAAGAATCAGCCGAGTGGTTCTTGTGGGAGAACAACTGCATTGGCTCACTGACTTCACACACCATCAGGCTGACAGGCAGCTCTCAAGCAAACTACGTGTTCACACACTATGCTTAATGCCATTTGAGTGCATTGTCCTGAAGGGCAGCGTGGTGAGCATCCCACAAAAACGAAGGCTCCACAGGCGGGTTTCACATGCCACCAACTCCACATTCAGAAACCACTTCAGCGCCAAAGCCGTTTTCAGCTAGCCATAAATACAAAGGCTCTAGACGCAGATGTTGCTGTAAGGGCTAATTCCATCAAGCAATACTGCATGTTGCTGAATTGCATATTGAAGAAGAATCAGCCGAGTGGTTCTTGTGGGAGAACAACTCCATTGGCTCACTGACTTCACACACCATCAGGCTGACAGGCAGCTCTCAAGCAAACTATGTGTTCACACACTATGCTTAATGCCGTCTGAGTGCATTGCCCTGAAGGGCAGGTTGGTGAGCATCCCACACAAACGAAGGCTCCACAGGCGGGTTTCACATGCCACCAACTCCACATTCAGAAACCACTTCAGCACCAAAGCCGTTTTCAGCTAGCCCTAAATACAAAGGCTCTAGACGCAGATGTTGCTGTAAGAGCTAATTCCATCAAGCAACACTGCATGTTGCTGAATTGCATATTGAAGAAGAATCAGCCGAGTGGTTCTTGTGAGAGAACAGCTCCATTTGGCTCACTGACTTCACACACCATCAGGCTGACAGGCAGCTCTCAAGCAAACTACATGTTCACACACTATGCTTAATGCCATTTAAGTGCATTGTCCTGAAGGGCAGCTTGGTGAGCATCCCACACAAACGAAGGCTAAACAGGCGGGTTTCACATGCCACCAACTCCACATTCAGAAACCACTTCAGCGCCAAAGCCGTTTTCAGCTAACCCTAAATACAAAGGCTCTAGACGCAGATGTTGCTGTAAGAGCTAATTCCATCAAGCAACACTGCATGTTGCTGAATTGCATATTGAAGAAGAATCAGCCGAGTGGTTCTTGTGGGAGAACAACTCCATTTGGCTCACTGACTTCACACACCATCAGGCTGACAGGCAGCTCTCAAGCAAACTACGTGTTCACACCCTATGCCTAATGCCGTTTGAGTGCATTGTCCTGAAGGGCAGGTTGGTGAGCATCCCACACAAACGAAGGCTCCACAGGCGGGTTCCACATGCCACCAAGTCCACATTCAGAAACCACTTCAGCGCCAAAGCCCTTTTCAGCTAGCCCTAAATACAAAGGCTCTAGACGCAGGTGTTGCTGTAAGGGCTAATTCCATCAAGCAACACTGCATGTTGCTGAATTGCATATTGAAGAAGAATCAGCCGAGTGGTTCTTGTGGGAGAACAACTCCATTGGCTCACTGACTTCACACACCATCAGGCTGACAGGCAGCTCTCAAGCAAACTACGTGTTCACACACTATGCTTAATGCCGTCTGAGTGCATTGCCCTGAAGGGCAGCTTGGTGAGCATCCCACACAAACGAAGGCTCCACAGGCGGGTTTCACATGCCACCAACTCCACATTCAGAAACCACTTCAGCACCAAAGCCGTTTTCAGCTAGCCCTAAATACAAAGGCTCTAGACGCAGATGTTGCTGTAAGAGCTAATTCCATCAAGCAACACTGCATGTTGCTGAATTGCATATTGAAGAAGAATCAGCCGAGTGGTTCTTGTGAGAGAACAGCTCCATTTGGCTCACTGACTTCACACACCATCAGGCTGACAGGCAGCTCTCAAGCAAACTACGAGTTCACACACTATGCTTAATGCCGTGTGAGTGCATTGTCCTGAAGGGCAGCTTGGTGAGCATCCCACACAAACGAAGGCTCCACAGGCGGGTTTCACATGCCACCAACTCCACATTCAGAAGCCACTTCAGCGCCAAAGCCGTTTTCAGCTAGCCCTAAATACAAAGGCTCTAGACGCAGATGTTGCTGTAAGAGCTAATTCCATCAAGCAACACTGCATGTTGCTGAATTGCATATTGAAGAAGAATCAGCCGAGTGGTTCTTGTGGGAGAACAACTCCATTTGGCTCACTGACTTCACACACCATCAGGCTGACAGGCAGCTCTCAAGCAAACTACGTGTTCACACACTATGCTTAATGCCGTTTGAGTGCATTGTCCTGAAGGGCAGGTTGGTGAGCATCCCACACAAACGAAGGCTCCACAGGCGGGTTCCACATGCCACCAAGTCCACATTCAGAAACCACTTCAGCGCCAAAGCCATTTTCAGCTAGCCCTAAATACAAAGGCTCTAGACGCAGGTGTTGCTGTTAGAGCTAATTCCATCAAGCAACACTGCATGTTGCTGAATTGCATATTGAAGAAGAATCAGCCGAGTGGTTCTTGTGGGAGAACAACTCCATTTGGCTCACTGACTTCACACACCATCAGGCTGACAGGCAGCTCTCAAGCAAACTACGTGTTCACACACTATGCTTAATGCCGTTTGAAAGCATTGTCCTGAAGGGCAGCTTGGTGAGCATCCCACACAAACGAAGGCTAAACAGGCGGGTTTCACATGCCACCAACTCCACATTCAGAAACCACTTCAGCGCCAAAGCCCTTTTCAGCTAGCCCTAAATACAAAGGCTCTAGACGCAGATGTTGCTGTAAGAGCTAATTCCATCAAGCAACACTGCATGTTGCTGAATTGCATATTGAAGAAGCATCAGCCGAGTGGTTCTTGTGGGAGAACAGCTCCATTTGGCTCACTGACTTCACACACCATCAGGCTGACAGGCAGCTCTCAAGCAAACTACGTGTTCACACACTATGCTTAATGCCGTCTGAGTGCATTGTCCTGAAGGGCAGCTTGGTGAGCATCCCACACAAACGAAGGCTCCACAGTTGGGTTTCACATGCCACCAACTCCACATTCAGAAACCACTTCAGCGCCAAAGCCCTTTTCAGCTAGCCCTAAATACAAAGGCTCTAGACGCAGATGTGGCTGTAAGAGCTAATTCCATCAAGCAACACTGCATGTTGCTGACTTGCATATTGAAGAAGAATCAGCCAAGTGGTTCTTGTGGGAGAACAACTCCATTTGGCTCACTGACTTCACACACCATCAGGCTGACAGGCAGCTCTCAAGCAAACTACGTGTTCACACACTATGCTTAATGCCGTTTGAGTGCATTGTTCTGAAGGGCAGCTTGGTGAGCATCCCACACAAACGAAGGCTCCACAGGCGGGTTTCACATGCCACCAACTCCACATTCAGAAACCACTTCAGCTCCAAAGCCCTTTTCAGCTAACCCTAAATACAAAGGCTCTAGACGCAGGTGTTGCAGGAAGAGCTAATTCCATCAAGCAACACTGCATGTTGCTGAATTGCATATTGAAGAAGCATCAGCCGAGTGGTTCTTGTGGGAGAACAACTCCATTTGGCTCACTGACTTCACACACCATCAGGCTGACAGGCAGCTCTCAAGCAAACTACGTGTTCACACACTATGCTTAATGCCATTTAAGTGCATTGTCCTGAAGGGCAGCGTGGTGAGCATCCCACACAAACGAAGGCTCCACAGGCGGGTTTCACATGCCACCAACTCCACATTCAGAAACCACTTCAGCGCCAAAGCCGTTTTCAGCTAGCCATAAATACAAAGGCTCTAGACGCAGATGTTGCTGTAAGGGCTAATTCCATCAAGCAACACTGCATGTTGCTGAATTGCATATTGAAGAAGAATCAGCCGAGTGGTTCTTGTGGGAGAACAACTCCATTGGCTCACTGACTTCACACACCATCAGGCTGACAGGCAGCTCTCAAGCAAACTACGTGTTCACACACTATGCTTAATGCCGTTTGAGAGCATTGTCCTGAAGGGCAGGTTGGTGAGCATCCCACACAAACGAAGGCTCCACAGGCGGGTTTCACATGCCACCAACTCCACATTCAGAAACCACTTCAGCGCCAAAGCCCTTTTCAGCTAGCCCTAAATACAAAGGCTCTAGACGCAGATGTTGCTGTAAGAGCTAATTCCATCAAGCAACACTGCATGTTGCTGAATTGCATATTGAAGAAGAATCAGCCGAGTGGTTCTTGTGGGAGAACAACTCCATTTGGCTCACTGACTTCACACAGCATCAGGCTGACAGGCAGCTCTCAAGCAAACTACGTGTTCACACACTATGCTAAATGCCGTTTGAGTGCATTGTCCTGAAGGGCAGGTTGGTTAGCGTCCCACACAAACGAAGGCTCCACAGGCGGGTTTCACATGCCACCAACTCCACATTCAGAAACCACTTCAGCGCCAAAGCCCTTTTCAGCTAGCCATAAATACAAAGGCTCTAGACGCAGATGTTGCTGTAAGGGCTAATTCCATCAAGCAACACTGCATGTTGCTGAATTGCATATTGAAGAAGAATCAGCCGAGTGGTTCTTGTGGGAGAACAACTGTATTGGCTCACGGACTTCACACACCATCAGTCTGACAGGCAGCTCTCAAGCAAACTACGTGTTCACACACTATGCTTAATGCCGTGTGAGTGCATTGTCCTGAAGGGCAGGTTGGTGAGCATCCCACACAAACGAAGGCTCCACAGGCGGGTTCCACATGCCACCAAGTCCACATTCAGAAACCACTTCAGCGCCAAAGCCCTTTTCAGCTAGCCCTAAATACAAAGGCTCTAGACGCAGGTGTTGCTGTTAGAGCTAATTCCATCAAGCAACACTGCATGTTGCTGAATTGCATATTGAAGAAGAATCAGCCGAGTGGTTCTTGTGGGAGAGCAACTCCATTTGGCTCACTGACTTCACACACCATCAGGCTGACAGGCAGCTCTCAAGCAAACTACGTGTTCACACACTATGCTTAATGCCGTTTGAAAGCATTGTCCTGAAGGGCAGTTGGTGAGCATCCCACACAAACGAAGGCTAAACAGGCGGGTTTCACATGCCACCAACTCCACATTCAGAAACCACTTCAGCGCCAAAGCCCTTTTCAGCTAGCCCTAAATACAAAGGCTCTAGATGCAGATGTTGCTGTAAGAGCTAATTCCATCAAGCAACACTGCATGTTGCTGAATTGCATATTGAAGAAGAATCAGCTGAGTGGTTCTTGTGGGAGAACAACTCCATTTGGCTCACTGACTTCACACACCATCAGGCTGACAGGCAGCTCTCAAGCAAACTACCTGTTCACACACTATTCTAAATGCCGTTTGAGTGCATTGTCCTGAAGGGCAGCTTGGTGAGCATCCCACACAAACGAAGGCTCCACAGACGAGTTTCACATGCCACCAACTCCACATTCAGAAACCACTTCAGCGCCAAAGCCGTTTTCAGCTAGCCCTAAATACAAAGGCTCTAGACGCAGATGTTGCTGTAAGAGCTAATTCCATCAAGCAACACTGCATGTTGCTGAATTGCATATTGAAGAAGCATCAGCCGAGTGGTTCTTGTGAGAGAACAGCTCCATTTGGCTCACTGACTTCACACACCATCAGGCTGACAGGCAGCTCTCAAGCAAACTACGTGTTCACACACTATGCTTAATGCCGTTTGAGTGCATTGTCCTGAAGGGCAGGTTGGTGAGCATCCCACACAAACGAAGGCTCCACAGGCGGGTTTCACATGCCACCAACTCCACATTCAGAAACCACTTCAGCGCCAAAGCCATTTTCAGCTAGCCCTAAATACAAAGGCTCTAGACGCAGATGTTGCTGTAAGAGCTAATTCCATCAAGCAACACTGCATGTTGCTGAATTGCATATTGAAGAAGAATCAGCCGAGTGGTTCTTGTGGGAGAACAACTCCATTGGCTCACTGACTTCACACACCATCAGGCTGACAGGCAGCTCTCAAGCAAACTACGTGTTCACACACTATGCTTAATGCCGTTTCAGTGCATTGTCCTGAAGGGCAGCTTGGTGAGCATCCCACACAAACGAAGGCTCCACAGGCGGGTTTCACATGCCACCAACTTCACATTCAGAAAACACTTCAGCGCCAAAGCCGTTTTCAGCTAGCCCTAAATACAAAGGCTCTAGACGCAGATGTGGCTGTAAGAGCTAATTCCATCAAGCAACAATGCATGTTGCTGAATTGCATATTGAAGAAGAATCAGCCAAGTGGTTCTTGTGGGAGAACAACTCCATTTGGCTCACAAACTTCACACACCAGCAGGCTGACAGGCAGCTCTCAAGCAAACTACGTGTTCACACACTATGCTTAATGCCGTTTGAGTGCATTGTCCTGAAGGGCAGCTTGGTGAGCATCCTACACAAACGAAGGCTCCACAGGCGGGTTTCACATGCCACCAACTCCACATTCAGAAACCACTTCAGCGCCAAACCCCTTTTCAGCTAGCCCTAAATGCAAAGGCTCTAGATGCAGATGTTGCTGTAAGAGCTAATTCCATCAAGCAACACTGCATGTTGCTGAATTGCATATTGAAGAAGAATCAGCCGAGTGGTTCTTGTGGGAGAACAACTCCATTTGGCTCACTGACTTCACACACCAGCAGGCTGACAGGCAGCTCTCAAGCAAACTACGTGTTCACACACTATGCTTAATGCCGTTTGAGTGCATTGTCCTGAAGGGCATGTTGGTGAGCATCCCACACAAACGAAGGCTCCACAGGCCGTTTTCACACGCCACCAACTCCACATTCAGAAACCACTTCAGCGCCAAAGCCCTTTTCAGCTAGCCCTAAATACAAAGGCTCTAGACCCAGATGTTGCTGTAAGAGCTAATTCCATCAAGCAACACTGCATGTTGCTGAATTGCATATTGAAGAAGAATCAGCCGAGTGGTTCTTGTGGGAGAACAACTCCATTTGGCTCACTGACTTCACACACCACCAGGCTGACAGGCAGCTCTCAAGCAAACTACGTGTTCAAAACTATGCTTAATGCCGTTTGAGTGCATTGTCCTGAAGTGCAAGATGGTGAGCATCCCACACAAACGAAGGCTCCACAGGCGGGTTTCACATGCCACCAACTCCACATTCAGAAACCACTTGAGCGCCAAAGCCCTTTTCAGCTAGCCCTAAATACAAAGGCTCTAGACACAGATGTTGCAGTAAGAGCTAATTCCATCAAGCAACACTGCATGTTGCTGAATTGCATATTGAAGAAGAATCAGCCGAGTGGTTCTTGTGGGAGAACAACTCCATTTGGCTCACTGACTTCACACACCAGCAGGCTGACAGGCAGCTCTCAAGCAAACTACGTGTTCACACACTATGCTTTATGCCATTTGAGTGCATTGTCCTGAAGGGCAGCTTGGTGAGCATCCCACACAAACGAAGGCTCCACAGGCGGGTTTCACATGCCACCAACTCCACATTCAGAAACCACTTCAGCGCCAAAGCCACTTTCACCTAGCCCTAAATACAAAGGCTCTAGACGCAGATGTTGCTGTAAGAGCTAATTCCATCAAGCAATACTGCATGTTGCTGAATTGCATATTGAAGAAGAATCAGCCGAGTGGTTCTTGTGGGAGAACAACTCCATTTGGCTCACTGACTTCACACACCATCAGGCTGACAGGCAGCTCTCAAGCAAACTACGTGTTCACACACTATGCTTAATGCCGTTTGAGTGCATTGTCCTGAAGGGCAGGTTGGTGAGCATCCCACACAAACGAAGGCTCCACAGGCGGGTTTCACATGCCACCAACTCCACATTCAGAAACCACTTCAGCGCCAAAGCCCTTTTCAGCTAGCCCTAAATACAAAGGCTCTAGACGCAGATGTGGCTGTAAGAGCCAATTCCATCAAGCAACACTGCATGTTGCTGAATTGCATATTGAAGAAGAATCAGCCGAGTGGTTCTTGTGGGAGAACAACTCCATTTGGCTCACTGACTTCACACACCATCAGGCTGACAGGCAGCTCTCAAGCAAACTACGTGTTCACACACTATGCCTAATGCCGTTTGAGTGCATTGTCCTGAAGGGCAGGTTTGTGAGCATCCCACACAAACGAAGGCTCCACAGGCGGGTTTCACATGCCACCAACTCCACATTCAGAAACCACTTCAGCGCCAAAGCCACATTCAGCTAGCCCTAAATACAAAGGCTCTAGACGCAGATGTTGCTGTAAGAGCTAATTCCATCAAGCAACACTGCATGTTGCTGAATTGCATATTGAAGAAGCATCAGCCGAGTGGTTCTTGTGGGAGAACAACACCATTTGGCTCACTGACTTCACACACCAGCAGGCTGACAGGCAGCTCTCAAGCAAACTATGTGTTCACACACTATGCTTAATGCCGTTTGAGTGCATTGTCCTGAAGGGCAGGTTGCTGAGCATCCCACACAAACGAAGGCTCCACAGGCGGGTTTCACATGCCACCAACTCCACATTCAGAAACCACTTCAGCGCCAAACCCCTTTTCAGCTAGCCCTAAATACAAAGGCTCTAGACGCAGATGTTGCTGTAAGAGCCAATTCCATCAAGCAACACTGCATGTTGCTGAATTGCATATTGAAGAAGAATCAGCCGAGTGGTTCTTGTGGGAGAACAACTCCATTTGGCTCACTGACTTCACACACCATCAGGCTGACAGGCAGCTCTCAAGCAAACTACGTGTTCACACACTATGCTAAATGCCGTTTGAGTGCATTGTCCTGAAGGGCAGCTTGGTGAGCATCCCACACAAACGAAGGCTCCACAGGCAGGTTTCACACGCCACCAACTCCACATTCAGAAACCACTTCAGCGCCAAACCCCTTTTCAGCTAGCCCTAAATACAAAGGCTCTAGACGCAGATGTTGCCTTTAAGAGCTAATTCCATCAAGCAACACTGCATGTTGCTGAAGTGCATATTGAAGAAGAATCAGCCGAGTGGTTCTTTTGGGAGAACAACTCCATTTGGCTCACTGACTTCACACACCATCAGGCTGACAGGCAGCTCTCAAGCAAACTACGTGTTCACACACTATGCTTAATGCCGTTTGAGTGCATTGTCCTGAAGGGCAGCTTGGTGAGCATTCCACACAAACGAAGGCTCCACAGGCGGGTTTCACATGCCACCAACTCCACATGCAGATACCACTTCAGCGCCAAAGCCCTTTTCAGCTAGCCCTAAATAAAAAGGCTCTAGACGCAGATGTTGCTGTAAGAGCCAATTCCATCAAGCAACACTGCATGTTGCTGAATTGCATATTGAAGAAGAATCAGCCGAGTGGTTCTTGTGGGAGAACAACTCCATTTGGCTCACTGACTTCACACACCATCAGGCTGACAGGCAGCTCTCAAGCAAACTACGTGTTCACACACTATGCCTAATGCCGTTTGA
This sequence comes from Ochotona princeps, assembly GCF_030435755.1. NCBI lineage: Eukaryota > Metazoa > Chordata > Mammalia > Lagomorpha > Ochotonidae > Ochotona > Ochotona princeps. Next base: position 37,070,945 of record NC_080847.1, read on the forward strand.
GTGCATTGTCCCGAAGGGCAGGTTTGTGAGCATCCCACACAAACGAAGGCTCCACAGGCGGGTTTCACATGCCACCAACTCCACATTCAGAAACCACTTCAGCGCCAAAGCCGTTTTCAGCTAGCCATAAATACAAAGGTTCTAGACGCAGATGTTGCTGTAAGAGCTAATTCCATCAAGCAACACTGCATGTTGCTGAATTGCATATTGAAGAAGAATCAGCCGAGTGGTTCTTGTGGGAGAACAACTCCATTTGGCTCACTGACTTCACACACCATCAGGCTGACAGGCAGCTCTCAAGCAAACTATGTGTTCACACACTATGCTTAATGCCGTTTGAGTGCATTGTCCTGAAGGGCAGCTTGGTGAGCATCCCACACAAATGAAGGCTCCACAGGCGGGTTTCACACACCACCAACTCCACATTCAGAAACCACTTCAGCGCCAAAGCCCTTTTCAGCTAGCCCTAAATACAAAGGTTCTAGACGCAGATGTTGCTGTAAGAGCTAATTCCATCAAGCAACAATGCATGTTGCTGAATTGCATATTGAAGAAGAATCAGTCGAGTGGTTCTTGTGGGAGAACAACTCCATTTGGCTCACTGACTTCACACACCATCAGGCTGACAGGCAGCTCTCAAGCAAACTACGTGTTCACACACTATGCTAAATGCCGTTTGAGTGCATTGTCCTGAAGGGCAGCTTGGTGAGCATCCCACACAAACGAAGGCTCCACAGGCGGGTTTCATACGCCACCAACTCCACATTCAGAAACCACTTCAGCGCCAAAGCCCTTTTCAGCTAGCCCTAAATACAAAGGCTCTAGACGCAGATGTTGCTTTAAGAGCTAATTCCATCAAGCAACACTGCATGTTGCTGAAGTGCATATTGAAAAAGAATCAGCCGAGTGGTTCTTGTGGGAGAACAACTCCATTTGGCTCACTGACTTCACACAGCATCAGGCTGACACGCAGCTCTCAAGCAAACTACGTGTTCACACACTATGCCTAATGCCGTTTGAGTGCATTGTCCTGAAGGGCAGGTTGGTGAGCATCCCACACAAACGAAGGCTCCACACGCGGGTTTCACATGCCACCAACTCCACATTCAGAAACCACTTCAGCGCCAAAGCCCTTTTCAGCTAGCCCTAAATACAAAGGCTCTAGACGCAGATGTTGCTGTAAGAGCTAATTCCATCAAGCAACACTGCATGTTGCTGAATTGCATATTGAAGAAGCATCAGCCGAGTGGTTCTTGTGGGAGAACAACTCCATTTGGCTCACTGACTTCACACACCAGCAGGCTGACAGGCAGCTCTCAAGCAAACTACGTGTTCACACACTATGCTTAATGCCGTTTGAGTGCATTGTCCTGAAGGGCAGCTTGGTGAGCATCCCACACAAACGAATGCTCCACAGACGGGTTTCACATGCTACCAACTCCACATTCAGAAACCACTTCAGCGCCAAAGCCGTTTCCACCTAGCCCTAAATACAAAGGCTCTAGACGCAGATGTTGCTGTAAGAGCTAATTTCATCAAGCAACACTGCATGTTGCTGAATTGCATATTGAAGAAGAATCAGCCGAGTGGTTCTTGTGGGAGAACAACTCCATTTGGCTCACTGACTTCACACTCCATCAGGCTGACAGGCAGCTCTCAAGCAAACTACGTGTTCACACACTATGCTTAATGCCGTTTGAGTGCATTGTCCTGAAGGGCATTTTGGTGAGCATCCCACACAAACGAAGGCTCCACAGGCGGGTTTCACATGCCACCAACTCCACATTCAGAAACCACTTCAGCGCCAAAGCCCTTTTCAGCTAGCCCTAAATACAAAGGCTCTACACGCAGATGTTGCTGTAAGAGCTAATTCCATCAAGCAACACTGCATGTTGCTGAATTGCATATTGAAGAAGAATCAGCCGAGTGGTTCTTGTGGGAGAACAACTCCATTTGGCTCACTGACTTCACACACCATCAGGCTGACAGGCAGCTCTCAAGCAAACTACGTGTTCACACACTATGCTTAATGCTATTTGAGTGCATTGTCCTGAAGGGCAGGTTGGTGAGCATCCCACACAAACGAAGGCTGCACAGGCGGGTTCCACATGCCACCAACTCCACATTCAGAAACCACTTCAGCGCCAAAGCCGTTTTCAGCTAGCCCTAAATACAAAGGCTCTAGACGCAGATGTTGCTGTAAGAGCCAATTCCATCAAGCAACACTGCATGTTGCTGTATTGTATATTGAAGAAGAATCAGTCGAGTGGTTCTTGTGGGAGAACAACTCCATTTGGCTCACTGACTTCACACACCATCAGGCTGACAGGCAGCTCTCAAGCAAACTACGTGTTCACACACTATGCCTAATGCCGTTTGAGTGCATTGTCCTGAAGGGCAGCTTGGTGAGCATCCCACACAAACGAAGGCTCCACAGGCGGGTTTCACATGCCACCAACTCCACATTCAGAAACCACTTCAGCGCCAAAGCTGTTTTCAGCTAGCCCTAAATACAAAGGCTCTAGACGCAGATGTTGCTGTAAGAGCCAATTCCATCAAGCAACACTGCATGTTGCTGAATTGCATATTGAAGAAGAATCAGCCGAGTGGTTCTTGTGGGAGAACAACTCCATTTGGCTCACTGACTTCACACACCATCAGGCTGACAGGCAGCTCTCAAGCAAACTACATGTTCACACACTATGCCTAATGCCGTTTGAGTGCATTGTCCTGAAGGGCAGCGTGGTGAGCATCCCACACAAACGAAGGCTCCACAGGCGGGTTTCACATGCCACCAACTCCACATTCAGAAACCACTTCAGCGCCAAAGCCCTTTTCAGCTAGCCCTAAATACAAAGGCTCTAGACGCAGATGTTGCTGTAAGAGCTAATTCCATCAAGCAACACTGCATGTTGCTGAATTGCATATTGAAGAAGAATCAGCCGAGTGGTTCTTGTGGGAGAACAACTCCATTTGGCTCACTGACTTCACACACCATCAGGCTGACACGCAGCTCTCAAGCAAACTACGTGTTCACACACTATGCTTAATGCCGTTTGAGTGCATTGTCCTGAAGGGCAGGTTGGTGAGCATCCCACACAAACGAAGGCTCCACAGGCGGGTTTCATATGCCACCAACTCCACATTCAGAAACCACTTCAGCGCCAAAGCCCTTTTCAGCTAGCCCTAAATACAAAGGCTCTAGACGCAGATGTTGCTGTAAGAGCTAATTCCATCAAGCAACACTGCATGTTGCTGAATTGCATATTGAAGAAGAATCAGCCGAGTGGTTCTTGTGGGAGAACAACTCCATTTGGCTCACTGACTTCACACACCAGCAGGCTGACAGGCAGCTCTCAAGCAAACTACGTGTTCACACACTATGCTTAATGCCGTTTGAGTGCATTGTCCTGAAGGGCTGGTTGGTGAGCATTCCACACAAACGAATGCTCCACAGGCGGGTTTCACATGCCACCAACTCCACATTCAGAAACCACTTCAGCGCCAAAGCCACATTCAGCTAGCCCTTAATAGAAAGGCTCTAGACGCAGATGTTGCTGTAAGAGCTAATTTCATCAAGCAACACTGCATGTTGCTGAATTGCATATTGAAGAAGAATCAGCCGAGTGGTTCTTGTGGGAGAACAACTCCATTTGGCTCACTGACTTCACACTCCATCAGGCTGACAGGCAGCTCTCAAGCAAACTACGTGTTCACACACTATGCTTAATGCCGTTTGAGTGCATTGTCCTGAAGGGCAGCTTGGTGAGCATCCCACACAAACGAAGGCACCACAGGCGGGTTTCACATGCCACAAACTCCACATTCAGAAACCACTTCAGCGCCAAAGCCGTTTTCAGCTAGCCCTAAATACAAAGGCTCTAGACGCAGATGTTGCTGTAAGAGCTAATTCCATCAAGCAACACTGCATGTTGCTGAATGGCATATTGAAGAAGAATCAGCCGAGTGGTTCTTGTGGGAGAACAACTCCATTTGGCTCACTGACTTCACACACCATCAGGCTGACAGGCAGCTCTCAAGCAAACGACGTGTTCACACACTATGCTTAATGCCGTTTGAGTGCATTGTCCTGAAGGGCAGGTTGGTGAGCATTCCACACAAACGAAGGCTCCACAGGCAGGTTTCACATGCCACCAACTCCACATTCAGAAACCACTTCAGCGCCAAAGCCCTTTTCAGCTAGCCCTAAATACAAAGGCTCTAGACGCAGATGTTGCTGTAAGAGCCAATTCCATCAAGCAACACTGCATGTTGCTGAATTGCATATTGAAGAAGAATCAGCCGAGTGGTTCTTGTGGGAGAACAACTCCATTTGGCTCACTGACTTCACACACCATCAGGCTGACAGGCAGCTCTCAAGCAAACTACGTGTTCACACACTATGCCTAATGCCGTTTGAGTGCATTGTCCTGAAGGGCAGCTTGGTGAGCATCCCACACAAACGAAGGCTCCACAGGCGGGTTTCACATGCCACCAACTCCACATTCAGAAACCACTTCAGCGCCAAAGCCGTTTTCAGCTAGCCCTAAATACAAAGGCTCTAGACGCAGATGTTGCTGTAAGAGCCAATTCCATCAAGCAACACTGCATGTTGCTGAATTGCATATTGAAGAAGAATCAGCCGAGTGGTTCTTGTGGGAGAACAACTCCATTTGGCTCACTGACTTCACACACCATCAGGCTGACAGGCAGCTCTCAAGCAAACTACGTGTTCACACACTATGCTTAATGCCGTTTGAGTGCATTGTCCTGAAGGGCAGCTTGGTGAGCATCCCACACAAACGAAGGCTCCACAGGCGGGTTTCACATGCCACCAACTCCACATTCAGAAACCACTTCAGCGCCAAAGCCACATTCAGCTAGCCCTTAATAGAAAGGCTCTAGACGCAGATGTTGCTGTAAGAGCTAATTCCATCAAGCAACACTGCATGTTGCTGAATTGCATATTGAAGAAGAATCAGCCGAGTGGTTCTTGTGGGAGAACAACTCCATTTGGCTCACTGACTTCACACACCATCAGGCTGACAGGCAGCTCTCAAGCAAACTACGTGTTCACACACTATGCTTAATGCCGTGTGAGTGCATTGTCCTGAAGGGCAGCTTGGTGAGCATCCCACACAAACGAAGGCTCCACAGGCGGGTTTCACATGCCACCAACTCCACATACAGAAACCACTTGAGCGCCAAAGCCCTTTTCAGCTAGCCCTAAATACAAAGGCTCTAGACGCAGATGTTGCTGTAAGAGCTAATTCCATCAAGCAACACTGCATGTTGCTGAATTGCATATTGAAGAAGAATCAGCCGAGTGGTTCTTGTGGGAGAACAACTCCATTTGGCTCACTGACTTCACACACCATCAGGCTGACAGGCAGCTCTCAAGTAAACTACATGTTCACACTCTATGCCTAATGCCATTTGAGTGCATTGTCCTGAAGGGCAGGTTGGTGAGCATCCCACACAAACGAAGGCTCCACAGGCGGGTTTCACATGCCACCAACTCCACATTCAGAAACCACTTCACCGCCAAAGCCACATTCAGCTAGCCCTTAATAGAAAGGCTCTAGACGCAGATGTTGCTGTAAGAGCTAATTCCATCAAGCAACACTGCATGTTGCTGAATTGCATATTGAAGAAGAATCAGCCGAGTGGTTCTTGTGGGAGAACAACTCCATTTGGCTCACTGACTTCACACACCATCAGGCTGACAGGCAGCTCTCAAGCAAACTACGTGTTCACACACTATGCCTAATGCCGTTTGAGTGCATTGTCCTGAAGGGCAGCTTGGTGAGCATCACACACAAACGAAGTCTCCACAGGCGGGTTTCACACGCCACCAACTCCACATTCAGAAACCACTTCAGCGCCAAAGCCGTTTTCAGCTAGCCCTGAATACAAAGGTTCTAGACGCAGATGTTGCTGTAAGAGCTAATTCCATGAAGCAACACTGCATGTTGCTGAATTGCATATTGAAGAAGAATCAGCCGAGTGGTTCTTGTGGGAGAACAACTCCATTTGGCTCACTGACTTCACACACCATCAGGCTGACAGGCAGCTCTCAAGCAAACTACGTGTTCAAACACTATGCTTAATGCCGTTTGAGTGCATTGTCCTGAAGGGCAGCTTGGTGAGCATCCCACACAAACGAAGGCTAAACAGGCGGGTTTCACATGCCACCAACTCCACATTCAGAAACCACTTCAGCGCCAAAGCCCTTTTCAGCTAGCCCTAAATACAAAGGCTCTAGACGCAGATGTGGCTGTAAGAGCCAATTCCATCAAGCAACACTGCATGTTGCTGAATTGCATATTGAAGAAGAATCAGCCGAGTGGTTCTTGTGGGAGAACAACTCCATTTGGCTCACTGACTTCACACACCATCAGGCTGACAGGCAGCTCTCAAGCAAACTACGTGTTCACATACTATGCTGAATGCCGTTTCAGTGCATTGTCCTGAAGGGCAGGTTGGTGAGCATCCCACACAAACGAAGGCTCCACAGGCGGGTTTCACATGCCACCAACTCCACATACAGAAACCACTTCAGCGCCAAAGCCACATTCAGCTAGCCCTTAATAGAAAGGCTCTAGACGCAGATGTTGCTGTAAGAGCTAATTCCATCAAGCAACACTGCATGTTGCTGACTTGCATATTGAAGAAGAATCAGCCGAGTGGTTCTTGTGGGAGAACAACTCCATTTGGCTCACTGACTTCACACACCATCAGGCTGACAGGCAGCTCTCAAGCAAACTACGTGTTCACACACTATGCCTAATGCCGTTTGAGTGCATTGTCCTGAAGGGCAGCTTGGTGAGCATCCCACACAAACGAAGGCTCCACAGGCGGGTTTCACACGCCAGCAACTCCACATTCAGAAACCACTTCAGCGCCAAAGCCGTTTTCAGCTAGCCCTAAATACAAAGGCTCTACACGCAGATGTTGCTGTAAGAGCTAATTCCATCAAGCAACACTGCATGTTGCTGAATTGCATATTGAAGAAGAATCAGCCGAGTGGTTCTTGTGGGAGAACAACTCCATTTGGCTCACTGACTTCACACACCAGCAGGCTGACAGGCAGCTCTCAAGCAAACTACGTGTTCACACACTATGCTTAATGCCGTTTGAGTGCATTGTCCTGAAGGGCAGCTTGGTGAGCATCCCACACAAACGAAGGCTCCACAGGCGGGTTTCACATGCCACCAACTCCACATACAGAAACCACTTCAGCGCCAAAGCCACATTCAGCTAGCCCTTAATAGAAAGGCTCTAGACGCAGATGTTGCTGTAAGAGCTAATTCCATCAAGCAACACTGCATGTTGCTGAATTGCATATTGAAGAAGAATCAGCCGAGTGGTTCTTGTGGGAGAACAACTCCATTTGGCTCACTGACTTCACACACCATCAGGCTGACAGGCAGCTCTCAAGCAAACTACGTGTTCACACACTATGCCTAATGCCGTTTGAGTGCATTGTCCTGAAGGGCAGCTTGGTGAGCATCCCACACAAACGAAGGCTCCACAGGCGGGTTTCACACGCCAGCAACTCCACATTCAGAAACCACTTCAGCGCCAAAGCTGTTTTCAGCTGGCCCTAAATACACAGGCTCTAGACGCAGATGTTGCTGTAAGAGCTAATTCCATCAAGCAACACTGCATGTTGCTGAATTGCATATTGAAGAAGAATCAGCCGAGTGGTTCTTGTGGGAGAACAACTCCATTTGGCTCACTGACTTGACAGAGCATCAGTCTGACAGGCAGCTCTCAAGCAAACTACGTGTTCACACACTATGCTTAATGCCGTTTGAGTGCATTGTCCTGAAGGGCAGGTTGGTGAGCATCCCACACAAACGAAGGCTCCACAGGCGGGTTTCACATGCCACCAACTCCACATTCAGAAACCACTTGAGCGCCAAAGCCCTTTTCAGCTAGCCCTAAATACAAAGGCTCTAGACGCAGATGTTGCTGTATTAGCTAATTCCATCATGAAACACTGCATGTTGCTGAATTGCATATTGAAGAAGAATCAGCCGAGTGGTTCTTGTGCGAGAACAACTGCATTTGGCTCACTGACTTCACACACCAGCAGGCTGACAGGCAGCTCTCAAGCAAACTACATGTTCACACACTATGCTTAATGCCGTTTGAGTGCATTGTCCTGAAGGGCAGCTTGGTGAGCATCCCACACAAACGAAGGCTCCACAGGCGGGTTTCACATGCCACCAACTCCACATTCAGAAACCACTTCAGCGCCAAAGCCCTTTTCAGCTAGCCCTAAATACAAAGGCTCTAGACGCAGATGTTGCTGTAAGAGCTAATTCCGACAAGCAACACTGCATGCTGCTGAATGGCATATTGAAGAAGAATCAGCCGAGTGGTTCTTGTGGGTGAACAACTCCATTTGGCTCACTGACTTCACACACCATCAGGCTGACAGGCAGCTCTCAAGCAAACTACATGTTCACACACTATGCTTAATGCCGTTTGAGTGCATTGTCCTGAAGGGCAGCTTGGTGAGCATCCCACACAAACGAAGGCTCCACAGGCGGGTTTCACATGCCACCAACTCCACATTCAGAAACCACTTGAGCGCCAAAGCCACATTCAGCTAGCCCTCAATACAAAGGCTCTAGACGCAGATGTTGCTGTAAGAGCTAATTCCATCAAGCAACACTGCATGTTGCTGAATTGCATATTGAAGAAGAATCAGCCGAGTGGTTCTTGTGGGAGAACAACTCCATTTGGCTCACTGAGTTCACACACCATCAGGCTGACAGGCAGCTCTCAAGCAAACTACGTGTTCACACACTATGCCTAATGCTGTTTGAGTGCATTGTCCTGAAGGGCAGCTTGGTGAGCATCCCACACAAACGAAGGCTCCACAGGCGGGTTTCACATGCCACCAACTCCACATTCAGAAACCACTTCAGCCCCAAAGCCCTTTTCAGCTAGCCCTAAATACAAAGGCTCTAGATGCAGATGTTGCTGTAAGAGCTAATTCCATCAAGCAACACTGCATGTTGCTGAATTGCATATTGAAGAAGAATCAGCCGAGTGGTTCTTGTGGGAGAACAACTCCATTTGGCTCACTGACTTCACACACCATCAGGCTGACAGGCAGCTCTCAAGCAAACTACGTGTTCACACACTATGCTTAATGCCGTTTGAGTGCATTGTCCTGAAGGGCAGGTTGGTGAGCATCCCACACAAACGAAGGCTCCACAGGCGGGTTTCACATGCCACCAACTCCACATTCAGAAACCACTTCAGCGCCAAAGCCGTTTTCAACTAGCCCTCAATACAAAGGCTCTAGACGCAGATGTTGCTGTAAGAGCTAATTCCATCAAGCAACACTGCATGTTGCTGAATTGCATATTGAAGAAGCATCAGCCGAGTGGTTCTTGTGGGAGAACAACTCCATTTGGCTCACTGACTTCACACACCATCAGGCTGACAGGCAGCTCTCAAGCAAACTACGTGTTCACACACTATGCTTAATGCCATTTGAGTGCATTGTCCTGAAGGGCAGGTTGGTGAGCATCCCACACAAACGAAGGCTCCACAGGCGGGTTTCACATGCCACCAACTCCACATTCAGAAACCACTTGAGCGCCAAAGCCCTTTTCAGCTAGCCCTAAATACAAAGGCTCTAGACGCAGATGTTGCTGTAAGAGCTAATTCCATCCAGCAACACTGCATGTTGCTGAATTGCATATTGAAGAAGCATCAGCCGAGTGGTTCTTGTGGGAGAACAACTCCATTTGGCTCACTGACTTCACACACCATCAGGCTGACAGGCAGCTCTCAAGCAAACTACTTGTTCACACACTATGCTTAATGCCGTTTGAGTGCATTGTCCTGAAGGGCAGGTTGGTGAGCATCTAACACAAACGAAGGCTCCACAGGCGGGTTTCACATGCCACCAACTCCACATTCAGAAACCACTTCAGCGCCAAAGCCGTTTTCAACTAGCCCTAAATACAAAGGCTCTAGACGCAGATGTTGCTGTAAGAGCTAATTCCATCAAGCAACACTGCATGTTGCTGACTTGCATATTGAAGAAGAATCAGCCGAGTGGTTCTTGTGGGAGAACAACTCCATTTGGCTCACTGACTTCACACACCATCAGGCTGAAAGGCAGCTCTCAAGCAAACTACGTGTTCACACACTATGCTTAATGCCGTTTGAGTGCATTGTTTTGAAGGGCAGCTTGGTGAGCATCCCACACAAACGAAGGCTCCACAGGCGGGTTTCACATGCCACCAACTCCACATTCAGAAACCACTTGAGCGCCAAAGCCCTTTTCAGCTAGCCCTAAATACAAAGTCTGTAGACGCAGATGTTGCTGTAAGAGCTAATTCCATCAAGCAACACTGCATGTTGCTGAATTGCATATTGAAGAAGCATCAGCCGAGTGGTTCTTGTGGGAGAACAACTCCATTTGGCTCACTGACTTCACACACCATCAGGCTGACAGGCAGCTCTCAAGCAAACTACGTATTCACACACTATGCTTAATGCCGTTTGAGTGCATTGTTCTGAAGGGCAGGTTGGTGAGCATCCCACACAAACGAAGGCTCCACAGGCGGGTTTCACATGCCACCAACTCCACATTCAGAAACCACTTCAGCGCCAAAGCCCTTTTCAGCCAGCCCTGAATACAAAGGCTCTAGACGCAGATGTTGGTGTAAGAGCTAATTCCATCAAGCAACACTGCATGTTGCTGACTTGCATATTGAAGAAGAATCAGCCGAGTGGTTCTTGTGGGAGAACAACTCCATTTGGCTCACTGACTTCACACACCATCAGGCTGAAAGGCAGCTCTCAAGCAAACTACGTGTTCACACACTATGCTTAATGCCGTTTGAGTGCATTGTTTTGAAGGGCAGCTTGGTGAGCATCCCACACAAACGAAGGCTCCACAGGCGGGTTTCACATGCCACCAACTCCACATTCAGAAACCACTTGAGCGCCAAAGCCCTTTTCAGCTAGCCCTAAATACAAAGTCTGTAGACGCAGATGTTGCAGTAAGAGCAAATTCCATCAAGCAACACTGCATGTTGCTGAATTGCATATTGAAGAAGCATCAGCCGAGTGGTTCTTGTGGGAGAACAACTCCATTTGGCTCACTGACTTCACACACCATCAGGCTGACAGGCAGCTCTCAAGCAAACTACGTATTCACACACTATGCTTAATGCCGTTTGAGTGCATTGTTCTGAAGGGCAGGTTGGTTAGCATCCCACACAAACGAAGGCTCCACAGGCGGGTTTCACATGCCACCAACTCCACATTCAGAAACCACTTCAGCGCCAAAGCCCTTTTCAGCCAGCCCTGAATACAAAGGCTCTAGACGCAGATGTTGGTGTAAGAGCTAATTCCATCAAGCAACACTGCATGTTGCTGAATTGCATATTGAAGAAGCATCAGCCGAGTGGTTCTTGTGGGAGAACAACTCCATTTGGCTCACTGACTTCACACACCATCAGGCTGACAGGCAGCTCTCAAGCAAACTACGTGTTCACACACTATGCTTAATGCCGTTTGAGTGCATTGTCCTGAAGGGCAGCTTGGTGAGCATCCCACACAAACGAAGGCTCCACAGGCGGGTTTCACATGCCACCAACTCCACATTCAGAAACCACTTGAGCGCCAAAGCCGTTTTCAGCCAGCCCTGAATACAAAGGCTCTAGACGCAGATGTTGGTGTAAGAGCTAATTCCATCAAGCAACACTGCATGTTGCTGAATTGCATATTGAAGAAGCATCAGCCGAGTGGTTCTTGTGGGAGAACAACTCCATTTGGCTCACTGACTTCACACACCATCAGGCTGACAGGCAGCTCTCAAGCAAACTACGTGTTCACACACTATGCTTAATGCCGTTTGAGTGCATTGTCCTGAAGGGCAGGTTGGTGAGCAACCCACACAAACGAAGGCTCCACAGGCGGGTTTCACATGCCACCAACTCCACATTCAGAAACCACTTCAGCGTCAAAGCCGTTTTCAGCTAGCCCTAAATACAAAGGCTCTAGACGCAGATGTTGCTGTAAGAGCTAATTCCATCAAGCAACACTGCATGTTGCTGAATTGCATATTGAAGAAGAATCAGCTGAGTGGTTCTTGTGGGAGAAAACTCCATTTGGCTCACTGACTTCACACACCATCAGGCTGACAGGCAGCTCTCAAGCAAACTACGTGTTCACACACTATGCTTAATGCCGTTTGAGTGCATTGTCCTGAAGGGCTGGTTGGTGAGCATCCCACACAAACGAAGGCTCCACAGGCGGGTTTCACATGCCACCAACTCCACATTCAGAAACCACTTGAGCGCCAAAGCCCTTTTCAGCTAGCCCTAAATACAAAGGCTCTAGACGCAGATGTTGCTGTAAGAGCTAATTCCATCAAGCAACACTGCATGTTGCTGAATTGCATATTGAAGAAGCATCAGCCGAGTGGTTCTTGTGGGAGAACAACTCCATTTGGCTCACTGACTTCACACACCATCAGGCTGACAGACAGCTCTCAAGCAAACTACGTGTTCACACACTATGCTTAATGCCGTTTGAGTGCATTGTCCTGAAGGGCAGGTTGGTGAGCATCCCACACAAACGAAGGCTCCACAGGCGGGTTTCACATGCCACCAACTCCACATTCAGAAACCACTTGAGCGCCAAAGCCGTTTTCAGCTAGCCCTAAATACAAAGGCTCTAGACGCAGATGTTGCTGTAAGAGCTAATTCCATCAACCAACACTGCATGTTGCTGAATTGCATATTGAAGAAGAATCAGCCGAGTGGTTCTTGTGGGAGAACAACTCCATTTGGCTCACTGACTTCACACACCATCAGGCTGACAGGCAGCTCTCAAGCAACCTACGTGTTCACACACTATGCTTAATGCCGTTTGAGTGCATTGTCCTGAAGGGCAGCTTGGTGAGCATCCCACACAAACGAAGGCTCCACAGGCGGGTTTCACATGCCACCAACTCCACATTCAGAAACCACTTGAGCGCCAAAGCCCTTTTCAGCTAGCCCTAAATACAAAGGCTCTAGACGCAGATGTTGCTGTAAGAGCTAATTCCATCAAGCAACACTGCATGTTGCTGAATTGCATATTGAAGAAGAATCAGCCAAGTGGTTCTTGTGGGAGAAAACTCCATTTGGCTAACTGACTTCACACACCATCAGGCTGACAGGCAGCTCTCAAGCAAACTACGTGTTCACACACTATGCTTAATGCCGTTTGAGTGCATTGTCCTGAAGGGCTGGTTGGTGAGCATCCCACACAAACGAAGGCTCCACAGGCGGGTTTCACATGCCACCAACTCCACATTCAGAAACCACTTGAGCACCAAAGCCCTTTTCAGCTAGCCCTAAATACAAAGGCTCTAGACGCAGATGTTGCTGTAAGAGCTAATTCCATCAAGCAACACTGCATGTTGCTGAATTGCATATTGAAGAAGAATCAGCCGAGTATTTCTTGTGGGAGAACAACTCCATGTGGCTCACTGACTTCACACACCATCAGGCTGACAGGCAGCTCTCAAGCAAACTATGTGTTCACACACTATGCTTAATGCCGTTTGAGTGCATTGTCCTGAAGGGCAGGTTGGTGAGCATTCCACACAAACGAAGGCTCCACAGGCGGGTTTCACATGCCACCAACTCCACATTCAGAAAACACTTGAGCGCCAAAGCCGTTTTCAGCCAGCCCTGAATACAAAGGCTCTAGACGCAGATGTTGGTGTAAGAGCTAATTCCATCAAGCAACACTGCATGTTGCTGAATTGCATATTGAAGAAGCATCAGCCGAGTGGTTCTTGTGGGAGAACAACTCCATTTGGCTCACTGACTTCACACACCATCAGTCTGACAGGCAGCTCTCAAGCAAACTACGTGTTCACACACTATGCTTAATGCCGTTTGAGTGCATTGTCCTGAAGGGCAGGTTGGTGAGCAACCCACACAAACGAAGGCTCCACAGGCGGGTTTCACATGCCACCAACTCCACATTCAGAAACCACTTCAGCGTCAAAGCCGTTTTCAGCTAGCCCTAAATACAAAGGCTCTAGACGCAGATGTTGCTGTAAGAGCTAATTCCATCAAGCAACACTGCATGTTGCTGAATTGCATATTGAAGAAGAATCAGCTGAGTGGTTCTTGTGGGAGAAAACTCCATTTGGCTCACTGACTTCACACACCATCAGGCTGACAGGCAGCTCTCAAGCAAACTACGTGTTCACACACTATGCTTAATGCCGTTTGAGTGCATTGTCCTGAAGGGCTGGTTGGTGAGCATCCCACACAAACGAAGGCTCCACAGGCGGGTTTCACATGCCACCAACTCCACATTCAGAAACCACTTCAGCGCCAAAGCCGTTTTCAGCTAGCCCTAAATACAAAGGCTCTAGACGCAGATGTTGCTGTAAGAGCTAATTCCATCAAGCAACACTGCATGTTGCTGAATTGCATATTGAAGAAGCATCAGCCGAGTGGTTCTTGTGGGAGAACAACTCCATTTGGCTCACTGACTTCACACACCATCAGGCTGACAGGCAGCTCTCAAGCAAACTACGTGTTCACACACTATGCTTAATGCCGTTTGAGTGCATTGTCCTGAAGGGCAGGTTGGTGAGCATCCCACACAAACGAAGGCTCCACAGGCGGGTTTCACATGCCACCAACTCCACATTCAGAAACCACTTGAGCGCCAAAGCCCTTTTCAGCTAGCCCTAAATACAAAGGCTCTAGACGCAGATGTTGCTGTAAGAGCTAATTCCATCAAGCAACACTGCATGTTGCTGAATTGCATATTGAAGAAGAATCAGCCAAGTGGTTCTTGTGGGAGAAAACTCCATTTGGCTCACTGACTTCACACACCATCAAGCTGACAGGCAGCTCTCAAGCAAACTACGTGTTCACACACTATGCTTAATGCCGTTTGAGTGCATTGTCCTGAAGGGCTGGTTGGTGAGCATCCCACACAAACGAAGGCTCCACAGGCGGGTTTCACATGCCACCAACTCCACATTCAGAAACCACTTGAGCGCCAAAGCCGTTTTCAGCCAGCCCTGAATACAAAGGCTCTAGACGCAGATGTTGGTGTAAGAGCTAATTCCATCAAGCAACACTGCATGTTGCTGAATTGCATATTGAAGAAGCATAAGCCGAGTGGTTCTTGTGGGAGAACAACTCCATTTGGCTCACTGACTTCACACACCATCAGGCTGACAGGCAGCTCTCAAGCAAACTACGTGTTCACACACTATGCTTAATGCCGTTTGAGTGCATTGTCCTGAAGGGCAGGTTGATGAGCAACCCACACAAACGAAGGCTCCACAGGCGGGTTTCACATGCCACCAACTCCACATTCAGAAACCACTTCAGCGTCAAAGCCGTTTTCAGCTAGCCCTAAATACAAAGGCTCTAGACGCAGATGTTGCTGTAAGAGCTAATTCCATCAAGCAACACTGCATGTTGCTGAATTGCATATTGAAGAAGCATCAGCCGAGTGGTTCTTGTGGGAGAAAACTCCATTTGGCTCACTGACTTCACACACCATCAGGCTGACAGGCAGCTCTCAAGCAAACTACGTGTTCACACACTATGCTTAATGCCGTTTGAGTGCATTGTCCTGAAGGGCTGGTTGGTGAGCATCCCACACAAACAAAGGCTCCACAGGCGGGTTTCACATGCCACCAACTCCACATTCAGAAACCACTTCAGCGCCAAAGCCGTTTTCAGCTAGCCCTAAATATAAAGGCTCTAGACGCAGATGTTGCTGTAAGAGCTAATTCCATCAAGCAACACTGCATGTTGTTGAATTGCATATTGAAGAAGCATCAGCTGAGTGGTTCTTGTGGGAGAACAACTCCATTTGGCTCACTGACTTCACACACCATCAGGCTGACAGGCAGCTCTCAAGCAAACTACGTGTTCACACACTATGCTTAATGCCGTTTGAGTGCATTGTCCTGAAGGTCAGCTTGGTGAGCATCTCACACAAACGAAGGCTCCACAGGCGGGTTTCACATGCCACCAACTCCACATTCAGAAACCACTTCAGCGCCAAAGCCCTTTTCAGCTAGCCCTAAATACAAAGGCTCTAGAGGCAGATGTTGCTGTAAGAGCTAATTCCATCAAGCAACACTGCATGTTGCTGAATTGCATATTGAAGAAGCATCAGCCGAGTGGTTCTTGTTGGAGAACAACTCCATTTGGCTCACTGACTTCACACACCATCAGGCTGACAGGCAGCTCTCAAGCAAACTACGTGTTCACACACTATGCTTAATGCCGTTTGAGTGCATTGTCCTGAAGGGCAGGTTGGTGAGCTGCCCACACAAACGAAGGCTCCACAGGCGGGTTTCACATGCCACCAACTCCACATTCAGAAACCACTTCAGCGCCAAAGCCGTTTTCAGCTAGCCCTAAATACAAAGGCTCTAGACGCAGATGTTGCTGTAAGAGCTAATTCCATCAAGCAACACTGCATGTTGCTGAATTGCATATTGAAGAAGAATCAGCCGAGTGGTTCTTGTGGGAGAACAACTCCATTTGGCTCACTGACTTCACACACCATCAGGCTGACATGCAGCTCTCAAGCAAACTATGTGTTCACACACTATGCTTAATGCCGTTTGAGTGCATTGTCCTGAAGGACAGGTTGGTGAGCATCCCACACAAACGAAGGCTCCACAGGCGGGTTTCACATGCCACCAACTCCACATTCAGAAACCACTTTAGTGCCAAAGCCGTTTTCAGCTAGCCCTAAATAGAAAGGCTCTAGACGCAGATGTTGCTGTAAGAGTTCATTCCATCAAGCAACACTGCATGTTGCTGAATTGCATATTGAAGAAGCATCAGCCGAGTGGTTCTTGTGGGAGAACAACTCCATTTGGCTCACTGACTTCACACACCGTCAGGCTGACAGGCAGCTCTCAAGCAAACTACGTGTTCACACACTATGCTTAATGCCGTTTGAGAGCATTGTCCTGAAGGGCAGGTTGGTGAGCATCCCACACAAACGAAGGCTCCACAGGCGGGTTTCACATGCCACCAACTCCACATTCAGAAACCACTTCAGCGCCAAAGCCGTTTTCAGCTAGCCCTAAATACAAAGGCTCTAGACGCAGATGTTGCTGTAGGAGCTAATTCCACACTGCATGTTGCTGAATTGCATATTGAAGAAGCATCAGCCGAGTGGTTCTTGGGGGAGAACAACTCCATTTGGCTCACTGACTTCACACACCATCAGGCTGACAGGCAGCTCTCAAGTAAACCACGTGTTCACACACTATGCTTAATGCCATTTGAGTGCATTGTCCTGGAGTGCAGCTTGGTGAGCATCCCACACAAACGAAGGCTCCACAGGCGGGTTTCACATGCCACCAACTCCACATTCAGAAAACACTTGAGCGCCAAAGCCCTTTTCAGCCAGCCCTGAATACAAAGGCTCTAGACGCAGATGTTGGTGTAAGAGCTAATTCCATCAAGCAACACTGCATGTTGCTGAATTGCATATTGAAGAAGCATCAGCCGAGTGGTTCTTGTGGGAGAACAACTCCATTTGGCTCACTGACTTCACACACCATCAGGCTGACAGGCAGCTCTCAAGCAAACTACGTGTTCACACACTATGCTTAATGCCGTTTGAGTGCATTGTCCTGAAGGGCTGGTTGGTGAGCATCCCACACAAACGAAGGCTCCACAGGCGGGTTTCACATGCCACCAACTCCACATTCAGAAACCACTTCAGCGCCAAAGCCGTTTTCAGCTAGCCCTAAATACAAAGGCTCTAGACGCAGATGTTGCTGTAAGAGCTAATTCCATCAAGCAACACTGCATGTTGCTGAATTGCATATTGAAGAAGCATCAGCTGAGTGGTTCTTGTGGGAGAACAACTCCATTTGGCTCACTGACTTCACACACCATCAGGCTGACAGGCAGCTCTCAAGCAAACTACGTGTTCACACACTATGCTTAATGCCGTTTGAGCGCATTGCCCTGAAGGGCCGGTTGGTGAGCACCCCACAGAAATGAAGGCTCCACAGGCGGGTTTCACATGCCACCCACTCCACATTCAGAAACCACTTCAGCGCCAAAGCCCTTTTCAGCTAGCCCTAAATACAAAGGCTCTAGACGCAGATGTTGCTGTAAGAGCTAATTCCATCAAGCAACACTGCATGTTGCTGAATTGCATATTGAAGAAGAATCAGCCGAGTGGTTCTTGTGGGAGAACAACTCCATTTGGCTCACTGACTTCACACACCATCAGGCTGACATGCAGCTCTCAAGCAAACTATGTGTTCACACACTATGCTTAATGCCGTTTGAGTGCATTGTCCTGAAGGGCAGGTTGGTGAGCATCCCACACAAACGAAGGCTCCACAGGCGGGTTTCACATGCCACCAACTCCACATTCAGAAACCACTTTAGTGCCAAAGCCGTTTTCAGCTAGCCCTAAATAGAAAGGCTCTAGACGCAGATGTTGCTGTAAGAGTTCATTCCATCAAGCAACACTGCATGTTGCTGAATTGCATATTGAAGAAGAATCAGCCGAGTGGTTCTTGTGGGAGAACAACTCCATTTGGCTCACTGACTTCACACACCATCATTCTGACAGGCAGCTCTCAAGCAAACTACGTGTTCACACACTATGCTTAATGCCGTTTGAGAGCATTGTCCTGAAGGGCAGGTTGGTGAGCATCCCACACAAACGAAGGCTCCACAGGCGGGTTTCACATGCCACCAACTCCACATTCAGAAACCACTTCAGCGCCAAAGCCGTTTTCAGCTAGCCCTAAATACAAAGGCTCTAGACGCAGATGTTGCTGTAGGAGCTAATTCCACACTGCATGTTGCTGAATTGCATATTGAAGAAGCATCAGCCGAGTGGTTCTTGGGGGAGAACAACTCCATTTGGCTCACTGACTTCACACACCATCAGGCTGACAGGCAGCTCTCAAGTAAACCACGTGTTCACACACTATGCTTAATGCCATTTGAGTGCATTGTCCTGAATGGCAGCTTGGTGAGCATCCCACACAAACGAAGGCTCCACAGGCGGGTTTCACATGCCACCAACTCCACATTCAGAAACCACTTGAGCGCCAAAGCCGTTTTCAGCTAGCCCTGAATACAAAGGCTCTAGAGGCAGATGTTGCTGTAAGAGCTAATTCCATCAAGCAACACTGCATGTTGCTGAATTGCATATTGAAGAAGAATCAGCCGAGTGGTTCTTGTGGGAGAACAACTCCATTTGGCTCACTGACTTCACACACCATCAGGCTGACAGGCAGCTCTCAAGCAAACTACGTGTTCACACACTATGCTTAATGCCGTTTGAGCACATTGCCCTGAAGGGCAGGTTGGTGAGCACCCCACACAAACGAAGGCTCCACAGGCGGGTTTCACATGCCACCAACTCCACATTCAGAAACCACTTCAGCGCCAAAGCCGTTTTTAGCCAGCCCTGAATACAAAGGCTCTAGACGCAGATGTTGCTGTAAGAGCTAATTCCATCAAGCAACACTGCATGTTGCTGAATTGCATATTGAAGAAGAATCAGCCGAGTGGTTCTTGTGGGAGAACAACTCCATTTGGCTCACTGACTTCACACACCATCAGGCTGACAGGCAGCTCTCAAGCAAACTACGTGTTCACACACTATGCTTAATGCCGTTTGAGTGCATTGTCCTGAAGGGCAGCTTGGTGAGATCCCACACAAACGAAGGCTCCACAGGCGGGTTTCACATGCCACCAACTCCACATTCAGAAACCACTTCAGCGCCAAAGCCGTTTTTAGCTAGCCCTAAATACAAAGGCTCTAGATGCAGATGTTCGTGTAAGAGCTAATTACATCAAGCAATACTGCATGTTGCTGAATTGCATATTGAAGAAGCATCAGCCAAGTGGTTCTTGTGGGAGAACAACTCCATTTGGCTCCCTGACTTCACACACCATCAGGCTGACAGGGAGCTCTCAAGCAAACTATGTGTTCACACACTATGCTTAATGCCGTTTGAGTGTATTGTCCTGAAGGGCAGCTTGGTGAGCATCCCACACAAACGAAGGCTCCACAGGCGGGTTTCACATGCCACCAACTCCACATTCAGAAACCACTTCAGTGCCAAAGCCGTTTTCAGCTAGCCCTAAATACAAAGGCTCTAGACGCAGATGTTGCTGTAAGAGCTAATTCCATCAAGCAACACTGCATGTTGCTGAATTGCATATTGAAGAAGCATCAGCCGAGTTGTTCTTGTGGGAGAACAACTCCATTTGGCTCACTGACTTCACACACCATCAGGCTGACAGGCAGCTCTCAAGCAAACTAAGTGTTCACACACTATGCTTAATGCCGTTTGAGTGCATTGTCCTGAAGGGCAGCTTGGTGAGCATCCCACACAAACGAAGGCTCCACAGGCGGGTTTCACATGCCACCCACTCCACATTCAGAAACCACTTGAGCGCCAAAGCCCTTTTCAGCTAGGCCTAAATACAAAGGCTCTAGACGCAGATGTTGCTGTAAGAGCTAATTCCATCAAGCAACACTGCATGTTGCTGAATTGCATATTGAAGAAGAATCAGCCGAGTGGTTTCTTTTGGGAGAACAACTCCATTTGGCTCACGGACTTCACACACCATCAGGCTGACAGGCAGCTCTCAAGCAAACTACGTGTTCACACACTATGCTTAATGCCGTTTGAGTGCATTGTCCTGAAGGGCAGCTTGGTGAGCATCCCACACAAACGAAGGCTCCACAGGCGGGTTTCACATGCCACCAACTCCACATTCAGAAACCACTTCAGCGCCAAATCCCTTTTCTTCTAGCCCTAAATACAAAGGCTCTAGACGCAGATGTTGCTGTAAGAGCTAATTCCATCAAGCAACACTGCATGTTGCTGAATTGCATATTGAAGAAGCATCAGCTGAGTGGTTCTTGTGGGAGAACAACTCCATTTGGCTCACTGACTTCACACACCATCAGGCTGACAGGCAGCTCTCAAGCAAACTACGTGTTCACACACTATGCTTAATGCTGTTTGAGTGCATTGTCCTGAAGGGCAGCTTGGTGAGCATCCCACACAAACGAAGGCTCCACAGGCGGGTTTCACATGCCACCAACTCCACATTCAGAAACCACTTTAGTGCAAAGCCGTTTTCAGCTAGCCCTAAATAGAAAGGCTCTAGACGCAGATGTTGCTGTAAGAGTTCATTCCATCAAGCAACACTGCATGTTGCTGAATTGCATATTGAAGAAGAATCAGCCGAGTGGTTCTTGTGGGAGAACAACTCCATTTGGCTCACTGACTTCACACACCATCAGGCTGACAGGCAGCTCTCAAGCAAACTACGTGTTCACACACTATGCTTAATGCCGTTTGAGAGCATTGTCCTGAAGGGCAGGTTGGTGAGCATCCCACACAAACAAGGCTCCACAGGCGGGTTTCACATGCCACCAACTCCACATTCAGAAACCACTTCAGCGCCAAAGCCGTTTTCAGCTAGCCCTGAATACAAAGGCTCTAGACGCAGATGTTGCTGTAAGAGCTAATTCCATCAAGCAACACTGCATGTTGCTGAATTGCATATTGAAGAAGAAGCAGCCGAGTGGTTCTTGTAGGAGAACAACTCCATTTGGCTCACTGACTTCACACACCATCAGGCTGACAGGCAGCTCTCAAGCAAACTATGTGTTCACACACTATGCTTAATGCCATTTGAGTGCATTGTCCTGAAGGGCAGCTTGGTGAGCATCCCACACAAACGAAGGCTCCACAGGCAGGTTTCACATGCCACCAACTCCACATTCAGAAACCACTTGAGCGCCAAAGCCCTTTTCAGCTAGCCCTAAATACAAAGGCTCTAGATGCAGATGTTGCTGTAAGAGCTAATTCCATCAAGCAACACTGCATGTTGCTGAATTGCATATTGAAGAAGCATCAGGCGAGTGGTTCTTGTGGGAGAACAACTCCATTTGGCTCACTGACTTCACACACCATCAGGCTGACAGGCAGCTCTCAAGCAAACTACGTGTTCACACACTATGCTTAATGCCGTTTGAGTGCATTGTCCTGAAGGGCAGCTTGGTGAGCATCCCACAAAAACGAAGTCTCCACAGGCGGGTTTCACATGCCACCAACTCCACATTCAGAAACCACTTGAGCGCCAAAGCCGTTTTCAGCTAGCCCTGAATACAAAGGCTCTAGACGCAGATGTTGCTGTAAGAGCTAATTCCATCAAGCAACACTGCATGTTGCTGAATTGCATATTGAAGAAGCATCAGCCGAGTGGTTCTTGTGGGAGAACAACTCCATTTGGCTCACTGACTTCACACACCATCAGGCTGACAGGCAGCTCTCAAGCAAACTACGTGTTCACACACTATGCTTAATGCCGTTTGAGTGCATTGTCCTGAAGGGCAGCTTGGTGAGCATCCCACACAAACGAAGGCTCCACAGGCGGGTTTCACAAGCCACCAACTCCACATTCAGAAACCACTTCAGCGCCAAAGCCCTTTTCAGCTAGCCCTGAATACAAAGGCTCTAGACACAGATGTTGCTGTAAGAGCTAATTCCATCAAGCAACACTGCATGTTGCTGAATTGCATATTGAAGAAGCATCAGCCGAGTGGTTCTTGTGGGAGAACAACTCCATTTGGCTCACTGACTTCACACACCATCAGGCTGACAGGCAGCTCTCAAGCAAACTACGTGTTCACACACTATGCCTAATGCCGTTTGAGTGCATTGTCCTGAAGGGCAGGTTGGTGAGCATCCCACACAAACGAAGGCTCCACAGGCGGGTTTCACATGCCACCAACTCCACATTCAGAAACCACTTGAGCGCCAAAGCCATTTTCAGCTAGGCCTAAATACAAAGGCTCTAGACGCAGATGTTGCTGTAAGAGCTAATTCCATCAAGCAACACTGCATGTTGCTGAATTGCATATTGAAGAAGCATCAGCCGAGTGGTTCTTGCGGGAGAACAACTCCATTTGGCTCACGGACTTCACACACCATCAGGCTGACAGGCAGCTCTCAAGCAAACTACGTGTTCACACACTATGCTTAATGCCGTTTGAGTGCATTGTCCTGAAGGGCAGGTTGGTGAGCATCCCACACAAACGAAGGCTCCACAGGCGGGTTTCACATGCCACCAACTCCACATCCAGAAACCACTTGAGCGCCAAAGTCGTTTTCAGCTAGCCCTGAATACAAAGGCTCTAGACGCAGATGTTGCTGTAAGAGCTAATTCCATCAAGCAACACTGCATGTTGCTGAATTGCATATTGAAGAAGAATCAGCCGAGTGGTTCTTGTGGGAGAACAACTCCATTTGGCTCACTGACTTCACACACCATCAGGCTGACAGGCAGCTCTCAAGCAAACTACGTGTTCACACACTATGCTTAATGCCGTTTGAGTGCATTGTCCTGAAGGGCAGCTTGGTGAGCATCCCAAAAAAACGAAGGCTCCACAGGCGGGTTTCACATACCACCAACTCCACATTCAGAAACCACTTCAGCACCAAAGCCTTTTTCAGCTAGCCCTAAATACAAAGGCTCTAGACGCAGATGTTGCTGTAAGAGCTAATTCCATCAAGCAACACTGCATGTTGCTGAATTGCATATTGAAGAAGAAGCAGCCGAGTGGTTCTTGTAGGAGAACAACTCCATTTGGCTCACTGACTTCACACACCATCAGGCTGACAGGCAGCTCTCAATCAAACTACGTGTTCACACACTATGCTTAATGCCGTTTGAGTGCATTGTCCAGAAGGGCAGCTTGGTGAGCATCCCACACAAACGAAGGCTCCACAGGCGGGTTTCACATGCCACCAACTCCACATTCAGAAACCACTTCAGCGCCAAAGCCGTTTTTAGCTAGCCCTAAATACAAAGGCTCTAGATGCAGATGTTGGTGTAAGAGCTAATTCCATCAAGCAATACTGCATGTTGCTGAATTGCATATTGAAGAAGCATCAGCCGAGTGGTTCTTGTGGGAGAACAACTCCATTTGGCTCACTGACTTCACACACCATCAGGCTGACAGGCAGCTCTCAAGCAAACTACGTGTTCACACACTATGCTTAATGCCGTTTGAGTGCATTGTCCTGAAGGGCAGCTTGGTGAGCATCCCACACAAACGAAGGCTCCACAGGCGGGTTTCACATGCCACCAACTCCACATTCAGAAACCACTTCAGCGTCAAAGCCCTTTTCAGCTAGCCCTAAATACAAAGGCTCTAGACGCAGATCTTGTTGTAAGAGCTAATTCCATCCAGCAACACTGCATGTTGCTGAATTGCATATTGAAGAAGCATCAGCCGAGTGGTTCTTGTGGGAGAACAACTCCATTTGGCTCACTGACTTCACACACCATCAGGCTGACAGGCAGCTCTCAAGCAAACTACATGTTCACACACTAGGCTTAATGCCGTTTGAGTGCATTGTCCTGAAGCGCAGCTTGGTGAGCATCCCACACAAACGAAGGCTCCACAGGCGGGTTTCACATGCCACCAACTCCACATTCAGAAACCACTTCAGCGCCAAAGCCCTTTTCAGCTAGCCCTAAATACAAAGGCTCTAGACGCAGATGTTGCTGTAAGAGCTAATTCCATCAAGCAATACTGCATGTTGCTGAATTGCATATTGAAGAAGAATCAGTCGAGTGGTTCTTGTGGGAGGACAACTCCATTTGGCTCACTGACTTCACACACCATCAGGCTGACAGGCAGCTCTCAAGCAAACTACGTGTTCACACACTATGCTTAATGCCGTTTGAGTGCATTGTCCTGAAGCGCAGCTTGGTGAGCATCCCACACAAACGAAGGCTCCACAGGCGGGTTTCACATGCCACCAACTCCACATTCAGAAACCACTTCAGCGCCAAAGCCGTTTTTAGCTAGCCCTGAATATAAAGGCTCTAGACGCAGATGTTGCTGTAAGAGCTAATTCCATCAAGCAACACTGCATGTTGCTGAATTGTGTATTGAAGAAAAATCAGCCGAGTGGTTCTTGTGGGAGAACAACTCCATTTGGCTCACTGACTTCACACACCATCAGGCTGACAGGCAGCTCTCAAGCAAACTACGTGAACACACACTATGCTTAATGCCGTTTGAGTGCATTGTCCTGAAGGGCACGTTGGTGAGCATCCCACACAAACGAAGGCTCCACAGGCGGGTTTCACATGCCACCAACTCCACATTCACAAACCACTTAAGCGCCAAAGCCGTTTTCAGCTAGCCCTAAATACAAAGGCTCTAGACGCAGATGTTGCTGTAAGAGCTAATTCCATCAAGCAACACTGCATGTTGCTGAATTGCATATTGAAGAAGCATCAGCCGAGTGGTTCTTGTGGGAGAACAACTCCATTTGGCTCACTGACTTCACACACCATCAGGCTGACAGGCAGCTCTCAAGCAAACTACGTGTTCACACACTATGCTTAATGCCGTTTGAGTGCATTGTCCTGAAGGGCAGCTTCGTGAGCATCCCACACAAACGAAGGCTCCACAGGCGGGTTTCACATGCCACCAACTCCACATTCAGAAACCACTTCAGCGCCAAAGCCATTTTCAGCTAGGCCTAAATACAAAGGCTCTAGACGCAGATGTTGCTGTAAGAGCTAATTCCATCAAGCAACACTGCATGTTGCTGAATTGCATATTGAAGAAGCATCAGCCGAGTGGTTCTTGTGGGAGAACAACTCCATTTGGCTCACGGACTTCACACACCATCAGGCTGACAGGCAACTCTCAAGCAAACTACGTGTTCACACACTATGCTTAATGCCGTTTGAGTGCATTGTCCTGAAGGGCAGGTTGGTGAGCATCCCACACAAACGAAGGCTCCACAGGCGGGTTTCACATGCCACCAACTCCACATTCAGAAACCACTTCAGTGCCAAAGCCCTTTTCGGCTAGGCCTGAATACAAAGGCTCTAGACGCAGATGTTGCTGTAAGAGCTAATTCCATCAAGCAACACTGCATGTTGCTGAATTGCATATTGAAGAAGCATCAGCCGAGTGGTTCTTGTGGGAGAACAACTCCATTTGGCTCACTGACTTCACACACCATCAGGCTGACAGGCAGCTTTCAAGCAAACTACGTGTTCACACACTATGCTTAATGCCGTTTGAGTGCATTGTCCTGAAGGGCAGGTTGGTGAGCATCCCACACAAACGAAGGCTCCACAGGCGGGTTTCACATGCCACCAACTCCACATTCAGAAACCACTTCAGCGCCAAAGCCCTTTTCGGCTAGCCCTGAATACAAAGGCTCTAGACGCAGATGTTGCTGTAAGAGCTAATTCCATCAAGCAACACTGCATGTTGCTGAATTGCATATTGAAGAAGCATCAGCCGAGTGGTTCTTGTGGGAGAACAACTCCATTTGGCTCACTGACTTCACACACCATCAGGCTGACACGCAGCTCTCAAGCAAACTACGTGTTCACACACTATGCTTAATGCCGTTTGAGTGCATTGTCCTGAAGGGCAGCTTGGTGAGCATCCCACACAAACGAAGGCTCCACAGGCGGGTTTCACATGCCACCAACTCCACATTCAGAAACCAGTTGAGCGCCAAAGCCGTTTTCAGCTAGCCCTGAATACAAAGGCTCTAGACGCAGATGTTGCTGTAAGAGCTAATTCCATCAAGCAACACTGCATGTTGCTGAACTGCATATTGAAGAAGCATCAGCCGAGTGGTTCTTGTGGGAGAACAACTCCATTTGGCTCACTGACTTCACACACCATCAGGCTGACAGGCAGCACTCAAGCAAACTACGTGTTCACACTCTATGCTTAATGCCGTTTGAGTGCATTGTCCTGAAGGGCAGCTTGGTGAGCATCCCACACAAACGAAGGCTCCACAGGCGGGTTTCACATGCCACCAACTCCACATATAGAAACCACTTGAGCGCCAAAGCCCTTTTCAGCTAGCCCTGAATACAAAGGCTCTAGACGCAGATGTTGCTGTAAGAGCTAATTCCATCAAGCAACACTGCATGTTGCTGAATTGCATATTGAAGAAGCATCAGCCGAGTGGTTCTTGTGGGAGAACAACTCCATTTGGCTCACTGACTTCACACACCATCAGGCTGACAGGCAGCTCTCAAGCAAACTACGTGTTAACACTCTATGCTTAATGCCGTTTGAGTGCATTGTCCTGAAGGGCAGCTTTGTGAGCATCCCACACAAACGAAGGCTCCACAGGCGGGTTTCACATGCCACCAACTCCACATTCAGAAACCACTTCAGCGCCAAAGCCCTTTTCAGCTAGCCCTAAATACAAAGGCTCTAGACGCAGATGTTGCTGTAAGAGCCAATTCCATCAAGCAACACTGCATATTGCTGAATTGCATATTGAAGAAGAATCAGCCGAGTGGTTCTTGTGGGAGAACAACTCCATTTGGCTCACTGACTTCACACACCATCAGGCTGACAGGCAGCTCTCAAGCAAACTACGTGTTCACACTCTATGCTAATGCCGTTTGAGTGCATTGTCCTGAGGGGCAGCTTGGTGAGCATCCCACACAAACGAAGGCTCCACAGGCGGCTTTCACATGCCACCAACACCACCTTCAGAAACTACTTGAGCGCCAAAGCCCTTTTCAGCGAGCCCTAAATACAAAGGCTCTAGACGCAGATGTTGCTGTAAGAGCTAATTCCATCAAGCAACACTGCATGTTGCTGAATTGCATATTGAAGAAGCATCAGCCGAGTGGTTCTTGTGGGAGAACAACTCCATTTGGCTCACGGACTTCACACACCATCAGGCTGACAGGCAGCTCTCAAGCAAACTACGTGTTCACACACTATGCTTAATGCCGTTTGAGTGCATTGTCCTGAAGGGCAGGTTGGTGAGCATCCCACACAAACGAAGGCTCCACAGGCGGGTTTCACATGCCACCAACTCCACATTCAGAAACCACTTCAGCACCAAAGCCCTTTTTAGCTAGCTCTAAATCCAAAGGCTCTAGACGCAGATGTTGCTGTAAGAGCTAATTCCATCAAGCAACACTGCATGTTGCTGAATTGCATATTGAAGAAGCATCAGCCGAGTGGTTCTTGTGGGAGAACAACTCCATTTGGCTCACTGACTTCACACACCATCAGGCTGACAGGCAGCTCTCAAGCAAACTACGTGTTCACAAACTATGCTTAATGCCGTTTGAGTGCATTGTCCTGAAGGGCAGGTTGGTGAGCATCACACACAAACGAAGGCTCCACAGGCGGGTTTCACATGCCACCAACTCCACATTCAGAAACCACTTGAGCGCCAAAGCCGTTTTCAGCTAGTCCTGAATACAAAGGCTCTAGACGCAGATGTTGCTGTAAGAGCTAATTCCATCAAGCAACACGGCATGATGCTGAATTGCATATTGAAAAAAATCAGCCGAGTGGTTCTTGTGGGAGAACAACTCCATTTGGCTCACTGACTTCACACACCATCAGGCTGACAGGCAGCTCTCAAGCAAACTATGTGTTCACACACTATGCTTAATGTCGTTTGAGTGCATTGTATGAAGGGCAGCTTGGTGAGCATCCCACACAAACGAAGGCTCCACAGGCGGGTTTCACATGCCACCAACTCCACATTCAGAAACCACTTCAGCGCCAAAGCCCTTTTCGGCTAGCCCTGAATACAAAGGCTCTAGACGCAGATGTTGCTGTAAGAGCTAATTCCATCAAGCAACACTGCATGTTGCTGAATTGCATATTGAAGAAGCATCAGCCGAGTGGTTCTTGTGGGAGAACAACTCCATTTGGCTCACTGACTTCACACACCATCAGGCTGACACGCAGCTCTCAAGCAAACTACGTGTTCACACACTATGCTTAATGCCGTTTGAGTGCATTGTCCTGAAGGGCAGCTTGGTGAGCATCCCACACAAACGAAGGCTCCACAGGCGGGTTTCACATGCCACCAACTCCACATTCAGAAACCACTTGAGCGCCAAAGCCGTTTTCAGCTAGCCCTGAATACAAAGGCTCTAGACGCAGATGTTGCTGTAAGAGCTAATTCCATCAAGCAACACTGCATGTTGCTGAACTGCATATTGAAGAAGCATCAGCCGAGTGGTTCTTGTGGGAGAACAACTCCATTTGGCTCACTGACTTCACACACCATCAGGCTGACAGGCAGCACTCAAGCAAACTACGTGTTCACACTCTATGCTTAATGCCGTTTGAGTGCATTGTCCTGAAGGGCAGCTTGGTGAGCATCCCACACAAACGAAGGCTCCACAGGCGGGTTTCACATGCCACCAACTCCACATATAGAAACCACTTGAGCGCCAAAGCCCTTTTCAGCTAGCCCTGAATACAAAGGCTCTAGACGCAGATGTTGCTGTAAGAGCTAATTCCATCAAGCAACACTGCATGTTGCTGAATTGCATATTGAAGAAGCATCAGCCGAGTGGTTCTTGTGGGAGAACAACTCCATTTGGCTCACTGACTTCACACACCATCAGGCTGACAGGCAGCTCTCAAGCAAACTACGTGTTAACACTCTATGCTTAATGCCGTTTGAGTGCATTGTCCTGAAGGGCAGCTTGGTGAGCATCCAACACAAACGAAGGCTCCACAGGCGGGTTTCACATGCCACCAACTCCACATTCAGAAACCACTTCAGCGCCAAAGCCCTTTTCAGCTAGCCCTAAATACAAAGGCTCTAGACGCAGATGTTGCTGTAAGAGCCAATTCCATCAAGCAACACTGCATATTGCTGAATTGCATATTGAAGAAGAATCAGCCGAGTGGTTCTTGTGGGAGAACAACTCCATTTGGCTCACTGACTTCACACACCATCAGGCTGACAGGCAGCTCTCAAGCAAACTACGTGTTCACACTCTATGCTAATGCCGTTTGAGTGCATTGTCCTGAGGGGCAGCTTGGTGAGCATCCCACACAAACGAAGGCTCCACAGGCGGCTTTCACATGCCACCAACACCACCTTCAGAAACTACTTGAGCGCCAAAGCCCTTTTCAGCGAGCCCTAAATACAAAGGCTCTAGACGCAGATGTTGCTGTAAGAGCTAATTCCATCAAGCAACACTGCATGTTGCTGAATTGCATATTGAAGAAGCATCAGCCGAGTGGTTCTTGTGGGAGAACAACTCCATTTGGCTCACTGACTTCACACACCATCAGGCTGACAGGCAGCTCTCAAGCAAACTACGTGTTCACACACTATGCTTAATGCCGTTTGAGTGCATTGTCCTGAAGGGCAGGTTGGTGAGCATCCCACACAAACGAAGGCTCCACAGGCGGGTTTCACATGCCACCAACTCCACATTCAGAAACCACTTCAGCACCAAAGCCCTTTTTAGCTAGCTCTAAATCCAAAGGCTCTAGACGCAGATGTTGCTGTAAGAGCTAATTCCATCAAGCAACACTGCATGTTGCTGAATTGCATATTGAAGAAGCATCAGCCGAGTGGTTCTTGTGGGAGAACAACTCCATTTGGCTCACTGACTTCACACACCATCAGGCTGACAGGCAGCTCTCAAGCAAACTACGTGTTCACAAACTATGCTTAATGCCGTTTGAGTGCATTGTCCTGAAGGGCAGGTTGGTGAGCATCACACACAAACGAAGGCTCCACAGGCGGGTTTCACATGCCACCAACTCCACATTCAGAAACCACTTCAGCGCCAAAGCCGTTTTCAGCTAGTCCTGAATACAAAGGCTCTAGACGCAGATGTTGCTGTAAGAGCTAATTCCATCAAGCAACACGGCATGATGCTGAATTGCATATTGAAAAAAATCAGCCGAGTGGTTCTTGTGGGAGAACAACTCCATTTGGCTCACTGACTTCACACACCATCAGGCTGACAGGCAGCTCTCAAGCAAACTATGTGTTCACACACTATGCTTAATGTCGTTTGAGTGCATTGTATGAAGGGCAGCTTGGTGAGCATCCCACACAAACGAAGGCTCCACAGGCGGGTTTCACATGCCACCAACTCCACATTCAGAAACCACTTCAGCGCCAAAGCCCTTTTCAGCTAGCCCTGAATACAAAGGCTCTAGACGCAGATGTTGCTGTAAGAGCTAATTCCATCAAGCAACACTGCATGTTGCTGAATTGCATATTGAAGAAGCATCAGCCAAGTGGTTCTTGTGGGAGAACAACTCCATTTGGCTCACTGACTTCACACACCATCAGGCTGACAGGCAGCTCTCAAGCAAACTACGTGTTCACACACTATGCTTAATGCCGTTTGAGTGCATTGTCCTGAAGGGCAGCTTGGTGAGCATCCCACACAAAAGAAGGCTCCACAGGCAGGTTTCACATGCCACCAACTCCACATTCAGAAACCACTTGAGCGCCAAAGCCGTTTTCAGCTAGCCCTGAATACAAAGGCTCTAGACGCAGATGTTGCTGTAAGAGCTAATTCCATCAAGCAACACTGCATGTTGCTGAATTGCATATTGAAGAAAAATCAGCCGAGTGGTTCTTGTGGGAGAACAACTCCATTTGGCTCACTGACTTCACACACCATCAGGCTGACAGGCAGCTCTCAAGCAAACTACGTGAACACACACTATGCTTAATGCCGTTTGAGTGCATTGTCCTGAAGGGCACGTTGGTGAGCATCCCACACAAATGAAGGCTCCACAGGCGGGTTTCACATGCCACCAACTCCACATTCACAAACCACTTAAGCGCCAAAGCCGTTTTCAGCTAGCCCTAAATACAAAGGCTCTAGACGCAGATGTTGCTGTAAGAGCTAATTCCATCAAGCAACACTGCATGTTGCTGAATTGCATATTGAAGAAGCATCAGCCGAGTGGTTCTTGTGGGAGAACAACTCCATTTGGCTCACTGACTTCACACACCATCAGGCTGACAGGCAGCTCTCAAGCAAACTACGTGTTCACACACTATGCTTAATGCCGTTTGAGTGTATTGTCCTGAAGGGCAGCTTCGTGAGCATCCCACACAAACGAAGGCTCCACAGGCGGGTTTCACATGCCACCAACTCCACATTCAGAAACCACTTCAGCGCCAAAGCCATTTTCAGCGAGCCCTAAATACAAAGGCTCTAGACGCAGATGTTGCTGTAAGAGCTAATTCCATCAAGCAACACTGCATGTTGCTGAATTGCATATTGAAGAAGCATCAGCCGAGTGGTTCTTGTGGGAGAACAACTCCATTTGGCTCACGGACTTCACACACCATCAGGCTGACAGGCAACTCTCAAGCAAACTACGTGTTCACACACTATGCTTAATGCCGTTTGAGTGCATTGTCCTGAAGGGCAGGTTGGTGAGCATCCCACACAAACGAAGGCTCCACAGGCGGGTTTCACATGCCACCAACTCCACATTCAGAAACCACTTCAGCGCCAAAGCCCTTTTCGGCTAGCCCTGAATACAAAGGCTCTAGACGCAGATGTTGCTGTAAGAGCTAATTCCATCAAGCAACACTGCATGTTGCTGAATTGCATATTGAAGAAGCATCAGCCGAGTGGTTCTTGTGGGAGAACAACTCCATTTGGCTCACTGACTTCACACACCATCAGGCTGACAGGCAGCTTTCAAGCAAACTACGTGTTCACACACTATGCTTAATGCCGTTTGAGTGCATTGTCCTGAAGGGCAGCTTGGTGAGCATCCCACACAAACGAAGGCTCCACAGGCGGGTTTCACATGCCACCAATTCCACATTCAGAAACCACTTCAGCGCCAAAGCCGTTTTCAGCTAGCCCTAAATACAAAGGCTCTAGACGCAGATGTTGCTGTAAGAGCTAATTCCATCAAGCAACACTGCATGTTGCTGAATTGCATATTGAAGAAGCATCAGCCGAGTGGTTCTTGTGGGAGAACAACTCCATTTGGCTCACTGACTTCACACACCATCAGGCTGACAGGCAGCTCTCAAGCAAACTACGTGTTCACACACTATGCTTAATGCCGTTTGAGTGCATTGTCCTGAAGGGCAGCTTGGTGAGCATCCCACACAAACGAAGGCTCCACAGGCGGGTTTCACATGCCACCAACTCCACATTCAGAAACCACTTGAGCGCCAAAGCCGTTTTCAGCTAGCCCTGAATACAAAGGCTCTAGACGCAGATGTTGCTGTAAGAGCTAATTCCATCAAGCAACACTGCATGTTGCTGAATTGCATATTGAAGAAGCATCAGCCGAGTGGTTCTTGTGGGAGAACAACTCCATTTGGCTCACTGACTTCACACACCATCAGGCTGACAGGCAGCACTCAAGCAAACTACGTGTTCACACTCTATGCTTAATGCCGTTTGAGTGCATTGTCCTGAAGGGCAGCTTGGTGAGCATCCCACACAAACGAAGGCTCCACAGGCGGGTTTCACATGCCACCAACTCCACATATAGAAACCACTTGAGCGCCAAAGCCCTTTTCAGCTAGCCCTGAATACAAAGGCTCTAGACGCAGATGTTGCTGTAAGAGCTAATTCCATCAAGCAACACTGCATGTTGCTGAATTGCATATTGAAGAAGCATCAGCCGAGTGGTTCTTGTGGGAGAACAACTCCATTTGGCTCACTGACTTCACACACCATCAGGCTGACAGGCAGCTCTCAAGCAAACTACGTGTTCACACTCTATGCTTAATGCCGTTTGAGTGCATTGTCCTAAAGGGCAGGTTGGTGAGCATCCAACACAAACGAAGGCTCCACAGGCGGGTTTCACATGCCACCAACTCCACATTCACAAACCACTTCAGCGCCAAAGCCCTTTTCAGCTAGCCCTAAATACAAAGGCTCTAGACGCAGATGTTGCTGTAAGAGCCAATTCCATCAAGCAACACTGCATATTGCTGAATTGCATATTGAAGAAGAATCAGCCGAGTGGTTCTTGTGGGAGAACAACTCCATTTGGCTCACTGACTTCACACACCATCAGGCTGACAGGCAGCTCTCAAGCAAACTACGTGTTCACACACTATGCTAATGCCGTTTGAGTGCATTGTCCTGAAGGGCAGGTTGGTGAGCATCCCACACAAACGAAGGCTCCACAGGCGGCTTTCACATGCCACCAACTCCACATTCAGAAACTACTTGAGCGCCAAAGCCCTTTTCAGCTAGCCGTCAATACAAAGGCTCTAGACGCAGATGTTGCTGTAAGAGCTAATTCCATCAAGCAACACTGCATGTTGCTGAATTGCATATTGAAGAAGCATCAGCCGAGTGGTTCTTGTGGGAGAACAACTCCATTTGGCTCACTGACTTCACACACCATCAGGCTGACAGGCAGCTCTCAAGCAAACTACGTGTTCACACACTATGCTTAATGCCGTTTGAGTGCATTGTCCTGAAGGGCAGCTTGGTGAGCATCCCACACAAACGAAGGCTCCACAGGCGGGTTTCACATGCCACCAACTCCACATTCAGAAACCACTTGAGCGCCAAAGCCCTTTTCAGCGAGCCCTAAATACAAAGGCTCTAGACGCAGATGTTGCTGTAAGAGCTAATTCCATCAAGCAACACTGCATGTTGCTGAATTGCATATTGAAGAAGCATCAGCCGAGTGGTTCTTGTGGGAGAACAACTCCATTTGGCTCACTGACTTCACACACCATCAGGCTGACAGGCAGCTCTCAAGCAAACTACGTGTTCACACACTATGCTTAATGCCGTTTGAGTGCATTGTCCTGAAGGGCAGGTTGGTGAGCATCACACACAAACGAAGGCTCCACAGGCGGGTTTCACATGCCACCAACTCCACATTCAGAAACCACTTCAGCGCCAAAGCCGTTTTCAGCTAGTCCTGAATACAAAGGCTCTAGACGCAGATGTTGCTGTAAGAGCTAATTCCATCAAGCAACACGGCATGATGCTGAATTGCATATTGAAGAAGAATCAGCCGAGTGGTTCTTGTGGGAGAACAACTCCATTTGGCTCACTGACTTCACACACCATCAGGCTGACAGGCAGCTCTCAAGCAAACTATGTGTTCACACACTATGCTTAATGTCGTTTGAGTGCATTGTATGAAGGGCAGCTTGGTGAGCATCCCACACAAACGAAGGCTCCACAGGCGGGTTTCACATGCCACCAACTCCACATTCAGAAACCACTTCAGCGCCAAAGCCGTTTTCAGCTAGCCCTGAATACAAAGGCTCTAGACGCAGATGTTGCTGTAAGAGCTAATTCCATCAAGCAACACTGCATGTTGCTGAATTGCATATTGAAGAAGCATCAGCCAAGTGGTTCTTGTGGGAGAACAACTCCATTTGGCTCACTGACTTCACACACCATCAGGCTGACAGGCAGCTCTCAAGCAAACTACGTGTTCACACACTATGCTTAATGCCGTTTGAGTGCATTGTCCTGAAGGGCAGCTTGGTGAGCATCCCACACAAAAGAAGGCTCCACAGGCGGCTTTCACATGCCACCAACTCCACATTCAGAAACCACTTCAGCGCCAAAGCCGTTTTCAGCTAGCCCTAAATACAAAGGCTCTAGACGCAGATGTTGCTGTAAGAGCTAATTCCATCAAGCAACACTGCATGTTGCTGAATTGTGTATTGAAGAAGAATCAGCCGAGTGGTTCTTGTGGGAGAACAACTCCATTTGGCTCACTGACTTCACACACCATCAGGCTGACAGGCAGCTCTCAAGCAAACTACGTGTTCACACTCTATGCTTAATGCCGTTTGAGTGCATTGTCCTGAAGGGCAGGTTGGTGAGCATCCCACACAAACGAAGGCTCCACAGGCGGGTTTCACATGCCACCAACTCCACATTCAGAAACCACTTCAGCGCCAAAGCCGTTTTCAGCTAGCCCTAAATACAAAGGCTCTAGACGCAGATGTTGCTGTAAGAGCTAATTCCATCAAGCAACACTGCATGTTGCTGAATTGCATATTGAAGAAGCATCAGCCGAGTGGTTCTTGTGGGAGAACAACTCCATTTGGCTCACTGACTTCACACACCATCAGGCTGACAGGCAGCTCTCAAGCAAACTACGTGTTCACACTCTATGCTTAATGCCGTTTGAGTGCATTGTCCTGAAGGGCAGCTTGGTGAGCATCCCACACAAACGAAGGCTCCACAGGCGGGTTTCACATGCCACCAACTCCACATTCAGAAACCACTTCAGCACCAAAGCCCTTTTCAGCTAGCTCTAAATCCAAAGGCTCTAGACGCAGATGTTGCTGTAAGAGCTAATTCCATCAAGCAACACTGCATGTTGCTGAATTGCATATTGAAGAAGCATCAGCCGAGTGGTTCTTGTGGGAGAACAACTCCATTTGGCTCACTGACTTCACACACCATCAGGCTGACAGGCAGCTCTCAAGCAAA
The DNA here is from genome assembly GCF_030435755.1 of Ochotona princeps. NCBI lineage: Eukaryota > Metazoa > Chordata > Mammalia > Lagomorpha > Ochotonidae > Ochotona > Ochotona princeps. Next base: position 37,107,259 of record NC_080847.1, read on the forward strand.
CTACGTGTTCACACTCTATGCTTAATGCCGTTTGAGTGCATTGTCCTGAAGGGCAGCTTGGTGAGCATCCAACACAAACGAAGGCTCCACAGGCGGGTTTCACATGCCACCAACTCCACATTCAGAAACCACTTCAGCGCCAAAGCCCTTTTCAGCTAGCCCTAAATACAAAGGCTCTAGACGCAGATGTTGCTGTAAGAGCTAATTCCATCAAGCAACACTGCATGTTGCTGAATTGCATATTGAAGAAGAATCAGCCGAGTGGTTCTTGTGGGAGAACAACTCCATTTGGCTCACTGACTTCACACACCATCAGGCTGACAGGCAGCGCTCAAGCAAACTACGTGTTCACACTCTATGCTAATGCCGTTTGAGTGCATTGTCCTGAAGGGCAGGTTGGTGAGCATCCCACACAAACGAAGGCTCCAAAGGCGGGTTTCACATGCCACCAACTCCACATTCAGAAACCACTTCAGCGCCAAAGCCCTTTTCGGCTAGCCCTGAATACAAAGGCTCTAGACGCAGATGTTGCTGTAAGAGCTAATTCCATCAAGCAACACTGCATGTTGCTGAATTGCATATTGAAGAAGCATCAGCCGAGTGGTTCTTGTGGGAGAACAACTCCATTTGGCTCACTGACTTCACACACCATCAGGCTGACAGGCAGCTTTCAAGCAAACTACGTGTTCACACACTATGCTTAATGCCGTTTGAGTGCATTGTCCTGAAGGGCAGCTTGGTGAGCATCCCACACAAACGAAGGCTCCACAGGCGGGTTTCACATGCCACCAATTCCACATTCAGAAACCACTTCAGCGCCAAAGCCGTTTTCAGCTAGCCCTAAATACAAAGGCTCTAGACGCAGATGTTGCTGTAAGAGCTAATTCCATCAAGCAACACTGCATGTTGCTGAATTGCATATTGAAGAAGCATCAGCCGAGTGGTTCTTGTGGGAGAACAACTCCATTTGGCTCACTGACTTCACACACCATCAGGCTGACAGGCAGCTCTCAAGCAAACTACGTGTTCACACACTATGCTTAATGCCGTTTGAGTGCATTGTCCTGAAGGGCAGCTTGGTGAGCATCCCACACAAACGAAGGCTCCACAGGCGGGTTTCACATGCCACCAACTCCACATTCAGAAACCACTTGAGCGCCAAAGCCGTTTTCAGCTAGCCCTGAATACAAAGGCTCTAGACGCAGATGTTGCTGTAAGAGCTAATTCCATCAAGCAACACTGCATGTTGCTGAATTGCATATTGAAGAAGCATCAGCCGAGTGGTTCTTGTGGGAGAACAACTCCATTTGGCTCACTGACTTCACACACCATCAGGCTGACAGGCAGCACTCAAGCAAACTACGTGTTCACACTCTATGCTTAATGCCGTTTGAGTGCATTGTCCTGAAGGGCAGCTTGGTGAGCATCCCACACAAACGAAGGCTCCACAGGCGGGTTTCACATGCCACCAACTCCACATATAGAAACCACTTGAGCGCCAAAGCCCTTTTCAGCTAGCCCTGAATACAAAGGCTCTAGACGCAGATGTTGCTGTAAGAGCTAATTCCATCAAGCAACACTGCATGTTGCTGAATTGCATATTGAAGAAGCATCAGCCGAGTGGTTCTTGTGGGAGAACAACTCCATTTGGCTCACTGACTTCACACACCATCAGGCTGACAGGCAGCTCTCAAGCAAACTACGTGTTCACACTCTATGCTTAATGCCGTTTGAGTGCATTGTCCTGAAGGGCAGGTTGGTGAGCATCCCACACAAAAGAAGGCTCCACAGGCGGGTTTCACATGCCACCAACTCCACATTCAGAAACCACTTCAGCGCCAAAGCCGTTTTCAGCTAGCCCTAAATACAAAGGCTCTAGACGCAGATGTTGCTGTAAGAGCTAATTCCATCAAGCAACACTGCATGTTGCTGAATTGCATATTGAAGAAGAATCAGCCGAGTGGTTCTTGTGGGAGAACAACTCCATTTGGCTCACTGACTTCACACACCATCAGGCTGACAGGCAGCTCTCAAGCAAACTACGTGTTCACACTCTATACTTAATGCCGTTTGAGTGCATTGTCCTGAAGGGCAGCTTGGTGAGCATCCAACACAAACGAAGGCTCCACAGGCGGGTTTCACATGCCACCAACTCCACATTCAGAAACTACTTGAGCGCCAAAGCCGTTTTCAGCTAGTCCTGAATACAAAGGCTCTAGACGCAGATGTTGCTGTAAGAGCTAATTCCATCAAGCAACACGGCATGATGCTGAATTGCATATTGAAAAAAATCAGCCGAGTGGTTCTTGTGGGAGAACAACTCCATTTGGCTCACTGACTTCACACACCATCAGGCTGACAGGCAGCTCTCAAGCAAACTATGTGTTCACACACTATGCTTAATGTCGTTTGAGTGCATTGTATGAAGGGCAGCTTGGTGAGCATCCCACACAAACGAAGGCTCCACAGGCGGGTTTCACATGCCACCAACTCCACATTCAGAAACCACTTCAGCGCCAAAGCCCTTTTCAGCTAGCCCTGAATACAAAGGCTCTAGACGCAGATGTTGCTGTAAGAGCTAATTCCATCAAGCAACACTGCATGTTGCTGAATTGCATATTGAAGAAGCATCAGCCAAGTGGTTCTTGTGGGAGAACAACTCCATTTGGCTCACTGACTTCACACACCATCAGGCTGACAGGCAGCTCTCAAGCAAACTACGTGTTCACACACTATGCTTAATGCCGTTTGAGTGCATTGTCCTGAAGGGCAGCTTGGTGAGCATCCCACACAAAAGAAGGCTCCACAGGCGGGTTTCACATGCCACCAACTCCACATTCAGAAACCACTTCAGCGCCAAAGCCGTTTTCAGCTAGCCCTAAATACAAAGGCTCTAGACGCAGATGTTGCTGTAAGAGCTAATTCCATCAAGCAACACTGCATGTTGCTGAATTGTGTATTGAAGAAGAATCAGCCGAGTGGTTCTTGTGGGAGAACAACTCCATTTGGCTCACTGACTTCACACACCATCAGGCTGACAGGCAGCTCTCAAGCAAACTACGTGTTCACACTCTATGCTTAATGCCGTTTGAGTGCATTGTCCTGAAGGGCAGGTTGGTGAGCATCCCGCATAAACGAAGGCTCCACAGGCGGGTTTCACATGCCACCAACTCCACATTCAGAAACCACTTCAGCGCCAAAGCCGTTTTCAGCTAGCCCTAAATACAAAGGCTCTAGACGCAGATGTTGCTGTAAGAGCTAATTCCATCAAGCAACACTGCATGTTGCTGAATTGCATATTGAAGAAGCATCAGTCGAGTGGTTCTTGTGGGAGAACAACTCCATTTGGCTCACTGACTTCACACACCATCAGGCTGATAGGCAGCTCTCAAGCAAACTACGTGTTCACACACTATGCTTAATGCCGTTTGAGTGCATTGTCCTGAAGGGCAGCTTGGTGAGCATCCCACACAAACGAAGGCTCCACAGGCGGGTTTCACATGCCACCAACTCCACATTCAGAAACCACTTCAGCGCCAAAGCCGTTTTCAGCTAGTCCTGAATACAAAGGCTCTAGACGCAGATGTTGCTGTAAGAGCTAATTCCATCAAGCAACACGGCATGATGCTGAATTGCATATTGAAAAAAATCAGCCGAGTGGTTCTTGTGGGAGAACAACTCCATTTGGCTCACTGACTTCACACACCATCAGGCTGACAGGCAGCTCTCAAGCAAACTATGTGTTCACACACTATGCTTAATGTCGTTTGAGTGCATTGTATGAAGGGCAGCTTGGTGAGCATCCCACACAAACGAAGGCTCCACAGGCGGGTTTCACATGCCACCAACTCCACATTCAGAAAACACTTCAGCGCCAAAGCCCTTTTCAGCTAGCCCTGAATACAAAGGCTCTAGACGCAGATGTTCCTGTAAGAGCTAATTCCATCAAGCAACACTGCATGTTGCTGAATTGCATATTGAAGAAGCATCAGCCAAGTGGTTCTTGTGGGAGAACAACTCCATTTGGCTCACTGACTTCACACACCATCAGGCTGACAGGCAGCTCTCAAGCAAACTACGTGTTCACACACTATGCTTAATGCCGTTTGAGTGCATTGTCCTGAAGGGCAGCTTGGTGAGCATCCCACAAAAAAGAAGGCTCCACAGGCAGGTTTCACATGCCACCAACTCCACATTCAGAAACCACTTCAGCGCCAAAGCCGTTTTCAGCTAGCCCTAAATACAAAGGCTCTAGACGCAGATGTTGCTGTAAGAGCTAATTCCATCAAGCAACACTGCATGTTGCTGAATTGTGTATTGAAGAAGAATCAGCCGAGTGGTTCTTGTGGGAGAACAACTCCATTTGGCTCACTGACTTCACACACCATCAGGCTGACAGGCAGCTCTCAAGCAAACTACGTGTTCACACTCTATGCTTAATGCCGTTTGAGTGCATTGTCCTGAAGGGCAGCTTGGTGAGCATCCCGCATAAACGAAGGCTCCACAGGCGGGTTTCACATGCCACCAACTCCACATTCAGAAACCACTTGAGCGCCAAAGCCGTTTTCAGCTAGCCCTAAATACAAAGGCTCTAGACGCAGATGTTGCTGTAAGAGCTAATTCCATCAAGCAACACGGCATGATGCTGAATTGCATATTGAAAAAAATCAGCCGAGTGGTTCTTGTGGGAGAACAACTCCATTTGGCTCACTGACTTCACACACCATCAGGCTGACAGGCAGCTCTCAAGCAAACTATGTGTTCACACACTATGCTTAATGTCATTTGAGTGCATTGTATGAAGGGCAGCTTGGTGAGCATCCCACACAAACGAAGGCTCCACAGGCGGGTTTCACATGCCACCAACTCCACATTCAGAAACCACTTCAGCGCCAAAGCCCTTTTCAGCTAGCCCTGAATACAAAGGCTCTAGAGGCAGATGTTGCTGTAAGAGCTAATTCCATCAAGCAACACTGCATGTTGCTGAATTGCATATTGAAGAAGCATCAGCCGAGTGGTTCTTGTGGGAGAACAACTCCATTTGGCTCACTGACTTCACACACCATCAGGCTGACAGGCAGCTCTCAAGCAAACTACGTGTTCACACTCTATGCTTAATGCCGTTTGAGTGCATTGTCCTGAAGGGCATCTTGGTGAGCATCCCACACAAACGAAGGCTCCACAGGCGGGTTTCACATGCCACCAACTCCACATTCAGAAACCACTTCAGCGCCAAAGCCCTTTTCAGCTAGCCCTAAATACAAAGGCTCTAGACGCAGATGTTGCTGTAAGAGCTAATTCCATCAAGCAACACTGCATGTTGCTGAATTGCATATTGAAGAAGAATCAGCCGAGTGGTTCTTGTGGGAGAACAACTCCATTTGGCTCACTGACTTCACACACCATCAGGCTGACAGGCAGCTCTCAAGCAAACTACGTGTTCACACTCTATGCTAATGCCGTTTGAGTGCATTGTCCTGAAGGGCAGGTTGGTGAGCATCCCACACAAACGAAGGCTCCACAGGCGGGTTTCACATGCCACCAACTCCACATTCAGAAACCACTTGAGCGCCAAAGCCCTTTTCAGCTATGCCGTCAATACAAAGGCTCTAGACGCAGATGTTGCTGTAAGAGCTAATTCCATCAAGCAACACTGCATGTTGCTGAATTGCATATTGAAGAAGAATCAGCCGAGTGGTTCTTGTGGGAGAACAACTCCATTTGGCTCACTGACTTCACACACCATCAGGCTGACAGGCAGCTCTCAAGCAAACTACGTGTTCACACACTATGCTTAATGCCGTTTGAGTGCATTGTCCTGAAGGGCAGCTTGGTGAGCATCCCACACAAACGAAGGCTCCACAGGCGGGTTTCACATGCCACCAACTCCACATTCAGAAACCACTTCAGCGCCAAAGCCCTTTTCAGCTAGCCCTAAATACAAAGGCTCTAGACGCAGATGTTGCTGTAAGAGCTAATTCCATCAAGCAACACTGCATGTTGCTGAATTGCATATTGAAGAAGCATCAGTCGAGTGGTTCTTGTGGGAGAACAACTCCATTTGGCTCACTGACTTCACACACCATCAGGTTGATAGGCAGCTCTCAAGCAAACTACGTGTTCACACACTATGCTTAATGCCGTTTGAGTGCATTGTCCTGAAGGGCAGCTTGGTGAGCATCCCACACAAACGAAGGCTCCACAGGCGGGTTTCACATGCCACCAACTCCACATTCAGAAACCACTTCAGCACCAAAGCCCTTTTCAGCTAGCTCTAAATCCAAAGGCTCTAGACGCAGATGTTGCTGTAAGAGCTAATTCCATCAAGCAACACTGCATGTTGCTGAATTGCATATTGAAGAAGCATCAGCCGAGTGGTTCTTGTGGGAGAACAACTCCATTTGGCTCACTGACTTCACACACCATCAGGCTGACAGGCAGCTCTCAAGCAAACTACGTGTTCACACACTATGCTTAATGCCGTTTGAGTGCATTGTCCTGAAGGGCAGGTTGGTGAGCATCACACACAAACGAAGGCTCCACAGGCGGGTTTCACATGCCACCAACTCCACATTCAGAAACCACTTGAGCGCCAAAGCCGTTTTCAGCTAGTCCTGAATACAAAGGCTCTAGACGCAGATGTTGCTGTAAGAGCTAATTCCATCAAGCAACACGGCATGATGCTGAATTGCATATTGAAAAAAATCAGCCGAGTGGTTCTTGTGGGAGAACAACTCCATTTGGCTCACTGACTTCACACACCATCAGGCTGACAGGCAGCTCTCAAGCAAACTATGTGTTCACACACTATGCTTAATGTCGTTTGAGTGCATTGTATGAAGGGCAGCTTGGTGAGCATCCCACACAAACGAAGGCTCCACAGGCGGGTTTCACATGCCACCAACTCCACATTCAGAAACCACTTCAGCGCCAAAGCCGTTTTCAGCTAGCCCTGAATACAAAGGCTCTAGACGCAGATGTTGCTGTAAGAGCTAATTCCATCAAGCAACACTGCATGTTGCTGAATTGCATATTGAAGAAGCATCAGCCAAGTGGTTCTTGTGGGAGAACAACTCCATTTGGCTCACTGACTTCACACACCATCAGGCTGACAGGCAGCTCTCAAGCAAACTACGTGTTCACACACTATGCTTAATGCCGTTTGAGTGCATTGTCCTGAAGGGCAGCTTGGTGAGCATCCCACACAAAAGAAGGCTCCACAGGCAGGTTTCACATGCCACCAACTCCACATTCAGAAACCACTTGAGCGCCAAAGCCGTTTTCAGCTAGCCCTAAATACAAAGGCTCTAGACGCAGATGTTGCTGTAAGAGCTAATTCCATCAAGCAACACTGCATGTTGCTGAATTGTGTATTGAAGAAGAATCAGCCGAGTGGTTCTTGTGGGAGAACAACTCCATTTGGCTCACTGACTTCACACACCATCAGGCTGACAGGCAGCTCTCAAGCAAACTACGTGTTCACACTCTATGCTTAATGCCGTTTGAGTGCATTGTCCTGAAGGGCAGGTTGGTGAGCATCCCGCATAAACGAAGGCTCCACAGGCGGGTTTCACATGCCACCAACTCCACATTCAGAAACCACTTGAGCGCCAAAGCCGTTTTCAGCTAGCCCTAAATACAAAGGCTCTAGACGCAGATGTTGCTGTAAGAGCTAATTCCATCAAGCAACACTGCATGTTGCTGAATTGCATATTGAAGAAGCATCAGCCGAGTGGTTCTTGTGGGAGAACAACTCCATTTGGCTCACTGACTTCACACACCATCAGGCTGACAGGCAGCTCTCAAGCAAACTACGTGTTCACACACTATGCTTAATGCCGTTTGAGTGCATTGTCCTGAAGGGCACGTTGGTGAGCATCCCACACAAATGAAGGCTCCACAGGCGGGTTTCACATGCCACCAACTCCACATTCACAAACCACTTCAGCGCCAAAGCCGTTTTCAGCTAGCCCTAAATACAAAGGCTCTAGACGCAGATGTTGCTGTAAGAGCTAATTCCATCAAGCAACACTGCATGTTGCTGAATTGCATATTGAAGAAGCATCAGCCGAGTGGTTCTTGTGGGAGAACAACTCCATTTGGCTCACTGACTTCACACACCATCAGGCTGACAGGCAGCTCTCAAGCAAGCTACGTGTTCACACACTATGCTTAATGCCGTTTGAGTGCATTGTCCTGAAGGGCAGGTTGGTGAGCATCCCACAAAAACGAAGGCTCCACAGGCGGGTTTCACATGCCACCAACTCCACATTCACAAACCACTTCAGCGCCAAAGCCCTTTTCACCTAGCCCTAAATACAAAGGCTCTAGATGCAGATGTTGCTGTAAGAGCTAATTCCATCAAGCAACACTGCATGTTGCTGAATTGCATATTGAAGAAGCATCAGCCGAATGGTTCTTGTGGGAGAACAACTGCATTTGGCTCCCTGACTTCACACACCATCAGGCTGACAGGCAGCTTTCAAGCAAACTACGTGTTCACACACTATGCTTAATGCCGTTTGAGTGCATTGTCCTGAAGGGCAGCTTGGTGAGCATCCCACACAAACGAAGGCTCCACAGGCGGGTTTCACATGCCACCAACTCCACATTCAGAAACCACTTCAGCGCCAAAGCCCTTTTCAGCTAGCCCTAAATACAAAGGCTCTAGATGCAGATGTTGCTGTAAGAGCTAATTCCATCAAGCAACACTGCATGTTGCTGAATTGCATATTGAAGAAGCATCAGCCGAGTGGTTCTTGTGGGAAAACAACTCCATTTGGCTCACTGACTTCACACACCATCAGGCTGACAGGCAGCTCTCAAGCAAACTACGTGTTCACACACTATGCTTAATGCCGTTTGAGTGCATTGTCCTGAAGGGCAGCTTGGTGAGCATTCCACACAAACGAAGGCTCCACAGGCGGGTTTCACATGCCACCAACTCCACATTCAGAAACCACTTCAGCGCCAAAGCCCTTTTCAGCTAGTCCTGAATACAAAGGCTCTAGACGCAGATGTTGCTGTAAGAGCTAATTCCATCAAGCAACACTGCATGTTGCTGAATTGCATATTGAAGAAGCATCAGCCGAGTGGTTCTTGTGGGAGAACAACTCCATTTGGCTCACTGACTTCACACACCATCAGGCTGACAGGCAGCTCTCAAGCAAACTACGTGTTCACACTCTATGCTTAATGCCGTTTGAGTGTATTGTCCTGAAGGGCAGGTTTGCTGAGCATCCCACACAAACGAAGGCTCCACAGGCGGGTTTCACATGCCACCAACTCCACATTCAGAAACCACTTCAGCGCCAAAGCCATTTTCAGCTAGCCCTGAATACAAAGGCTCTAGACGCAGATGTTGCTGTAAGAGCTAATTCCATCAAGCAACACTGCATGTTGCTGAATTGCATATTGAAGAAGCATCAGCCGAGTGGTTCTTGTGGGAGAACAACTCCATTTGGCTCACTGACTTCACACACCATCAGGCTGACAGGCAGCTCTCAAGCAAACTACGTGTTCACACACTATGCTTAATGCCGTTTGAGTGCATTGTCCTGAAGGGCAGCTTGGTGAGCATCCCACACAAACGAAGGCTCCACAGGGGGGTTTCACATGCCACCAACTCCACATTCAGAAACCACTTCAGCGCCAAAGCCCTTTTCAGCTAGCCCTAAATACAAAGGCTCTAGATGCAGATGTTGCTGTAAGAGCTAATTCCATCAAGCAACACTGCATGTTGCTGAATTGCATATTGAAGAAGCATCAGCCGAGTGGTTCTTGTGGGAGAACAACTCCATTTGGCTCACTGACTTCACACACCATCAGGCTGACAGGCAGCTCTCAAGCAAACTACGTGTCCACACACTATGCTTAATGCCATTTGAGTGCATTGTCCTGAAGGGCACGTTGGTGAGCATCCCACACAAACGAAGGCTCCACCGGGGGGTTTCACATGCCACCAACTCCACATTCAGAAACCACTTCAGCGCCAAAGCCCTTTTCAGCTAGCCCTAAATACAAAGGCTCTAGACGCAGATGTTGCTGTTAGAGCTCATTCCATCAAGCAACACTGCATGTTGCTGAATTGCATATTGAAGAAGCATCAGCCGAGTGGTTCTTGTGGGAGAACAACTCCATTTGGCTCACTGACTTCACACACCATCAGGCTGACAGGCAGCTCTCAAGCAAACTATGTGTTCACACACTATGCTTAATGCCGTTTGAGTGCATTGTCCTGAAGCGCAGGTTGCTGAGCATCCCACACAAACGAAGGCTCCACAGGCGGGTTTCACATGCCACCAACTCCACATTCACAAACCACTTCAGCGCCAAAACCCTTTTCAGCTAGCCCTAAATACAAAGGCTCTAGACACAGATGTTGCTGTAAGAGCTAATTCCATCAAGCAACACTGCATGTTGCTGAATTGCATATTGAAGAAGCATCAGCCGAATGGTTCTTGTGGGAGAACAACTCCATTTGGCTCACTGACTTCACACACCATCAGGCTGACAGGCAGCTTTCAAGCAAACTACGTGTTCACACACTATGCTTAATGCCGTTTGAGTGCATTGTCCTGAAGGGCAGCTTGGTGAGCATCCCACACAAACGAAGGCTCCACAGGAGGGTTTCACATGCCACCAACTCCACATTCAGAAACCACTTCAGCGCCAAAGCCCTTTTCAGCTAGCCCTAAATACAAAGGCTCTAGACGCAGATGTTGCTGTAAGAGCTAATTCCATCAAGCAACACTGCATGTTGCTGAATTGTATATTGAAGAAGCATCAGCCGAGTGGTTCTTGTGGGAGAACAACTCCATTTGGCTCACTGACTTCACACACCATCAGGCTGACAGGCAGCTCTCAAGCAAACTACGTGTTCACACTCTATGCTTAATGCCGTTTGAGTGTATTGTCCTGAAGGGCAGCTTCGTGAGCATCCCAAACAAACGAAGGCTCCACAGGCGGGTTTCACATGCCACCAACTCCACATTCAGAAACCACTTCAGCGCCAAAGCCATTTTCAGCTAGCCCTAAATACAAAGGCTCTAGACACAGATGTTGCTGTAAGAGCTAATTCCATCAAGCAACACTGCATGTTGCTGAATTGCATATTGAAGAAGCATCAGCCGAGTGGTTCTTGTGGGAGAACAACTCCATTTGGCTCACTGACTTCACACACCATCAGGCTGACAGGCAGCTCTCAAGCAAACTACGTGTTCACACACTATGCTTAATGCCGTTTGAGTGCATTGTCCTGAAGGGCAGCTTGGTGAGCATCCCACACAAACGAAGGCTCCACAGGGGGGTTTCACATGCCACCAACTCCACATTCAGAAACCACTTCAGCGCCAAAGCCCTTTTCAGCTAGCCCTAAATACAAAGGCTCTAGATGCAGATGTTGCTGTAAGAGCTAATTCCATCAAGCAACACTGCATGTTGCTGAATTGCATATTGAAGAAGCATCAGCCGAGTGGTTCTTGTGGGAGAACAACTCCATTTGGCTCACTGACTTCACACACCATCAGGCTGACAGGCAGCTCTCAAGCAAACTACGTGTCCACACACTATGCTTAATGCCATTTGAGTGCATTGTCCTGAAGGGCACGTTGGTGAGCATCCCACACAAACGAAGGCTCCACCGGGGGGTTTCACATGCCACCAACTCCACATTCAGAAACCACTTCAGCGCCAAAGCCCTTTTCAGCTAGCCCTAAATACAAAGGCTCTAGACGCAGATGTTGCTGTAAGAGCTCATTCCATCAAGCAACACTGCATGTTGCTGAATTGCATATTGAAGAAGCATCAGCCGAGTGGTTCTTGTGGGAGAACAACTCCATTTGGCTCACTGACTTCACACACCATCAGGCTGACAGGCAGCTCTCAAGCAAACTATGTGTTCACACACTATGCTTAATGCCGTTTGAGTGCATTGTCCTGAAGCGCAGGTTGCTGAGCATCCCACACAAACGAAGGCTCCACAGGCGGGTTTCACATGCCACCAACTCCACATTCACAAACCACTTCAGCGCCAAAACCCTTTTCAGCTAGCCCTAAATACAAAGGCTCTAGACACAGATGTTGCTGTAAGAGCTAATTCCATCAAGCAACACTGCATGTTGCTGAATTGCATATTGAAGAAGCATCAGCCGAATGGTTCTTGTGGGAGAACAACTCCATTTGGCTCACTGACTTCACACACCATCAGGCTGACAGGCAGCTCTCAAGCAAACTACGTGTTCACACACTATGCTTAATGCCGTTTGAGTGCATTGTCCTGAAGGGCAGCTTGGTGAGCATCCCACACAAACGAAGGCTCCACAGGAGGGTTTCACATGCCACCAACTCCACATTCAGAAACCACTTCAGCGCCAAAGCCCTTTTCAGGTAGCCCTAAATACAATGGCTCTAGACGCAGATGTTGCTGTAAGAGCTAATTCCATCAAGCAACACTGCATGTTGCTGAATTGCATATTGAAGAAGCATCAGCCGAGTGGTTCTTGTGGGAGAACAACTCCATTTGGCTCACTGACTTCACACACCATCAGGCTGACAGGCAGCTCTCAAGCAAACTACATGTTCACACACTATGCTTAATGCCATTTGAGTGCATTGTCCTGAAGGGCAGCTTGGTGAGCATCCCACACAAACGAAGGCTCCACAGGCGGGTTTCACATGCCACCAACTCCACATTCAGAAACCACTTGAGCACCAAAGCCCTTTTCAGCTAGCCCTAAATACAAAGGCTCTAGACGCAGATGTTGCTGTAAGAGCTAATTCCATCAAGCAACGCTGCTGTTGCTGAATTGCATATTGAAGAAGCATCAGCCGAGTGGTTCTTGTGGGAGAACAACTCCATTTGGCTCACTGACTTCACACACCATCAGGCTGACAGGCAGCTCTCAAGCAAACTACGTGTTCACACACTATGCTTAATGCCGTTTGAGTGCATTGTCCTGAAGGGCAGCTTGGTGAGCATCCCACACAAACGAAGGCTCCACAGGCGGGTTTCACATGCCACCAACTCCACATTCAGAAATCACTTGAGCTCCAAAGCCGTTTTCAGCTAGCCCTAAATACAAAGGCTCTAGACGCAGATATTGCTGTAAGAGCTAATTCCATCAAGCAACACTGCATGTTGCTGAATTGCATATTGAAGAAGCATCAGCCGAGTGGTTCTTGTGGGAGAACAACTCCATTTGGCTCACTGACTTCACACACCATCAGGCTGACAGGCAGCTCTCAAGCAAACTACGTGTTCACACACTATGCTTAATGCCGTTTGAGTGCATTGTCCTGAAGGGAAGCTTGGTGAGCATCCCACACAAATGAAGGCCCCACAGGCGGGTTTCACATGCCACCAACTCCACATTCAGAAACCACTTGAGCGCCAAAGCCGTTTTCAGCTAGCCCTGAATACAAAGGCTCTAGACGCAGATGTTGCTGTAAGAGCTAATTCCATCAAGCAACACTGCATGTTGCTGAATTGCATATTGAAGAAGCATCAGCCGAGTGGTTCTTGTGGGAGAACAACTCCATTTGGCTCACTGACTTCACACACCATCAGGCTGACAGGCAGCTCTCAAGCAGACTACGTGTTCACACACTATGCTTAATGCCGTTTGAGTGCATTGTCCTGAAGCGCAGCTTGGTGAGCATCCCACACAAACGAAGGCTCCACAGGCGGGTTTCACATGCCACCAACTCCACATTCAGAAACCACTTCAGCGCCAAAGCCCTTTTCAGCTAGCCCTAAATACAAAGGCTCTAGATGCAGATGTTGCTGTAAGAGCTAATTCCATCAAGCAACACTGCATGTTGCTGAATTGCATATTGAAGAAGCATCAGCCGAGTGGTTCTTGTGGGAGAACAACTCCATTTGGCTCACTGACTTCACACACCATCAGGCTGACAGGCAGCTCTCAAGCAAACTATGTGTTCACACACTATGCTTAATGCCGTTTGAGTGCATTGTCCTGAAGCGCAGGTTGCTGAGCATCCCACACAAACGAAGGCTCCACAGGCGGGTTTCACATGCCACCAACTCCACATTCACAAACCACTTCAGCGCCAAAACCCTTTTCAGCTAGCCCTAAATACAAAGGCTCTAGACACAGATGTTGCTGTAAGAGCTAATTCCATCAAGCAACACTGCATGTTGCTGAATTGCATATTGAAGAAGCATCAGCCGAGTGGTTCTTGTGGGAGAACAACTCCATTTGGCTCACTGACTTCACACACCATCAGGCTGACAGGCAGCTCTCAAGAAAACTACGTGTTCACACACTATGCTTAATGCCGTTTTGAGTGCATTGTCCTGAAGGGCATCTTGGTGAGCATCCCACACAAACGAAGGCTCCACAGGCGGGTTTCACATGCCACCAACTCCACATTCACAAACCACTTCAGCGCCAAAGCCCTTTTCAGCTAGCCCTAAATACAAAGGCTCTAGACGCAGATGTTGCTGTAAGAGCTAATTCCATCAAGCAACACTGCATGTTGCTGAATTGCATATTGAAGAAGCATCAGCCGAGTGGTTCTTGTGGGAGAACAACTCCATTTGGCTCACTGACTTCACACACCATCAGGCTGACAGGCAGCTCTCAAGCAAACTACGTGTTCACACACTATGCTTAATGCCGTTTGAGTGCATTGTCCTGAAGGGCAGCTTGGTGAGCATTCCACACAAACGAAGGCTCCACAGGCGGGTTTCACATGCCACCAACTCCACATTCAGAAACCACTTCAGCGCCAAAGCCCTTTTCAGCTAGCCCTATATACAAAGGCTCTAGACGCAGATGTTGCTGTAAGAGCTAATTCCATCAAGCAACACTGCATGTTGCTGAATTGCATATTGAAGAAGCATCAGCCGAGTGGTTCTTGTGGGAGAACAACTCCATTTGGCTCACTGACTTCACACACCATCAGGCTGACAGGCAGCTCTCAAGCAAACTACGTGTTCACACACTATGCTTAATGCCGTTTGAGAGCATTGTCCTGAAGCGCAGGTTGCTGAGCATCCCACACAAACGAAGGCTCCACAGGCGGGTTTCACATGCCACCAACTCCAGATTCAGAAACCACTTCAGCGCCAAAGCCCTTTTCAGCTAGCCCTGAATACAAAGGCTCTAGACGCAGATGTTGGTGTAAGAGCTAATTCCATCAAGCAACACTGCATGTTGCTGAATAGCATATTGAAGAAGCATCAGCCGAGTGGTTCTTGTGGGAGAACAACTCCATTTGGCTCACTGACTTCACACACCATCAGGCTGACAGGCAGCTCTCAAGCAAACTACGTGTTCACACTCTATGCTTAATGCCGTTTGAGTGCATTGTCCTGAAGGGCAGGTTGGTGAGCATCCCACACAAACGAAGGCTCCACAGGCGGGTTTCACATGCCACCAACTCCACATTCAGAAACCACTTCAGCGCCAAAGCCATTTTCAGCTAGCCCTAAATACAAAGGCTCTAGACACAGATGTTGCTGTAAGAGCTAATTCCATCAAGCAACACTGCATGTTGCTGAATTGCATATTGAAGAAGCATCAGCCGAGTGGTTCTTGTGCGAGAACAACTCCATTTGGCTCACTGACTTCACACACCATCAGGCTGACAGGCAGCTCTCAAGCAAACTACGTGTCCACACACTATGCTTAATGCCATTTGAGTGCATTGTCCTGAAGGGCACGTTGGTGAGCATCCCACACAAACGAAGGCTCCACAGGGGGGTTTCACATGCCACCAACTCCACATTCACAAACCACTTCAGCGCCAAAGCCCTTTTCAGCTAGCCCTAAATACAAAGGCTCTAGACGCAGATGTTGCTGTAAGAGCTCATTCCATCAAGCAACACTGCATGTTGCTGAATTGCATATTGAAGAAGCATCAGCCGAGTGGTTCTTGTGGGAGAACAACTCCATTTGGCTCACTGACTTCACACACCATCAGGCTGACAGGCAGCTCTCAAGCAAACTATGTGTTCACACACTATGCTTAATGCCGTTTGAGTGCATTGTCCTGAAGGGCAGGTTGCTGAGCATCCCACACAAACGAAGGCTCCACAGGCGGGTTTCACATGCCACCAACTCCACATTCACAAACCACTTCAGCGCCAAAGCCCTTTTCAGCTAGCCCTAAATACAAAGGCTCTAGACACAGATGTTGCTGTAAGAGCTAATTCCATCAAGCAACACTGCATGTTGCTGAATTGCATATTGAAGAAGCATCAGCCGAGTGGTTCTTGTGGGAGAACAACTCCATTTGGCTCACTGACTTCACACACCATCAGGCTGACAGGCAGCTCTCAAGCAAACTACATGTTCACACACTATGCTTAATGCCGTTTGAGTGCATTGTCCTGAAGGGCAGCTTGGTGAGCATCCCACACAAACGAAGGCTCCATAGGCGGGTTTCACATGCCACCAACTCCACATTCAGAAACCACTTCAGTGCCAAAGCCCTTATAAGCTAGCTCTAAATACAAAGGCTCTAGATGCAGATGTTGCTGTAAGAGCTAATTCCATCAAGCAACACTGCATGTTGCTGAATTGCATATTGAAGAAGCATCAGCCGAGTGGTTCTTGTGGGAGAACAACTCCATTTGGCTCACTGACTTCACACACCATCAGGCTGACAGGCAGCTCTCAAGCAAACTACGTGTTCACACACTATGCTTAATGTCGTTTGAGTGCATTGTCCTGAAGGGCAGGTTGCTGAGCATCCCACACAAACGAAGGCTCCACAGGCGGGTTTCACATGCCACCAACTCCACATTCAGAAACCACTTCAGCGCCAAAGCCCTTTTCAGCTAGCCCTAAATACAAAGGCTCTAGACACAGATGTTGCTGTAAGAGCTAATTCCATCAAGCAACACTGCATGTTGCTGAATTGCATATTGAAGAAGCATCAGCCGAGTGGTTCTTGTTGGAGAACAACTCCATTTGGCTCACTGACTTCACACACCATCAGGCTGACAGGCAGCTTTCAAGCAAACTACGTGTTCACACACTATGCTTAATGCCGTTTTGAGTGCATTGTCCTGAAGGGCATCTTGGTGAGCATCCCACACAAACGAAGGCTCCACAGGCGGGTTTCACATGCCACCAACTCCACATTCACAAACCACTTCAGCGCCAAAGCCCTTTTCAGCTAGCCCTAAATACAAAGGCTCTAGACGCAGATGTTGCTGTAAGAGCTAATTCCATCAAGCAACATTGCATGTTGCTGAATTGCATATTGAAGAAGCATCAGCCGAGTGGTTCTTGTGGGAGAACAACTCCATTTGGCTCACTGACTTCACACACCATCAGGCTGACAGGCAGCTCTCAAGCAAACTACGTGTTCACACACTATGCTTAATGCCGTTTGAGTGCATTGTCCTGAAGGGCAGCTTGGTGAGCATTCCACACAAACGAAGGCTCCACAGGCGGGTTTCACATGCCACCAACTCCACATTCAGAAACCACTTCAGCGCCAAAGCCCTTTTCAGCTAGCCCTATATACAAAGGCTCTAGACGCAGATGTTCCTGTAAGAGCTAATTCCATCAAGCAACACTGCATGTTGCTGAATTGCATATTGAAGAAGCATCAGCCGAGTGGTTCTTGTGGGAGAACAACTCCATTTGGCTCACTGACTTCACACACCATCAGGCTGACAGGCAGCTCTCAAGCAAACTACGTGTTCACACACTATGCTTAATGCCGTTTGAGAGCATTGTCCTGAAGCGCAGGTTGCTGAGCATCCCACACAAACGAAGGCTCCACAGGCGGGTTTCACATGCCACCAACTCCAGATTCAGAAACCACTTCAGCGCCAAAGCCGTTTTCAGCTAGCCCTGAATACAAAGGCTCTAGACGCAGATGTTGCTGTAAGAGCTAATTCCATCAAGCAACACTGCATGTTGCTGAATAGCATATTGAAGAAGCATCAGCCGAGTGGTTCTTGTGGGAGAACAACTCCATTTGGCTCACTGACTTCACACACCATCAGGCTGACAGGCAGCTCTCAAGCAAACTACGTGTTCACACTCTATGCTTAATGCCGTTTGAGTGCATTGTCCTGAAGGGCAGGTTGGTGAGCATCCCACACAAACGAAGGCTCCACAGGCGGGTTTCACATGCCACCAACTCCACATTCAGAAACCACTTCAGCGCCAAAGCCATTTTCAGCTAGCCCTAAATACAAAGGCTCTAGACACAGATGTTGCTGTAAGAGCTAATTCCATCAAGCAACACTGCATGTTGCTGAATTGCATATTGAAGAAGCATCAGCCGAGTGGTTCTTGTGCGAGAACAACTCCATTTGGCTCACTGACTTCACACACCATCAGGCTGACAGGCAGCTCTCAAGCAAACTACGTGTCCACACACTATGCTTAATGCCATTTGAGTGCATTGTCCTGAAGGGCACGTTGGTGAGCATCCCACACAAACGAAGGCTCCACAGGGGGGTTTCACATGCCACCAACTCCACATTCACAAACCACTTCAGCGCCAAAGCCCTTTTCAGCTAGCCCTAAATACAAAGGCTCTAGACGCAGATGTTGCTGTAAGAGCTCATTCCATCAAGCAACACTGCATGTTGCTGAATTGCATATTGAAGAAGCATCAGCCGAGTGGTTCTTGTGGGAGAACAACTCCATTTGGCTCACTGACTTCACACACCATCAGGCTGACAGGCAGCTCTCAAGCAAACTATGTGTTCACACACTATGCTTAATGCCGTTTGAGTGCATTGTCCTGAAGCGCAGGTTGCTGAGCATCCCACACAAACGAAGGCTCCACAGGCGGGTTTCACATGCCACCCACTCCACATTCACAAACCACTTCAGCGCCAAAGCCCTTTTCAGCTAGCCCTAAATACAAAGGCTCTAGACACAGATGTTGCTGTAAGAGCTAATTCCATCAAGCAACACTGCATGTTGCTGAATTGCATATTGAAGAAGCATCAGCCGAATGGTTCTTGTGGGAGACCAACTCCATTTGGCTCACTGACTTCACACACCATCAGGCTGACAGGCAGCTTTCAAGCAAACTACGTGTTCACACACTATGCTTAATGCCGTTTGAGTGCATTGTCCTGAAGGGCAGGTTGGTGAGCATCCCACACAAACGAAGGCTCCACAGGCGGGTTTCACATGCCACCAACTCCACATTCAGAAACCACTTCAGCGCCAAAGCCCTTTTCAGCTAGCCCTAAATACAAAGGCTCTAGATGCAGATGTTGCTGTAAGAGCTAATTCCATCAAGCAACACTGCATGTTGCTGAATTGCATATTGAAGAAGCATCAGCCGAGTGGTTCTTGTGGGAGAACAACTCCATTTGGCTCACTGACTTCACACACCATCAGGCTGACAGGCAGCTCTCAAGCAAACTACGTGTTCACACACTATGCTTAATGCCGTTTGAGTGCATTGTCCTGAAGGGCAGGTTGGTGAGCATTCCACACAAACGAAGGCTCCACAGGCGGGTTTCACATGCCACCAACTCCACATTCAGAAACCACTTCAGCGCCAAAGCCCTTTTCAGCTAGCCCTATATACAAAGGCTCTAGACGCAGATGTTGCTGTAAGAGCTAATTCCATCAAGCAACACTGCATGTTGCTGAATTGCATATTGAAGAAGCATCAGCCGAGTGGTTCTTGTGGGAGAACAACTCCATTTGGCTCACTGACTTCACACACCATCAGGCTGACAGGCAGCTCTCAAGCAAACTACGTGTTCACACACTATGCTTAATGCCGTTTGAGTGCATTGTCCTGAAGCGCAGGTTGCTGAGCATTCCACACAAACGAAGGCTCCACAGGGGAGTTTCACATGCCACCAACTCCACATTCAGAAACCACTTCAGCGCCAAAGCCCTTTTCAGCTAGCCCTAAACACAAAGGCTCTAGACGCAGATGTTCCTGTAAGAGCTAATTCCATCAAGCAACACTGCATGTTGCTGAATTGCATATTGAAGAAGCATCAGCCGAGTGGTTCTTGTGGGAGAACAACTCCATTTGGCTCACTGACTTCACACACCATCAGGCTGACAGGCAGCTCTCAAGCAAACTACGTGTTCACACACTATGCTTATTGCCATTTGAGTGCATTGTCCTGAAGGGCAGCTTGGTGAGCATCCCACACAAACGAAGGCTCCACAGGCGGGTTTCACATGCCACCAACTCCACATTCAGAAACCACTTCAGCGCCAAAGCCCTTTTCAGCTAGCCCTAAATACAAAGGCTCTAGACGCAGATGTTGTTCTAAGAGCTAATTCCATCAAGCAACACTGCATGTTGCTGAATTGCATATTGAAGAAGCATCAGCCGAGTGGTTCTTGTGGGAGAACAACTCCATTTGGCTCACTGACTTCACACACCATCAGGCTGACAGGCAGCTCTCAAGCAAACTACGTGTTCACACACTATGCTTAATGCCGTTTGAGTGCATTGTCCTGAAGGGAAGCTTGGTGAGCATCCCACACAAACGAAGGCTCCACAGGAGGGTTTCACATGCCACGAACTCCACATTCAGAAACCACTTCAGCGAAAAGCCCTTTTCAGCTAGCCCTAAATACAATGGCTCTAGACGCAGATGTTGCTGTAAGAGCTAATTCCATCAAGCAACACTGCATGTTGCTGAATTGCATATTGAAGAAGCATCAGCCGAGTGGTTCTTGTGGGAGAACAACTCCATTTGGCTCACTGACTTCACACACCATCAGGCTGACAGGCAGCTCTCAAGCAAACTACATGTTCACACACTATGCTTAATGCCGTTTGAGTGCATTGTCCTGAAGGGCAGCTTGGTGAGCATCCCACACAAACGAAGGCTCCACAGGCGGGTTTCACATGCCACCAACTCCACATTCAGAAACCACTTCAACGCCAAAGCCGTTTTCAGCTAGCCCTAAATACAAAGGCTCTAGACGCAGATGTTGCTGTAAGAGCTAATTCCATCAAGCAACACTGCATGTTGCTGAATTGCATATTGAAGAAGCATCAGCCGAGTGGTTCTTGTAGGAGAACAACTCCATTTGGCTCACTGACTTCACACACCATCAGGCTGACAGGCAGCTCTCAAGCAAACTACGTGTTCACACACTATGCTTAATGCCGTTTGAGTGCATTGTCCTGAAGGGCAGCTTGGTGAGCATCCCACATAAACGAAGGCTCCACAGGCGGGTTTCACATGCCACCAACTCCACATTCAGAAACCACTTGAGCGCCAAAGATGTTTTCAGCTAGTCCTAAATACAAAGGCTCTAGACGCAGATGTTGCTGTAAGAGCTAATTCCATCAAGCAACACTGCATGTTGCTGAATTGCATATTGAAGAAGCATCAGCCGAGTGGTTCTTGTGGGAGAACAACTCCATTTGGCTCACTGACTTCACACACCATCAGGCTGACAGGCAGCTCTCAAGCAAACTACGTGTTCACACACTATGCTTAATGCCGTTTGAGTGCATTGTCCTGAAGGGAAGCTTGGTGAGCATCCCACACAAACGAAGGCTCCACAGGCGGGTTTCACATGCCACCAACTCCACATTCAGAAATCACTTGAGCTCCAAAGCCGTTTTCAGCTAGCCCTAAATACAAAGGCTCTAGACGCAGATGTTGCTGTAAGAGCTAATTCCATCAAGCAACACTGCATGTTGCTGAATTGCATATTGAAGAAGCATCAGCCGAGTGGTTCTTGTGGGAGAACAACTCCATTTGGCTCACTGACTTCACACACCATCAGGCTGACAGGCAGCTCTCAAGCAAACTACGTGTTCACACACTATGCTTAATGCCGTTTGAGTGCATTGTCCTGAAGGGAAGCTTGGTGAGCATCCCACACAAACGAAGGCTCCACAGGCGGGTTTCACATGCCACCAACTCCACATTCAGAAACCACTTCAGCGCCAAAGCCCTTTTCAGCTAGCCCTGAATACAAAGGCTCTAGACGCAGATGTTGCTGTAAGAGCTAATTCCATCAAGCAACACTGCATGTTGCTGAATTGCATATTGAAGAAGCATCAGCCGAGTGGTTCTTGTGGGAGAACAACTCCATTTGGCTCACTGACTTCACACACCATCAGGCTGACAGGCAGCTCTCAAGCAAACTACGTGTTCACACACTATGCTTAATGCCGTTTGAGTGCATTGTCCTGAAGGGCAGCTTGGTGAGCATCCCACACAAACGAAGTCTCCACAGGCGGGTTTCACATGCCACCAACTCCACATTCAGAAACCACTTCAGCGCCAAAGCCGTTTTCAGCTAGCCCTAAATACAAAGGCTCTAGATGCAGATGTTGCTGTAAGAGCTAATTCCATCAAGCAACACTGCATGTTGCTGAATTGCATATTGAAGAAGCATCAGCCGAGTGGTTCTTGTGGGAGAACAACTCCATTTGGCTCACTGACTTCACACACCATCAGGCTGACAGGCAGCTCTCAAGCAAACTACGTGTCCACACACTATGCTTAATGTCGTTTGAGTGCATTGTCCTGAAGGGCAGGTTGATGAGCATCCCGCATAAACGAAGGCTCCACAGGCGGGTTTCACATGCCATCAACTCCACATTCAGAAACCACTTCAGCGCCAAAGCCCTTTTCAGCTAGCCCTAAATACAAAGGCTCTAGACGCAGATGTTGCTGTAAGAGCTCATTCCATCAAGCAACACTGCATGTTGCTGAATTGCATATTGAAGAAGCATCAGCCGAGTGGTTCTTGTGCGAGAACAACTCCATTTGGCTCACTGACTTCACACACCATCAGGCTGACAGGCAGCTCTCAAGCAAACTACGTGTTCACACACTATGCTTAATGCCGTTTGAGTGCATTGTCCTGAAGGGCAGCTTGGTGAGCATCCCACATAAACGAAGGCTCCACAGGCGGGTTTCACATGCCACCAACTCCACATTCAGAAACCACTTGAGCGCCAAAGATGTTTTCAGCTAGTCCTAAATACAAAGGCTCTAGACGCAGATGTTGCTGTAAGAGCTAATTCCATCAAGCAACACTGCATGTTGCTGAATTGCATATTGAAGAAGCATCAGCCGAGTGGTTCTTGTGGGAGAACAACTCCATTTGGCTCACTGACTTCACACACCATCAGGCTGACAGGCAGCTCTCAAGCAAACTACGTGTTCACACACTATGCTTAATGCCGTTTGAGTGCATTGTCCTGAAGGGAAGCTTGGTGAGCATCCCACACAAACGAAGGCTCCACAGGCGGGTTTCACATGCCACCAACTCCACATTCAGAAATCACTTGAGCTCCAAAGCCGTTTTCAGCTAGCCCTAAATACAAAGGCTCTAGACGCAGATGTTGCTGTAAGAGCTAATTCCATCAAGCAACACTGCATGTTGCTGAATTGCATATTGAAGAAGCATCAGCCGAGTGGTTCTTGTGGGAGAACAACTCCATTTGGCTCACTGACTTCACACACCATCAGGCTGACAGGCAGCTCTCAAGCAAACTACGTGTTCACACACTATGCTTAATGCCGTTTGAGTGCATTGTCCTGAAGGGAAGCTTGGTGAGCATCCCACACAAACGAAGGCTCCACAGGCGGGTTTCACATGCCACCAACTCCACATTCAGAAACCACTTCAGCGCCAAAGCCCTTTTCAGCTAGCCCTGAATACAAAGGCTCTAGACGCAGATGTTGCTGTAAGAGCTAATTCCATCAAGCAACACTGCATGTTGCTGAATTGCATATTGAAGAAGCATCAGCCGAGTGGTTCTTGTGGGAGAACAACTCCATTTGGCTCACTGACTTCACACACCATCAGGCTGACAGGCAGCTCTCAAGCAAACTACGTGTTCACACACTATGCTTAATGCCGTTTGAGTGCATTGTCCTGAAGGGCAGCTTGGTGAGCATCCCACACAAACGAAGTCTCCACAGGCGGGTTTCACATGCCACCAACTCCACATTCAGAAACCACTTCAGCGCCAAAGCCGTTTTCAGCTAGCCCTAAATACAAAGGCTCTAGATGCAGATGTTGCTGTAAGAGCTAATTCCATCAAGCAACACTGCATGTTGCTGAATTGCATATTGAAGAAGCATCAGCCGAGTGGTTCTTGTGGGAGAACAACTCCATTTGGCTCACTGACTTCACACACCATCAGGCTGACAGGCAGCTCTCAAGCAAACTACGTGTCCACACACTATGCTTAATGTCGTTTGAGTGCATTGTCCTGAAGGGCAGGTTGATGAGCATCCCGCATAAACGAAGGCTCCACAGGCGGGTTTCACATGCCATCAACTCCACATTCAGAAACCACTTCAGCGCCAAAGCCCTTTTCAGCTAGCCCTAAATACAAAGGCTCTAGACGCAGATGTTGCTGTAAGAGCTCATTCCATCAAGCAACACTGCATGTTGCTGAATTGCATATTGAAGAAGCATCAGCCGAGTGGTTCTTGTGCGAGAACAACTCCATTTGGCTCACTGACTTCACACACCATCAGGCTGACAGGCAGCTCTCAAGCAAACTACGTGTTCACACACTATGCTTAATGCCGTTTGAGTGCATTGTCCTGAAGGGCAGCTTGGTGAGCATCCCACACAAACGAAGGCTCCACAGGCGGGTTTCACATGCCACCAACTCCACATTCACAAACCACTTCAGCGCCAAAGCCGTTTTCAGCTAGCCCTGAATACAAAGGCTCTAGACGCAGATGTTGCTGTAAGAGCTAATTCCATCAAGCAACACTGCATGTTGCTGAATTGCATATTGAAGAAGCATCAGCCGAGTGGTTCTTGTGGGAGAACAACTCCATTTGGCTCACTGACTTCACACACCATCAGGCTGACAGGCAGCTCTCAAGCAAACTACGTGTTCACACACTATGCTTAATGCCGTTTGAGTGCATTGTCCTGAAGGGCAGCTTGGTGAGCATCCCACACAAACGAAGGCTCCACAGGCGGGTTTCACATGCCACCAACTCCACATTCAGAAACCACTTCAGCGCCAAAGCCCTTTTCAGCTAGCCCTGAATACAAAGGCTCTAGACGCAGATGTTGCTGTAAGAGCTAATTCCATCAAGCAACGCTGCTGTTGCTGAATTGCATATTGAAGAAGCATCAGCCGAGTGGTTCTTGTGGGAGAACAACTCCATTTGGCTCACTGACTTCACACACCATCAGGCTGACAGGCAGCTCTCAAGCAAACTACGTGTTCACACACTATGCTTAATGCCATTTGAGTGCATTGTCCTGAAGGGCAGCTTGGTGAGCATCCCACACAAACGAAGGCTCCACAGGCGGGTTTCACATGCCACCAACTCCACATTCAGAAACCACTTCAGCGCCAAAGCCCTTTTCAGCTAGCCCTAAATACAAAGGCTCTAGACGCAGATGTTGTTGTAAGAGCTAATTCCATCAAGCAACACTGCATGTTGCTGAATTGCATATTGAAGAAGCATCAGCCGAGTGGTTCTTGTGGGAGAACAACTCCATTTGGCTCACTGACTTCACACACCATCAGGCTGACAGGCAGCTCTCAAGCAAACTACGTGTTCACACACTATGCTTAATGCCGTTTGAGTGCATTGTCCTGAAGGGCAGGTTGGTGAGCATCCCACACAAACGAAGGCTCCACAGGAGGGTTTCACATGCCACGAACTCCACATTCAGAAACCACTTCAGCGCCAAAGCCCTTTTCAGCTAGCCCTAAATACAATGGCTCTAGACGCAGATGTTGCTGTAAGAGCTAATTCCATCAAGCAACACTGCATGTTGCTGAATTGCATATTGAAGAAGCATCAGCCGAGTGGTTCTTGTGGGAGAACAACTCCATTTGGCTCACTGACTTCACACACCATCAGGCTGACAGGCAGCTCTCAAGCAAACTACATGTTCACACACTATGCTTAATGCCATTTGAGTGCATTGTCCTGAAGGGCAGCTTGGTGAGCATCCCACACAAACGAAGGCTCCACAGGCGGGTTTCACATGCCACCAACTCCACATTCAGAAACCACTTCAACGCCAAAGCCGTTTTCAGCTAGCCCTAAATACAAAGGCTCTAGACGCAGATGTTGCTGTAAGAGCTAATTCCATCAAGCAACACTGCATGTTGCTGAATTGCATATTGAAGAAGCATCAGCCGAGTGGTTCTTGTAGGAGAACAACTCCATTTGGCTCACTGACTTCACACACCATCAGGCTGACAGGCAGCTCTCAAGCAAACTACGTGTTCACACACTATGCTTAATGCCGTTTGAGTGCATTGTCCTGAAGGGCAGTTGGTGAGATCCCACACAAACGAAGGCTCCACAGGCGGGTTTCACATGCCACCAACTCCACATTCAGAAACCACTTCAGCGCCAAAGCCCTTTTCAGCTAGCCCTAAATACAAAGGCTCTAGACGCAGATGTTGCTGTAAGAGCTAATTCCATCAAGCAACACTGCATGTTGCTGAATTGCATATTGAAGAAGCATCAGCCGAGTGGTTCTTGTGGGAGAACAACTCCATTTGGCTCACTGACTTCACACACCATCAGGCTGACAGGCAGCTCTCAAGCAAACTACGTGTTCACACACTATGCTTAATGCCGTTTGAGTGCATTGTCCTGAAGGGCAGGTTGGTGAGCATCCCACACAAACGAAGGCTCCACAGGCGGGTTTCACATGCCACCAACTCCACATTCAGAAACCACTTGAGCGCCAAAGCCTTTTTCAGCTAGCCCTAAATACAATGGCTCTAGACGCAGATGTTGCTGTAAGAGCTAATTCCATCAAGCAACACTGCATGTTGCTGAATTGCATATTGAAGAAGCATCAGCCGAGTGGTTCTTGTGGGAGAACAACTCCATTTGGCTCACTGACTTCACACACCATCAGGCTGACAGGCAGCTCTCAAGCAAACTACGTGTTCACACACTATGCTTAATGCCGTTTGAGTGCATTGTCCTGAAGGGCAGCTTGGTGAGCATCCCACACAAACGAAGGCTCCACAGGCGGGTTTCACATGCCACCAACTCCACATTCAGAAATCACTTGAGCTCCAAAGCCGTTTTCAGCTAGCCCTAAATACAAAGGCTCTAGACGCAGATGTTGCTGTAAGAGCTAATTCCATCAAGCAACACTGCATGTTGCTGAATTGCATATTGAAGAAGCATCAGCCGAGTGGTTCTTGTGGGAGAACAACTCCATTTGGCTCACTGACTTCACACACCATCAGGCTGACAGGCAGCTCTCAAGCAAACTACGTGTTCACACACTATGCTTAATGCCGTTTGAGTGCATTGTCCTGAAGGGAAGCTTGGTGAGCATCCCACACAAACGAAGGCTCCACAGGCGGGTTTCGCATGCCACCAACTCCACATTCAGAAACCACTTCAGCGCCAAAGCCCTTTTCAGCTAGCCCTGAATACAAAGGCTCTAGACGCAGATGTTGCTGTAAGAGCTAATTCCATCAAGCAACACTGCATGTTGCTGAATTGCATATTGAAGAAGCATCAGCCGAGTGGTTCTTGTGGGAGAACAACTCCATTTGGCTCACTGACTTCACACACCATCAGGCTGACAGGCAGCTCTCAAGCAAACTACGTGTTCACACACTATGCTTAATGCCGTTTGAGTGCATTGTCCTGAAGGGCAGCTTGGTGAGCATCCCACACAAACGAAGTCTCCACAGGCGGGTTTCACATGCCACCAACTCCACATTCAGAAACCACTTCAGCGCCAAAGCCCTTTTCAGCTAGCCCTAAA
Organism: Ochotona princeps; assembly: GCF_030435755.1. Classification (NCBI taxonomy): domain Eukaryota; kingdom Metazoa; phylum Chordata; class Mammalia; order Lagomorpha; family Ochotonidae; genus Ochotona; species Ochotona princeps. Next base: position 37,134,954 of record NC_080847.1, read on the forward strand.
TACAAAGGCTCTAGATGCAGATGTTGCTGTAAGAGCTAATTCCATCAAGCAACACTGCATGTTGCTGAATTGCATATTGAAGAAGCATCAGCCGAGTGGTTCTTGTGGGAGAACAACTCCATTTGGCTCACTGACTTCACACACCATCAGGCTGACAGGCAGCTCTCAAGCAAACTACGTGTCCACACACTATGCTTAATGTCGTTTGAGTGCATTGTCCTGAAGGGCAGCTTGGTGAGCATCCCGCATAAACGAAGGCTCCACAGGCGGGTTTCACATGCCATCAACTCCACATTCAGAAACCACTTCAGCGCCAAAGCCCTTTTCAGCTAGCCCTAAATACAAAGGCTCTAGACGCAGATGTTGCTGTAAGAGCTCATTCCATCAAGCAACACTGCATGTTGCTGAATTGCATATTGAAGAAGCATCAGCCGAGTGGTGCTTGTGGGAGAACAACTCCATTTGGCTCACTGACTTCACACACCATCAGGCTGACAGGCAGCTCTCAAGCAAACTACGTGTTCACACACTATCCTTAATGCTGTTTGAGTGCATTGTCCTGAAGGGCAGCTTGGTGAGCATCCCACACAAACGAAGGCTCCACAGGCGGGTTTCACATGCCACCAACTCCACATTCACAAACCACTTCAGCGCCAAAGCCGTTTTCAGCTAGCCCTGAATACAAAGGCTCTAGACGCAGATGTTGCTGTAAGAGCTAATTCCATCAAGCAACACTGCATGTTGCTGAATTGCATATTGAAGAAGCATCAGCCGAGTGGTTCTTGTGGGAGAACAACTCCATTTGGCTCACTGACTTCACACACCATCAGGCTGACAGGCAGCTCTCAAGCAAACTACGTGTTCACACACTATGCTTAATGCCGTTTGAGTGCATTGTCCTGAAGGGCAGCTTGGTGAGCATCCCACACAAACGAAGGCTCCACAGGCGGGTTTCACATGCCACCAACTCCACATTCAGAAATCACTTGAGCACCAAAGCCGTTTTCAGCTAGCCCTAAATACAAAGGCTCTAGACGCAGATGTTGCTGTAAGAGCTAATTCCATCAAGCAACACTGCATGTTGCTGAATTGCATATTGAAGAAGCATCAGCCCAGTGGTTCTTGTGGGAGAACAACTCCATTTGGCTCACTGACTTCACACACCATCAGGCTGACAGGCAGCTCTCAAGCAAACTACGTGTTCACACACTATGCTTAATGCCGTTTGAGTGCATTGTCCTGAAGGGAAGCTTGGTGAGCATCCCACACAAATGAAGGCTCCACAGGCGGGTTTCACATGCCACCAACTCCACATTCAGAAACCACTTGAGCGCCAAAGCCCTTATCACCTAGCTCTAAATACAAAGGCTCTAGATGCAGATGTTGCTGTAAGAGCTAATTCCATCAAGCAACACTGCATGTTGCTGAATTGCATATTGAAGAAGCATCAGCCGAGTGGTTCTTGTGGGAGAACAACTCCATTTGGCTCACTGACTTCACACACCATCAGGCTGACAGGCAGCTCTCAAGCAAACTACGTGTTCACACACTATGCTTAATGCCGTTTGAGAGCATTGTCCTGAAGCGCAGGTTGGTGAGCATCCCACACAAACGAAGGCTCCACAGGGGAGTTTCACATGCCACCAACTCCACATTCAGAAACCACTTCAGCGCCAAAGCCCTTTTCAGCTAGCCCTAAACACACAGGCTCTAGACGCAGATGTTGCTGTAAGAGCTAATTCCATCAAGCAACACTGCATGTTGCTGAATTGCATATTGAAGAAGCATCAGCCGAGTGGTTCTTGTGGGAGAACAACTCCATTTGGCTCACTGACTTCACACACCATCAGGCTGACAGGCAGCTCTCAAGCAAACTACGTGTTCACACACTATGCTTAATGCCGTTTGAGTGCATTGTCCTGAAGGGCAGCTTGGTGAGCATCCCACACAAACAAAGGCTCCACAGGCGGGTTTCACATGCCACCAACTCCACATTCAGAAACCACTTCAGCGCCAAAGCCGTTTTCAGCTAGCCCTGAATACAAAGGCTCTAGACGCAGATGTTGCTGTAAGAGCTAATTCCATCAAGCAACACTGCATGTTGCTGAATTGCATATTGAAGAAGCATCAGCCGAGTGGTTCTTGTGGGAGAACAACTCCATTTGGCTCACTGACTTCACACACCATCAGGCTGACAGGCAGCTCTCAAGCAATCTACGTGTTCACACACTATGCTTAATGCCGTTTGAGTGCATTGTCCTGAAGGGCAGCTTGGTGAGCATCCCACATAAACTAAGGCTCCACAGGCGGGTTTCACATGCCACCAACTCCACATTCAGAAACCACTTGAGCGCCAAAGCCCTTTTCAGCTAGCCCTAAATACAAAGGCTCTAGACGCAGATGTTGCTGTAAGAGCTAATTCCATCAAGCAACACTGCATGTTGCTGAATTGCATATTGAAGAAGCATCAGCCGAGTGGTTCTTGTGGGAGAACAACTCCATTTGGCTCACTGACGTCACACACCATCAGGCTGACAGGCAGCTCTCAAGCAAACTACGTGTTCACACACTATGCTTAATGCCGTTTGAGTGCATTGTCCTGAAGGGCAGCTTGGTGAGCATCCCACATAAACTAAGGCTCCACAGGCGGGCTTCACATGCCACCAACTCCACATTCAGAAACCACTTCAGCGCCAAAGCCGTTTTCAGCTAGCCCTAAATACAAAGGCTCTAGACGCAGATGTTGCTGTAAGAGCTCATTCCATCAAGCAACACTGCATGTTGCTGAATTGCATATTGAAGAAGCATCAGCCAAGTGGTTCTTGTGGGAGAACAACTCCATTTGGCTCACTGACTTCACACACCATCAGGCTGACAGGCAGCTCTCAAGCAAACTACGTGTTCACACACTATGCTTAATGCCGTTTGAGTGCATTGTCCAGAAGCGCAGGTTGCTGAGCATCCCACACAAACAAGGCTCCACAGGCGGGTTTCACATGCCACCAACTCCACATTCAGAAACCACTTGAGCGCCAAAGCCGTTTTCAGCTAGCCCTGAATCCAAAAGCTCTAGACGCAGATGTTGCTGTAAGAGCTAATTCCATCAAGCAACACTGCATGTTGCTGAATTGCATATTGAAGAAGCATCAGTCGAGTGGTTCTTGTGGGAGAACAACTCCATTTGGCTCACTGACTTCACACACCATCAGGCTGACAGGCAGCTCTCAAGCAAACTACGTGTTCTGACACTATGCTTATTGCCATTTGAGTGCATTGTCCTGAAGGGCAGGCTTGGTGAGCATCCCACACAAACGAAGGCTCCACAGGCGGGTTTCACATGCCACCAACTCCACATTCAGAAACCACTTCAGCGCCAAAGCCCTTTTCAGCTAGCCCTAAATACAAAGGCTCTAGACGCAGATGTTGTTGTAAGAGCTAATTCCATCAAGCAACACTGCATGTTGCTGAATTGCATATTGAAGAAGCATCAGCCGAGTGGTTCTTGTGGGAGAACAACTCCATTTGGCTCACTGACTTCACACACCATCAGGCTGACAGGCAGCTCTCAAGCAAACTACGTGTTCACACACTATGCTTAATGCCGTTTGAGTGCATTGTCCTGAAGGGCAGCTTGGTGAGCATCCCACACAAACAAAGGCTCCACAGGCGGGTTTCACATGCCACCAACTCCACATTCAGAAACCACTTCAGCGCCAAAGCCGTTTTCAGCTAGCCCTGAATACAAAGGCTCTAGACGCAGATGTTGCTGTAAGAGCTAATTCCATCAAGCAACACTGCATGTTGCTGAATTGCATATTGAAGAAGCATCAGCCGAGTGGTTCTTGTGGGAGAACAACTCCATTTGGCTCACTGACTTCACACACCATCAGGCTGACAGGCAGCTCTCAAGCAATCTACGTGTTCACACACTATGCTTAATGCCGTTTGAGTGCATTGTCCTGAAGGGCAGCTTGGTGAGCATCCCACATAAACTAAGGCTCCACAGGCGGGTTTCACATGCCACCAACTCCACATTCAGAAACCACTTGAGCGCCAAAGCCCTTTTCAGCTAGCCCTAAATACAAAGGCTCTAGACGCAGATGTTGCTGTAAGAGCTAATTCCATCAAGCAACACTGCATGTTGCTGAATTGCATATTGAAGAAGCATCAGCCGAGTGGTTCTTGTGGGAGAACAACTCCATTTGGCTCACTGACGTCACACACCATCAGGCTGACAGGCAGCTCTCAAGCAAACTACGTGTTCACACACTATGCTTAATGCCGTTTGAGTGCATTGTCCTGAAGGGCAGCTTGGTGAGCATCCCACATAAACGAAGGCTCCACAGGCGGGTTTCACATGCCACCAACTCCACATTCAGAAACCACTTGAGCGCCAAAGATGTTTTCAGCTAGTCCTAAATACAAAGGCTCTAGACGCAGATGTTGCTGTAAGAGCTAATTCCATCAAGCAACACTGCATGTTGCTGAATTGCATATTGAAGAAGCATCAGCCGAGTGGTTCTTGTGGGAGAACAACTCCATTTGGCTCACTGACTTCACACACCATCAGGCTGACAGGCAGCTCTCAAGCAAACTACGTGTTCACACACTATGCTTAATGCCGTTTGAGTGCATTGTCCTGAAGGGAAGCTTGGTGAGCATCCCACACAAATGAAGGCTCCACAGGCGGGTTTCACATGCCACCAACTCCACATTCAGAAACCACTTGAGCGCCAAAGCCCTTATCACCTAGCTCTAAATACAAAGGCTCTAGATGCAGATGTTGCTGTAAGAGCTAATTCCATCAAGCAACACTGCATGTTGCTGAATTGCATATTGAAGAAGCATCAGCCGAGTGGTTCTTGTGGGAGAACAACTCCATTTGGCTCACTGACTTCACACACCATCAGGCTGACAGGCAGCTCTCAAGCAAACTACGTGTTCACACACTATGCTTAATGCCGTTTGAGAGCATTGTCCTGAAGCGCAGGTTGGTGAGCATCCCACACAAACGAAGGCTCCACAGGGGAGTTTCACATGCCACCAACTCCACATTCAGAAACCACTTCAGCGCCAAAGCCCTTTTCAGCTAGCCCTAAACACACAGGCTCTAGACGCAGATGTTGCTGTAAGAGCTAATTCCATCAAGCAACACTGCATGTTGCTGAATTGCATATTGAAGAAGCATCAGCCGAGTGGTTCTTGTGGGAGAACAACTCCATTTGGCTCACTGACTTCACACACCATCAGGCTGACAGGCAGCTCTCAAGCAAACTACGTGTTCACACACTATGCTTAATGCCGTTTGAGTGCATTGTCCTGAAGGGCAGCTTGGTGAGCATCCCACACAAACAAAGGCTCCACAGGCGGGTTTCACATGCCACCAACTCCACATTCAGAAACCACTTCAGCGCCAAAGCCGTTTTCAGCTAGCCCTGAATACAAAGGCTCTAGACGCAGATGTTGCTGTAAGAGCTAATTCCATCAAGCAACACTGCATGTTGCTGAATTGCATATTGAAGAAGCATCAGCCGAGTGGTTCTTGTGGGAGAACAACTCCATTTGGCTCACTGACTTCACACACCATCAGGCTGACAGGCAGCTCTCAAGCAATCTACGTGTTCACACACTATGCTTAATGCCGTTTGAGTGCATTGTCCTGAAGGGCAGCTTGGTGAGCATCCCACATAAACTAAGGCTCCACAGGCGGGTTTCACATGCCACCAACTCCACATTCAGAAACCACTTGAGCGCCAAAGCCCTTTTCAGCTAGCCCTAAATACAAAGGCTCTAGACGCAGATGTTGCTGTAAGAGCTAATTCCATCAAGCAACACTGCATGTTGCTGAATTGCATATTGAAGAAGCATCAGCCGAGTGGTTCTTGTGGGAGAACAACTCCATTTGGCTCACTGACGTCACACACCATCAGGCTGACAGGCAGCTCTCAAGCAAACTACGTGTTCACACACTATGCTTAATGCCGTTTGAGTGCATTGTCCTGAAGGGCAGCTTGGTGAGCATCCCACATAAACTAAGGCTCCACAGGCGGGCTTCACATGCCACCAACTCCACATTCAGAAACCACTTCAGCGCCAAAGCCGTTTTCAGCTAGCCCTAAATACAAAGGCTCTAGACGCAGATGTTGCTGTAAGAGCTCATTCCATCAAGCAACACTGCATGTTGCTGAATTGCATATTGAAGAAGCATCAGCCGAGTGGTTCTTGTGGGAGAACAACTCCATTTGGCTCACTGACTTCACACACCATCAGGCTGACAGGCAGCTCTCAAGCAAACTACGTGTTCACACACTATGCTTAATGCCGTTTGAGTGCATTGTCCAGAAGCGCAGGTTGCTGAGCATCCCACACAAACAAGGCTCCACAGGCGGGTTTCACATGCCACCAACTCCACATTCAGAAACCACTTGAGCGCCAAAGCCGTTTTCAGCTAGCCCTGAATCCAAAAGCTCTAGACGCAGATGTTGCTGTAAGAGCTAATTCCATCAAGCAACACTGCATGTTGCTGAATTGCATATTGAAGAAGCATCAGTCGAGTGGTTCTTGTGGGAGAACAACTCCATTTGGCTCACTGACTTCACACACCATCAGGCTGACAGGCAGCTCTCAAGCAAACTACGTGTTCTGACACTATGCTTATTGCCATTTGAGTGCATTGTCCTGAAGGGCAGGTTGGTGAGCATCCCACACAAACGAAGGCTCCACAGGCGGGTTTCACATGCCACCAACTCCACATTCAGAAACCACTTCAGCGCCAAAGCCCTTTTCAGCTAGCCCTAAATACAAAGGCTCTAGACGCAGATGTTGTTGTAAGAGCTAATTCCATCAAGCAACACTGCATGTTGCTGAATTGCATATTGAAGAAGCATCAGCCGAGTGGTTCTTGTGGGAGAACAACTCCATTTGGCTCACTGACTTCACACACCATCAGGCTGACAGGCAGCTCTCAAGCAAACTACGTGTTCACACACTATGCTTAATGCCGTTTGAGTGCATTGTCCTGAAGGGCAGGTTGGTGAGCATCCCACACAAACGAAGGCTCCACACGCGGGTTTCACATGCCACCAACTCCACATTCAGAAACCACTTGAGCGCCAAAGCCCTTTTCAGCTAGCCCTAAATACAAAGGCTCTAGACGCAGATGTTGCTGTAAGAGCTAATTCCATCAAGCAACACTGCATGTTGCTGAATTGCATATTGAAGAAGCATCAGCTGAGTGGTTCTTGTAGGAGAACAACTCCATTTGGCTCACTGACTTCACACACCATCAGGCTGACAGGCAGCTCTCAAGCAAACTACGTGTTCACACACTATGCTTAATGCCGTTTGAGTGCATTGTCCTGAAGGGCAGCTTGGTGAGCATCCCACACAAACGAAGTCTCCACAGGCGGGTTTCACATGCCACCAACTCCACATTCAGAAACCACTTCAGCGCCAAAGCCGTTTTCAGCTAGCCCTAAATACAAAGGCTCTAGACGCAGATGTTACTGTAAGAGCTAATTCCATCAAGCAACACTGCATGTTGCTGAATTGCATATTGAAGAAGAATCAGCCGAATGGTTATTGTGGGAGAACAACTCCATTTGGCTCACTGACTTCACACACCATCAGGCTGACAGGCAGCTCTCAAGCAAACTACGTGTTCACACACTATGCTTAATGCCGTTTGAGTGCATTGTCCTGAAGGGCAGGTTGGTTAGCATCCCACACAAACGAAGGCTCCACAGGCGGGTTTCACATGCCACCAACTCCACATTCACAAACCACTTGAGCACCAAAGCCCTTTTCAGCTAGCCCTATATACAATGGCTCTAGACGCAGATGTTGATGTAAGAGCTAATTCCATCAAGCAACACTGCATGTTGCTGAATTGCATATTGAAGAAGCATCAGCCGAGTGGTTCTTGTGGGAGAACAACTCCATTTGGCTCACAACTTCACACACCATCAGGCTGACAGGCAGCTCTCAAGCAAACTACGTGTTCACACACTATGCTTAATGCCGTTTGAGTGCATTGTCCTGAAGGGCAGGTTGGTGAGCATCCCACACAAACGAAGGCTCCACAGGGGAGTTTCACATGCCACCAACTCCACATTCAGAAACCACTTGAGCGCCAAAGCCCTTTTCAGCTAGCATTAAATACAAAGGCTCTAGACGCAGATGTTGCTGTAAGAGCTAATTCCATCAAGCAACACTGCATGTTGCTGAATTGCATATTGAAGAAGCATCAGTCGAGTGGTTCTTGTGGGAGAACAACTCCATTTGGCTCACTGACTTCACACACCATCAGGCTGACAGGCAGCTCTCAAGCAAACTACGTGTTCACACACTATGCTTAATGCCGTTTGAGTGCATTGTCCTGAAGGGCAGGTTGGTGAGCATCCCACATAAACGAAGGCTCCACAGGCGGGTTTCACATGCCATCAACGCCACATTCAGAAACCACTTCAGCGCCAAAGCCCTTTTCAGCTAGCCCTAAATACAAAGGCTCTAGACGCAGATGTTGCTGTAAGAGCTAATTCCATCAAGCAACACTGCATGTTGCTGAATTGCATATTGAAGAAGCATCAGTCGAGTGGTTCTTGTGGGAGAACAACTCGATTTGGCTCACTGACTTCACACACCATCAGGCTGACAGGCAGCTCTCAAGCAAACTATGTGTTCACACACTATGCTTAATGCCGTTTGAGTGCATTGTCCTGAAGGGAAGCATGGTGAGCATCCCACACAAACGAAGGCTCCACAGGCGGGTTTCACATGCCACCAACTCCACATTCAGAAACCACTTGAGCGCCAAAGCCCTTTTCAGCTAGCCCTAAATACAAAGGCTCAAGACGCAGATGTTGTTGTAAGAGCTAATTCCATCAAGCAACACTGCTGGTTGCTGAATTGCATATTGAAGAAGCATCAGCCGAGTGGTTCTTGTGGGAGAACAACTCCATTTGGCTCACTGACTTCACACACCATCAGGCTGACAGGCAGCTCTCAAGCAAACTACGTGTTCACACACTATGCTTAATGCCGTTTGAGTGCATTGTCCTGAAGGGCAGGTTGGTGAGCATCCCACACAAACGAAGGCTCCACAGGCGGGTTTCACATGCCACCAACTCCACATTCAGAAACCACTTCAGCGCCAAAGCCCTTTTCAGCTAGCCCTCAATACAAAGGCTCTAGACGCAGATGTTGCTGTAAGAGCTAATTCCATCAAGCAACACTGCATGTTGCTGAATTGCATATTGAAGAAGCATCAGCCGAGTGGTTCTTGTGGGAGAACAACTCCATTTGGCTCACTGACTTCACACACCATCAGGCTGACAGGCAGCTCTCAAGCAAACTACGTGTTCACACACTATGCTTAATGCCGTTTGAGTGCATTGTCCTGAAGGGCAGGTTGGTGAGCATCCCGCATAAACGAAGGCTCCACAGGCGGGTTTCACATGCCACCAACTCCACATTCAGAAACCACTTCAGCGCCAAAGCCCTTTTCAGCTAGCCCTAAATACAAAGGCTCTAGAAGCAGATGTTGCTGTAAGAGCTAATTCCATCAAGCAACACTGCATGTTGCTGAATTGCATATTGAGGAAGCATCAGCCGAGTGGTTCTTGTGGGAGAACAACTCCATTTGGCTCACTGACTTCACACACCATCAGGCTGACAGGCAGCTCTCAAGCAAACTACGTGTTCACACACTATGCTTAATGCCGTTTGAGTGCATTGTCCTGAAGCGCAGGTTGCTGAGCATCCCACACAAACGAAGGCTCCACAGGCGGGTTTCACATGCCATCAACTCCACATTCAGAAACCACTTCAGCGCCAAAGCCCTTTTCAGCTAGCCCTATATACAAAGGCTCTAGACGCAGATGTTGCTGTAAGAGCTAATTCCATCAAGCAACACTGCATGTTGCTGAATTGCATATTGAAGAAGCATCAGCCGAGTGGTTCTTGTGGGAGAACAACTCCATTTGGCTCACTGACTTCACACACCATCAGGCTGACAGGCAGCTCTCAAGCAAACTACGTGTTCACACACTATGCTTAATGCCGTTTGAGTGCATTGTCCTGAAGCGCAGGTTGGTGAGCATCCCACACAAACGAAGGCTCCACAGGGGAATTTCACATGCCACCAACTCCACATTCAGAAACCACTTCAGCGCCAAAGCCCTTTTCAGCTAGCCCTAAATACAAAGGCTCTAGACGCAGATCTTGTTGTAAGAGCTAATTCCATCAAGCAACACTGCATGTTGCTGAATTGCATATTGAAGAAGCATCAGCCGAGTGGTTCTTGTGGGAGAACAACTCCATTTGGCTCACTGACTTCACACACCATCAGGCTGACAGGCAGCTCTCAAGCAAACTACGTGTTCACACACTATGCTTAATGCCGTTTGAGTGCATTGTCCTGAAGGGCAGGTTGGTGAGCATCCCACACAAACGAAGGCTCCACAGGCGGGTTTCACATGCCACCAACTCCACATTCAGAAACCACTTGAACGCCAAAGCCCTTTTCAGCTAGCCCTAAATGCAAAGGCTCTAGACACACATGTTGCTGTAAGAGCTAATTCCATCAAGCAACACTGCATGTTGCTGAATTGCATATTGAAGAAGAATCAGTCGAGTGGTTCTTGTGGGAGAACAACTCCATTTGGCTCACTGACTTCACACACCATCAGGCTGACAGGCAGCTCTCAAGCAAACTACGTGTTCACACATTTTGCTTAATGCCGTTTGAGTGCATTGTCCTGAAGGGCAGGTTGGTGAGCATCCCACACAAACGAAGGCTCCACAGGCGGGTTTCACATGCCACCAACTCCACATTCAGAAACCACGTCAGCGCCAAAGCCCTTTTCAGCTAGCCCTAAATACAAAGGCTCTAGACGCAGATGTTGCTGTAAGAGCTAATTCCATCAAGCAACACTGCATGTTGCTGAATTGCATATTGAAGAAGCATCAGCCAAGTGGTTCTTGTGGGAGAACAACTCCATTTGGCTCACTGACTTCACACACCATCAGGCTGACAGGCAGCTCTCAAGCAAACTACGTGTTCACACTCTATGCCTAATGTCGTTTGAGTGCATTGTCCTGAAGGGCAGGTTGCTGAGCATCCCACACAAACGAAGGCTCCACAGGCGGGTTTCACATGCCACCAACTCCACATTCAGAAACCACTTGAGCGCCAAAGATGTTTTCAGCTAGTCCTAAATACAAAGGCTCTAGACGCAGATGTTGCTGTAAGAGCTAATTCCATCAAGCAACACTGCATGTTGCTGAATTGCATATTGAAGAAGCATCAGCCGAGTGGTTCTTGTGGGAGAACAACTCCATTTGGCTCACTGACTTCACACACCATCAGGCTGACAGGCAGCTCTCAAGCAAATTACGGGTTCACACATTTTGCTTAATGCCGTTTGAGTGCATTGTCCTGAAGGGCAGCTTGGTGAGCATCCCACACAAACGAAGGCTCCACAGGCGGGTTTCACATGCCACCAACTCCACATTCAGAAACCACTTGAGCGCCAAAGCCCTTTTCAGCTAGCCCTAAATACAAAGGCTCTAGACGCAGATGTTGCTGTAAGACCTAATTCCATCAAGCAACACTGCATGTTGCTGAATTGCATATTGAAGAAGCATCAGCCAAGTGGTTCTTGTGGGAGAACAACTCCATTTGGCTCACTGACTTCACACACCATCAGGCTGACAGGCAGCTCTCAAGCAAACTACGTGTTCACACACTATGCCTAATGCCGTTTGAGTGCATTGTCCTGAAGGGCTGCGTGGTGAGCATCCCACACAAACGAAAGCTCCACAGGCGGGTTTCACATGCCACCAACTCCACATTCAGAAACCACGTCAGCGCCAAAGCCCTTTTCAGCTAGCCCTAAATACAAAGGCTCTAGACGCAGATGTTGCTGTAAGAGCTAATTCCATCAAGCAACACTGCATGTTGCTGAATTGCATATTGAAGAAGCATCAGCCAAGTGGTTCTTGTGGGAGAACAACTCCATTTGGCTCACTGACTTCACACACCATCAGGCTGACAGGCAGCTCTCAAGCAAACTACGTGTTCACACTCTATGCTTAATGCCGTTTGAGTGCATTGTCCTGAAGGGCAGCTTGGTGAGCATCCCACACAAACGAAGGCTCCACAGGCGGGTTTCACATGCCACCAACTCCACATTCAGAAACCACTTCAGCGCCAAAGCCCTTTTCAGCTAGCCCTGAATCCAAAAGCTCTAGACGCAGATGTTGCTGTAAGAGCTAATTCCATCAAGCAACACTGCATGTTGCTGAATTGCATATTGAAGAAGCATCAGTCGAGTGGTTCTTGTGGGAGAACAACTCCATTTGGCTCACTGACTTCACACACCATCAGGCTGACAGGCAGCTCTCAAGCAAACTACGTGTTCAGACACTATGCTTATTGCCATTTGAGTGCATTGTCCTGAAGGGCAGGTTGGTGAGCATCCCACACAAACGAAGGCTCCACAGGCGGGTTTCACATGCCACCAACTCCACATTCAGAAACCACTTCAGCGCCAAAGCCCTTTTCAGCTAGCCCTAAATACAAAGGCTCTAGACGCAGATGTTGTTGTAAGAGCTAATTCCATCAAGCAACACTGCATGTTGCTGAATTGCATATTGAAGAAGCATCAGCCGAGTGGTTCTTGTGGGAGAACAACTCCATTTGGCTCACTGACTTCACACACCATCAGGCTGACAGGCAGCTCTCAAGCAAACTACGTGTTCACACACTATGCTTAATGCCGTTTGAGTGCATTGTCCTGAAGGGCAGGTTGGTGAGCATCCCACACAAACGAAGGCTCCACAGGGGAATTTCACATGCCACCAACTCCACATTCAGAAACCACTTCAGCGCCAAAGCCCTTTTCAGCTAGCCCTAAATACAAAGGCTCTAGACGAAGATGTTGCTGTAAGAGCTAATTCCATCAAGCAACACTGCATGTTGCTGAATTGCATATTGAAGAAGCATCAGCCGAGTGGATCTTGTAGGAGAACAACTCCATTTGGCTCACTGACTTCACACACCATCAGGCTGAAAGGCAGCTCTCAAGCAAACTACGTGTTCACACACTATGCTTAATGCCGTTTGAGTGCATTGTCCTGAAGGGCAGCTTGGTGAGCATCCCACACAAACGAAGGCTCCACAGGCGGGTTTCACATGCCACCAACTCCACATTCAGAAACCACTTCAGCGCCAAAGCCGTTTTCAGCTAGCCCTAAATACAAAGGCTCTAGACGCAGATGTTGCTGTAAGAGCTAATTCCATCAAGCAACACTGCATGTTGCTGAATTGCATATTGAAGAAGCATCAGCCGAATGGTTCTTGTGGGAGAACAACTCCATTTGGCTCACTGACTTCACACACCATCAGGCTGACAGGCAGCTCTCAAGCAAACTACGTGTTCACACACTATGCTTAATGCCGTTTGAGTGCATTGTCCTGAAGGGCAGGTTGGTGAGCATCCCACACAAACGAAGGCTCCACAGGGGAGTTTCACATGCCACCAACTCCACATTCAGAAACCACTTCAGCGCCAAAGCCGTTTTCAGCTAGCCCTAAATACAAAGGCTCTAGAAGCAGATGTTGCTGTAAGAGCTAATTCCATCAAGCAACACTGCATGTTGCTGAATTGCATATTGAGGAAGCATCAGCCGAGTGGTTCTTGTGGGAGAACAACTCCATTTGGCTCACTGACTTCACACACCATCAGGCTGACAGGCAGCTCTCAAGCAAACTACGTGTTCACACACTATGCTTAATGCCGTTTGAGTGCATTGTCCTGAAGGGCAGCTTGGTGAGCATCCCACACAAACGAAGGCTCCACAGGCGGGTTTCACATGCCATCAACTCCACATTCAGAAACCACTTCAGCGCCAAAGCCCTTTTCAGCTAGCCCTATATACAAAGGCTCTAGACGCAGATGTTGCTGTAAGAGCTAATTCCATCAAGCAACACTGCATGTTGCTGAATTGCATATTGAAGAAGCATCAGCCGAGTGGTTCTTGTGGGAGAACAACTCCATTTGGCTCACTGACTTCACACACCATCAGGCTGACAGGCAGCTCTCAAGCAAACTACGTGTTCACACACTATGCTTAATGCCGTTTGAGTGCATTGTCCTGAAGCGCAGGTTGCTGAGCATCCCACACAAACGAAGGCTCCACAGGGGAATTTCACATGCCACCAACTCCACATTCAGAAACCACTTCAGCGCCAAAGCCCTTTTCAGCTAGCCCTAAATACAAAGGCTCTAGACGCAGATCTTGTTGTAAGAGCTAATTCCATCAAGCAACACTGCATGTTGCTGAATTGCATATTGAAGAAGCATCAGCCGAGTGGTTCTTGTGGGAGAACAACTCCATTTGGCTCACTGACTTCACACACCATCAGGCTGACAGGCAGCTCTCAAGCAAACTACGTGTTCACACACTATGCTTAATGCCGTTTGAGTGCATTGTCCTGAAGGGCAGGTTGCTGAGCATCCCACACAAACGAAGGCTCCACAGGTGGGTTTCACATGCCACCAACTCCACATTCAGAAAACACTTGAGCGCCAAAGCCATTTTCAGCTAGCCCTAAATACAAAGGCTCTAGACGCAGATGTTGCTGTAAGAGCTAATTCCATCAAGCAACACTGCATATTGCTGAATTGCATATTGAAGAAGAATCAGCCGAGTGGTTCTTGTGGGAGAACAACTCCATTTGGCTCACTGACTTCACACACCATCAGGCTGACAGGCAGCTCTCAAGCAAACTACGTGTTCACACACTATGCTTAATGCCGTTTGAGAGCATTGTCCTGAAGGGCAGGTTGGTGAGCATCCCACACAAACGAAGGCTCCACAGGCGAGTTTCACATGCCACCAACTCCACATTCAGAAACCACTTCAGCGCCAAAGCCGTTTTCAGCTAGCCCTGAATACAAAGGCTCTAGACGCAGATGTTGCTGTAAGAGCTAATTCCATCAAGCAACACTGCATGTTGCTGAATTGCATATTGAAGAAGCATCAGCCGAGTGGTTCTTGTGGGAGAACAACTCCATTTGGCTCACTGACTTCACACACCATCAGGCTGACAGGCAGCTCTCCAGCAAACTACGTGTTCACACACTATGCTTAATGCCGTTTGAGTGCATTGTCCTGAAGGGCAGGTTGGTGAGCATCCCGCACAAACGAAGGCTCCACAGGGGAGTTTCACATGCCACCAACTCCACATTCAGAAACCACTTCAGCGCCAAAGCCCTTTTCAGCTAGCCCTAAATACAAAGGCTCTAGAAGCAGATGTTGCTGTAAGAGCTAATTCCATCAAGCAACACTGCATGTTGCTGAATTGCATATTGAGGAAGCATCAGCCGAGTGGTTCTTGTGGGAGAACAACTCCATTTGGCTCACTGACTTCACACACCATCAGGCTGACAGGCAGCTCTCAAGCAAACTACGTGTTCACACACTATGCTTAATGCCGTTTGAGTGCATTGTCCTGAAGGGCAGGTTGGTGAGCATCCCACACAAACGAAGGCTCCACAGGCGGGTTTCACATGCCATCAACTCCACATTCAGAAACCACTTCAGCGGCAAAGCCCTTTTCAGCTAGCCCTATATACAAAGGCTCTAGACGCAGATGTTGCTGTAAGAGCTAATTCCATCAAGCAACACTGCATGTTGCTGAATTGCATATTGAAGAAGCATCAGCCGAGTGGTTCTTGTGGGAGAACAACTCCATTTGGCTCACTGACTTCACACACCATCAGGCTGACAGGCAGCTCTCAAGCAAACTACGTGTTCACACACTATGCTTAATGCCGTTTGAGTGCATTGTCCTGAAGCGCAGGTTGGTGAGCATCCCACACAAACGAAGGCTCCACAGGGGAATTTCACATGCCACCAACTCCAGATTCAGAAACCACTTCAGCGCCAAAGCCCTTTTCAGCTAGCCCTAAATACAAAGGCTCTAGACGCAGATCTTGTTGTAAGAGCTAATTCCATCAAGCAACACTGCATGTTGCTGAATTGCATATTGAAGAAGTATCAGCCGAGTGGTTCTTGTGGGAGAACAACTCCATTTGGCTCACTGACTTCACACACCATCAGGCTGACAGGCAGCTCTCAAGCAAACTACGTGTTCACACACTATGCTTAATGCCGTTTGAGTGCATTGTCCTGAAGGGCAGGTTGGTGAGCATCCCACACAAACGAAGGCTCCACAGGTGGGTTTCACATGCCACCAACTCCACATTCAGAAAACACTTGAGCGCCAAAGCCATTTTCAGCTAGCCCTAAATACAAAGGCTCTAGACGCAGATGTTGCTGTAAGAGCTAATTCCATCAAGCAACACTGCATATTGCTGAATTGCATATTGAAGAAGAATCAGCCGAGTGGTTCTTGTGGGAGAACAACTCCATTTGGCTCACTGACTTCATACACCATCAGGCTGACAGGCAGCTCTCAAGCAAACTACGTGTTCACACACTATGCTTAATGCCGTTTGAGAGCATTGTCCTGAAGGGCAGGTTGGTGAGCATCCACACAAACGAAGGCTCCACAGGCGAGTTTCACATGCCACCAACTCCACATTCAGAAACCACTTCAGCGCCAAAGCCCTTTTCAGCTAGCCCTGAATACAAAGGCTCTAGAGGCAGATGTTGCTGTAAGAGCTAATTCCATCAAGCAACACTGCATGTTGCTGAATTGCATATTGAAGAAGCATCAGCCGAGTGGTTCTTGTGGGAGAACAACTCCATTTGGCTCACTGACTTCACACACCATCAGGCTGACAGGCAGCTCTCCAGCAAACTACGTGTTCACACACTATGCTTAATGCCGTTTGAGTGCATTGTCCTGAAGGGCAGGTTGGTGGGCATCCCACACAAACGAAGGCTCCACAGGCGGGTTTCACATGCCACCAACTCCACATTCAGAAACCACTTCAGCGCCAAAGCCCTTTTCAGCTAGCCCTGAATACAAAGGCTCTAGACGCAGATGTTACTGTAAGAGCTAATTCCATCAAGCAACACTGCATGTTGCTGAATTGCATATTGAAGAAGCATCAGCCGAGTGGTTCTTGTGGGAGAACAACTCCATTTGGCTCACTGACTTCACACACCATCAGGCTGACAGGCAGCTCTCAAGCAAACTACGTGTTCACACAGTATGCTTAATGCCATTTGAGTGCATTGTCCTGAAGGGCAGGTTGGTGAGCATCCCACACAAACGAAGGCTCCACAGGCGGGTTTCACATGCCACCAACTCCACATTCAGAAACCACTTCAGCGCCAAAGCCGTTTTCAGCTAGCCCTATATACAAAGGCTCTAGACGCAGATGTTGCTGTAAGAGCTAATTCCATCAAGCAACACTGCATGTTGCTGAATTGCATATTGAAGAAGCATCAGCCGAGTGGTTCTTGTAGGAGAACAACTCCATTTGGCTCACTGACTTCACACACCATCAGGCTGACAGGCAGCTCTCAAGCAAACTACGTGTTCACACACTATGCTTAATGCCGTTTGAGTGCATTGTCCTGAAGGGCAGCTTGGTGAGCATCCCACACAAACGAAGGCTCCACAGGCGGGTTTCACATGCCACCAACTCCACATTCAGAAACCACTTCAGCGCCAAAGCCCTTTTCAGCTAGCCCTAAATACAAAGGCTCAAGACGCAGATGTTGTTGTAAGAGCTAATTCCATCAAGCAACACTGCTGGTTGCTGAATTGCATATTGAAGAAGCATCAGCCGAGTGGTTCTTGTGGGAGAACAACTCCATTTGGCTCACTGACTTCACACACCATCAGGCTGACAGGCAGCTCTCAAGCAAACTACGTGTTCACACACTATGCTTAATGCCGTTTGAGTGCATTGTCCTGAAGGGCAGGTTGGTGAGCATCCCACACAAACGAAGGCTCCACAGGCGGGTTTCACATGCCACCAACTCCACATTCAGAAACCACTTCAGCGCCAAAGCCCTTTTCAGCTAGCCCTCAATACAAAGGCTCTAGACGCAGATGTTGCTGTAAGAGCTAATTCCATCAAGCAACACTGCATGTTGCTGAATTGCATATTGAAGAAGCATCAGCCGAGTGGTTCTTGTGGGAGAACAACTCCATTTGGCTCACTGACTTCACACACCATCAGGCTGACAGGCAGCTCTCAAGCAAACTACGTGTTCACACACTATGCTTAATGCCGTTTGAGTGCATTGTCCTGAAGGGCAGGTTGGTGAGCATCCCGCATAAACGAAGGCTCCACAGGCGGGTTTCACATGCCACCAACTCCACATTCAGAAACCACTTCAGCGCCAAAGCCCTTTTCAGCTAGCCCTAAATACAAAGGCTCTAGAAGCAGATGTTGCTGTAAGAGCTAATTCCATCAAGCAACACTGCATGTTGCTGAATTGCATATTGAGGAAGCATCAGCCGAGTGGTTCTTGTGGGAGAACAACTCCATTTGGCTCACTGACTTCACACACCATCAGGCTGACAGGCAGCTCTCAAGCAAACTACGTGTTCACACACTATGCTTAATGCCGTTTGAGTGCATTGTCCTGAAGCGCAGGTTGCTGAGCATCCCACACAAACGAAGGCTCCACAGGCGGGTTTCACATGCCATCAACTCCACATTCAGAAACCACTTCAGCGCCAAAGCCCTTTTCAGCTAGCCCTATATACAAAGGCTCTAGACGCAGATGTTGCTGTAAGAGCTAATTCCATCAAGCAACACTGCATGTTGCTGAATTGCATATTGAAGAAGCATCAGCCGAGTGGTTCTTGTGGGAGAACAACTCCATTTGGCTCACTGACTTCACACACCATCAGGCTGACAGGCAGCTCTCAAGCAAACTACGTGTTCACACACTATGCTTAATGCCGTTTGAGTGCATTGTCCTGAAGCGCAGGTTGGTGAGCATCCCACACAAACGAAGGCTCCACAGGGGAATTTCACATGCCACCAACTCCACATTCAGAAACCACTTCAGCGCCAAAGCCCTTTTCAGCTAGCCCTAAATACAAAGGCTCTAGACGCAGATCTTGTTGTAAGAGCTAATTCCATCAAGCAACACTGCATGTTGCTGAATTGCATATTGAAGAAGCATCAGCCGAGTGGTTCTTGTGGGAGAACAACTCCATTTGGCTCACTGACTTCACACACCATCAGGCTGACAGGCAGCTCTCAAGCAAACTACGTGTTCACACACTATGCTTAATGCCGTTTGAGTGCATTGTCCTGAAGGGCAGGTTGGTGAGCATCCCACACAAACGAAGGCTCCACAGGCGGGTTTCACATGCCACCAACTCCACATTCAGAAACCACTTGAACGCCAAAGCCCTTTTCAGCTAGCCCTAAATGCAAAGGCTCTAGACACACATGTTGCTGTAAGAGCTAATTCCATCAAGCAACACTGCATGTTGCTGAATTGCATATTGAAGAAGAATCAGTCGAGTGGTTCTTGTGGGAGAACAACTCCATTTGGCTCACTGACTTCACACACCATCAGGCTGACAGGCAGCTCTCAAGCAAACTACGTGTTCACACATTTTGCTTAATGCCGTTTGAGTGCATTGTCCTGAAGGGCAGGTTGGTGAGCATCCCACACAAACGAAGGCTCCACAGGCGGGTTTCACATGCCACCAACTCCACATTCAGAAACCACGTCAGCGCCAAAGCCCTTTTCAGCTAGCCCTAAATACAAAGGCTCTAGACGCAGATGTTGCTGTAAGAGCTAATTCCATCAAGCAACACTGCATGTTGCTGAATTGCATATTGAAGAAGCATCAGCCAAGTGGTTCTTGTGGGAGAACAACTCCATTTGGCTCACTGACTTCACACACCATCAGGCTGACAGGCAGCTCTCAAGCAAACTACGTGTTCACACTCTATGCCTAATGTCGTTTGAGTGCATTGTCCTGAAGGGCAGGTTGCTGAGCATCCCACACAAACGAAGGCTCCACAGGCGGGTTTCACATGCCACCAACTCCACATTCAGAAACCACTTGAGCGCCAAAGATGTTTTCAGCTAGTCCTAAATACAAAGGCTCTAGACGCAGATGTTGCTGTAAGAGCTAATTCCATCAAGCAACACTGCATGTTGCTGAATTGCATATTGAAGAAGCATCAGCCGAGTGGTTCTTGTGGGAGAACAACTCCATTTGGCTCACTGACTTCACACACCATCAGGCTGACAGGCAGCTCTCAAGCAAATTACGGGTTCACACATTTTGCTTAATGCCGTTTGAGTGCATTGTCCTGAAGGGCAGCTTGGTGAGCATCCCACACAAACGAAGGCTCCACAGGCGGGTTTCACATGCCACCAACTCCACATTCAGAAACCACTTGAGCGCCAAAGCCCTTTTCAGCTAGCCCTAAATACAAAGGCTCTAGACGCAGATGTTGCTGTAAGACCTAATTCCATCAAGCAACACTGCATGTTGCTGAATTGCATATTGAAGAAGCATCAGCCAAGTGGTTCTTGTGGGAGAACAACTCCATTTGGCTCACTGACTTCACACACCATCAGGCTGACAGGCAGCTCTCAAGCAAACTACGTGTTCACACACTATGCCTAATGCCGTTTGAGTGCATTGTCCTGAAGGGCTGCGTGGTGAGCATCCCACACAAACGAAAGCTCCACAGGCGGGTTTCACATGCCACCAACTCCACATTCAGAAACCACGTCAGCGCCAAAGCCCTTTTCAGCTAGCCCTAAATACAAAGGCTCTAGACGCAGATGTTGCTGTAAGAGCTAATTCCATCAAGCAACACTGCATGTTGCTGAATTGCATATTGAAGAAGCATCAGCCAAGTGGTTCTTGTGGGAGAACAACTCCATTTGGCTCACTGACTTCACACACCATCAGGCTGACAGGCAGCTCTCAAGCAAACTACGTGTTCACACTCTATGCTTAATGCCGTTTGAGTGCATTGTCCTGAAGGGCAGCTTGGTGAGCATCCCACACAAACGAAGGCTCCACAGGCGGGTTTCACATGCCACCAACTCCACATTCAGAAACCACTTCAGCGCCAAAGCCCTTTTCAGCTAGCCCTGAATCCAAAAGCTCTAGACGCAGATGTTGCTGTAAGAGCTAATTCCATCAAGCAACACTGCATGTTGCTGAATTGCATATTGAAGAAGCATCAGTCGAGTGGTTCTTGTGGGAGAACAACTCCATTTGGCTCACTGACTTCACACACCATCAGGCTGACAGGCAGCTCTCAAGCAAACTACGTGTTCAGACACTATGCTTATTGCCATTTGAGTGCATTGTCCTGAAGGGCAGGTTGGTGAGCATCCCACACAAACGAAGGCTCCACAGGCGGGTTTCACATGCCACCAACTCCACATTCAGAAACCACTTCAGCGCCAAAGCCCTTTTCAGCTAGCCCTAAATACAAAGGCTCTAGACGCAGATGTTGTTGTAAGAGCTAATTCCATCAAGCAACACTGCATGTTGCTGAATTGCATATTGAAGAAGCATCAGCCGAGTGGTTCTTGTGGGAGAACAACTCCATTTGGCTCACTGACTTCACACACCATCAGGCTGACAGGCAGCTCTCAAGCAAACTACGTGTTCACACACTATGCTTAATGCCGTTTGAGTGCATTGTCCTGAAGGGCAGGTTGGTGAGCATCCCACACAAACGAAGGCTCCACAGGGGAATTTCACATGCCACCAACTCCACATTCAGAAACCACTTCAGCGCCAAAGCCCTTTTCAGCTAGCCCTAAATACAAAGGCTCTAGACGAAGATGTTGCTGTAAGAGCTAATTCCATCAAGCAACACTGCATGTTGCTGAATTGCATATTGAAGAAGCATCAGCCGAGTGGATCTTGTAGGAGAACAACTCCATTTGGCTCACTGACTTCACACACCATCAGGCTGAAAGGCAGCTCTCAAGCAAACTACGTGTTCACACACTATGCTTAATGCCGTTTGAGTGCATTGTCCTGAAGGGCAGCTTGGTGAGCATCCCACACAAACGAAGGCTCCACAGGCGGGTTTCACATGCCACCAACTCCACATTCAGAAACCACTTCAGCGCCAAAGCCGTTTTCAGCTAGCCCTAAATACAAAGGCTCTAGACGCAGATGTTGCTGTAAGAGCTAATTCCATCAAGCAACACTGCATGTTGCTGAATTGCATATTGAAGAAGCATCAGCCGAATGGTTCTTGTGGGAGAACAACTCCATTTGGCTCACTGACTTCACACACCATCAGGCTGACAGGCAGCTCTCAAGCAAACTACGTGTTCACACACTATGCTTAATGCCGTTTGAGTGCATTGTCCTGAAGGGCAGGTTGGTGAGCATCCCACACAAACGAAGGCTCCACAGGGGAGTTTCACATGCCACCAACTCCACATTCAGAAACCACTTCAGCGCCAAAGCCGTTTTCAGCTAGCCCTAAATACAAAGGCTCTAGAAGCAGATGTTGCTGTAAGAGCTAATTCCATCAAGCAACACTGCATGTTGCTGAATTGCATATTGAGGAAGCATCAGCCGAGTGGTTCTTGTGGGAGAACAACTCCATTTGGCTCACTGACTTCACACACCATCAGGCTGACAGGCAGCTCTCAAGCAAACTACGTGTTCACACACTATGCTTAATGCCGTTTGAGTGCATTGTCCTGAAGGGCAGCTTGGTGAGCATCCCACACAAACGAAGGCTCCACAGGCGGGTTTCACATGCCATCAACTCCACATTCAGAAACCACTTCAGCGCCAAAGCCCTTTTCAGCTAGCCCTATATACAAAGGCTCTAGACGCAGATGTTGCTGTAAGAGCTAATTCCATCAAGCAACACTGCATGTTGCTGAATTGCATATTGAAGAAGCATCAGCCGAGTGGTTCTTGTGGGAGAACAACTCCATTTGGCTCACTGACTTCACACACCATCAGGCTGACAGGCAGCTCTCAAGCAAACTACGTGTTCACACACTATGCTTAATGCCGTTTGAGTGCATTGTCCTGAAGCGCAGGTTGCTGAGCATCCCACACAAACGAAGGCTCCACAGGGGAATTTCACATGCCACCAACTCCACATTCAGAAACCACTTCAGCGCCAAAGCCCTTTTCAGCTAGCCCTAAATACAAAGGCTCTAGACGCAGATCTTGTTGTAAGAGCTAATTCCATCAAGCAACACTGCATGTTGCTGAATTGCATATTGAAGAAGCATCAGCCGAGTGGTTCTTGTGGGAGAACAACTCCATTTGGCTCACTGACTTCACACACCATCAGGCTGACAGGCAGCTCTCAAGCAAACTACGTGTTCACACACTATGCTTAATGCCGTTTGAGTGCATTGTCCTGAAGGGCAGGTTGCTGAGCATCCCACACAAACGAAGGCTCCACAGGTGGGTTTCACATGCCACCAACTCCACATTCAGAAAACACTTGAGCGCCAAAGCCATTTTCAGCTAGCCCTAAATACAAAGGCTCTAGACGCAGATGTTGCTGTAAGAGCTAATTCCATCAAGCAACACTGCATATTGCTGAATTGCATATTGAAGAAGAATCAGCCGAGTGGTTCTTGTGGGAGAACAACTCCATTTGGCTCACTGACTTCACACACCATCAGGCTGACAGGCAGCTCTCAAGCAAACTACGTGTTCACACACTATGCTTAATGCCGTTTGAGAGCATTGTCCTGAAGGGCAGGTTGGTGAGCATCCCACACAAACGAAGGCTCCACAGGCGAGTTTCACATGCCACCAACTCCACATTCAGAAACCACTTCAGCGCCAAAGCCGTTTTCAGCTAGCCCTGAATACAAAGGCTCTAGACGCAGATGTTGCTGTAAGAGCTAATTCCATCAAGCAACACTGCATGTTGCTGAATTGCATATTGAAGAAGCATCAGCCGAGTGGTTCTTGTGGGAGAACAACTCCATTTGGCTCACTGACTTCACACACCATCAGGCTGACAGGCAGCTCTCCAGCAAACTACGTGTTCACACACTATGCTTAATGCCGTTTGAGTGCATTGTCCTGAAGGGCAGGTTGGTGAGCATCCCGCACAAACGAAGGCTCCACAGGGGAGTTTCACATGCCACCAACTCCACATTCAGAAACCACTTCAGCGCCAAAGCCCTTTTCAGCTAGCCCTAAATACAAAGGCTCTAGAAGCAGATGTTGCTGTAAGAGCTAATTCCATCAAGCAACACTGCATGTTGCTGAATTGCATATTGAGGAAGCATCAGCCGAGTGGTTCTTGTGGGAGAACAACTCCATTTGGCTCACTGACTTCACACACCATCAGGCTGACAGGCAGCTCTCAAGCAAACTACGTGTTCACACACTATGCTTAATGCCGTTTGAGTGCATTGTCCTGAAGGGCAGGTTGGTGAGCATCCCACACAAACGAAGGCTCCACAGGCGGGTTTCACATGCCATCAACTCCACATTCAGAAACCACTTCAGCGGCAAAGCCCTTTTCAGCTAGCCCTATATACAAAGGCTCTAGACGCAGATGTTGCTGTAAGAGCTAATTCCATCAAGCAACACTGCATGTTGCTGAATTGCATATTGAAGAAGCATCAGCCGAGTGGTTCTTGTGGGAGAACAACTCCATTTGGCTCACTGACTTCACACACCATCAGGCTGACAGGCAGCTCTCAAGCAAACTACGTGTTCACACACTATGCTTAATGCCGTTTGAGTGCATTGTCCTGAAGCGCAGGTTGGTGAGCATCCCACACAAACGAAGGCTCCACAGGGGAATTTCACATGCCACCAACTCCAGATTCAGAAACCACTTCAGCGCCAAAGCCCTTTTCAGCTAGCCCTAAATACAAAGGCTCTAGACGCAGATCTTGTTGTAAGAGCTAATTCCATCAAGCAACACTGCATGTTGCTGAATTGCATATTGAAGAAGTATCAGCCGAGTGGTTCTTGTGGGAGAACAACTCCATTTGGCTCACTGACTTCACACACCATCAGGCTGACAGGCAGCTCTCAAGCAAACTACGTGTTCACACACTATGCTTAATGCCGTTTGAGTGCATTGTCCTGAAGGGCAGGTTGGTGAGCATCCCACACAAACGAAGGCTCCACAGGTGGGTTTCACATGCCACCAACTCCACATTCAGAAAACACTTGAGCGCCAAAGCCATTTTCAGCTAGCCCTAAATACAAAGGCTCTAGACGCAGATGTTGCTGTAAGAGCTAATTCCATCAAGCAACACTGCATATTGCTGAATTGCATATTGAAGAAGAATCAGCCGAGTGGTTCTTGTGGGAGAACAACTCCATTTGGCTCACTGACTTCACACACCATCAGGCTGACAGGCAGCTCTCAAGCAAACTACGTGTTCACACACTATGCTTAATGCCGTTTGAGAGCATTGTCCTGAAGGGCAGGTTGGTGAGCATCCCACACAAACGAAGGCTCCACAGGCGAGTTTCACATGCCACCAACTCCACATTCAGAAACCACTTCAGCGCCAAAGCCCTTTTCAGCTAGCCCTGAATACAAAGGCTCTAGAGGCAGATGTTGCTGTAAGAGCTAATTCCATCAAGCAACACTGCATGTTGCTGAATTGCATATTGAAGAAGCATCAGCCGAGTGGTTCTTGTGGGAGAACAACTCCATTTGGCTCACTGACTTCACACACCATCAGGCTGACAGGCAGCTCTCCAGCAAACTACGTGTTCACACACTATGCTTAATGCCGTTTGAGTGCATTGTCCTGAAGGGCAGGTTGGTGGGCATCCCACACAAACGAAGGCTCCACAGGCGGGTTTCACATGCCACCAACTCCACATTCAGAAACCACTTCAGCGCCAAAGCCCTTTTCAGCTAGCCCTGAATACAAAGGCTCTAGACGCAGATGTTACTGTAAGAGCTAATTCCATCAAGCAACACTGCATGTTGCTGAATTGCATATTGAAGAAGCATCAGCCGAGTGGTTCTTGTGGGAGAACAACTCCATTTGGCTCACTGACTTCACACACCATCAGGCTGACAGGCAGCTCTCAAGCAAACTACGTGTTCACACAGTATGCTTAATGCCATTTGAGTGCATTGTCCTGAAGGGCAGGTTGGTGAGCATCCCACACAAACGAAGGCTCCACAGGCGGGTTTCACATGCCACCAACTCCACATTCAGAAACCACTTCAGCGCCAAAGCCGTTTTCAGCTAGCCCTATATACAAAGGCTCTAGACGCAGATGTTGCTGTAAGAGCTAATTCCATCAAGCAACACTGCATGTTGCTGAATTGCATATTGAAGAAGCATCAGCCGAGTGGTTCTTGTAGGAGAACAACTCCATTTGGCTCACTGACTTCACACACCATCAGGCTGACAGGCAGCTCTCAAGCAAACTACGTGTTCACACACTATGCTTAATGCCGTTTGAGTGCATTGTCCTGAAGGGCAGCTTGGTGAGCATCCCACACAAACGAAGGCTCCACAGGCGGGTTTCACATGCCACCAACTCCACATTCAGAAACCACTTCAGCGCCAAAGCCCTTTTCAGCTAGCCCTAAATACAAAGGCTCTAGACGCAGATGTTGCTGTAAGAGCTAATTCCATCAAGCAACACTGCATGTTGCTGAATTGCATATTGAAGAAGAATCAGCCGAATGGTTCTTGTGGGAGAACAACTCCATTTGGCTCACTGACTTCACACACCATCAGGCTGACAGGCAGCTCTCAAGCAAACTACGTGTTCACACACTATGCTTAATGCCGTTTGAGTGCATTGTCCTGAAGGGCAGCTTGGTGAGCATCCCACACAAACGAAGGCTCCACAGGGGAGTTTCACATGCCACCCACTCCACATTCAGAAACCACTTCAGCGCCAAAGCCCTTTTCAGCTAGCCCTAAATACAAAGGCTCTAGACGCAGATGTTGCTGTAAGAGCTAATTCCATCAAGCAACACTGCATGTTGCTGAATTGCATATTGAAGAAGCATCAGCCGAGTGGTTCTTGTGGGAGAACAACTCCATTTGGCTCACTGACTTCACACACCATCAGGCTGACAGGCAGCTCTCAAGCAAACTACGTGTTCACACAGTATGCTTAATGCCGTTTGAGTGCATTGTCCTGAAGGGCAGCTTGGTGAGCATCCCACACAAACGAAGGCTCCACAGGCGGGTTTCACATGCCACCAACTCCACATTCAGAAACCACTTCAGCGCCAAAGCCCTTTTCAGCTAGCCCTAAATACAAAGGCTCTAGACGCAGATGTTGCTGTAAGAGCTAATTCCATCAAGCAACACTGCATATTGCTGAATTGCATATTGAAGAAGCATCAGCCGAGTGGTTCTTGTGGGAGAACAACTCCATTTGGCTCACTGACTTCACACACCATCAGGCTGACAGGCAGCTCTCAAGCAAACTACGTGTTCACACACTATGCTTAATGCCGTTTGAGTGCATTGTCCTGAAGGGCAGGTTGGTGAGCATCCCACACAAACGAAGGCTCCACAGGCGGGTTTCACATGCCACCCACTCCACATTCAGAAACCACTTCAGCGCCAAAGCCCTTTTCAGCTAGCCCTAAATACAAAGGCTCTAGACGCAGATGTTGCTGTAAGAGCTAATTCCATCAAGCAACACTGCATGTTGCTGAATTGCATATTGAAGAAGCATCAGCCAAGTGGTTCTTGTGGGAGAACAACTCCATTTGGCTCACTGACTTCACACACCATCAGGCTGACAGGCAGCTCTCAAGCAAACTACGTGTTCACACTCTATGCTTAATGCCGTTTGAGTGCATTGTCCTGAAGGGCAGGTTGGTGAGCATCCCACACAAACGAAGGCTCCACAGGCGGGTTTCACATGCCACCAACTCCACATTCAGAAACCACTTGAGCGCCAAAGCCGTTTTCAGCTAGCCCTAAATACAAAGGCTCTAGACGCAGATGTTGCTGTAAGAGCTAATTCCATCAAGCAACACTGCATGTTGCTGAATTGCATATTGAAGAAGCATCAGCCGAATGGTTCTTGTGGGAGAACAACTCCATTTGGCTCACTGACTTCACACACCATCAGGCTGACAGGCACCTCTCAAGCAAACTACGTGTTCACACACTATGCTTAATGCCGTTTGAGTGCATTGTCCTGAAGGGCAGGTTGGTGAGCATCCCACACAAACGAAGGCTCCACAGGGGAGTTTCACATGCCACCAACTCCACATTCAGAAACCACTTCAGCGCCAAAGCCCTTTTCAGCTAGCCCTAAATACAAAGGCTCTAGAAGCAGATGTTGCTGTAAGAGCTAATTCCATCAAGCAACACTGCATGTTGCTGAATTGCATATTGAGGAAGCATCAGCCGAGTGGTTCTTGTGGGAGAACAACTCCATTTGGCTCACTGACTTCACACACCATCAGGCTGACAGGCAGCTCTCAAGCAAACTACGTGTTCACACACTATGCTTAATGCCGTTTGAGTGCATTGTCCTGAAGGGCAGCTTGGTGAGCATCCCACACAAACGAAGGCTCCACAGGCGGGTTTCACATGCCATCAACTCCACATTCAGAAACCACTTCAGCGCCAAAGCCCTTTTCAGCTAGCCCTATATACAAAGGCTCTAGACGCAGATGTTGCTGTAAGAGCTAATTCCATCAAGCAACACTGCATGTTGCTGAATTGCATATTGAAGAAGCATCAGCCGAGTGGTTCTTGTGGGAGAACAACTCCATTTGGCTCACTGACTTCACACACCATCAGGCTGACAGGCAGCTCTCAAGCAAACTACGTGTTCACACACTATGCTTAATGCCGTTTGAGTGCATTGTCCTGAAGCGCAGGTTGGTGAGCATCCCACACAAACGAAGGCTCCACAGGGGAATTTCACATGCCACCAACTCCACATTCAGAAACCACTTCAGCGCCAAAGCCCTTTTCAGCTAGCCCTAAATACAAGGGCTCTAGACGCAGATGTTGCTGTAAGAGCTAATTCCATCAAGCAACACTGCATGTTGCTGAATTGCATATTGAAGAAGCATCAGCCAAGTGGTTCTTGTGGGAGAACAACTCCATTTGGCTCACTGACTTCACACACCATCAGGCTGACAGGCAGCTCTCCAGCAAACTACGTGTTCACACACTATGCTTAATGCCGTTTGAGTGCATTGTCCTGAAGGGCAGGTTGGTGAGCATCCCGCACAAACGAAGGCTCCACAGGGGAGTTTCACATGCCACCAACTCCACATTCAGAAACCACTTCAGCGCCAAAGCCCTTTTCAGCTAGCCCTAAATACAAAGGCTCTAGAAGCAGATGTTGCTGTAAGAGCTAATTCCATCAAGCAACACTGCATGTTGCTGAATTGCATATTGAGGAAGCATCAGCCGAGTGGTTCTTGTGGGAGAACAACTCCATTTGGCTCACTGACTTCACACACCATCAGGCTGACAGGCAGCTCTCAAGCAAACTACGTGTTCACACACTATGCTTAATGCCGTTTGAGTGCATTGTCCTGAAGGGCAGGTTGGTGAGCATCCCACACAAACGAAGGCTCCACAGGCGGGTTTCACATGCCATCAACTCCACATTCAGAAACCACTTCAGCGGCAAAGCCCTTTTCAGCTAGCCCTATATACAAAGGCTCTAGACGCAGATGTTGCTGTAAGAGCTAATTCCATCAAGCAACACTGCATGTTGCTGAATTGCATATTGAAGAAGCATCAGCCGAGTGGTTCTTGTGGGAGAACAACTCCATTTGGCTCACTGACTTCACACACCATCAGGCTGACAGGCAGCTCTCAAGCAAACTACGTGTTCACACATTATGCTTAATGCCGTTTGAGTGCATTGTCCTGAAGCGCAGGTTGGTGAGCATCCCACACAAACGAAGGCTCCACAGGGGAATTTCACATGCCACCAACTCCACATTCAGAAACCACTTCAGCGCCAAAGCCCTTTTCAGCTAGCCCTAAATACAAAGGCTCTAGACGCAGATCTTGTTGTAAGAGCTAATTCCATCAAGCAACACTGCATGTTGCTGAATTGCATATTGAAGAAGTATCAGCCGAGTGGTTCTTGTGGGAGAACAACTCCATTTGGCTCACTGACTTCACACACCATCAGGCTGACAGGCAGCTCTCAAGCAAACTACGTGTTCACACACTATGCTTAATGCCGTTTGAGTGCATTGTCCTGAAGGGCAGGTTGGTGAGCATCCCACACAAACGAAGGCTCCACAGGTGGGTTTCACATGCCACCAACTCCACATTCAGAAAACACTTGAGCGCCAAAGCCATTTTCAGCTAGCCCTAAATACAAAGGCTCTAGACGCAGATGTTGCTGTAAGAGCTAATTCCATCAAGCAACACTGCATATTGCTGAATTGCATATTGAAGAAGAATCAGCCGAGTGGTTCTTGTGGGAGAACAACTCCATTTGGCTCACTGACTTCACACACCATCAGGCTGACAGGCAGCTCTCAAGCAAACTACGTGTTCACACACTATGCTTAATGCCGTTTGAGAGCATTGTCCTGAAGGGCAGGTTGGTGAGCATCCCACACAAACGAAGGCTCCACAGGCGAGTTTCACATGCCACCAACTCCACATTCAGAAACCACTTCAGCGCCAAAGCCGTTTTCAGCTAGCCTTGAATACAAAGGCTCTAGAGGCAGATGTTGCTGTAAGAGCTAATTCCATCAAGCAACACTGCATGTTGCTGAATTGCATATTGAAGAAGCATCAGCCGAGTGGTTCTTGTGGGAGAACAACTCCATTTGGCTCACTGACTTCACACACCATCAGGCTGACAGGCAGCTCTCCAGCAAACTACGTGTTCACACACTATGCTTAATGCCGTTTGAGTGCATTGTCCTGATGGGCAGGTTGGTGGGCATCACACACAAACGAAGGCTCCACAGGCGGGTTTCACATGCCACCAACTCCACATTCAGAAACCACTTCAGCGCCAAAGCCCTTTTCAGCTAGCCCTGAATACAAAGGCTCTAGACGCAGATGTTACTGTAAGAGCTAATTCCATCAAGCAACACTGCATGTTGCTGAATTGCATATTGAAGAAGCATCAGCCGAGTGGTTCTTGTGGGAGAACAACTCCATTTGGCTCACTGACTTCACACACCATCAGGCTGACAGGCAGCTCTCAAGCAAACTACGTGTTCACACAGTATGCTTAATGCCATTTGAGTGCATTGTCCTGAAGGGCAGGTTGGTGAGCATCCCACACAAACGAAGGCTCCACAGGCGGGTTTCACATGCCACCAACTCCACATTCAGAAACCACTTCAGCGCCAAAGCCCTTTTCAGCTAGCCCTATATACAAAGGCTCTAGACGCAGATGTTGCTGTAAGAGCTAATTCCATCAAGCAACACTGCATGTTGCTGAATTGCATATTGAAGAAGCATCAGCCGAGTGGTTCTTGTAGGAGAACAACTCCATTTGGCTCACTGACTTCACACACCATCAGGCTGACAGGCAGCTCTCAAGCAAACTACGTGTTCACACACTATGCTTAATGCCGTTTGAGTGCATTGTCCTGAAGGGCAGCTTGGTGAGCATCCCACACAAACGAAGGCTCCACAGGCGGGTTTCACATGCCACCAACTCCACATTCAGAAACCACTTCAGCGCCAAAGCCCTTTTCAGCTAGCCCTAAATACAAAGGCTCTAGACGCAGATGTTGCTGTAAGAGCTAATTCCATCAAGCAACACTGCATGTTGCTGAATTGCATATTGAAGAAGAATCAGCCGAATGGTTCTTGTGGGAGAACAACTCCATTTGGCTCACTGACTTCACACACCATCAGGCTGACAGGCAGCTCTCAAGCAAACTACGTGTTCACACACTATGCTTAATGCCGTTTGAGTGCATTGTCCTGAAGGGCAGCTTGGTGAGCATCCCACACAAACGAAGGCTCCACAGGGGAGTTTCACATGCCACCCACTCCACATTCAGAAACCACTTCAGCGCCAAAGCCCTTTTCAGCTAGCCCTAAATACAAAGGCTCTAGACGCACATGTTGCTGTAAGAGCTAATTCCATCAAGCAACACTGCATGTTGCTGAATTGCATATTGAAGAAGCATCAGCCGAGTGGTTCTTGTGGGAGAACAACTCCATTTGGCTCACTGACTTCACACACCATCAGGCTGACAGGCAGCTCTCAAGCAAACTACGTGTTCACACACTATGCTTAATGCCGTTTGAGTGCATTGTCCTGAAGGGCAGCTTGGTGAGCATCCCACACAAACGAAGGCTCCACAGGCGGGTTTCACATGCCACCAACTCCACATTCAGAAACCACTTCAGCGCCAAAGCCCTTTTCAGCTAGCCCTAAATACAAAGGCTCTAGACGCAGATGTTGCTGTAAGAGCTAATTCCATCAAGCAACACTGCATGTTGCTGAATTGCATATTGAAGAAGCATCAGCCGAGTGGTTCTTGTGGGAGAACAACTCCATTTGGTTCACTGACTTCACACACCATCAGGCTGACAGGCAGCTCTCAAGCAAACTACGTGTTCACACACTATGCTTAATGCCGTTTGAGTGCATTGTCCTGAAGGGCAGGTTGCTGAGCATCCCACACAAACGAAGGCTCCACAGGCGGGTTTCACATGCCACCCACTCCACATTCAGAAACCACTTCAGCGCCAAAGCCCTTTTCAGCTAGCCCTATATACAATGGCTCTAGACGCAGATGTTGCTGTAAGAGCTAATTCCATCAAGCAACACTGCATGTTGCTGAATTGCATATTGAAGAAGCATCAGCCAAGTGGTTCTTGTGGGAGAACAACTCCATTTGGCTCACTGACTTCACACACCATCAGGCTGACAGGCAGCTCTCAAGCAAACTACGTGTTCACACACTATGCTTAATGCCGTTTGAGTGCATTGTCCTGAAGGGCAGGTTGGTGAGCATCCCACACAAACGAAGGCTCCACAGGCGGGTTTCACATGCCACCAACTCCACATTCAGAAACCACTTCAGCGCCAAAGCCCTTTTCAGCTAGCCCTAAATACAAAGGCTCTAGAAGCAGATGTTGCTGTAAGAGCTAATTCCATCAAGCAACACTGCATGTTGCTGAATTGCATATTGAAGAAGCATCAGCCGAGTGGTTCTTGTGGGAGAACAACTCCATTTGGCTCACTGACTTCACACACCATCAGGCTGACAGGCAGCTCTCAAGCAAACTACGTGTTCACACACTATGCTTAATGATGTTTGAGTGCATTGTCCTGAAGGGCAGGTTGGTGAGCATCCCACACAAACGAAGGCTCCACAGGCGGGTTTCACATGCCACCAACTCCACATTCAGAAACCACTTGAGCGCCAAAGCCGTTTTCAGCTAGCCCTATATACAAAGGCTCTAGACGCAGATGTTGCTGTAAGAGCTAATTCCATCAAGCAACACTGCATGTTGCTGAATTGCATATTGAAGAAGCATCAGCCGAGTGGTTCTTGTGGGAGAACAACTCCATTTGGCTCACTGACTTCACACACCATCAGGCTGACAGGCAGCTCTCAAGCAAACTACGTGTTCACACACTATGCTTAATGCCGTTTGAGTGCATTGTCCTGAAGGGCAGCTTGGTGAGCATCCCACACAAACGAAGGCTCCACAGGCGGGTTTCACATGCCACCCACTCCACATTCAGAAACCACTTCAGCGCCAAAGCCCTTTTCAGCTAGCCCTAAATACAAAGGCTCTAGACGCAGATGTTGCTGTAAGAGCTAATTCCATCAAGCAACACTGCATGTTGCTGAATTGCATATTGAAGAAGCATTAGTCGAGTGTTTCTTGTGGGAGAACAACTCCATTTGGCTCACTGACTTCACACACCATCAGGCTGACAGGCAGCTCTCAAGCAAACTACGGGTTCACACACTATGCTTAATGCCGTTTGAGTGCATTGTCCTGAAGCGCAGGTTGGTGAGCATCCCACACAAACGAAGGCTCCACAGGCGGGTTTCACATGCCACCAACTCCACATTCAGAAACCACTTCAGCGCCAAAGCCCTTTTCAGCTAGCCCTAAATACAAAGGCTCTAGACGCAGATGTTGCTGTAAGAGCTAATTCCATCAAGAAACACTGCATGTTGCTGAATTGCATATTGAAGAAGCATCAGCCGAGTGGTTCTTGTGGGAGAACAACTCCATTTGGCTCACTGACTTCACACACCATCTGGCTGACAGGCAGCTCTCAAGCAAACTACGTGTTCACACACTATGCTTAATGCCGTTTGAGTGCATTGTCCTGAAGCGCAGGTTGGTGAGCATCCCACACAAACGAAGGCTCCACAGGCGGGTTTCACATGCCACCAACTCCACATTCAGAAACCACTTCAGCGCCAAAACCCTTTTCAGCTAGCCCTAAATACAAAGGCTCTAGACACAGATGTTGCTGTAAGAGCTAATTCCATCAAGCAACACTGCATGTTGCTGAATTGCATATTGAAGAAGCATCAGCCGAGTGGTTCTTGTGGGAGAACAACTCCATTTGGCTCACTGACTTCACACACCATCAGGCTGACAGGCAGCTCTCGAGCAAACTACGTGTTCACACACTATGCTTAATGCCGTTTGAGTGCATTGTCCTGAAGGGCAGCTTGGTGAGCATCCCACACAAACGAAGGCTCCACAGGCGGGTTTCACATGCCACCAACTCCACATTCAGAAACCACTTGAGCGCCAAAGCCGTTTTCAGCTAGCCCTAAATACAAAGGCTCTAGACACAGATGTTGCTGTAAGAGCTAATTCCATCAAGCAACACTGCATGTTGCTGAATTGCATATTGAAGAAGCATCAGCCGAGTGGTTCTTGTGGGAGAACAACTCCATTTGGCTCACTGACTTCACACACCATCAGGCTGACAGGCAGCTCTCAAGCAAACTACGTGTTCACACACTATGCTTAATGCCGTTTGAGTGCATTGTCCTGAAGGGCAGCTTGGTGAGCATCCCACACAAACGAAGGCTCCACAGGCGGGTTTCACATGCCACCAACTCCACATTCAGAAACCACTTCAGCGCCAAAGCCCTTTTCAGCTAGCCCTAAATACAAAGGCTCTAGACGCAGATGTTGCTGTAAGAGCTAATTCCATCAAGCAACACTGCATGTTGCTGAATTGCATATTGAAGAAGCATCAGCCGAGTGGTTCTTGTGGGAGAACAACTCCATTTGGCTCACTGACTTCACACACCATCAGGCTGACAGGCAGCTCTCAAGCAAACTACGTGTTCACACACTATGCTTAATGCCGTTTGAGTGCATTGTCCTGAAGGGCAGGTTGGTGAGCATCCCACACAAACGAAGGCTCCACAGGCGGGTTTCACATGCCACCAACTCCACATTCAGAAACCACTTGTGCGCCAAAGCCCTTTTCAGCTAGCCCTAAATACAAAGGCTCTAGACGCAGATGTTGCTGTAAGAGCTAATTCCATCAAGCAACACTGCATGTTGCTGAATTGCATATTGAAGAAGAATCAGCCGAATGGTTCTTGTGGGAGAACAACTCCATTTGGCTCACTGACTTCACACACCATCAGGCTGACAGGCAGCTCTCAAGCAAACTACGTGTTCACACACTATGCTTAATGCCGTTTGAGTGCATTGTCCTGAAGCGCAGGTTGCTGAGGATCCCACACAAACGAAGGCTCCACAGGCGGGTTTCACATGCCACCAACTCCACATTCAGAAACCACTTCAGCGCCAAAACCCTTTTCAGCTAGCCCTAAATACAAAGGCTCTAGACGCAGATGTTGCTGTAAGAGCTAATTCCATCAAGCAACACTGCATGTTGCTGAATTGCATATTGAAGAAGCATCAGCCGAGTGGTTCTTGTGGGAGAACAACTCCATTTGGCTCACTGACTTCACACACCATCAGGCTGACAGGCAGCTCTCAAGCAAACTACGTGTTCACACACTATGCTTAATGCCGTTTGAGTGCATTGTCCTGAAGGGCAGCTTGGTGAGCATCCCACACAAACGAAGGCTCCACAGGCGGGTTTCACATGCCACCAACTCCACATTCAGAAACCACTTCAGCGCCAAAGCCCTTTTCAGCTAGCCCTAAATACAAAGGCTCTAGACGCAGATGTTGCTGTAAGAGCTAATTCCATCAAGCAACACTGCATGTTGCTGAATTGCATATTGAAGAAGCATCAGCCGAGTGGTTCTTGTGGGAGAACAACTCCATTTGGCTCACTGACTTCACACACCATCAGGCTGACAGGCAGCTCTCAAGCAAACTACGTGTTCACACACTATGCTTATTGCCGTTTGAGTGCATTGTCCTGAAGGGCAGCTTGGTGAGCATCCCACACAAACGAAGGCCCCGCAGGCGGGTTTCACATGCCACCAACTCCACATTCAGAAACCACTTCAGCGCCAAAGCCCTTTTCAGCTAGCCCTAAATACAAAGCCTCTAGACGCAGTTGTTGTTGTAAGAGCTAATTCCATCAAGCAACACTGCATGTTGCTGAATTGCATATTGAAGAAGCATCAGCCGAGTGGTTCTTGTGGGAGAACAACTCCATTTGGCTCACTGACTTCACACACCATCAGGCTGACAGGCAGCTCTCAAGCAAACTACGTGTTCACACACTATGCTTAATGCCGTTTGAGTGCATTGTCCTGAAGGGCAGCTTGGTGAGCATCCCACACAAACGAACGCTCCACAGGCGGGTTTCACATGCCACCAACTCCACATTCAGAAACCACTTCAGCGCCAAAGCCCTTTTCAGCTAGCCCTAAATACAAAGGCTCTAGACGCAGATGTTGCTGTAAGAGCTAATTCCATCAAGCAACACTGCATGTTGCTGAATTGCATATTGAAGAAGCATCAGCCGAGTGGTTCTTGTGGGAGAACAACTCCATTTGGCTCACTGACTTCACACACCATCAGGCTGACAGGCAGCTCTCAAGCAAACCACGTGTTCACACACTATGCTTAATGCCGTTTGAGTGCATTGTCCTGAAGGGCAGCTTGGTGAGCATCCCACACAAACGAAGGCTCCACAGGCGGGTTTCACATGCCACCCACTCCACATTCAGAAACGACTTCCGCGCCAAAACCCTTTTCAGCTAGCCCTAAATACAAAGGCTCTAGACACAGATGTTGCTGTAAGAGCTAATTCCATCAAGCAACACTGCATGTTGCTGAATTGCATATTGAAGAAGCATCAGCCGAGTGGTTCTTGTAGGAGAACAACTCCATTTGGCTCACTGACTTCACACACCATCAGGCTGACAGGCAGCTCTCAAGCAAACTACGTGTTCACACACTATGCTTAATGCCGTTTGAGTGCATTGTCCTGAAGGGCAGCTTGATGAGCATCCCACACAAACGAAGGCTCCACAGGCGGGTTTCACATGCCACCAACTCCACATTCAGAAACCACTTCAGCGCCAAAGCCCTTTTCAGCTAGCCCTAAATACAAAGGCTCTAGACGCAGATGTTGCTGTAAGAGCTAATTCCATCAAGCAACACTGCATGTTGCTGAATTGCATGTTGAAGAAGCATCAGCCGAATGGTTCTTGTGGGAGAACAACTCCATTTGGCTCACTGACTTCACACACCATCAGGCTGACAGGCAGCTCTCAAGCAAACTACGTGTTCACACACTATGCTTAATGCCGTTTGAGTGCATTGTCCTGAAGGGCAGCTTGGTGAGCATCCCACACAAACGAAGGCTCCACACGCGGGTTTCACATGCCACCAACTCCACATTCAGAAACCACTTCAGCGCCAAAGCCCTTTTCAGCTAGCCCTATATACAAAGGCTCTAGACGCAGATGTTGCTGTAAGAGCTAATTCCATCAAGCAACACTGCATGTTGCTGAATTGCATATTGAAGAAGCATCAGCCGAGTGGTTTTTGTGGGAGAACAACTCCATTTGGCTCACTGACTTCACACACCATCAGGCTGACAGGCAGCTCTCAAGCAAACTACGTGTTCACACACTATGCTTAATGCCGTTTCAGTGCATTGTCCTGAAGCGCAGGTTGGTGAGCATCCCACACAAACGAAGGCTCCACAGGCGGGTTTCACATGCCACCCACTCCACATTCAGAAACCACTTCAGCGCCAAATCCCTTTTCAGCTAGCCCTAAATACAAAGGCTCTAGACGCAGATGTTGCTGTAAGAGCTAATTCCATCAAGCAACACTGCATGTTGCTGAATTGCATATTGAAGAAGAATCAGCCGAATGGTTCTTGTGGGAGAACAACTCCATTTGGCTCACTGACTTCACACACCATCAGGCTGACAGGCAGCTCTCAAGCAAACTACGTGTTCACACACTACGCTTAATGCCGTTTGAGTGCATTGTCCTGAAGGGCAGCTTGGTGAGCATCCCACACAAACGAAGGCTCCACAGGCGGGTTTCACATGCCACCCACTCCACATTCACAAACCACTTCAGCGCCAAAGCCCTTTTCAGCTAGCCCTATATACAACGGCTCTAGACGCAGATGTTGCTGTAAGAGCTAATTCCATCAAGCAACACTGCATGTTGCTGAATTGCATATTGAAGAAGCATCAGCCGAGTGGTTCTTGTGGGAGAACAACTCCATTTGGCTCACTGACTTCACACACCATCAGGCTGACAGGCAGCTCTCAAGCAAACTACGTGTTCACACACTATGCTTAATGCCGTTTCAGTGCATTGTCCTGAAGGGCAGGTTGGTGAGCATTCCACACAAACGAAGGCTCCACAGGCGGGTTTCACATGCCACCAACTCCACATTCAGAAACCACTTCAGCGCCAAAGCCCTTTTCAGCTAGCCCTAAATACAAAGGCTCTAGACGCAGATGTTGCTGTAAGAGCTAATTCCATCAAGCAACACTGCATGTTGCTGAATTGCATATTGAAGAAGCATCAGCCGAGTGGTTCTTGTGGGAGAACAACTCCATTTGGCTCACTGACTTCACACACCATCAGGCTGACAGGCAGCTCTCAAGCAAACTACGTGTTCACACACTATGCTTAATGCCGTTTGAGTGCATTGTCCTGAAGGGCTGGTTGGTGAGCATCCCACACAAACGAAGGCTCCACAGGCGGGTTTCACATGCCACCAACTCCACATTCACAAACCACTTCAGCGCCAAAGCCCTTTTCAGCTAGCCCTAAATACAAAGGCTCTAGACGCAGATGTTGCTGTAAGAGCTAATTCCATCAAGCAACACTGCATGTTGCTGAATTGCATATTGAAGAAGAATCAGCCGAATGGTTCTTGTGGGAGAACAACTCCATTTGGCTCACTGACTTCACACACCATCAGGCTGACAGGCAGCTCTCAAGCAAACTACGTGTTCACACACTATGCTTAATGCCGTTTGAGTGCATTGTCCTGAAGGGCAGGTTGGTGAGCATCCCACACAAACGAAGGCTCCACAGGCGGGTTTCACATGCCACCAACTCCACATTCAGAAACCACTTCAGCGCCAAAGCCCTTTTCAGCTAGCCCTATATACAAAGGCTCTAGACGCAGATGTTGCTGTAAGAGCTAATTCCATCAAGCAACACTGCATGTTGCTGAATTGCATATTGAAGAAGCATCAGCCGAGTGGTTCTTGTGGGAGAACAACTCCATTTGGCTCACTGACTTCACACACCATCAGGCTGACAGGCAGCTCTCAAGCAAACTACGTGTTCACACACTATGCTTAATGCCGTTTGAGTGCATTGTCCTGAAGGGCAGCTTGGTGAGCATCCCACACAAACGAAGGCTCCACAGGCGGATTTCACATGCCACCCACTCCACATTCAGAAACCACTTCAGCGCCAAAGCCCTTTTCAGTTAGCCCTATATACAAAGGCTCTAGACGCAGATGTTGCTGTAAGAGCTAATTCCATCAAGCAACACTGCATGTTGCTGAATTGCATATTGAAGTAGCATCAGCCGAGTGGTTCTTGTAGGAGAACAACTCCATTTGGCTCACTGACTTCACACACCATCAGGCTGACAGGCAGCTCTCAAGCAAACTACGTGTTCACACACTATGCTTAATGCCGTTTGAGTGCATTGTCCTGAAGGGCAGGTTGGTGAGCATCCCACACAAACGAAGGCTCCACAGGCGGGTTTCACATGCCACCAACTCCACATTCAGAAACCACTTCAGCGCCAAAGCCCTTTTCAGCTAGCCCTAAATACAAAGGCTCTAGACGCAGATGTTGCTGTAAGAGCTAATTCCATCAAGAAACACTGCATGTTGCTGAATTGCATATTGAAGAAGAATCAGCCGAATGGTTCTTGTGGGAGAACAACTCCATTTGGCTCACTGACTTCACACACCATCAGGCTGACAGGCAGCTCTCAAGCAAACTACGTGTTCACACACTATGCTTAATGCCGTTTGAGTGCATTGTCCTGAAGGGCAGCTTGGTGAGCATCCCACACAAACGAAGGCTCCACAGGCGGGTTTCACATGCCACCAACTCCACATTCAGAAACCACTTCAGCGCCAAAGCCCTTTTCAGCTAGCCCTATATACAACGGCTCTAGACGCAGATGTTGCTGTAAGAGCTAATTCCATCAAGCAACACTGCATGTTGCTGAATTGCATATTGAAGAAGCATCAGCCGAGTGGTTCTTGTGGGAGAACAACTCCATTTGGCTCACTGACTTCACACACCATCAGGCTGACAGGCAGCTCTCAAGCAAACTACGTGTTCACACACTATGCTTAATGCCGTTTGAGTGCATTGTCCTGAAGGGCAGCTTGGTGAGCATCCCACACAAACGAAGGCTCCACAGGCGGGTTTCACATGCCACCAACTCCACATTCAGAAACCACTTCAGCGCCAAAACCCTTTTCAGCTAGCCCTAAATACAAAGGCTCTAGACACAGATGTTGCTGTAAGAGCTAATTCCATCAAGCAACACTGCATGTTGCTGAATTGCATATTGAAGAAGCATCAGCTGAGTGTTTCTTGTAGGAAAACAACTCCATTTGGCTCACTGACTTCACACACCATCAGGCTGACAGGCAGCTCTCGAGCAAACTACGTGTTCACACACTATGCTTAATGCCGTTTGAGTGCATTGTCCTGAAGGGCAGCTTGGTGAGCATCCCACACAAACGAAGGCTCCACAGGCGGGTTTCACATGCCACCAACTCCACATTCAGAAACCACTTCAGCGCCAAAGCCCTTTTCAGCTAGCCCTAAATACAAAGGCTCTAGACGCAGATGTTGCTGTAAGAGCTAATTCCATCAAGCAACACTGCATGTTGCTGAATTGCATATTGAAGAAGCATCAGCCGAGTGGTTCTTGTGGGAGAACAACTCCGTTTGGCTCACTGACTTCACACACCATCAGGCTGACAGGCAGCTCTCAAGCAAACTACGTGTTCACACACTATGCTTAATGCCGTTTGAGTGCATAATCCTGAAGGGCAGCTTGGTGAGCATCCCACACAAACGAAGGCTCCACAGGCGGGTTTCACATGCCACCAACTCCACATTCAGAAACCACTTCAGCGCCAAAGCCCTTTTCAGCTAGCCCTAAATACAAAGGCTCTAGACGCAGATGTTGCTGTAAGAGCTAATTCCATCAAGCAACACTGCATGTTGCTGAATTGCATATTGAAGAAGCATCAGCCGAATGGTTATTGTGGGAGAACAACTCCATTTGGCTCACTGACTTCACACACCATCAGGCTGACAGGCAGCTCTCAAGCAAACTACGTGTTCACACACTATACTTAATGCCGTTTGAGTGCATAGTCCTGAAGGGCAGGTTGGTGAGCATCCCACACAAACGAAGGCTCCACAGGCGGGTTTCACATGCCACCAACTCCACATTCAGAAACCACTTCAGCGCCAAAGCCCTTTTCAGCTAGCCCTAAATACAAAGGCTCTAGACGCAGATGTTGCTGTAAGAGCTAATTCCATCAAGTAACGCTGCTGTTGCTGAATTGCATATTGAAGAAGCATCAGCCGAGTGGTTCTTGTGGGAGAACAACTCCATTTGGCTCACTGACTTCACACACCATCAGGCTGACAGGCAGCTCTCAAGCAAACTACGTGTTCACACACTATGCTTAATGCCGTTTGAGTGCATTGTCCTGAAGGGCAGCTTGGTGAGCATCCCACACAAACGAAGGCTCCACAGGCGGGTTTCACATGCCACCCACTCCACATTCAGAAACCACTTCAGCGCCAAAGCCGTTTTCAGCTAGCCCTGAATACAAAGGCTCTAGACGCAGATGTTGCTGTAAGAGCTAATTCCATCAAGTAACGCTGCTGTTGCTGAATTGCATATTGAAGAAGCATCAGCCGAGTGTTTCTTGTGGGAGAACAACTCCATTTGGCTCACTGACTTCACACACCATCAGGCTGACAGGCAGCTCTCAAGCAAACTACGTGTTCACACACTATGCTTAATGCCATTTGAGTGCATTGTCCTGAAGGGCTGGTTGGTGAGCATCCCACACAAACGAAGGCTCCACAGGCGGGTTTCACATGCCACCAACTCCACATTCAGAAACCACTTCAGCGCCAAAGCCCTTTTCAGCTAGCCCTAAATACAAAGGCTCTAGACACAGATATTGCTGTAAGAGCTAATTCCATCAAGCAACACTGCATGTTGCTGAATTGCATATTGAAGAAGCATCAGCCGAGTGGTTCTTGTGGGAGAACAACTCCATTTGGCTCACTGACTTCACACACCATCAGGCTGACAGGCAGTTCTCAAGCAAACTACGTGTTCACACACTATGCTTAATGCCGTTTGAGTGCATTGTCCTGAAGGGCTGGTTGGTGAGCATCCCACACAAACGAAGGCTCCACGGGCGGGTTTCACATGCCACCAACTCCACATTCAGAAACCACTTGAGCGCCAAAGCCCTTTTCAGCTAGCCCTAAATACAAAGGCTCTAGACACAGATGTTGCTGTAAGAGCTAATTCCATCAAGCAACACTGCATGTTGCTGAATTGCATATTGAAGAAGCATCAGCCGAGTGGTTCTTGTGGGAGAACAACTCCATTTGGCTCACTGACTTCACACACCATCAGGCTGACAGGCAGCTCTCAAGCAAACTACGTGTTCACACACTATGCTTAATGCCGTTTGAGTGCATTGTCCTGAAGGGCAGCTTGGTGAGCATCCCACACAAACGAAGGCTCCACAGTTGGGTTTCACATGCCACCAACTCCACATTCAGAAACCACTTCAGCGCCAAAGCCCTTTTCAGCTAGCATTAAATACAAAGGCTCTAGACGCAGATGTTGCTGTAAGAGCTAATCCCATCAAGCAACACTGCATGTTGCTGAATTGCATATTGAAGAAGCATCAGTCGAGTGGTTCTTGTGGGAGAACAACTCCATTTGGCTCACTGACTTCACACACCATCAGGCTGACAGGCAGCTCTCAAGCAAACTACGTGTTCACACACTATGCTTATTGCCATTTGAGTGCATTGTCCTGAAGGGAAGCTTGGTGAGCATCCCACACAAACGAAGGCTCCACAGGCGGGTTTCACATGCCACCAACTCCACATTCAGAAACCACTTCAGCGCCAAAGCCCTTTTCAGCTAGCCCTAAATACAAAGGCTCTAGACACAGATGTTGCTGTAAGAGCTAATTCCATCAAGCAACACTGCATGTTGCTGA
The DNA here is from genome assembly GCF_030435755.1 of Ochotona princeps. Classification (NCBI taxonomy): domain Eukaryota; kingdom Metazoa; phylum Chordata; class Mammalia; order Lagomorpha; family Ochotonidae; genus Ochotona; species Ochotona princeps. Next base: position 37,178,537 of record NC_080847.1, read on the forward strand.
ATTGCATATTGAAGAAGCATCAGCCGAGTGGTTCTTGTGGGAGAACAACTCCATTTGGCTCACTGACTTCACACACCATCAGGCTGACAGGCAGTTCTCAAGCAAACTACGTGTTCACACACTATGCTTAATGCCGTTTGAGTGCATTGTCCTGAAGGGCAGGTTGGTGAGCATCCCACACAAACGAAGGCTCCACAGGCGGGTTTCACATGCCACCAACTCCACATTCAGAAACCACTTGAGCGCCAAAGCCCTTTTCAGCTAGCATTAAATACAAAGGCTCTAGACGCAGATGTTGCTGTAAGAGCTAATTCCATCAAGCAACGCTGCTGTTGCTGAATTGCATATTGAAGAAGCATCAGCCGAGTGGTTCTTGTGGGAGAACAACTCCATTTGGCTCACTGACTTCACACACCATCAGGCTGACAGGCAGCTCTCAAGCAAACTACGTGTTCACACACTATGCTTAATGCCGTTTGAGTGCATTGTCCTGAAGGGCTGGTTGGTGAGCATCCCACACAAACGAAGGCTCCACAGGCGGGTTTCACATGCCACCAACTCCACATTCAGAAACCACGTCAGCGCCAAAGCCCTTTTCAGCTAGCCCTAAATACAAAGGCTCTAGACACAGATGTTGCTGTAAGAGCTAATTCCATCAAGCAACACTGCATGTTGCTGAATTGCATATTGAAGAAGCATCAGCCGAGTGGTTCTTGTGGGAGAACAACTCCATTTGGCTCACTGACTTCACACACCATCAGGCTGACAGGCAGTTCACAAGCAAACTACGTGTTCACACACTATGCTTAATGCCGTTTGAGTGCATTGTCCTGAAGGCCAGCTTGGTGAGCATCCCACACAAATGAAGTCTTCACGGGCGGGTTTCACATGCCACCAACTCCACATTCAGAAACCACTTCAGTGCCAAAGCCCTTTCCAGCTAGCATTAAATACAACGGCTCTAGACGCAGATGTTGCTGTAAGAGCTAATTCCATCAAGCAACGCTGCTGTTGCTGAATTGCATATTGAAGAAGCATCAGCCGAGTGGTTCTTGTGGGAGAACAACTCCATTTGGCTCACTGACTTCACACACCATCAGGCTGACAGGCAGCTCTCAAGCAAACTACGTGTTCACACACTATGCTTAATGCCGTTTGAGTGCATTGTCCTGAAGGCCAGCTTGGTGAGCATCCCACACAAACGAAGGCTCCACAGGCGGGTTTCACATGCCACCAACTCCACATTCAGAAACCACTTGAGCGCCAAAGCCGTTTTCAGCTAGCCCTAAATACAAAGGCTCTAGACACAGATGTTGCTGTAAGAGCTAATTCCATCAAGCAACACTGCATGTTGCTGAATTGCATATTGAAGAAGCATCAGCCGAGTGTTTCTTGTGGGAGAACAACTCCATTTGGCTCACTGACTTCACACACCATCAGGCTGATAGGCAGCTCTCAAGCAAACTACGTGTTCACACACTATGCTTAATGCCGTTTGAGTGCATTGTCCTGAAGGGCAGCTTGGTGAGCATCCCACACAAACGAAGGCTCCACAGGCGGGTTTCACATGCCACCAACTCCACATTCAGAAACCACTTCAGCGCCAAAGCCGTTTTCAGCTAGCATTAAATACAAAGGCTCTAGACGCAGATGTTGCTGTAAGAGCTAATCCCATCAAGCAACACTGCATGTTGCTGAATTGCATATTGAAGAAGCATCAGTCGAGTGGTTCTTGTGGGAGAACAACTCCATTTGGCTCACTGACTTCACACACCATCAGGCTGACAGGCAGCTTTCAAGCAAACTACGTGTTCACACACTATGCTTATTACCATTTGAGTGCATTGTCCTGAAGGGCAGGATGGTGAGCAACCCACACAAACGAAGGCTCCACAGGGGAGTTTCACATGCCACCAACTCCACATTCAGAAACCACTTCAGCGCCAAAGCCCTTTTCAGCTAGCCCTAAATACAAAGGCTCTAGACGCAGATGTTGCTGTAAGAGCTAATTCCATCAAGCAACACTGCATGTTGCTGAATTGCATATTGAAGAAGCATCAGCCGAGAGTTTCTTGTGGGAGAACAACTCCATTTGGCTCACTGACTTCACACACCATCAGGCTGACAGGCAGCTCTCAAGCAAACTACGTGTTCACACACTATGCTTAATGCCGTTTGAGTGCATTGTCCTGAAGGCCAGCTTGGTGAGCATCCCACACAAACGAAGGCTCCACAGGCGGGTTTCACATGCCACCAACTCCACATTCAGAAACCACTTGAGCGGCAAAGCCCTTTTCAGCTAGCCCTAAATACAAAGGCTCTAGACGCAGATGTTGCTGTAAGAGCTAATTCCATCAAGCAACACTGCATGTTGCTGAATTGCATATTGAAGAAGCATCAGCCGAGTGGTTCTTGTGGGAGAACAACTCCATTTGGCTCACTGACTTCACACACCATCAGGCTGACAGGCAGCTCTCAAGGAAACTATGTGTTCACACACTATGCTTAATGCCGTTTGAGTGCATTGTCCTGAAGGGCAGGTTGGTGAGCATCCCACACAAACGAAGGCTCCACAGGCGGGTTTCACATGCCACCAACTCCACATTCAGAAACCACTTGAGCGCCAAAGCCCTTTTCAGCTAGCCCTAAATGCAAAGGCTCTAGACGCAGATGTTGCTGTAAGAGCTAATTCCATCAAGCAACACTGCATGTTGCTGAATTGCATATTGAAGAAGCATCAGCCGAGTGGTTCTTGTGGGAGAACAACTCCATTTGGCTCACTGACTTCACACACCATCAGGCTGACAGGCAGCTCTCAAGCAAACTACGTGTTCACACACTATGCTTAATGCCGTTTGAGTGCATTGTCCTGAAGGGCAGCTTGGTGAGCATCCCACACAGACGAAGTCTCCACGGGCGGGTTTCACATGCCACCCACTCCACATTCAGAAACCACTTCAGCGGCAAAGCCCTTTTCAGCTAGCATTAAATACAAAGGCTCTAGACGCAGATGTTGCTGTAAGAGCTAATTCCATCAAGCAACGCTGCTGTTGCTGAATTGCATATTGAAGAAGCATCAGCCGAGTGGTTCTTGTGGGAGAACAACTCCATTTGGCTCACTGACTTCACACACCATCAGGCTGACAGGCAGCTCTCAAGCAAACTACGTGTTCACACACTATGCTTAATGCCGTTTGAGTGCATTGTCCTGAAGCGCAGGTTGGTGAGCATCCCACACAAACGAAGGCTCCACAGGCGGGTTTCACATGCCACCAACTCCACATTCAGAAACCACTTCAGCGCCAAAGCCGTATTCAGCTAGCCCTATATACAAAGGCTCTAGACGCAGATGTTGCTGTAAGAGCTAATTCCATCAAGCAACACTGCATGTTGCTGAATTGCATATTGAAGAAGCATCAGCCGAGTGGTTCTTGTGGGAGAACAACTCCATTTGGCTCACTGACTTCACACACCATCAGGCTGACAGGCAGTTCTCAAGCAAACTACGTGTTCACACACTATGCTTAATGCCGTTTGAGTGCATTGTCCTGAAGGGCAGCTTGGTGAGCATCCCACACAAACGAAGGCTCCACGGGCGGGTTTCACATGCCACCCACTCCACATTCAGAAACCACTTCAGCGCCAAAGCCCTTTTCAGCTAGCATTAAATACAAAGGCTCTAGACGCAGATGTTGCTGTAAGAGCTAATCCCATCAAGCAACACTGCATGTTGCTGAATTCCATATTGAAGAAGCATCAGTCGAGTGGTTCTTGTGGGAGAACAACTCCATTTGGCTCACTGACTTCACACACCATCAGGCTGACAGGCAGCTCTCAAGCAAACTACGTGTTCACACACTATGCTTATTGCCATTTGAGTGCATTGTCCTGAAGGGAAGCTTGGTGAGCATCCCACACAAACGAAGGCTCCACAGGCGGGTTTCACATGCCACCAACTCCACATTCAGAAACCACTTCAGCGCCAAAGCCCTTTTCAGCTAGCCCTAAATACAAAGGCTCTAGACACAGATGTTGCTGTAAGAGCTAATTCCATCAAGCAACACTGCATGTTGCTGAATTGCATATTGAAGAAGCATCAGCCGAGTGGTTCTTGTGGGAGAACAACTCCATTTGGCTCACTGACTTCACACACCATCAGGCTGACAGGCAGTTCTCAAGCAAACTACGTGTTCACACACTATGCTTAATGCCGTTTGAGTGCATTGTCCTGAAGGCCAGCTTGGTGAGCATCCCACACAAACGAAGTCTCCACGGGCGGGTTTCACATGCCACCAACTCCACATTCAGAAACCACTTCAGCGCCAAAGCCCTTTTCAGCTAGCATTAAATACAAAGGCTCTAGACGCAGATGTTGCTGTAAGAGCTAATTCCATCAAGCAACGCTGCTGTTGCTGAATTGGATATTGAAGAAGCATCAGCCGAGTGGTTCTTGTGGGAGAACAACTCCATTTGGCTCACTGACTTCACACACCATCAGGCTGACAGGCAGCTCTCAAGCAAACTACGTGTTCACACACTATGCTTAATGCCGTTTGAGTGCATTGTCCTGAAGGGCAGCTTGGTGAGCATCCCACACAAACGAAGGCTCCACAGGCGGGTTTCACATGCCACCAACTCCACATTCAGAAACCACGTCAGCGCCAAAGCCCTTTTCAGCTAGCCCTAAATACAAAGGCTCTAGACACAGATGTTGCTGTAAGAGCTAATTCCATCAAGCAACACTGCATGTTGCTGAATTGCATATTGAATTAGCATCAGCCGAGTGGTTCTTGTGGGAGAACAACTCCATTTGGCTCACTGACTTCACACACCATCAGGCTGACAGGCAGTTCTCAAGCAAACTACGTGTTCACACACTATGCTTAATGCCGTTTGAGTGCATTGTCCTGAAGGCCAGCTTGGTGAGCATCCCACACAAATGAAGTCTTCACGGGCGGGTTTCACATGCCACCAACTCCACATTCAGAAACCACTTCAGTGCCAAAGCCCTTTCCAGCTAGCATTAAATACAACGGCTCTAGACGCAGATGTTGCTGTAAGAGCTAATTCCATCAAGCAACGCTGCTGTTGCTGAATTGCATATTGAAGAAGCATCAGCCGAGTGGTTCTTGTGGGAGAACAACTCCATTTGGCTCACTGACTTCACACACCATCAGGCTGACAGGCAGCTCTCAAGCAAACTACGTGTTCACACACTATGCTTAATGCCGTTTGAGTGCATTGTCCTGAAGGCCAGCTTGGTGAGCATCCCACACAAACGAAGGCTCCACAGGCGGGTTTCACATGCCACCAACTCCACATTCAGAAACCACTTGAGCGCCAAAGCCGTTTTCAGCTAGCCCTAAATACAAAGGCTCTAGACACAGATGTTGCTGTAAGAGCTAATTCCATCAAGCAACACTGCATGTTGCTGAATTGCATATTGAAGAAGCATCAGCCGAGTGTTTCTTGTGGGAGAACAACTCCATTTGGCTCACTGACTTCACACACCATCAGGCTGACAGGCAGCTCTCAAGCAAACTACGTGTTCACATACTATGCTTAATGCCGTTTGAGTGCATTGTCCTGAAGGGCAGCTTGGTGAGCATCCCACACAAACGAAGGCTCCACAGGCGGGTTTCACATGCCACCAACTCCACATTCAGAAACCACTTGAGCGCCAAAGCCGTTTCCAGCTAGCATTAAATACAAAGGCTCTAGACGCAGATGTTGCTGTAAGAGCTAATCCCATCAAGCAACACTGCATGTTGCTGAATTGCATATTGAAGAAGCATCAGTCGAGTGGTTCTTGTGGGAGAACAACTCCATTTGGCTCACTGACTTCACACACCATCAGGCTGACAGGCAGCTTTCAAGCAAACTACGTGTTCACACACTATGCTTATTACCATTTGAGTGCATTGTCCTGAAGGGCAGGATGGTGAGCATCCCACACAAACGAAGGCTCCACAGGGGAGTTTCACATGCCACCAACTCCACATTCAGAAACCACTTCAGCGCCAAAGCCCTTTTCAGCTAGCCCTAAATACAAAGGCTCTAGACGCAGATGTTGCTGTAAGAGCTAATTCCATCAAGCAACACTGCATGTTGCTGAATTGCATATTGAAGAAGCATCAGCCGAGAGTTTCTTGTGGGAGAACAACTCCATTTGGCTCACTGACTTCACACACCATCAGGCTGACAGGCAGCTCTCAAGCAAACTATGTGTTCACACACTATGCTTAATGCCGTTTGAGTGCATTGTCCTGAAGGGCAGGTTGGTGAGCATCCCACACAAACGAAGGCTCCACAGGCGGGTTTCACATGCCACCAACTCCACATTCACAAACCACTTGAGCGGCAAAGCCCTTTTCAGCTAGCCCTAAATACAAAGGCTCTAGACGCAGATGTTGCTGTAAGAGCTAATTCCATCAAGCAACACTGCATGTTGCTGAATTGCATATTGAAGAAGCATCAGCCGAGTGGTTCTTGTGGGAGAACAACTCCATTTGGCTCACTGACTTCACACACCATCAGGCTGACAGGCAGCTCTCAAGCAAACTACGTGTTCACACACTATGCTTAATGCCGTTTGAGTGCATTGTCCTGAAGCGCAGGTTGCTGAGCATCCCACACAGACGAAGGCTCCACAGGCGGGTTTCACATGCCACCAACTCCACATTCAGAAACCACTTCAGCAGCAAAGCCCTTTTCAGCTAGCCCTAAATACAAAGGCTCTAGACGCAGATGTTGCTGTAAGAGCTAATTCCATCAAGCAACACTGCATGTTGCTGAATTGCATATTGAAGAAGCATCAGCCGAGTGGTTCTTGTGGGAGAACAACTCCATTTGGCTCACTGACTTCACACACCATCAGGCTGACTGGCAGCTCTCAAGCAAACTACGTGTTCACACACTATGCTTAATGCCGTTTGAGTGCATTGTCCTGAAGGGCAGCTTGGTGAGCATCCCACACAGACGAAGTCTCCACGGGCGGGTTTCACATGCCACCCACTCCACATTCAGAAACCACTTCAGCGGCAAAGCCCTTTTCAGCTAGCATTAAATACAAAGGCTCTAGACGCAGATGTTGCTGTAAGAGCTAATTCCATCAAGCAACGCTGCTGTTGCTGAATTGCATATTGAAGAAGCATCAGCCGAGTGGTTCTTGTGGGAGAACAACTCCATTTGGCTCACTGACTTCACACACCATCAGGCTGACAGGCAGCTCTCAAGCAAACTACGTGTTCACACACTATGCTTAATGCCGTTTGAGTGCATTGTCCTGAAGCGCAGGTTGGTGAGCATCCCACACAAACGAAGGCTCCACAGGCGGGTTTCACATGCCACCAACTCCACATTCAGAAACCACTTCAGCGCCAAAGCCGTATTCAGCTAGCCCTATATACAAAGGCTCTAGACGCAGATGTTGCTGTAAGAGCTAATTCCATCAAGCAACACTGCATGTTGCTGAATTGCATATTGAAGAAGCATCAGCCGAGTGGTTCTTGTGGGAGAACAACTCCATTTGGCTCACTGACTTCACACACCATCAGGCTGACAGGCAGTTCTCAAGCAAACTACGTGTTCACACACTATGCTTAATGCCGTTTGAGTGCATTGTCCTGAAGGGCAGCTTGGTGAGCATCCCACACAAACGAAGGCTCCACGGGCGGGTTTCACATGCCACCCACTCCACATTCAGAAACCACTTCAGCGCCAAAGCCCTTTTCAGCTAGCCCTAAATACAAAGGCTCTAGACGCAGATGTTGCTGTAAGAGCTAATTTCATCAAGCAACGCTGCATGTTGCTGATTGGCATATTGAAGAAGCATCAGCCGAGTGGTTCTTGTGGGAGAACAACTCCATTTGGCTCACTGACTTCACACACCATCAGGCTGACAGGCAGCTCTCAAGCAAACTACGTGTTCACACACTATGCTTAATGCCGTTTGAGTGCATTGTCCTGAAGGGCAGCTTGGTGAGCATCCCACACAAACGAAGGCTCCACAGGCGGGTTTCACATGCCACCAACTCCACATTCACAAACCACTTCAGCGCCAAAGCCCTTTTCAGCTAGCCCTAAATACAAAGGCTCTAGACGCAGATGTTGCTGTAAGAGCTAATTCCATCAAGCAACACTGCATGTTGCTGAGTTGCATATTGAAGAAGCATCAGCCGAGTGGTTCTTGTGGGAGAACAACTCCATTTGGCTCACTGACTTCACACACCATCAGGCTGACAGGCAGCTCTCAAGCAAACTACGTGTTCACACACTATGCTTAATGCCATTTGAGTGCATTGTCCTGAAGGGCAGGTTGGTGAGCATCCCACACAAACGAAGGCTCCACGGGCGGGTTTCACATGCCACCAACTCCACATTCAGAAACCACTTGAGCAGCAAAGCCCTTTTCAGCTAGCCCTATATACAAAGGCTCTAGACGCAGATGTTGCTGTAAGAGCTAATTCCATCAAGCAACACTGCATGTTGCTGAATTGCATATTGAAGAAGCATCAGCCGAGTGGTTCTTGTGGGAGAACAACTGCATTTGGCTCACTGACTTCACACACCATCAGGCTGACAGGCAGTTCTCAAGCAAACTACGTGTTCACACACTATGCTTAATGCCGTTTGAGTGCATTGTCCTGAAGGGCACCTTGGTGAGCATCCCACACAAACGAAGGCTCCACGGGCGGGTTTCACATGCCACCCACTCCACATTCAGAAACCACTTCAGCGCCAAAGCCCTTTTCAGCTAGCCCTAAATACAAAGGCTCTAGACGCAGATGTTGCTGTAAGAGCTAATTCCATCAAGCAACACTACATGTTGCTGAATTGCATATTGAAGAAGCATCAGCCGAGTGGTTCTTGTGGGAGAACAACTCCATTTGGCTCACTGACTTCACACACCATCAGGCTGACAGGCAGCTCTCAAGCAAACTATGTGTTCACACACTAAGCTTAATGCCGTTTGAGTGCATTGAACTGAAGGGCTGGTTGGTGAGCATCCCACACAAACGAAGGCCTCACAGGCGGGTTTCACATGCCACCAACTCCACATTCAGAAACCACTTGAGCGCCAAAGCCCTTTTCAGCTAGCCCTAAATACAAAGGCTCTAGACGCAGATGTTGCTGTAAGAGCTAATTCCATCAAGCAACACTGCATGTTGCTGAATTGCATATTGAAGAAGCATCAGCCGAGTGGTTCTTGTGGGAGAACAACTCCATTTGGCTCACTGACTTCACACACCATCAGGCTGACAGGCAGCTCTCAAGCAAACTACGTGTTCACACACTATGCTTAATGCCGTTTGAGTGCATTGTCCTGAAGCGCAGGTTGCTGAGCATCCCACACAAACGAAGGCTCCACAGGCGGGTTTCACATGCCACCAACTCCACATTCAGAAACCACTTGAGCGCCAAAGCCCTTTTCAGCTAGCCCTAAATACAAAGGCTCTAGACGCAGATGTTGCTGTAACAGCTAATTCCATCAAGCAACGCTGCATGTTGCTGAATTGGATATTGAAGAAGCATCAGCCGAGTGGTTCTTGTGGGAGAACAACTCCATTTGGCTCACTGACTTCACACACCATCAGGCTGACAGGCAGCTCTCGAGCAAACTACGTGTTCACACACTATGCTTAATGCCGTTTGAGTGCATTGTCCTGAAGGGCAGCTTGGTGAGCATCCCACACAAACGAAGGCTCCACAGGCGGGTTTCACATGCCACCAACTCCACATTCAGAAACCACTTCAGCGCCAAAGCCCTTTTCAGCTAGCCCTATATACAACGGCTCTAGACGCAGATGTTGCTGTAAGAGCTAATTCCATCAAGCAACACTGCATGTTGCTGAATTGCATATTGAAGAAGCATCAGCCGAGTGGTTCTTGTGGGAGAACAACTCCATTTGGCTCACTGACTTCACACACCATCAGGCTGACAGGCAGCTCTCAAGCAAACTACGTGTTCACACACTATGCTTAATGCCGTTTGAGTGCATTGTCCTGAAGGGCAGGTTGCTGAGCATCCCACACAAACGAAGGCTCCACAGGCGGGTTTCACATGCCACCAACTCCACATTCAGAAACCACTTGAGCGGCAAAGCCCTTTTCAGCTAGCCCTAAATACAAAGGCTCTAGACGCAGATGTTGCTGTAAGAGCTAATTCCATCAAGCAACACTGCATGTTGCTGAATTGCATATTGAAGAAGCATCAGCCGAGTGGTTCTTGTGGGAGAACAACTCCATTTGGCTCACTGACTTCACACACCATCAGGCTGACAGGCAGCTCTCAAGCAAACTACGTGTTCACACACTATGCTTAATGCCATTTCAGTGCATTGTCCTGAAGCGCAGGTTGCTGAGCATCCCACACAAACGAAGGCTCCACAGGCGGGTTTCACATGCCACCAACTCCACATTCAGAAACCACTTCAGCACCAAAGCCCTTTTCAGCTAGCCCTATATACAAAGGCTCTAGACGCAGATGTTGCTGTAAGAGCTAATTCCATCAAGCAACACTGCATGTTGCTGAATTGCATATTGAAGAAGCATCAGCCGAGTGGTTCTTGTGGGAGAACAACTCCATTTGGCTCACTGACTTCACACACCATCAGGCTGACAGGCAGCTCTCAAGCAAACTACGTGTTCACACACTATGCTTAATGCCGTTTGAGTGCATTGTCCTGAAGGGCAGGTTGCTGAGCAACCCACACAAACGAAGGCTCCACGGGCGGGTTTCACATGCCACCAACTCCACATTCAGAAACCACTTCAGCAGCAAAGCCCTTTTCAGCTAGCCCTAAATACAAAGGCTCTAGACGCAGATGTTGCTGTAAGAGCTAATTCCATCAAGCAACACTGCATGTTGCTGAATTGCATATTGAAGAAGCATCAGCCGAGTGGTTCTTGTGGGAGAACAACTCCATTTGGCTCACTGACTTCACACACCATCAGGCTGACAGGCAGCTCTCAAGCAAACTACGTGTTCACACACTATGCTTAATGCCGTTTGAGTGCATTGTCCTGAAGCGCAGGTTGCTGAGCATCCCACACAAACGAAGGCTCCACAGGCGGGTTTCACATGCCACCAACTCCACATTCAGAAACCACTTCAGCGCCAAAGCCCTTTTCAGCTAGCCCTAAATACAAAGGCTCTAGACGCAGATGTTGCTGTAAGAGCTAATTCCATCAAGCAACACTGCATGTTGCTGAATTGCATATTGAAGAAGCATCAGCCGAGTGGTTCTTGTGGGAGAACAACTCCATTTGGCTCACTGACTTCACACACCATCAGGCTGACAGGCAGCTCTCAAGCAAACTACGTGTTCACACACTATGCTTAATGCCGTTTGAGTGCATTGTCCTGAAGGGCAGCTTGGTGAGCATCCCACACAAACGAAGGCTCCACGGGCGGGTTTCACATGCCACCAACTCCACATTCACAAACCACTTGAGCGCCAAAGCCCTTTTCAGCTAGCCCTAAATACAAAGGCTCTAGACGCAGATGTTGCTGTAAGAGCTAATTCCATCAAGCAACACTGCATGTTGCTGAATTGCATATTGAAGAAGCATCAGCCGAGTGGTTCTTGTGGGAGAACAACTCCATTTGGCTCACTGACTTCACACACCATCAGGCTGACAGGCAGCTCTCAAGCAAACTACGTGTTCACACACTATGCTTAATGCCGTTTGAGTGCATTGTCCTGAAGGGCAGCTTGGTGAGCATCCCACACAAACGAAGGCCCCACAGGCGGGTTTCACATGCCACCAACTCCACATTCAGAAACCACTTGAGCGTCAAAGCCCTTTTCAGCTAGCCCTAAATACAAAGGCTCTAGACGCAGATGTTGCTGTAAGAGCTAATTAAATCAAGCAACACTGCATGTTGCTGAATTGCATATTGAAGAAGCATCAGCCGAGTGGTTCTTGTGGGAGAACAACTCCATTTGGCTCACTGACTTCACACACCATCAGGCTGACAGGCAGCTCTCAAGCAAACTACGTGTTCACACACTATGCTTAATGCCGTTTGAGTGCATTGTCCTGAAGGGCAGGTTGCTGAGCATCCCACACAAACGAAGGCTCCACAGGCGGGTTTCACATGCCACCAACTCCACATTCAGAAACCACTTCAGCACCAAAGCCGTTTTCAGCTAGCCCTAAATACAAAGGCTCTAGACGCAGATGTTGCTGTAAGAGCTAATTCCATCAAGCAACACTGCATGTTGCTGAATTGCATATTGAAGAAGCATCAGCCGAGTGGTTCTTGTGGGAGAACAACTCCATTTGGCTCACTGACTTCACACACCATCAGGCTAACAGGCAGCTCTCAAGCAAACTACATGTTCACACACTATGCTTAATGCCGTTTGAGTGCATTGTCCTGAAGGGCAGCTTGGTGAGCATCCCACACAAACGAAGGCTCCACAGGCGGGTTTCACATGCCACCAACTCCACATTCAGAAACCACTTCAGCGCCAAAGCCGTTTTCAGCTAGCCCTAAATACAAAGGCTCTAGACGCAGATGTTGCTGTAAGAGCTAATTCCATCAAGCAACACTGCATGTTGCTGAATTGCATATTGAAGAAGCATCAGCCGAATGGTTCTTGTGGGAGAACAACTCCATTTGGCTCACTGACTTCACACACCATCAGGCTGACAGGCAGCTCTCAAGCAAACTACGTGTTCACACACTATGCTTAATGCCGTTTGAGTGCATTGTCCTGAAGCGCAGGTTGCTGAGCATCCCACACAAACGAAGGCTCCACAGGCGGGTTTCACATGCCACCAACTCCACATTCAGAAACCACTTCAGCGCCAAAGCCCTTTTCAGCTAGCCCTATATACAAAGGCTCTAGACGCAGATGTTGCTGTAAGAGCTAATTCCATCAAGCAACACTGCATGTTGCTGAATTGCATATTGAAGAAGCATCAGCCGAGTGGTTCTTGTGGGAGAACAACTCCATTTGGCTCACTGACTTCACACACCATCAGGCTGACAGGCAGCTCTCAAGCAAACTATGTGTTCACACACTATGCTTAATGCCGTTTGATTGCATTGTCCAGAAGGGCAGCTTGGTGAGCATCCCACACAAACGAAGGCTCCACGGGCGGGTTTCACATGCCACCAACTCCACATTCACAAACCACTTCAGCGCCAAAGCCCTTTTCAGCTAGCCCTAAATACAAAGGCTCTAGACGCAGATGTTGCTGTAAGAGCTAATTCCATCAAGCAACGCTGCTGTTGCTGAATTGCATATTGAAGAAGCATCAGCCGAGTGGTTCTTGTGGGAGAACAACTCCATTTGGCTCACTGACTTCACACACCATCAGGCTGACAGGCAGCTCTCAAGCAAACTACGTGTTCACACACTATGCTTAATGCCGTTTGAGTGCATTGTCCTGAAGGGCAGCTTGGTGAGCATCCCACACAAACGAAGGCTCCACAGGCGGGTTTCACATGCCACCAACTCCACATTCAGAAACCACTTGAGCGCCAAAGCCGTTTTCAGCTAGCCCTAAATACAAAGGCTCTAGACGCAGATGTTGCTGTAAGAGCTAATTCCATCAAGCAACACTGCATGTTGCTGAATTGCATATTGAAGAAGCATCAGCCGAGTGGTTCTTGTGGGAGAACAACTCCATTTGGCTCACTGACTTCACACACCCTCAGGCTGACAGGCAGCTCTCAAGCAAACTACGTGTTCACACACTATGCTTAATGCCGTTTGAGTGCATTGTCCTGAAGGGCAGGTTGGTGAGCATCCCACACAAACGAAGGCTCCACAGGCGGGTTTCACATGCCACCAACTCCACATTCAGAAACCACTTCAGCACCAAAGCCGTTTTCAGCTAGCCCTAAATACAAAGGCTCTAGACGCAGATGTTGCTGTAAGAGCTAATTCCATCAAGCAACACTGCATGTTGCTGAATTGCATATTGAAGAAGCATCAGCCGAGTGGTTCTTGTAGGAGAACAACTCCATTTGGCTCACTGACTTCACACACCATCAGGCTGACAGGCAGCTCTCAAGCAAGCTACGTGAACACACACTATGCTTAATGCCGTTTGAGTGCATTGTCCTGAAGGGCAGCTTGGTGAGCATCCCACACAAACGAAGGCTCCACAGGCGGGTTTCACATGCCACCAACTCCACATTCAGAAACCACTTCAGCGCCAAAGCCCTTTTCAGCTAGCCCTAAATACAAAGGCTCTAGACACAGATGTTGCTGTAAGAGCTAATTCCATCAAGCAACACTGCATGTTGCTGAATTGCATATTGAAGAAGCATCAGCCGAGTGGTTCTTGTGGGAGAACAACTCCATTTGGCTCACTGACTTCACACACCATCAGGCTGACAGGCAGCTCTCAAGCAAACTACGTGTTCACACACTATGCTTAATGCCGTTTGAGTGCATTGTCCTGAAGGGCAGGTTGGTGAGCATCCCACACAAACGAAGGTTCCACAGGCGGGTTTCACATGCCACCAACTCCACATTCAGAAACCACTTGAGCGCCAAAGCCCTTTTCAGCTAGCCCTAAATACAAAGGCTCTAGACGCAGATGTTGCTGTAAGAGCTAATTCCATCAAGCAACACTGCATGTTGCTGAATTGCATATTGAAGAAGCATCAGCCGAGTGGTTCTTGTGGGAGAACAACTCCATTTGGCTCACTGACTTCACACACCATCAGGCTGACAGGCAGCTCTCAAGCAAACTACGTGTTCACACACTATGCTTATTGCCGTTTGAGTGCATTGTCCTGAAGGGCAGGTTGGTGAGCATCCCACACAAACGAAGGCTCCACAGGCGGGTTTCACATGCCACCAACTCCACATTCAGAAACCACTTCAGCGCCAAAGCCCTTTTCAGCTAGCCCTATATACAACGGCTCTAGACGCAGATGTTGCTGTAAGAGCTAATTCCATCAAGCAACACTGCATGTTGCTGAATTGCATATTGAAGAAGCATCAGCCGAGTGGTTCTTGTGGGAGAACAACTCCATTTGGCTCACTGACTTCACACACCATCAGGCTGACAGGCAGCTCTCAAGCAAACTACGTGTTCACACACTATGCTTAATGCCGTTTGAGTGCATTGTCCTGAAGGGCAGGTTGGTGAGCATCCCACACAAACGAAGGCTCCACAGGCGGGTTTCACATGCCACCAACTCCACATTCAGAAACCACTTGAGCGGCAAAGCCCTTTTCAGCTAGCCCTAAATACAAAGGCTCTAGACGCAGATGTTGCTGTAAGAGCTAATTCCATCAAGCAACAATGCATGTTGCTGAATTGCATATTGAAGAAGAATCAGCCGAGTGGTTCTTGTGGGAGAACAACTCCATTTGGCTCACTGACTTCACACACCATCAGGCTGACAGGCAGCTCTCAAGCAAACTACGTGTTCACACACTATGCTTAATGCCGTTTGAGTGCATTGTCCTGAAGCGCAGGTTGCTGAGCATCCCACACAAACGAAGGCTCCACAGGCGGGTTTCACATGCCACCAACTCCACATTCAGAAACCACTTGAGCGCCAAAGCCCTTTTCAGCTAGCCCTATATACAAAGACTCTAGACGCAGATGTTGCTGTAAGAGCTAATTCCATCAAGCAACACTGCATGTTGCTGAATTGCATATTGAAGAAGCATCAGCCGAGTGGTTCTTGTGGGAGAACAACTCCATTTGGCTCACTGACTTCACACACCATCAGGCTGACAGGCAGCTCTCAAGCAAACTACGTGTTCACACACTATGCTTAATGCCGTTTGAGTGCATTGTCCTGAAGGGCAGCTTGGTGAGCATCCCACACAAACGAAGGCTCCACGGGCGGGTTTCACATGCCACCAACTCCACATTCAGAAACCACTTCAGCGCCAAAGCCCTTTTCAGCTAGCCCTAAATACAAAGGCTCTAGACGCAGATGTTGCTGTAAGAGCTAATTCCATCAAGCAACACTGCATGTTGCTGAATTGCATATTGAAGAAGCATCAGCCGAGTGGTTCTTGTGGGAGAACAACTCCATTTGGCTCACTGACTTCACACACCATCAGGCTGACAGGCAGCTCTCAAGCAAACTACGTGTTCACACACTATGCTTAATGCCGTTTGAGTGCATTGTCCTGAAGGGCAGCTTGGTGAGCATCCCACACAAACGAAGGCCCCACAGGCGGGTTTCACATGCCACCAACTCCACATTCAGAAACCACTTGAGCGCCAAAGCCCTTTTCAGCTAGCCCTAAATACAAAGGCTCTAGACGCAGATGTTGCTGTAAGAGCTAATTAAATCAAGCAACGCTGCATGTTGCTGAATTGCATATTGAAGAAGCATCAGCCGAGTGGTTCTTGTGGGAGAACAACTCCATTTGGCTCACTGACTTCACACACCATCAGGCTGACAGGCAGCT
The DNA here is from genome assembly GCF_030435755.1 of Ochotona princeps. Taxonomy (NCBI): domain Eukaryota; kingdom Metazoa; phylum Chordata; class Mammalia; order Lagomorpha; family Ochotonidae; genus Ochotona; species Ochotona princeps. The sequence continues at coordinate 37,194,946 of NC_080847.1, forward strand.
CTCAAGCAAACTACGTGTTCACACACTATGCTTAATGCCGTTTGAGTGCATTGTCCTGAAGGGCAGGTTGGTGAGCATCCCACACAAACGAAGGCTCCACAGGCGGGTTTCACATGCCACCAACTCCACATTCAGAAACCACTTCAGCACCAAAGCCGTTTTGAGCTAGCCCTAAATACAAAGGCTCTAGACGCAGATGTTGCTGTAAGAGCTAATTCCATCAAGCAACACTGCATGTTGCTGAATTGCATATTGAAGAAGCATCAGCCGAGTGGTTCTTGTGGGAGAACAACTCCATTTGGCTCACTGACTTCACACACCATCAGGCTAACAGGCAGCTCTCAAGCAAACTACATGTTCACACACTATGCTTAATGCCGTTTGAGTGCATTGTCCTGAAGGGCAGCTTGGTGAGCATCCCACACAAACGAAGGCTCCACAGGCGGGTTTCACATGCCACCAACTCCACATTCAGAAACCACTTCAGCGCCAAAGCCGTTTTCAGCTAGCCCTAAATACAAAGGCTCTAGACACAGATGTTGCTGTAAGAGCTAATTCCATCAAGCAACACTGCATGTTGCTGAATTGCATATTGAAGAAGCATCAGCCGAATGGTTCTTGTGGGAGAACAACTCCATTTGGCTCACTGACTTCACACACCATCAGGCTGACAGGCAGCTCTCAAGCAAACTACGTGTTCACACACTATGCTTAATGCCGTTTGAGTGCATTGTCCTGAAGGGCAGGTTGGTGAGCATCCCACACAAACGAAGGCTCCACAGGCGGGTTTCACATGCCACCAACTCCACATTCAGAAACCACTTCAGCGCCAAAGCCCTTTTCAGCTAGCCCTAAATACAAAGGTTCTAGACGCAGATGTTGCTGTAAGAGCTAATTCCATCAAGCAACACTGCATGTTGCTGAATTGCATATTGAAGAAGCATCAGCCGAGTGGTTCTTGTGGGAGAACAACTCCATTTGGCTCACTGACTTCACACACCATCAGGCTGACAGGCAGCTCTCAAGCAAACTACGTGTTCACACACTATGCTTAATGCCGTTTGAGTGCATTGTCCTGAAGGGCAGGTTGGTGAGCATCCCACACAAACGAAGGCTCCACAGGCGGGTTTCACATGCCACCAACTCCACATTCAGAAACCACTTGAGCGGCAAAGCCCTTTTCAGCTAGCCCTATATACAACGGCTCTAGACGCAGATGTTGCTGTAAGAGCTAATTCCATCAAGCAACACTGCATGTTGCTGAATTGCATATTGAAGAAGCATCAGCCGAGTGGTTCTTGTGGGAGAACAACTCCATTTGGCTCACTGACTTCACACACCCTCAGGCTGACAGGCAGCTCTCAAGCAAACTACGTGTTCACACACTATGCTTAATGCCGTTTGAGTGCATTGTCCTGAAGCGCAGGTTGCTGAGCATCCCACACAAACGAAGGCTCCACAGGCGGGTTTCACATGCCACCAACTCCACATTCAGAAACCACTTCAGCGCCAAAGCCCTTTTCAGCTAGCCCTATATACAAAGGCTCTAGACGCAGATGTTGCTGTAAGAGCTAATTCCATCAAGCAACACTGCATGTTGCTGAATTGCATATTGAAGAAGCATCAGCCGAGTGGTTCTTGTGGGAGAACAACTCCATTTGGCTCACTGACTTCACACACCATCAGGCTGACAGGCAGCTCTCAAGCAAACTACGTGTTCACACACTATGCTTAATGCCGTTTGAGTGCATTGTCCTGAAGGGCAGCTTGGTGAGCATCCCACACAAACGAAGGCTCGACGGGCGGGTTTCACATGCCACCAACTCCACATTCAGAAACCACTTGAGCGCCAAAGCCCTTTTCAGCTAGCCCTAAATACAAAGGCTCTAGACGCAGATGTTGCTGTAAGAGCTAATTCCATCAAGCAACGCTGCTGTTGCTGAATTGCATATTGAAGAAGCTTCAGCCGAGTGGTTCTTGTGGGAGAACAACTCCATTTGGCTCACTGACTTCACACACCATCAGGCTGACAGGCAGCTCTCAAGCAAACTACGTGTTCACACACTATGCTTAATGCCGTTTGAGTGCATTGTCCTGAAGGGCAGCTTGGTGAGCATCCCACACAAACGAAGGCTCCACAGGCGGGTTTCACATGCCACCAACTCCACATTCAGAAACCACTTCAGCGCCAAAGCCCTTTTCAGCTAGCCCTATATACAAAGGCTCTAGACGCAGATGTTGCTGTAAGAGCTAATTCCATCAAGCAACACTGCATGTTGCTGAATTGCATATTGAAGAAGCATCAGCCGAGTGGTTCTTGTGGGAGAACAACTCCATTTGGCTCACTGACTTCACACACCATCAGGCTGACAGGCAGCTCTCAAGCAAACTACGTGTTCACACACTATGCTTAATGCCGTTTGAGTGCATTGTCCTGAAGGGCAGGTTGGTGAGCATCCCACACAAACGAAGGCTCCACAGGCGGGTTTCACATGCCACCAACTCCACATTCAGAAACCACTTCAGCACCAAAGCCGTTTTCAGCTAGCCCTAAATACAAAGGCTCTAGACGCAGATGTTGCTGTAAGAGCTAATTCCATCAAGCAACACTGCATGTTGCTGAATTGCATATTGAAGAAGCATCAGCCGAGTGGTTCTTGTGGGAGAACAACTCCATTTGGCTCACTGACTTCACACACCATCAGGCTGACAGGCAGCTCTCAAGCAAACTACGTGTTCACACACTATGCTTAATGCCGTTTGAGTGCATTGTCCTGAAGGGCAGGTTGGTGAGCATCCCACACAAACGAAGGCTCCACAGGCGGGTTTCACATGCCACCAACTCCACATTCAGAAACCACTTCAGCACCAAAGCCGTTTTCAGCTAGCCCTAAATACAAAGGCTCTAGACGCAGATGTTGCTGTAAGAGCTAATTCCATCAAGCAACACTGCATGTTGCTGAATTGCATATTGAAGAAGCATCAGCCGAGTGGTTCTTGTGGGAGAACAACTCCATTTGGCTCACTGACTTCACACACCATCAGGCTGACAGGCAGCTCTCAAGCAAACTACGTGTTCACACACTATGCTTAATGCCGTTTGAGTGCATTGTCCTGAAGGGCAGCTTGGTGAGCATCCCACACAAACGAAGGCTCCACAGGCGGGTTTCACATGCCACCAACTCCACATTCAGAAACCACTTGAGCGGCAAAGCCCTTTTCAGCTAGCCCTAAATACAAAGGCTCTAGACGCAGATGTTGCTGTAAGAGCTAATTCCATCAAGCAACACTGCATGTTGCTGAATTGCATATTGAAGAAGAATCAGCCGAGTGGTTCTTGTGGGAGAACAACTCCATTTGGCTCACTGACTTCACACACCATCAGGCTGACAGGCAGCTCTCAAGCAAACTACGTGTTCACACACTATGCTTAATGCTGTTTGAGTGCATTGTCCTGAAGCGCAGGTTGCTGAGCATCCCACACAAACGAAGGCTCCACAGGCGGGTTTCACATGCCACCAACTCCACATTCAGAAACCACTTGAGCCCCAAAGCCCTTTTCAGCTAGCCCTATATACAACGGCTCTAGACGCAGATGTTGCTGTAAGAGCTAATTCCATCAAGCAACACTGCATGTTGCTGAATTGCATATTGAAGAAGCATCAGCCGAGTGGTTCTTGTGGGAGAACAACTCCATTTGGCTCACTGACTTCACACACCATCAGGCTGACAGGCAGCTCTCAAGCAAACTACGTGTTCACACACTATGCTTAATGCCGTTTGAGTGCATTGTCCTGAAGGGCAGGTTGGTGAGCATCCCACACAAACGAAGGCTCCACAGGCGGGTTTCACATGCCACCAACTCCACATTCAGAAACCACTTGAGCGGCAAAGCCCTTTTCAGCTAGCCCTAAATACAAAGGCTCTAGACGCAGATGTTGCTGTAAGAGCTAATTCCATCAAGCAACACTGCATGTTGCTGAATTGCATATTGAAGAAGAATCAGCTGAGTGGTTCTTGTGGGAGAACAACTCCATTTGGCTCACTGACTTCACACACCATCAGGCTGACAGGCAGCTCTCAAGCAAACTACGTGTTCACACACTATGCTTAATGCCGTTTGAGTGCATTGTCCTGAAGGGCAGGTTGGTGAGCATCCCACACAAACGAAGGCTCCACAGGCGGGTTTCACATGCCACCAACTCCACATTCAGAAACCACTTCAGCGCCAAAGCCCTTTTCAGCTAGCCCTATATACAAAGGCTCTAGACGCAGATGTTGCTGTAAGAGCTAATTCCATCAAGCAACACTGCATGTTGCTGAATTGCATATTGAAGAAGCATCAGCCGAGTGGTTCTTGTGGGAGAACAACTCCATTTGGCTCACTGACTTCACACACCATCAGGCTGACAGGCAGCTCTCAAGCAAACTACGTGTTCACACACTATGCTTAATGCCGTTTGAGTGCATTGTCCTGAAGGGCAGCTTGGTGAGCATCCCACACAAACCAAGGCTCCACGGGCGGGTTTCACATGCCACCAACTCCACATTCACAAACCACTTCAGCGCCAAAGCCCTTTTCAGCTAGCCCTAAATACAAAGGCTCTAGACGCAGATGTTGCTGTAAGAGCTAATTCCATCAAGCAACGCTGCTGTTGCTGAATTGCATATTGAAGAAGCATCAGCCGAGTGTTTCTTGTGGGAGAACAACTCCATTTGGCTCACTGACTTCACACACCATCAGGCTGACAGGCAGCTCTCAAGCAAACTACGTGTTCACACACTATGCTTAATGCCGTTTGAGTGCATTGTCCTGAAGGGCAGGTTGGTGAGCATCCCACACAAACGAAGGCTCCACAGGCGGGTTTCACATGCCACCAACTCCACATTCAGAAACCACTTCAGCGCCAAAGCCGTTTTCAGCTAGCCCTAAATACAAAGGCTCTAGACGCAGATGTTGCAGTAAGAGCTAATTCCATCAAGCAACACTGCATGTTGCTGAATTGCATATTGAAGAAGAATCAGCCGAGTGGTTCTTGTGGGAGAACAACTCCATTTGGCTCACTGACTTCACACACCATCAGGCTGACAGGCAGCTCTCAAGCAAACTACGTGTTCACACACTATGCTTAATGCCGTTTGAGTGCATTGTCCTGAAGGGCAGCTTGGTGAGCATCCCACACAAACGAAGGCTCCACAGGCGGGTTTCACATGCCACCAACTCCACATTCAGAAACCACTTCAGCGCCAAAGCCCTTTTCAGCTAGCCCTAAATACAAAGGCTCTAGACGCAGATGTTGCTGTAAGAGCTAATTGCATCAAGCAACACTGCATGTTGCTGAATTGCATATTGAAGAAGAATCAGCCGAGCGGTTCTTGTAGGAGAACAACTCCATTTTGCTCACTGACTTCACACACCATCAGGCTGACAGGCAGCTCTCAAGCAAACTACGTGTTCACACACTATGCTTAATGCCGTTTGAGTGCATTCTCCTGAAGCGCATGTTGCTGAGCATCCCACACAAACGAAGGCTCCACAGGCGGGTTTCACATGCCACCAACTCCACATTCACAAACCACTTGAGCGCCAAAGCCCTTTTCAGCTAGCCCTAAATACAAAGGCTCTAGACGCAGATGTTGCTGTAAGAGCTAATTCCATCAAGCAACACTGCATGTTGCTGAATTGCATATTGAAGAAGCATCAGCCGAGTGGTTCTTGTGGGAGAACAACTCCATTTGGCTCACTGACTTCACACACCATCAGGCTGACAGGCAGCTCTCAAGCAAACTACGTGTTCACACACTATGCTTAATGCCATTTGAGTGCATTGTCCTGAAGGGCAGGTTGGTGAGCATCCCACACAAACGAAGGCTCCACAGGCGGGTTTCACATGCCACCAACTCCACATTCAGAAACCACTTCAGCACCAAAGCCGTTTTCAGCTAGCCCTAAATACAAAGGCTCTAGACGCAGATGTTGCTGTAAGAGCTAATTCCATCAAGCAACACTGCATGTTGCTGAACTGCATATTGAAGAAGAATCAGCCGAGTGGTTCTTGTGGGAGAACAACTCCATTTGGCTCACTGACTTCACACACCATCAGGCTGACAGGCAGCTCTCAAGCAAACTACGTGTTCACACACTATGCTTAATGCCGTTTGAGTGCATTGTCCTGAAGGGCAGGTTGGTGAGCATCCCACACAAACGAAGGCTCCACAGGCGGGTTTCACATGCCACCAACTCCACATTCAGAAACCACTTCAGCGCCAAAGCCGTTTTCAGCTAGCCCTATATACAAAGGCTCTAGACGCAGATGTTGCTGTAAGAGCTAATTCCATCAAGCAACACTGCATGTTGCTGAATTGCATATTGAAGAAGCATCAGCCGAGTGGATCTTGTGGGAGAACAACTCCATTTGGCTCACTGACTTCACACACCATCAGGCTGACAGGCAGTTCTCAAGCAAACTACGTGTTCACACACTATGCTTAATGCCGTTTGAGTGCATTGTCCTGAAGGGTAGCTTGGTGAGCATCCCGCACAAACGAAGGCTCCACGGGCGGGTTTCACATGCCACCCACTCCACATTCAGAAACCACTTCAGCACCAAAGCCCTTTTCAGCTAGCCCTAAATACAAAGGCTCTAGACGCAGATGTTGCTGTAAGAGCTAATTCCATCAAGCAACACTGCATGTTGCTGAATTGCATATTGAAGAAGCATCAGCCGAGTGGATCTTGTGGGAGAACAACTCCATTTGGCTCACTGACTTCACACACCATCAGGCTGACAGGCAGCTCTCAAGCAAACTACGTGTTCACACACTATGCTTAATGCCGTTTGAGTGCATTCTCCTGAAGCGCAGGTTGCTGAGCATCCCACACAAACGAAGGCTCCACAGGCGGGTTTCACATGCCACCAACTCCACATTCAGAAACCACTTGAGCGCCAAAGCCCTTTTCAGCTAGCCCTAAATACAAAGGCTCTAGACGCAGATGTTGCTGTAAGAGCTAATTCCATCAAGCAACACTGCATGTTGCTGAATTGCATATTGAAGAAGCATCAGCCGAGTGGTTCTTGTGGGAGAACAACTCCATTTGTCTCACTGACTTCACACACCATCAGGCTGACAGGCAGCTCTCAAGCAAACTACGTGTTCACACACTATGCTTAATGCCATTTGAGTGCATTGTCCTGAAGGGCAGGTTGCTGAGTATCCCACACAAACGAAGGCTCCACAGGCGGGTTTCACATGCCACCAACTCCACATTCAGAAACCACTTCAGCACCAAAGCCGTTTTCAGCTAGCCCTATATACAAAGGCTCTAGACGCAGATGTTGCTGTAAGAGCTAATTCCATCAAGCAACACTGCATGTTGCTGAATTGCATATTGAAGAAGCATCAGCCGAGTGGATCTTGTGGGAGAACAACTCCATTTGGCTCACTGACTTCACACACCATCAGGCTGACAGGCAGTTCTCAAGCAAACTACGTGTTCACACACTATGCTTAATGCCGTTTGAGTGCATTGTCCTGAAGGGCAGCTTGGTGAGCATCCCACACAAACGAAGGCTCCACGGGCAGGTTTCACATGCCACCAACTCCACATTCAGAAACCACTTTAGCGCCAAAGCCCTTTTCAGCTAGCCCTAAATACAAAGGCTCTAGACGCAGATGTTGCTGTAAGAGCTAATTCCATCAAGCAACGCTGCTGTTGCTGAGTTGCATATTGAAGAAGCATCAGCCGAGTGGTTCTTGTGGGAGAACAACTCCATTTGGCTCACGGACTTCACACACCATCAGGCTGACAGGCAGCTCTCAAGCAAACTACGTGTTCACACACTATGCTTAATGCCGTTTGAGTGCATTCTCCTGAAGGGCAGGTTGGTGAGCATCCCACACAAACGAAGGCTCCACAGGCGGGTTTCACATGCCACCAACACCACATTCAGAAACCACTTCAGCACCAAAGCCCTTTTCAGCTAGCCCTAAATACAACGGCTCTAGACGCAGATGTTGCTGTAAGAGCTAATTCCATCAAGCAACACTGCATGTTGCTGAATTGCATATTGAAGAAGCATCAGCCGAGTGGTTCTTGTGGGAGAACAACTCCATTTGGCTCACTGACTTCACACACCATCAGGCTGACAGGCAGCTCTCAAGCAAACTACGTGTTCACACACTATGCTTAATGCCGTTTGAGTGCATTGTCCTGAAGGGCAGGTTGGTGACCATCCCACACAAACGAAGGCTCCACAGGCGGGTTTCACATGCCACCAACTCCACATTCAGAAACCACTTCAGCACCAAAGCCCTTTTCAGCTAGCCCTAAATACAAAGGCTCTAGACGCAGATGTTGCTGTAAGAGCTAATTCCATCAAGCAACACTGCATGTTGCTGAATTGCATATTGAAGAAGCATCAGCCGAGTGGTTCTTGTGGGAGAACAACTCCATTTGGCTCACTGACTTCACACACCATCAGGCTGACAGGCAGCTCTCAAGCAAACTACGTGTTCACACACTATGCTTAATGCCGTTTGAGTGCATTGTCCTGAAGGGCAGCTTGGTGAGCATCCCACACAAACGAAGGCCTCACAGGCGGGTTTCACATGCCACCAACTCCACATTCAGAAACCACTTGAGCGCCAAAGCCCTTTTCAGCTAGCCCTAAATACAAAGGCTCTAGACGCAGATGTTGCTGTAAGAGCTAATTCCATCAAGCAACACTGCATGTTGCTGAATTGCATATTGAAGAAGCATCAGCCGAGTGGTTCTTGTGGGAGAACAACTCCATTTGGCTCACTGACTTCACACACCATCAGGCTGACAGGCAGCTCTCAAGCAAACTACGTGTTCACACACTATGCTTAATGCCGTTTGAGTGCATTGTCCTGAAGGGCAGGTTGGTGAGCATCCCACACAAACGAAGGCTCCACAGGCGGGTTTCACATGCCACCAACACCACATTCAGAAACCACTTCAGCACCAAAGCCCTTTTCAGCTAGCCCTAAATACAACGGCTCTAGACGCAGATGTTGCTGTAAGAGCTAATTCCATCAAGCAACACTGCATGTTGCTGAATTGCATATTGAAGAAGCATCAGCCGAGTGGTTCTTGTGGGAGAACAACTCCATTTGGCTCACTGACTTCACACACCATCAGGCTGACAGGCAGCTCTCAAGCAAACTACGTGTTCACACACTATGCTTAATGCCGTTTGAGTGCATTGTCCTGAAGGGCAGGTTGGTGAGCATCCCACACAAACGAAGGCTCCACAGGCGGGTTTCACATGCCACCAACACCACATTCAGAAACCACTTCAGCACCAAAGCCGTATTCAGCTAGCCCTAAATACAAAGGCTCTAGACGCAGATGTTGCTGTAAGAGCTAATTCCATCAAGCAACACTGCATGTTGCTGAATTGCATATTGAAGAAGCATCAGCCGAGTGGTTCTTGTGGGAGAACAACTCCATTTGGCTCACTGACTTCACACACCATCAGGCTGACAGGCAGCTCTCAAGAAAACTACGTGTTCACACACTATGCTTAATGCCATTTGAGTGCATTGTCCTGAATGGCAGCTTGGTGAGCATCCCACACAAACGAAGGCTCCACAGGCGGGTTTCACATGCCACCAACTCCACATTCAGAAACCACTTGAGCGCCAAAGCCCTTTTCAGCTAGCCCTAAATACAAAGGCTCTAGACGCAGATGTTGCTGTAAGAGCTAATTCCATCAAGCAACACTGCATGTTGCTGAATTGCATATTGAAGAAGCATCAGCCGAGTGGTTCTTGTGGGAGAACAACTCCATTTGGCTCACTGACTTCACACACCATCAGGCTGACAGGCAGCTCTCAAGCAAACTACGTGCTCACACACTATGCTTAATGCCGTTTGAGTGCATTGTCCTGAAGGGCAGGTTGGTGAGCATCCCACACAAACGAAGGCTCCACAGGCGGGCTTCACATGCCACCAACACCACATTCAGAAACCACTTCAGCACCAAAGCCCTTTTCAGCTAGCCCTAAATACAACGGCTCTAGACGCAGATGTTGCTGTAAGAGCTAATTCCATCAAGCAACACTGCATGTTGCTGAATTGCATATTGAAGAAGCATCAGCCGAGTGGTTCTTGTGGGAGAACAACTCCATTTGGCTCACTGACTTCACACACCATCAGGCTGACAGGCAGCTCTCAAGCAAACTACGTGTTCACACACTATGCTTAATGCCGTTTGAGTGCATTGTCCTGAAGGGCAGGTTGGTGAGCATCCCACACAAACGAAGGCTCCACAGGCGGGTTTCACATGCCACCAACACCACATTCAGAAACCACTTCAGCACCAAAGCCGTATTCAGCTAGCGCTAAATACAAAGGCTCTAGACGCAGATGTTGCTGTAAGAGCTAATTCCATCAAGCAACACTGCATGTTGCTGAATTGCATATTGAAGAAGCATCAGCCGAGTGGTTCTTGTGGGAGAACAACTCCATTTGGCTCACTGACTTCACACACCATCAGGCTGACAGGCAGCTCTCAAGAAAACTACGTGTTCACACACTATGCTTAATGCCATTTGAGTGCATTGTCCTGAATGGCAGCTTGGTGAGCATCCCACACAAACGAAGGCTCCACAGGCGGGTTTCACATGCCACCAACTCCACATTCAGAAACCACTTGAGCGCCAAAACCCTTTTCAGCTAGCCCTAAATACAAAGGCTCTAGACGCAGATGTTGCTGTAAGAGCTAATTCCATCAAGCAACACTGCATGTTGCTGAATTGCATATTGAAGAAGCATCAGCCGAGTGGTTCTTGTGGGAGAACAACTCCATTTGGCTCACTGACTTCACACACCATCAGGCTGACAGGCAGCTCTCAAGCAAACTACGTGTTCACACACTATGCTTAATGCCGTTTGAGTGCATTGTCCTGAAGGGCAGCTTGGTGAGCATCCCACACAAACGAAGGCTCCACAGGCGGGTTTCACATGCCACCAACTCCACATTCAGAAACCACTTCAGCGCCAAAGCCGTTTTCAGCTAGCCCTAAATACAAAGGCTCTAGACGCAGATGTTGCTGTAAGAGCTAATTGCATCAAGCAACACTGCATGTTGCTGAATTGCATATTGAAGAAGAATCAGCCGAGCGGTTCTTGTGGGAGAACAACTCCATTTTGCTCACTGACTTCACACACCATCAGGCTGACAGGCAGATCTCAAGCAAACTACGTGTTCACACACTATGCTTAATGCCGTTTGAGTGCATTGTCCTGAAGGGCAGCTTGGTGAGCATCCCACACAAACGAAGGCTCCACAGGCGGGTTTCACATGCCACCAACTCCACATTCAGAAACCACTTGAGCGCCAAAGCCCTTTTCAGCTAGCCCTAAATACAAAGGCTCTAGACGCAGATGTTGCTGTAAGAGCTAATTCCATCAAGCAACACTGCATGTTGCTGAATTGCATATTGAAGAAGCATCAGCCGAGTGGATCTTGTGGGAGAACAACTCCATTTGGCTCACTGACTTCACACACCATCAGGCTGACAGGCAGCTCTCAAGCAAACTACGTGTTCACACACTATGCTTAATGCCGTTTGAGTGCATTGTCCTGAAGCGCAGGTTGCTGAGCATCACACACAAACGAAGGCTCCACAGGCGGGTTTCACATGCCACCAACTCCACATTCAGAAACCACTTCAGCGCCAAAGCCCTTTTCAGCTAGCCCTAAATACAAAGGCTCTAGACGCAGATGTTGTTGTAAGAGCTAATTCCATCAAGCAACACTGCATGTTGCTGAATTGCATATTGAAGAAGCATCAGCCGAGTGGTTCTTGTGGGAGAACAACTCCATTTGGCTCACTGACTTCACACACCATCAGGCTGACAGGCAGCTCTCAAGCAAACTACGTGTTCACACACTATGCTTAATGCCGTTTGAGTGCATTGTCCTGAAGGGCAGGTTGCTGAGCATCCCACACAAACGAAGGCTCCACAGGCGGGTTTCACATGCCACCAACTCCACATTCAGAAACCACTTCAGCACCAAAGCCGTTTTCAGCTAGCCCTAAATACAAAGGCTTTAGACGCAGATGTTGCTGTAAGAGCTAATTCCATCAAGCAACACTGCATGTTGCTGAATTGCATATTGAAGAAGAATCAGCCGAGTGGTTCTTGTGGGAGAACAATTCCATTTGGCTCACTGACTTCACACACCATCAGGCTGACAGGCAGCTCTCAAGCAAACTACGTGTTCACACACTATGCTTAATGCCGTTTGAGTGCATTGTCCTGAAGGGCAGCTTGGTGAGCATCCCACACAAACGAAGGCTCCACGGGCGGGTTTCACATGCCACCCACTCCACATTCAGAAACCACTTCAGCGCCAAAGCCGTTTTCAGCCAGCCCTAAATACAAAGGCTCTAGACGCAGATGTTGCTGTAAGAGCTAATTCCATCAAGCAACGCTGCTGTTGCTGAATTGCAAATTGAAGAAGCATCAGCTGAGTGTTTCTTGTGGGAGAACAACTCAATTTGGCTCACTGACTTCACACACCATCAGGCTGACAGGCAGCTCTCAAGCAAACTACGTGTTCACACACTATGCTTAATGCCGTTTGAGTGCATTGTCCTGAAGGGCAGCTTGGTGAGCATCCCACACAAACGAAGGCCTCACAGGCGGGTTTCACATGCCACCAACTCCACATTCAGAAACCACTTGAGCGCCAAAGCCCTTTTCAGCTAGCCCTAAATACAAAGGCTCTAGACGCAGATGTTGCTGTAAGAGCTAATTCCATCAAGCAACACTGCATGTTGCTGAATTGCATATTGAAGAAGCATCAGCCGAGTGGTTCTTGTGGGAGAACAACTCCATTTGGCTCACTGACTTCACACACCATCAGGCTGACAGGCAGCTCTCAAGCAAACTACGTGTTCACACACTATGCTTAATGCCGTTTGAGTGCATTGTCCTGAAGGGCAGGTTGGTGAGCATCCCACACAAACGAAGGCTCCACAGGCGGGTTTCACATGCCACCAACACCACATTCAGAAACCACTTCAGCACCAAAGCCGTATTCAGCTAGCCCTAAATACAAAGGCTCTAGACGCAGATGTTGCTGTAAGAGCTAATTCCATCAAGCAACACTGCATGTTGCTGAATTGCATATTGAAGAAGCATCAGCCGAGTGGTTCTTGTGGGAGAACAACTCCATTTGGCTCACTGACTTCACACACCATCAGGCTGACAGGCAGCTCTCAAGCAAACTACGTGTTCACACACTATGCTTAATGCCGTTTGAGTGCATTGTCCTGAAGGGCAGGTTGGTGAGCATCCCACACAAACGAAGGCTCCACAGGCGGGTTTCACATGCCACCAACTCCACATTCAGAAACCACTTGAGCGCCAAAGCCCTTATCAGCTAGCCCTAAATACAAAGGCTCTAGACGCAGATGTTGTTGTAAGAGCTAATTCCATCAAGCAACACTGCATGTTGCTGAATTGCATATTGAAGAAGCATCAGCCGAGTGGATCTTGTGGGAGAACAACTCCATTTGGCTCACTGACTTCACACACCATCAGGCTGACAGGCAGCTCTCAAGCAAACTACGTGTTCACACACTATGCTTAATGCCGTTTGAGTGCATTGTCCTGAAGCGCAGGTTGCTGAGCATCACACACAAACGAAGGCTCCACAGGCGGGTTTCACATGCCACCAACTCCACATTCAGAAACCACTTCAGCGCCAAAGCCCTTTTCAGCTAGCCCTAAATACAAAGGCTCTAGACGCAGATGTTGTTGTAAGAGCTAATTCCATCAAGCAACACTGCATGTTGCTGAATTGCATATTGAAGAAGCATCAGCCGAGTGGTTCTTGTGGGAGAACAACTCCATTTGGCTCACTGACTTCACACACCATCAGGCTGACAGGCAGCTCTCAAGCAAACTACGTGTTCACACACTATGCTTAATGCCGTTTGAGTGCATTGTCCTGAAGGGCAGGTTGCTGAGCATCCCACACAAACGAAGGCTCCACAGGCGGGTTTCACATGCCACCAACTCCACATTCAGAAACCACTTCAGCACCAAAGCCGTTTTCAGCTAGCCCTAAATACAAAGGCTTTAGACGCAGATGTTGCTGTAAGAGCTAATTCCATCAAGCAACACTGCATGTTGCTGAATTGCATATTGAAGAAGAATCAGCCGAGTGGTTCTTGTGGGAGAACAATTCCATTTGGCTCACTGACTTCACACACCATCAGGCTGACAGGCAGCTCTCAAGCAAACTACGTGTTCACACACTATGCTTAATGCCGTTTGAGTGCATTGTCCTGAAGGGCAGCTTGGTGAGCATCCCACACAAACGAAGGCTCCACGGGCGGGTTTCACATGCCACCCACTCCACATTCAGAAACCACTTCAGCGCCAAAGCCGTTTTCAGCCAGCCCTAAATACAAAGGCTCTAGACGCAGATGTTGCTGTAAGAGCTAATTCCATCAAGCAACGCTGCTGTTGCTGAATTGCAAATTGAAGAAGCATCAGCTGAGTGTTTCTTGTGGGAGAACAACTCAATTTGGCTCACTGACTTCACACACCATCAGGCTGACAGGCAGCTCTCAAGCAAACTACGTGTTCACACACTATGCTTAATGCCGTTTGAGTGCATTGTCCTGAAGGGCAGCTTGGTGAGCATCCCACACAAACGAAGGCCTCACAGGCGGGTTTCACATGCCACCAACTCCACATTCAGAAACCACTTGAGCGCCAAAGCCCTTTTCAGCTAGCCCTAAATACAAAGGCTCTAGACGCAGATGTTGCTGTAAGAGCTAATTCCATCAAGCAACACTGCATGTTGCTGAATTGCATATTGAAGAAGCATCAGCCGAGTGGTTCTTGTGGGAGAACAACTCCATTTGGCTCACTGACTTCACACACCATCAGGCTGACAGGCAGCTCTCAAGCAAACTACGTGTTCACACACTATGCTTAATGCCGTTTGAGTGCATTGTCCTGAAGGGCAGGTTGGTGAGCATCCCACACAAACGAAGGCTCCACAGGCGGGTTTCACATGCCACCAACACCACATTCAGAAACCACTTCAGCACCAAAGCCGTATTCAGCTAGCCCTAAATACAAAGGCTCTAGACGCAGATGTTGCTGTAAGAGCTAATTCCATCAAGCAACACTGCATGTTGCTGAATTGCATATTGAAGAAGCATCAGCCGAGTGGTTCTTGTGGGAGAACAACTCCATTTGGCTCACTGACTTCACACACCATCAGGCTGACAGGCAGCTCTCAAGCAAACTACGTGTTCACACACTATGCTTAATGCCGTTTGAGTGCATTGTCCTGAAGGGCAGGTTGGTGAGCATCCCACACAAACGAAGGCTCCACAGGCGGGTTTCACATGCCACCAACTCCACATTCAGAAACCACTTGAGCGCCAAAGCCCTTATCAGCTAGCCCTAAATACAAAGGCTCTAGACGCAGATGTTGTTGTAAGAGCTAATTCCATCAAGCAACACTGCATGTTGCTGAATTGCATATTGAAGAAGCATCAGCCGAGTGGTTCTTGTGGGAGAACAACTCCATTTGGCTCACTGACTTCACACACCATCAGGCTGACAGGCAGCTCTCAAGCAAACTACGTGTTCACACACTATGCTTAATGCCGTTTGAGTGCATTGTCCTGAAGCGCAGGTTGCTGAGCATCCCACACAAACGAAGGCCTCACAGGCGGGTTTCACATGCCACCAACTCCACATTCAGAAACCACTTGAGCGCCAAAGCCCTTTTCAGCTAGCCCTAAATACAAAGGCTCTAGACGCAGATGTTGCTGTAAGAGCTAATTCCATCAAGCAACACTGCATGTTGCTGAATTGCATATTGAAGAAGCATCAGCCGAGTGGTTCTTGTGGGAGAACAACTCCATTTGGCTCACTGACTTCACACACCATCAGGCTGACAGGCAGCTCTCAAGCAAACTACGTGTTCACACACTATGCTTAATGCCGTTTGAGTGCATTGTCCTGAAGGGCAGGTTGGTGAGCATCCCACACAAACGAAGGCTCCACAGGCGGGTTTCACATGCCACCAACACCACATTCAGAAACCACTTCAGCACCAAAGCCGTATTCAGCTAGCCCTAAATACAAAGGCTCTAGACGCAGATGTTGCTGTAAGAGCTAATTCCATCAAGCAACACTGCATGTTGCTGAATTGCATATTGAAGAAGCATCAGCCGAGTGGTTCTTGTGGGAGAACAACTCCATTTGGCTCACTGACTTCACACACCATCAGGCTGACAGGCAGCTCTCAAGCAAACTACGTGTTCACACACTATGCTTAATGCCGTTTGAGTGCATTGTCCTGAAGGGCAGGTTGGTGAGCATCCCACACAAACGAAGGCTCCACAGGCGGGTTTCACATGCCACCAACTCCACATTCAGAAACCACTTCAGCGCCAAAGCCCTTTACAGCTAGCCCTAAATACAAAGGCTCTAGACGCAGATGTTGTTGTAAGAGCTAATTCCATCAAGCAACACTGCATGTTGCTGAATTGCATATTGAAGAAGCATCAGCCGAGTGGTTCTTGTGGGAGAACAACTCCATTTGGCTCACTGACTTCACACACCATCAGGCTGACAGGCAGCTCTCAAGCAAACTACGTGTTCACACACTATGCTTAATGCCGTTTGAGTGCATTGTCCTGAAGCGCAGGTTGCTGAGCATCCCACACAAACGAAGGCTCCACAGGCGGGTTTCACATGCCACCAACTCCACATTCAGAAACCACTTCAGCGCCAAAGCCCTTTTCAGCTAGCCCTAAATACAAAGGCTCTAGATGCAGATGTTGCTGTAAGAGCTAATTCCATCAAGCAACACTGCATGTTGCTGAATTGCATATTGAAGAAGCATCAGCCGAGTGGTTCTTGTAGGAGAACAACTCCATTTGGCTCACTGACTTCACACACCATCAGGCTGACAGGCAGCTCTCAAGCAAACTACGTGTTCACACACTATGCTTAATGCCGTTTGAGTGCATTGTCCTGAAGGGCAGCTTGGTGAGCATCCCACACAAACGAAGGCTCCACAGGCGGGTTTCACATGCCACCAACTCCACATTCAGAAACCACTTGAGCGCCAAAGCCCTTATCAGCTAGCCCTAAATACAAAGGCTCTAGACGCAGATGTTGTTGTAAGAGCTAATTCCATCAAGCAACACTGCATGTTGCTGAATTGCATATTGAAGAAGCATCAGCCGAGTGGTTCTTGTGGGAGAACAACTCCATTTGGCTCACTGACTTCACACACCATCAGGCTGACAGGCAGCTCTCAAGCAAACTACGTGTTCACACACTATGCTTAATGCCGTTTGAGTGCATTGTCCTGAAGGGCAGCTTGGTGAGCATCCCACACAAACGAAGGCTCCACAGGCGGGTTTCACATGCCACCAACTCCACATTCAGAAACCACTTCAGCGCCAAAGCCGTTTTCAGCTAGCCCTAAATACAAAGGCTCTAGACGCAGATGTTGCTGTAAGAGCTAATTGCATCAAGCAACACTGCATGTTGCTGAATTGCATATTGAAGAAGAATCAGCCGAGCGGTTCTTGTGGGAGAACAACTCCATTTTGCTCACTGACTTCACACACCATCAGGCTGACAGGCAGATCTCAAGCAAACTACGTGTTCACACACTATGCTTAATGCCGTTTGAGTGCATTGTCCTGAAGGGCAGCTTGGTGAGCATCCCACACAAACGAAGGCTCCACAGGCGGGTTTCACATGCCACCAACTCCACATTCAGAAACCACTTGAGCGCCAAAGCCCTTTTCAGCTAGCCCTAAATACAAAGGCTCTAGACGCAGATGTTGCTGTAAGAGCTAATTCCATCAAGCAACACTGCATGTTGCTGAATTGCATATTGAAGAAGCATCAGCCGAGTGGATCTTGTGGGAGAACAACTCCATTTGGCTCACTGACTTCACACACCATCAGGCTGACAGGCAGCTCTCAAGCAAACTACGTGTTCACACACTATGCTTAATGCCGTTTGAGTGCATTGTCCTGAAGCGCAGGTTGCTGAGCATCACACACAAACGAAGGCTCCACAGGCGGGTTTCACATGCCACCAACTCCACATTCAGAAACCACTTCAGCGCCAAAGCCCTTTTCAGCTAGCCCTAAATACAAAGGCTCTAGACGCAGATGTTGTTGTAAGAGCTAATTCCATCAAGCAACACTGCATGTTGCTGAATTGCATATTGAAGAAGCATCAGCCGAGTGGTTCTTGTGGGAGAACAACTCCATTTGGCTCACTGACTTCACACACCATCAGGCTGACAGGCAGCTCTCAAGCAAACTACGTGTTCACACACTATGCTTAATGCCGTTTGAGTGCATTGTCCTGAAGGGCAGGTTGCTGAGCATCCCACACAAACGAAGGCTCCACAGGCGGGTTTCACATGCCACCAACTCCACATTCAGAAACCACTTCAGCACCAAAGCCGTTTTCAGCTAGCCCTAAATACAAAGGCTTTAGACGCAGATGTTGCTGTAAGAGCTAATTCCATCAAGCAACACTGCATGTTGCTGAATTGCATATTGAAGAAGAATCAGCCGAGTGGTTCTTGTGGGAGAACAATTCCATTTGGCTCACTGACTTCACACACCATCAGGCTGACAGGCAGCTCTCAAGCAAACTACGTGTTCACACACTATGCTTAATGCCGTTTGAGTGCATTGTCCTGAAGGGCAGCTTGGTGAGCATCCCACACAAACGAAGGCTCCACGGGCGGGTTTCACATGCCACCCACTCCACATTCAGAAACCACTTCAGCGCCAAAGCCGTTTTCAGCCAGCCCTAAATACAAAGGCTCTAGACGCAGATGTTGCTGTAAGAGCTAATTCCATCAAGCAACGCTGCTGTTGCTGAATTGCAAATTGAAGAAGCATCAGCTGAGTGTTTCTTGTGGGAGAACAACTCAATTTGGCTCACTGACTTCACACACCATCAGGCTGACAGGCAGCTCTCAAGCAAACTACGTGTTCACACACTATGCTTAATGCCGTTTGAGTGCATTGTCCTGAAGGGCAGCTTGGTGAGCATCCCACACAAACGAAGGCCTCACAGGCGGGTTTCACATGCCACCAACTCCACATTCAGAAACCACTTGAGCGCCAAAGCCCTTTTCAGCTAGCCCTAAATACAAAGGCTCTAGACGCAGATGTTGCTGTAAGAGCTAATTCCATCAAGCAACACTGCATGTTGCTGAATTGCATATTGAAGAAGCATCAGCCGAGTGGTTCTTGTGGGAGAACAACTCCATTTGGCTCACTGACTTCACACACCATCAGGCTGACAGGCAGCTCTCAAGCAAACTACGTGTTCACACACTATGCTTAATGCCGTTTGAGTGCATTGTCCTGAAGGGCAGGTTGGTGAGCATCCCACACAAACGAAGGCTCCACAGGCGGGTTTCACATGCCACCAACACCACATTCAGAAACCACTTCAGCACCAAAGCCGTATTCAGCTAGCCCTAAATACAAAGGCTCTAGACGCAGATGTTGCTGTAAGAGCTAATTCCATCAAGCAACACTGCATGTTGCTGAATTGCATATTGAAGAAGCATCAGCCGAGTGGTTCTTGTGGGAGAACAACTCCATTTGGCTCACTGACTTCACACACCATCAGGCTGACAGGCAGCTCTCAAGCAAACTACGTGTTCACACACTATGCTTAATGCCGTTTGAGTGCATTGTCCTGAAGGGCAGGTTGGTGAGCATCCCACACAAACGAAGGCTCCACAGGCGGGTTTCACATGCCACCAACTCCACATTCAGAAACCACTTGAGCGCCAAAGCCCTTATCAGCTAGCCCTAAATACAAAGGCTCTAGACGCAGATGTTGTTGTAAGAGCTAATTCCATCAAGCAACACTGCATGTTGCTGAATTGCATATTGAAGAAGCATCAGCCGAGTGGTTCTTGTGGGAGAACAACTCCATTTGGCTCACTGACTTCACACACCATCAGGCTGACAGGCAGCTCTCAAGCAAACTACGTGTTCACACACTATGCTTAATGCCGTTTGAGTGCATTGTCCTGAAGCGCAGGTTGCTGAGCATCCCACACAAACGAAGGCCTCACAGGCGGGTTTCACATGCCACCAACTCCACATTCAGAAACCACTTGAGCGCCAAAGCCCTTTTCAGCTAGCCCTAAATACAAAGGCTCTAGACGCAGATGTTGCTGTAAGAGCTAATTCCATCAAGCAACACTGCATGTTGCTGAATTGCATATTGAAGAAGCATCAGCCGAGTGGTTCTTGTGGGAGAACAACTCCATTTGGCTCACTGACTTCACACACCATCAGGCTGACAGGCAGCTCTCAAGCAAACTACGTGTTCACACACTATGCTTAATGCCGTTTGAGTGCATTGTCCTGAAGGGCAGGTTGGTGAGCATCCCACACAAACGAAGGCTCCACAGGCGGGTTTCACATGCCACCAACACCACATTCAGAAACCACTTCAGCACCAAAGCCGTATTCAGCTAGCCCTAAATACAAAGGCTCTAGACGCAGATGTTGCTGTAAGAGCTAATTCCATCAAGCAACACTGCATGTTGCTGAATTGCATATTGAAGAAGCATCAGCCGAGTGGTTCTTGTGGGAGAACAACTCCATTTGGCTCACTGACTTCACACACCATCAGGCTGACAGGCAGCTCTCAAGCAAACTACGTGTTCACACACTATGCTTAATGCCGTTTGAGTGCATTGTCCTGAAGGGCAGGTTGGTGAGCATCCCACACAAACGAAGGCTCCACAGGCGGGTTTCACATGCCACCAACTCCACATTCAGAAACCACTTCAGCGCCAAAGCCCTTTACAGCTAGCCCTAAATACAAAGGCTCTAGACGCAGATGTTGTTGTAAGAGCTAATTCCATCAAGCAACACTGCATGTTGCTGAATTGCATATTGAAGAAGCATCAGCCGAGTGGTTCTTGTGGGAGAACAACTCCATTTGGCTCACTGACTTCACACACCATCAGGCTGACAGGCAGCTCTCAAGCAAACTACGTGTTCACACACTATGCTTAATGCCGTTTGAGTGCATTGTCCTGAAGCGCAGGTTGCTGAGCATCCCACACAAACGAAGGCTCCACAGGCGGGTTTCACATGCCACCAACTCCACATTCAGAAACCACTTCAGCGCCAAAGCCCTTTTCAGCTAGCCCTAAATACAAAGGCTCTAGATGCAGATGTTGCTGTAAGAGCTAATTCCATCAAGCAACACTGCATGTTGCTGAATTGCATATTGAAGAAGCATCAGCCGAGTGGTTCTTGTAGGAGAACAACTCCATTTGGCTCACTGACTTCACACACCATCAGGCTGACAGGCAGCTCTCAAGCAAACTACGTGTTCACACACTATGCTTAATGCCGTTTGAGTGCATTGTCCTGAAGGGCAGCTTGGTGAGCATCCCACACAAACGAAGGCTCCACAGGCGGGTTTCACATGCCACCAACTCCACATTCAGAAACCACTTGAGCGCCAAAGCCCTTATCAGCTAGCCCTAAATACAAAGGCTCTAGACGCAGATGTTGTTGTAAGAGCTAATTCCATCAAGCAACACTGCATGTTGCTGAATTGCATATTGAAGAAGCATCAGCCGAGTGGTTCTTGTGGGAGAACAACTCCATTTGGCTCACTGACTTCACACACCATCAGGCTGACAGGCAGCTCTCAAGCAAACTACGTGTTCACACACTATGCTTAATGCCGTTTGAGTGCATTGTCCTGAAGGGCAGCTTGGTGAGCATCCCACACAAACGAAGGCTCCACAGGCGGGTTTCACATGCCACCAACTCCACATTCAGAAACCACTTCAGCGCCAAAGCCGTTTTCAGCTAGCCCTATATACAAAGGCTCTAGACGCAGATGTTGCTGTAAGAGCTAATTCCATCAAGCAACACTGCATGTTGCTGAATTGCATATTGAAGAAGAATCAGCCGAGTGGTTCTTGTGGGAGAACAACTGCATTTGGCTCCCTGACTTCACACACCATCAGGCTGACAGGCAGCTCTCAAGCAAACTACGTGTTCACACACTATGCTTAATGCCGTTTGAGTGCATTGTCCTGAAGGGCAGGTTGGTGAGCATCCCACACAAACGAAGGCTCCACAGGCGGGTTTCACATGCCACCAACTCCACATTCAGAAACCACTTGAGCGCCAAAGCCCTTATCAGCTAGCCCTAAATACAAAGGCTCTAGACAAAGATCTTGTTGTAAGAGCTAATTCCATCAAGCAACACTGCATGTTGCTGAATTGCATATTGAAGAAGCCACAGCCGAGTGGATCTTGTGGGAGAACAACTCCATTTGGCTCACTGACTTCACACACCATCAGGCTGACAGGCAGCTCTCAAGCAAACTACGTGTTCACACACTATGCTTAATGCCGTTTGAGTGCATTTTCCTGAAGCACAGGTTGCTGAGCATCTCACACAAACGAAGGCTCCACAGGCGGGTTTCACATGCCACCCACTCCACATTCAGAAACCACTTCAGCGCCAAAGCCGTTTTCAGCTAGCCCTAAATACAAAGGCTCTAGACACAGATGTTGCTGTAAGAGCTAATTCCATCAAGCAACACTGCATGTTGCTGAATTGCATATTGAAGAAGCATCAGCCGAGTGGTTCTTGTGGGAGAACAACTCCATTTGGCTCACTGACTTCACACACCATCAGGCTGACAGGCAGCTCTCAAGCAAACTACATGTTCACTCACTATGCTTAATGCCGTTTGAGTGCATTGTCCTGAAGGGCAGCTTGGTGAGCATCCCACACAAACGAAGGCTCCACAGGCGGGTTTCACATGCCACCAACTCCACATTCAGAAACCACTTGAGCGCCAAAGCCCTTTTCAGCAAGCCCTAAATACAAAGGCTCTAGACGCAGATCTTGTTGTAAGAGCTAATTCCATCAAGCAACACTGCATGTTGCTGAATTGCATATTGAAGAAGCATCAGCCGAGTGGATCTTGTCGGAGAACAACTCCATTTGGCTCACTGACTTCACACACCATCAGGCTGACAGGCAGCTCTCAAGCAAACTACGTGTTCACACACTATGCTTAATTCCGTTTGAGTGCATTGTCCTGAAGCGCAGGTTGCTGAGCATCCCACACAAACGAAGGCTCCACAGGCGGGTTTCACATGCCACCAACTCCACATTCAGAAACCACTTGAGCGCCAAAGCCCTTATCAGCTAGCCCTAAATACAAAGGCTCTAGACGCAGATGTTGCTGTAAGAGCTAATTCCATCAAGCAACACTGCATGTTGCTGAATTGCATATTGAAGAAGCATCAGCCGAGTGGTTCTTGTGGGAGAACAACTCCATTTGGCTCACTGACTTCACACACCATCAGGCTGACAGGCAGCTCTCAAGCAAACTACGTGTTCACACACTATGCTTAATGCCGTTTGAGTGCATTGTCCTGAAGGGCAGGTTGGTGAGCATCCCACACAAACGAAGGCTCCACAGGCGGGTTTCACATGCCACCAACTCCACATTCAGAAACCACTTCAGCACCAAAGCCGTTTTCAGCTAGCCCTAAATACAAAGGCTCTAGACGCAGATGTTGCTGTAAGAGCTAATTCCATCAAGCAACACTGCATGTTGCTGAATTGCATATTGAAGAAGCATCAGTCGAGTGGTTCTTGTGGGAGAACAACTCCATTTGGCTCACTGACTTCACACACCATCAGGCTGACAGGCAGCTCTCAAGCAAACTACGTGTTCACACACTATGCTTAATGCCGTTTGAGTGCATTGTCCTGAAGCGCAGGTTGCTGAGCATCCCACACAAACGAAGGCTCCACAGGCGGGTTTCACATGCCACCAACTCCACATTCAGAAACCACTTGAGCGCCAAAGCCCTTTTCAGCTAGCCCTAAATACAAAGGCTCTAGACGCAGATGTTGCTGTAACAGCTAATTCCATCAAGCAACGCTGCATGTTGCTGAATTGGATATTGAAGAAGCATCAGCCGAGTGGTTCTTGTGGGAGAACAACTCCATTTGGCTCACTGACTTCACACACCATCAGGCTGACAGGCAGCTCTCGAGCAAACTACGTGTTCACACACTATGCTTAATGCCGTTTGAGTGCATTGTCCTGAAGGGCAGGTTGGTGAGCATCCCACACAAATGAAGGCTCCACAGGCGGGTTTCACATGCCACCAACTCCACATTCAGAAACCACTTCAGCGCCAAAGCCCTTTTCAGCTAGCCCTAAATACAAAGGCTCTAGACGCAGATGTTGCTGTAAGAGCTAATTCCATCAAGCAACACTGCATGTTGCTGAATTGCATATTGAAGAAGAATCAGCCGAGTGGTTCTTGTGGGAGAACAACTGCATTTGGCTCCCTGACTTCACACACCATCAGGCTGACAGGCAGCTCTCAAGCAAACTACGTGTTCACACACTATGCTTAATGCCGTTTGAGTGCATTGTCCTGAAGGGCAGGTTGGTGAGCATCCCACACAAACGAAGGCTCCACAGGCGGGTTTCACATGCCACCAACTCCACATTCAGAAACCACTTGAGCGCCAAAGCCCTTATCAGCTAGCCCTAAATACAAAGGCTCTAGACGCAGATCTTGTTGTAAGAGCTAATTCCATCAAGCAACACTGCATGTTGCTGAATTGCATATTGAAGAAGCCACAGCCGAGTGGATCTTGTGGGAGAACAACTCCATTTGGCTCACTGACTTCACACACCATCAGGCTGACAGGCAGCTCTCAAGCAAACTACGTGTTCACACACTATGCTTAATGCCGTTTGAGTGCATTGTCCTGAAGCACTGGTTGCTGAGCATCCCACACAAACGAAGGCTCCACAGGCGGGTTTCACATGCCACCCACTCCACATTCAGAAACCACTTCAGCGCCAAAGCCGTTTTCAGCTAGCCCTAAATACAAAGGCTCTAGACACAGATGTTGCTGTAAGAGCTAATTCCATCAAGCAACACTGCATGTTGCTGAATTGCATATTGAAGAAGCATCAGCCGAGTGGTTCTTGTGGGAGAACAACTCCATTTGGCTCACTGACTTCACACACCATCAGGCTGACAGGCAGCTCTCAAGCAAACTACATGTTCACTCACTATGCTTAATGCCGTTTGAGTGCATTGTCCTGAAGGGCAGCTTGGTGAGCATCCCACACAAACGAAGGCTCCACAGGCGGGTTTCACATGCCACCAACTCCACATTCAGAAACCACTTGAGCGCCAAAGCCCTTTTCAGCTAGCCCTAAATACAAAGGCTCTAGACGCAGATGTTGTTGTAAGAGCTAATTCCATCAAGCAACACTGCATGTTGCTGAATTGCATATTGAAGAAGCATCAGCCGAGTGGATCTTGTCGGAGAACAACTCCATTTGGCTCACTGACTTCACACACCATCAGGCTGACAGGCAGCTCTCAAGCAAACTACGTGTTCACACACTATGCTTAATTCCGTTTGAGTGCATTGTCCTGAAGCACAGGTTGCTGAGCATCCCACACAAACGAAGGCTCCACAGGCGGGTTTCACATGCCACCAACTCCACATTCAGAAACCACTTCAGCGCCAAAGCCCTTATCAGCTAGCCCTAAATACAAAGGCTCTAGACGCAGATGTTGCTGTAAGAGCTAATTCCATCAAGCAACACTGCATGTTGCTGAATTGCATATTGAAGAAGCATCAGCCGAGTGGTTCTTGTGGGAGAACAACTCCATTTGGCTCACTGACTTCACACACCATCAGGCTGACAGGCAGCTCTCAAGCAAACTACGTGTTCACACACTATGCTTAATGCCGTTTGAGTGCATTGTCCTGAAGCGCAGGTTGGTGAGCATCCCACACAAACGAAGGCTCCACAGGTGGGTTTCACATGCCACCAACTCCACATTCAGAAACCACTTGAGCGCCAAAGCCCTTATCAGCTAGCCCTAAATACAAAGGCTCTAGACGCAGATCTTGTTGTAAGAGCTAATTCCATCAAGCAACACTGCATGTTGCTGAATTGCATATTGAAGAAGCCACAGCCGAGTGGATCTTGTGGGAGAACAACTCCATTTGGCTCACTGACTTCACACACCATCAGGCTGACAGGCAGCTCTCAAGCAAACTACGTGTTCACACACTATGCTTAATGCCGTTTGAGTGCATTGTCCTGAAGCACAGGTTGCTGAGCATCCCACACAAACGAAGGCTCCACAGGCGGGTTTCACATGCCACCCACTCCACATTCAGAAACCACTTCAGCGCCAAAGCCGTTTTCAGCTAGCCCTAAATACAAAGGCTCTAGACACAGATGTTGCTGTAAGAGCTAATTCCATCAAGCAACACTGCATGTTGCTGAATTGCATATTGAAGAAGCATCAGCCGAGTGGTTCTTGTGGGAGAACAACTCCATTTGGCTCACTGACTTCACACACCATCAGGCTGACAGGCAGCTCTCAAGCAAACTACATGTTCACTCACTATGCTTAATGCCGTTTGAGTGCATTGTCCTGAAGGGCAGCTTGGTGAGCATCCCACACAAACGAAGGCTCCACAGGCGGGTTTCACATGCCACCAACTCCACATTCAGAAACCACTTGAGCGCCAAAGCCCTTTTCAGCTAGCCCTAAATACAAAGGCTCTAGACGCAGATCTTGTTGTAAGAGCTAATTCCATCAAGCAACACTGCATGTTGCTGAATTGCATATTGAAGAAGCATCAGCCGAGTGGATCTTGTCGGAGAACAACTCCATTTGGCTCACTGACTTCACACACCATCAGGCTGACAGGCAGCTCTCAAGCAAACTACGTGTTCACACACTATGCTTAATTCCGTTTGAGTGCATTGTCCTGAAGCGCAGGTTGCTGAGCATCCCACACAAACGAAGGCTCCACAGGCGGGTTTCACATGCCACCAACTCCACATTCAGAAACCACTTCAGCGCCAAAGCTCTTATCAGCTAGCCCTAAATACAAAGGCTCTAGACGCAGATGTTGCTGTAAGAGCTAATTCCATCAAGCAACACTGCATGTTGCTGAATTGCATATTGAAGAAGCATCAGCCGAGTGGTTCTTGTGGGAGAACAACTCCATTTGGCTCACTGACTTCACACACCATCAGGCTGACAGACAGCTCTCAAGCAAACTACGTGTTCACACACTATGCTTAATGCCGTTTGAGTGCATTGTCCTGAAGGGCAGGTTGGTGAGCATCCCACACAAACGAAGGCTCCACAGGCGGGTTTCACATGCCACCAACTCCACATTCAGAAACCACTTCAGCACCAAAGCCCTTTTCAGCTAGCCCTAAATACAATGGCTCTAGACGCAGATGTTGCTGTAAGAGCTAATTCCATCAAGCAACACTGCATGTTGCTGAATTGCATATTGAAGAAGCATCAGTCGAGTGGTTCTTGTGGGAGAACAACTCCATTTGGCTCACTGACTTCACACACCATCAGGCTGACAGGCAGCTCTCAAGCAAACTACGTGTTCACACACTATGCTTAATGCCGTTTGAGTGCATTGTCCTGAAGCGCAGGTTGCTGAGCATCCCACACAAACGAAGGCTCCACAGGCGGGTTTCACATGCCACCAACTCCACATTCAGAAACCACTTGAGCGCCAAAGCCCTTTTCAGCTAGCCCTAAATACAAAGGCTCTAGACGCAGATGTTGCTGTAACAGCTAATTCCATCAAGCAACGCTGCATGTTGCTGAATTGGATATTGAAGAAGCATCAGCCGAGTGGTTCTTGTGGGAGAACAACTCCATTTGGCTCACTGACTTCACACACCATCAGGCTGACAGGCAGCTCTCGAGCAAACTACGTGTTCACACACTATGCTTAATGCCGTTTGAGTGCATTGTCCTGAAGGGCAGGTTGGTGAGCATCCCACACAAACGAAGGCTCCACAGGCGGGTTTCACATGCCACCAACTCCACATTCAGAAACCACTTGAGCGCCAAAGCCCTTTTCAGCTAGCCCTAAATACAAAGGCTCTAGACGCAGATGTTGCTGTAAGAGCTAATTCCATCAAGCAACACGGCATGTTGCTGAATTGCATATTGAAGAAGAATCAGCCGAGTGGTTCTTGTGGGAGAACAACTCCATTTGGCTCACTGACTTCACACACCATCAGGCTGACAGGCAGCTCTCAAGCAAACTACGTGTTCACACACTATGCTTAATGCCGTTTGAGTGCATTGTCCTGAAGCGCAGGTTGCTGAGCATCCCACACAAACGAAGGCTCCACAGGCGGGTTTCACATGCCACCAACTCCACATTCAGAAACCACTTCAGCGCCAAAGCCCTTTTCAGCTATCCCTAAATACAAAGGCTCTAGACGCAGATGTTGTTGTAAGAGCTAATTCCATCAAGCAACACTGCATGTTGCTGAATTGCATATTGAAGAAGCATCAGCCGAGTGGTTCTTGTGGGAGAACAACTCCATTTGGCTCACTGACTTCACACCATCAGGCTGACAGGCAGCTCTCAAGCAAACTACGTGTTCACACACTATGCTTAATGCCTTTTGAGTGCATTGTCCTGAAGGGCAGGTTGCTGAGCATCCCACACAAACGAAGGCTCCACAGGCGGGTTTCACATGCCACCAACTCCACATTCAGAAACCACTTGAGCGCCAAAGCCCTTTTCAGCTAGCCCTAAATACAAAGGCTCTAGACGCAGATGTTGCTGTAAGAGCTAATTCCATCAAGCAACACTGCATGTTGCTGAATTGCATATTGAAGAAGCATCAGCCAAGTGGTTCTTGTGGGAGAACAACTCCATTTGGCTCACTGACTTCACACCATCAGGCTGACAGGCAGCTCTCAAGCAAACTACGTGTTCACACACTATGCTTAATGCCGTTTGAGTGCATTGTCCTGAAGCGCAGGTTGCTGAGCATCCCACACAAACGAAGGCTCCACAGGCGGGTTTCACATGCCACCAACTCCACATTCAGAAACCACTTCAGCGCCAAAGCCCTTTTCAGCTAGCCCTAAATACAAAGGCTCTAGACGCAGATGTTGTTGTAAGAGCTAATTCCATCAAGCAACACTGCATGTTGCTGAATTGCATATTGAAGAAGCATCAGCCGAGTGGTTCTTGTGGGAGAACAACTCCATTTGGCTCACTGACTTCACACACCATCAGGCTGACAGGCAGCTCTCAAGCAAACTACATGTTCACACACTATGCTTAATGCCGTTTGAGTGCATTGTCCTGAAGGGCAGCTTGGTGAGCATCCCACACAAACGAAGGCTCCACAGGCGGGTTTCACATGCCACCCACTCCACATTCAGAAACCACTTCAGCGCCAAAGCCCTTTTCAGCTAGCCCTAAATACAAAGGCTCTAGACGCAGATGTTGCTGTAAGAGCTAATTCCATCAAGCAACACTGCATGTTGCTGAATTGCATATTGAAGAAGCATCAGCCAAGTGGTTCTTGTGGGAGAACAACTCCATTTGGCTCACTGACTTCACACACCATCAGGCTGACAGGCAGCTCTCAAGCAAACTACGTGTTCACACACTATGCTTAATGCCATTTGAGTGCATTGTCATGAAGCGCAGCTTGGTGAGCATCCCACACAAACGAAGGCCTCACAGGCGGGTTTCACATGCCACCAACTCCACATTCAGAAACCACTTGAGCGCCAAAGCCCTTTTCAGCTAGCCCTAAATACAAAGGCTCTAGACGCAGATGTTGCTGTAAGAGCTAATTCCATCAAGCAACACTGCATGTTGCTGAATTGCATATTGAAGAAGCATCAGCCGAGTGGTTCTTGTGGGAGAACAACTCCATTTGGCTCACTGACTTCACACACCATCAGGCTGACAGGCAGCTCTCAAGCAAACTACGTGTTCACACACTATGCTTAATGCCGTTTGAGTGCATTGTCCTGAAGGGCAGCTTGGTGAGCATCCCACACAAACGAAGGCTCCACAGGCGGGTTTCACATGCCACCAACTCCACATTCAGAAACCACTTCAGCGCCAAAGCCGTATTCAGCTAGCCCTAAATACAAAGGCTCTAGACGCAGATGTTGTTGTAAGAGCTAATTCCATCAAGCAACACTGCATGTTGCTGAATTGCATATTGAAGAAGCATCAGCCGAGTGGTTCTTGTGGGAGAACAACTGCATTTGGCTCCCTGACTTCACACACCATCAGGCTGACAGGCAGCTCTCAAGCAAACTACGTGTTCACACACTATGCTTAATGCCGTTTGAGTGCATTGTCCTGAAGCGCAGGTTGCTGAGCATCCCACACAAACGAAGGCTCCACAGGCGGGTTTCACATGCCACCAACTCCACATTCAGAAACCACTTGAGCGCCAAAGCCCTTATCAGCTAGCCCTAAATACAAAGGCTCTAGACGCAGATCTTGTTGTAAGAGCTAATTCCATCAAGCAACACTGCATGTTGCTGAATTGCATATTGAAGAAGCCACAGCCGAGTGGATCTTGTGGGAGAACAACTCCATTTGGCTCACTGACTTCACACACCATCAGGCTGACAGGCAGCTCTCAAGCAAACTACGTGTTCACACACTATGCTTAATGCCGTTTGAGTGCATTGTCCTGAAGCACAGGTTGCTGAGCATCCCACACAAACGAAGGCTCCACAGGCGGGTTTCACATGCCACCCACTCCAC
The DNA here is from genome assembly GCF_030435755.1 of Ochotona princeps. Taxonomy (NCBI): domain Eukaryota; kingdom Metazoa; phylum Chordata; class Mammalia; order Lagomorpha; family Ochotonidae; genus Ochotona; species Ochotona princeps. The sequence goes on from NC_080847.1 coordinate 37,225,665, forward strand.
ATTCAGAAACCACTTCAGCGCCAAAGCCGTTTTCAGCTAGCCCTAAATACAAAGGCTCTAGACACAGATGTTGCTGTAAGAGCTAATTCCATCAAGCAACACTGCATGTTGCTGAATTGCATATTGAAGAAGCATCAGCCGAGTGGTTCTTGTGGGAGAACAACTCCATTTGGCTCACTGACTTCACACACCATCAGGCTGACAGGCAGCTCTCAAGCAAACTACATGTTCACTCACTATGCTTAATGCCGTTTGAGTGCATTGTCCTGAAGGGCAGCTTGGTGAGCATCCCACACAAACGAAGGCTCCACAGGCGGGTTTCACATGCCACCAACTCCACATTCAGAAACCACTTCAGCGCCAAAGCCCTTTTCAGCTAGCCCTAAATACAAAGGCTCTAGACGCAGATCATGTTGTAAGAGCTAATTCCATCAAGCAACACTGCATGTTGCTGAATTGCATATTGAAGAAGCATCAGCCGAGTGGATCTTGTCGGAGAACAACTCCATTTGGCTCACTGACTTCACACACCATCAGGCTGACAGGCAGCTCTCAAGCAAACTACGTGTTCACACACTATGCTTAATGCCATTTGAGTGCATTGTCCTGAAGCGCAGGTTGGTGAGCCTCCCACACAAACGAAGGCTCCACAGGCGGGTTTCACATGCCACCAACTCCACATTCAGAAACCACTTCAGCACCAAAGCCCTTTTCAGCTAGCCCTAAATACAAAGGCTCTAGACGCAGATGTGGCTGTAAGAGGTAATCCCATCAAGCAACACTGCATGCTGCTGAATTGCATATTGAAGAAGCATCAGCCGAGTGGTTCTTGTGGGAGAACAACTCCATTTGGCTCACTGACTTCACACACCATCAGGCTGACAGGCAGCTCTCAAGCAAACTACGTGTTCACACACTATGCTTAATGCCGTTTGAGTGCATTGTCCTGAAGCGCAGGTTGCTGAGCATCCCACACAAACGAAGGCTCCACAGGCGGGTTTCACATGCCACCAACTCCACATTCAGAAACCACTTCAGCACCAAAGCCGTTTTCAGCTAGCCCTAAATACAAAGGCTCTAGACGCAGATGTTGCTGTAAGAGCTAATTCCATCAAGCAACACTGCATGTTGCTGAATTGCATATTGAAGAAGCATCAGTCGAGTGGTTCTTGTGGGAGAACAACTCCATTTGGCTCACTGACTTCACACACCATCAGGCTGACAGGCAGCTCTCAAGCAAACTACGTGTTCACACACTATGCTTAATGCCGTTTGAGTGCATTGTCCTGAAGCGCAGGTTGCTGAGCATCCCACACAAACGAAGGCTCCACAGGCGGGTTTCACATGCCACCAACTCCACATTCAGAAACCACTTGAGCGCCAAAGCCCTTTTCAGCTAGCCCTAAATACAAAGGCTCTAGACGCAGATGTTGCTGTAACAGCTAATTCCATCAAGCAACGCTGCATGTTGCTGAATTGCATATTGAAGAAGAAGCATCAGCCGAGTGGTTCTTGTGGGAGAACAACTCCATTTGGCTCACTGACTTCACACACCATCAGGCTGACAGGCAGCTCTCGAGCAAACTACGTGTTCACACACTATGCTTAATGCCGTTTGAGTGCATTGTCCTGAAGGGCAGGTTGGTGAGCATCCCACACAAACGAAGGCTCCACAGGCGGGTTTCACATGCCACCAACTCCACATTCAGAAACCACTTGAGCGCCAAAGCCCTTTTCAGCTAGCCCTAAATACAAAGGCTCTAGACGCAGATGTTGCTGTAAGAGCTAATTCCATCAAGCAACACTGCATGTTGCTGAATTGCATATTGAAGAAGAATCAGCCGAGTGGTTCTTGTGGGAGAACAACTCCATTTGGCTCACTGACTTCACACACCATCAGGCTGACAGGCAGCTCTCAAGCAAACTACGTGTTCACACACTATGCTTAATGCCGTTTGAGTGCATTGTCCTGAAGCGCAGGTTGCTGAGCATCCCACACAAACGAAGGCTCCACAGGCGGGTTTCACATGCCACCAACTCCACATTCAGAAACCACTTCAGCGCCAAAGCCCTTTTCAGCTATCCCTAAATACAAAGGCTCTAGACGCAGATGTTGTTGTAAGAGCTAATTCCATCAAGCAACACTGCATGTTGCTGAATTGCATATTGAAGAAGCATCAGCCGAGTGGTTCTTGTGGGAGAACAACTCCATTTGGCTCACTGACTTCACACCATCAGGCTGACAGGCAGCTCTCAAGCAAACTACGTGTTCACACACTATGCTTAATGCCTTTTGAGTGCATTGTCCTGAAGGGCAGGTTGCTGAGCATCCCACACAAACGAAGGCTCCACAGGCGGGTTTCACATGCCACCAACTCCACATTCAGAAACCACTTGAGCGCCAAAGCCCTTTTCAGCTAGCCCTAAATACAAAGGCTCTAGACGCAGATGTTGCTGTAAGAGCTAATTGCATCAAGCAACACGGCATGTTGCTGAATTGCATATTGAAGAAGCATCAGCCAAGTGGTTCTTGTGGGAGAACAACTCCATTTGGCTCACTGACTTCACACCATCAGGCTGACAGGCAGCTCTCAAGCAAACTACGTGTTCACACACTATGCTTAATGCCGTTTGAGTGCATTGTCCTGAAGCGCAGGTTGCTGAGCATCCCACACAAACGAAGGCTCCACAGGCGGGTTTCACATGCCACCAACTCCACATTCAGAAACCACTTCAGAGCCAAAGCCCTTTTCAGCTAGCCCTAAATACAAAGGCTCTAGACGCAGATGTTGTTGTAAGAGCTAATTCCATCAAGCAACACTGCATGTTGCTGAATTGCATATTGAAGAAGCATCAGCCGAGTGGTTCTTGTGGGAGAACAACTCCATTTGGCTCACTGACTTCACACACCATCAGGCTGACAGGCAGCTCTCAAGCAAACTACGTGTTCACACACTATGCTTAATGCCATTTGAGTGCATTGTCCTGAAGGGCAGCTTGGTGAGCATCCCACACAAACGAAGGCTCCACAGGCGGGTTTCACATGCCACCAACTCCACATTCAGAAACCACTTCAGCACCAAAGCCGTTTTCAGCTAGCCCTAAATACAAAGGCTCTAGACGCAGATGTTGCTGTAAGAGCTAATTCCATCAAGCAACACTGCATGTTGCTGAATTGCATATTGAAGAAGCATCAGTCGAGTGGTTCTTGTGGGAGAACAACTCCATTTGGCTCACTGACTTCACACACCATCAGGCTGACAGGCAGCTCTCAAGCAAACTACGTGTTCACACACTATGCTTAATGCCGTTTGAGTGCATTGTCCTGAAGCGCAGGTTGCTGAGCATCCCACACAAACGAAGGCTCCACAGGCGGGTTTCACATGCCACCAACTCCACATTCAGAAACCACTTGAGCGCCAAAGCCCTTTTCAGCTAGCCCTAAATACAAAGGCTCTAGACGCAGATGTTGCTGTAACAGCTAATTCCATCAAGCAACGCTGCATGTTGCTGAATTGCATATTGAAGAAGAAGCATCAGCCGAGTGGTTCTTGTGGGAGAACAACTCCATTTGGCTCACTGACTTCACACACCATCAGGCTGACAGGCAGCTCTCGAGCAAACTACGTGTTCACACACTATGCTTAATGCCGTTTGAGTGCATTGTCCTGAAGGGCAGGTTGGTGAGCATCCCACACAAACGAAGGCTCCACAGGCGGGTTTCACATGCCACCAACTCCACATTCAGAAACCACTTGAGCGCCAAAGCCCTTTTCAGCTAGCCCTAAATACAAAGGCTCTAGACGCAGATGTTGCTGTAAGAGCTAATTCCATCAAGCAACACTGCATGTTGCTGAATTGCATATTGAAGAAGAATCAGCCGAGTGGTTCTTGTGGGAGAACAACTCCATTTGGCTCACTGACTTCACACACCATCAGGCTGACAGGCAGCTCTCAAGCAAACTACGTGTTCACACACTATGCTTAATGCCGTTTGAGTGCATTGTCCTGAAGCGCAGGTTGCTGAGCATCCCACACAAACGAAGGCTCCACAGGCGGGTTTCACATGCCACCAACTCCACATTCAGAAACCACTTCAGCGCCAAAACCCTTTTCAGCTATCCCTAAATACAAAGGCTCTAGACGCAGATGTTGTTGTAAGAGCTAATTCCATCAAGCAACACTGCATGTTGCTGAATTGCATATTGAAGAAGCATCAGCCGAGTGGTTCTTGTGGGAGAACAACTCCATTTGGCTCACTGACTTCACACCATCAGGCTGACAGGCAGCTCTCAAGCAAACTACGTGTTCACACACTATGCTTAATGCCTTTTGAGTGCATTGTCCTGAAGGGCAGTTTGCTGAGCATCCCACACAAACGAAGGCTCCACAGGCGGGTTTCACATGCCACCAACTCCACATTCAGAAACCACTTGAGCGCCAAAGCCCTTTTCAGCTAGCCCTAAATACAAAGGCTCTAGACGCAGATGTTGCTGTAAGAGCTAATTGCATCAAGCAACACGGCATGTTGCTGAATTGCATATTGAAGAAGCATCAGCCAAGTGGTTCTTGTGGGAGAACAACTCCATTTGGCTCACTGACTTCACACCATCAGGCTGACAGGCAGCTCTCAAGCAAACTACGTGTTCACACACTATGCTTAATGCCGTTTGAGTGCATTGTCCTGAAGCGCAGGTTGCTGAGCATCCCACACAAACGAAGGCTCCACAGGCGGGTTTCACATGCCACCAACTCCACATTCAGAAACCACTTCAGAGCCAAAGCCCTTTTCAGCTAGCCCTAAATACAAAGGCTCTAGACGCAGATGTTGTTGTAAGAGCTAATTCCATCAAGCAACACTGCATGTTGCTGAATTGCATATTGAAGAAGCATCAGCCGAGTGGTTCTTGTGGGAGAACAACTCCATTTGGCTCACTGACTTCACACACCATCAGGCTGACAGGCAGCTCTCAAGCAAACTACGTGTTCACACACTATGCTTAATGCCATTTGAGTGCATTGTCCTGAAGGGCAGCTTGGTGAGCATCCCACACAAACGAAGGCTCCACAGGCGGGTTTCACATGCCACCAACTCCACATTCAGAAACCACTTGAGCGCCAAAGCCCTTTACAGCTAGCCCTAAATACAAAGGCTCTAGACGCAGATGTTGCTGTAAGAGCTAATTCCATCAAGCAACACTGCATGTTGCTGAATTGCATATTGAAGAAGCATCAGTCGAGTGGTTCTTGTGGGAGAACAACTCCATTTGGCTCACTGACTTCACACACCATCAGGCTGACAGGCAGCTCTCAAGCAAACTATGTGTTCACACACTATGCTTAATGCCGTTTGAGTGCATTGTCCTGAAGGGCAGCTTGGTGAGCATCCCACACAAACGAAGGCTCCACAGGCGGGTTTCACATGCCACCAACTCCACATTCAGAAACCACTTCAGCGCCAAAGCCCTTTTCAGCTAGCCCTAAATACAAAGGTTCTAGATGCAGATGTTGCTGTAAGAGCTAATTCCATCAAGCAACACTGCATGTTGCTGAATTGCATATTGAAGAAGCATCAGCCAAGTGGTTCTTGTGGGAGAACAACTCCATTTGGCTCACTGACTTCACACACCATCAGGCTGACAGGCAGCTCTCAAGCAAACTACGTGTTCACACACTATGCTTAATGCCATTTGAGTGCATTGTCATGAAGCGCAGCTTGGTGAGCATCCCACACAAACGAAGGCCTCACAGGCGGGTTTCACATGCCACCAACTCCACATTCAGAAACCACTTCAGCGCCAAAGCCCTTTTCAGCTAGCCCTAAATACAAAGGCTCTAGACGCAGATGTTGCTGTAAGAGCTAATTCCATCAAGCAACACTGCATGTTGCTGAATTGTATATTGAAGAAGCATCAGCCGAGTGGTTCTTGTGGGAGAACAACTCCATTTGGCTCACTGACTTCACACACCATCAGGCTGACAGGCAGCTCTCAAGCAAACTACGTGTTCACACACTATGCTTAATGCCGTTTGAGTGCATTGTCCTGAAGGGCAGCTTGGTGAGCATCCCACACAAACGAAGGCTCCACAGGCGGGTTTCACATGCCACCAACTCCACATTCAGAAACCACTTCAGTGCCAAAGCCCTTTTCAGCTAGCCCTAAATACAAAGGCTCTAGACGCAGATGTTGTTGTAAGAGCTAATTCCATCAAGCAACACTGCATGTTGCTGAATTGCATATTGAAGAAGAATCAGCCGAGTGGTTCTTGTGGGAGAACAACTCCATTTGGCTCACTGACTTCACACACCATCAGGCTGACAGGCAGCTCTCAAGCAAACTACGTGTTCACACACTATGCTTAATGCCGTTTGAGTGCATTGTCCTGAAGGGCAGCTTGGTGAGCATCCCACACAAACGAAGGCTCCACAGGCGGGTTTCACATGCCACCAACTCCACATTCAGAAACCACTTCAGCACCAAAGCCGTTTTCAGCTAGCCCTAAATACAAAGGCTCTAGACGCAGATGTTGCTGTAAGAGCTAATTCCATCAAGCAACACTGCATGTTGCTGAATTGCATATTGAAGAAGCATCAGCCGAGTGGTTCTTGTGGGAGAACAACTCCATTTGGCTCACTGACTTCACACACCATCAGGCTGACAGGCAGCTCTCAAGCAAACTACGTGTTCACACACTATGCTTAATGCCGTTTGAGTGCATTGTCCTGAAGGGCAGCTTGGTTAGCATCCCACACAAACGAAGGCTCCACAGGCGGGTTTCACATGCCACCCTCTCCACATTCAGAAACCACTTCAGCGCCAAAGCCGTATTCAGCTAGCCCTAAATACAAAGGCTCTAGACGCAGATGTTGCTGTAAGAGCTAATTCCATCAAGCAACACTGCATGTTGCTGAATTGCATATTGAAGAAGCATCAGCCGAGTGGTTCTTGTGGGAGAACAACTCCATTTGGCTCACTGACTTCACACACCATCAGGCTGACAGGCAGCTCTCAAGCAAACTACGTGTTCACACACTATGCTTAATGCCGTTTGAGTGCATTGTCCTGAAGGGCAGGTTGGTGAGCATCCAACACAAACGAAGGCTCTACGGGCGGGTTTCACATGCCACCCACTCCACATTCAGAAACCACTTCAGCGCCAAAGCCCTTTTCAGCTAGCCCTAAATACAAAGGCTCTAGACGCAGATGTTGCTGTAAGAGCTAATTCCATCAAGCAACGCTGCTGTTGCTGAATTGCATATTGAAGAAGCATCAGCCGAGTGTTTCTTGTGGGAGAACAACTCCATTTGGCTCACTGACTTCACACACCATCAGGCTGACAGGCAGCTCTCAAGCAAACTACGTGTTCACACACTATGCTTAATGCCGTTTGAGTGCATTGTCCTGAAGGGCAGCTTGGTGAGCATCCCACACAAACGAAGGCTCCACAGGCGGGTTTCACATGCCACCAACACCACATTCAGAAACCACTTCAGCACCAAAGCCCTTTTCAGCTAGCCCTGAATACAAAGGCTCTAGACGCAGATGTTGCTGTAAGAGCTAATTCCATCAAGCAACACTGCATGTTGCTGAATTGCATATTGAAGAAGCATCAGCCGAGTGGTTCTTGTGGGAGAACAACTCCATTTGGCTCACTGACTTCACACACCATCAGGCTGACAGGCAGCTCTCAAGCAAACTACGTGTTCACACACTATGCTTAATGCCGTTTGAGTGCATTGTCCTGAAGGGCTGGTTGGTGAGCATCCCACACAAACGAAGGCTCCACAGGCGGGTTTCACATGCCACCAACTCCACATTCAGAAACCACTTCAGCACCAAAGCCGTTTTCAGCTAGCCCTAAATACAAAGGCTCTAGACGCAGATGTTGCTGTAAGAGCTAATTCCATCAAGCAACACTGCATGTTGCTGAATTGCATATTGAAGAAGCATCAGCCAAGTGGTTCTTGTGGGAGAACAACTCCATTTGGCTCACTGACTTCACACACCATCAGGCTGACAGGCAGCTCTCAAGCAAACTACGTGTTCACACACTATGCTTAATGCCGTTTGAGTGCATTGTCCTGAAGGGCAGCTTGGTGAGCATCCCACACAAACGAAGGCTCCACAGGCGGGTTTCACATGCCACCAACACCACATTCAGAAACCACTTCAGCACCAAAGCCCTTTTCAGCTAGCCCTGAATACAAAGGCTCTAGACGCAGATGTTGCTGTAAGAGCTAATTCCATCAAGCAACACTGCATGTTGCTGAATTGCATATTGAAGAAGCATCAGCCGAGTGGTTCTTGTGGGAGAACAACTCCATTTGGCTCCCTGACTTCACACACCATCAGGCTGACAGGCAGCTCTCAAGCAAACTACGTGTTCACACACTATGCTTAATGCCGTTTGAGTGCATTGTCCTGAAGGGCAGGTTGGTGAGCATCCCACACAAACGAAGGCTCCACAGGCGGGTTTCACATGCCACCCTCTCCACATTCAGAAACCACTTCAGCGCCAAAGCCCTTTTCAGCTAGCCCTAAATACAAAGGCTCTAGATGCAGATGTTGCTGTAAGAGCTAATTCCATCAAGCAACACTGCATGTTGCTGACTTGCATATTGAAGAAGCATCAGCCGAGTGGTTCTTGTGGGAGAACAACTCCATTTGGCTCACTGACTTCACACACCATCAGGCTGACAGGCAGCTCTCAAGCAAACTACGTGTTCACACACTATGCTTAATGCCGTTTGAGTGCATTGTCCTGAAGCGCAGGTTGCTGAGCATCCCACACAAACGAAGGCTCCACAGGCGGGTTTCACATGCCACCCTCTCCACATTCAGAAACCACTTCAGCGCCAAAGCCCTTTTCAGCTAGCCCTAAATACAAAGGCTCTAGACGCAGATGTTGCTGTAAGAGCAAATTCCATCAAGCAACACTGCATGTTGCTGAATTGCATATTGAAGAAGCATCAGTCGAGTGGTTCTTGTGGGAGAACAACTCCATTTGGCTCACTGACTTCACACACCATCAGGCTGACAGGCAGCTCTCAAGCAAACTACGTGTTCACACACTATGCTTAATGCCGTTTGAGTGCATTGTCCTGAAGCGCAGGTTGCTGAGCATCCCACACAAACGAAGGCTCCACAGGCGGGTTTCACATGCCACCCTCTCCACATTCAGAAACCACTTCAGCGCCAAAGCCCTTTTCAGCTAGCCCTAAATACAAAGGCTCTAGACGCAGATGTTGCTGTAAGAGCTAATTCCATCAAGCAACACTGCATGTTGCTGAATTGCATATTGAAGAAGCATCAGCCGAGTGGTTCTTGTGGGAGAACAACTCCATTTGGCTCACTGACTTCACACACCATCAGGCTGACAGGCAGCTCTCAAGCAAACTACGTGTTCACACACTATGCTTAATGCCGTTTGAGTGCATTGTCCTGAAGCGCAGGTTGCTGAGCATCCCACACAAACGAAGGCTCCACAGGCGGGTTTCACATGCCACCAACTCCACATTCAGAAACCACTTCAGCGCCAAAGCCCTTTTCAGCTAGCCCTAAATACAAAGGCTCTAGACGCAGATGTTGCTGTAAGAGCTAATTCCATCAAGCAACACTGCATGTTGCTGAATTGCATATTGAAGAAGCATCAGTCGAGTGGTTCTTGTGGGAGAACAACTCCATTTGGCTCACTGACTTCACACACCATCAGGCTGACAGGCAGCTCTCAAGCAAACTACGTGTTCACACACTATGCTTAATGCCGTTTGAGTGCATTGTCCTGAAGCGCAGGTTGCTGAGCATCCCACACAAACGAAGGCTCCACAGGCGGGTTTCACATGCCACCCTCTCCACATTCAGAAACCACTTCAGCGCCAAAGCCCTTTTCAGCTAGCCCTAAATACAAAGGCTCTAGACGCAGATGTTGCTGTAAGAGCTAATTCCATCAAGCAACACTGCATGTTGCTGAATTGCATATTGAAGAAGCATCAGCCGAGTGGTTCTTGTGGGAGAACAACTCCATTTGGCTCACTGACTTCACACACCATCAGGCTGACAGGCAGCTCTCAAGTAAACTACGTGTTCACACACTATGCTTAATGCCGTTTGAGTGCATTGTCCTGAAGGGCAGGTTGGTGAGCATCCCACACAAACGAAGGCTCCAAAGGCGGGTTTCACATGCCACCCTCTCCACATTCAGAAACCACTTCAGCGCCAAAGCCCTTTTCAGCTAGCCCTAAATACAAAGGCTCTAGACGCAGATGTTGCTGTAAGAGCTAATTCCATCAAGCAACACTGCATGTTGCTGAATTACATATTGAAGAAGCATCATTCGAGTGGTTCTTGTGGGAGAACAACTCCATTTGGCTCACTGACTTCACACACCATCAGGCTGACAGGCAGCTCTCAAGCAAACTACGTGTTCACACACTATGCTTAATGCCGTTTGAGTGCATTGTCCTGAAGGGCAGCTTGGTGAGCATCCCACACAAACGAAGGCTCCACAGGCGGCTTTCACATGCCACCAACTCCACATTCAGAAACCACTTGAGCGCCAAAGCCCTTTTCAGCTAGCCCTATATACAAAGGCTCTAGACGCAGATGTTGCTGTAAGAGCTAATTCCATCAAGCAACACTGCATGTTGCTGAATTGCATATTGAAGAAGCATCAGCCGAGTGGTTCTTGTGGGAGAACAACTCCATTTGGCTCACTGACTTCACACACCATCAGGCTGACAGGCAGCTCTCAAGCAAACTACGTGTTCACACACTATGCTTAATGCCGTTTGAGTGCATTGTCCTGAAGCGCAGGTTGCTGAGCATCACACACAAACGAAGGCTCCACAGGCGGGTTTCACATGCCACCAACTCCACATTCAGAAACCACTTCAGCGCCAAAGAAGTATTCAGCTAGCCCTAAATACAAAGGCTCTAGACGCAGATGTTGCTGTAAGAGCTAATTCCATCAAGCAACACTGCATGTTGCTGAATTGCATATTGAAGAAGCATCAGCCGAGTGGTTCTTGTGGGAGAACAACTCCATTTGGCTCACTGACTTCACACACCATCAGGCTGACAGGCAGCTCTCAAGCAAACTACAGGTTCACTCACTATGCTTAATGCCGTTTGAGTGCATTGTCCTGAAGGGCAGGTTGGTGAGCATCCCACACAAACGAAGGCTCCACAGGCGGGTTTCACATGCCACCAACTCCACATTCAGAAACCACTTCAGCGCCAAAGCCGTTTTCAGCTAGCCCTAAATACAAAGGCTCTAGACGCAGATCTTGTTGTAAGAGCTAATTCCATCAAGCAACACTGCATGTTGCTGAATTGCATATTGAAGAAGCCACAGCCGAGTGGATCTTGTGGGAGAACAACTCCATTTGGCTCACTGACTTCACACACCATCAGGCTGACAGGCAGCTCTCAAGCAAACTACGTGTTCACACACTATGCTTAATGCCGTTTGAGTGCATTGTCCTGAAGCGCAGGTTGCTGAGCATCCCACACAAACGAAGGCTCCAAAGGCGGGTTTCACATGCCACCCTCTCCACATTCAGAAACCACTTCAGCGCCAAAGCCCTTTTCAGCTAGCCCTAAATACAAAGGCTCTAGACGCAGATGTTGCTGTAAGAGCTAATTCCATCAAGCAACACTGCATGTTGCTGAATTGCATATTGAAGAAGCATCAGCCGAGTGGTTCTTGTGGGAGAACAACTCCATTTGGCTCACTGACTTCACACACCATCAGGCTGACAGGCAGCTCTCAAGCAAACTACGTGTTCACACACTATGCTTAATGCCGTTTGAGTGCATTGTCCTGAAGGGCAGCTTGGTGAGCATCCCACACAAACGAAGGCTCCACAGGCGGGTTTCACATGCCACCCTCTCCACATTCAGAAACCACTTCAGCGCCAAAGCCGTATTCAGCTAGCCCTAAATACAAAGGCTCTAGACGCAGATGTTGCTGTAAGAGCTAATTCCATCAAGCAACACTGCATGTTGCTGAATTGCATATTGAAGAAGCATCAGCCGAGTGGTTCTTGTGGGAGAACAACTCCATTTGGCTCACTGACTTCACACACCATCAGGCTGACAGGCAGCTCTCAAGCAAACTACGTGTTCACACACTATGCTTAATGCCGTTTGAGTGCATTGTCCTGAAGGGCAGGTTGGTGAGCATCCAACACAAACGAAGGCTCTACGGGCGGGTTTCACATGCCACCCACTCCACATTCAGAAACCACTTCAGCGCCAAAGCCCTTTTCAGCTAGCCCTAAATACAAAGGCTCTAGACGCAGATGTTGCTGTAAGAGCTAATTCCATCAAGCAACGCTGCTGTTGCTGAATTGCATATTGAAGAAGCATCAGCCGAGTGTTTCTTGTGGGAGAACAACTCCATTTGGCTCACTGACTTCACACACCATCAGGCTGACAGGCAGCTCTCAAGCAAACTACGTGTTCACACACTATGCTTAATGCCGTTTGAGTGCATTGTCCTGAAGGGCAGCTTGGTGAGCATCCCACACAAACGAAGGCTCCACAGGCGGGTTTCACATGCCACCAACACCACATTCAGAAACCACTTCAGCACCAAAGCCCTTTTCAGCTAGCCCTGAATACAAAGGCTCTAGACGCAGATGTTGCTGTAAGAGCTAATTCCATCAAGCAACACTGCATGTTGCTGAATTGCATATTGAAGAAGCATCAGCCGAGTGGTTCTTGTGGGAGAACAACTCCATTTGGCTCACTGACTTCACACACCATCAGGCTGACAGGCAGCTCTCAAGCAAACTACGTGTTCACACACTATGCTTAATGCCGTTTGAGTGCATTGTCCTGAAGGGCTGGTTGGTGAGCATCCCACACAAACGAAGGCTCCACAGGCGGGTTTCACATGCCACCAACTCCACATTCAGAAACCACTTCAGCACCAAAGCCGTTTTCAGCTAGCCCTAAATACAAAGGCTCTAGACGCAGATGTTGCTGTAAGAGCTAATTCCATCAAGCAACACTGCATGTTGCTGAATTGCATATTGAAGAAGCATCAGCCAAGTGGTTCTTGTGGGAGAACAACTCCATTTGGCTCACTGACTTCACACACCATCAGGCTGACAGGCAGCTCTCAAGCAAACTACGTGTTCACACACTATGCTTAATGCCGTTTGAGTGCATTGTCCTGAAGGGCAGCTTGGTGAGCATCCCACACAAACGAAGGCTCCACAGGCGGGTTTCACATGCCACCAACACCACATTCAGAAACCACTTCAGCACCAAAGCCCTTTTCAGCTAGCCCTGAATACAAAGGCTCTAGACGCAGATGTTGCTGTAAGAGCTAATTCCATCAAGCAACACTGCATGTTGCTGAATTGCATATTGAAGAAGCATCAGCCGAGTGGTTCTTGTGGGAGAACAACTCCATTTGGCTCCCTGACTTCACACACCATCAGGCTGACAGGCAGCTCTCAAGCAAACTACGTGTTCACACACTATGCTTAATGCCGTTTGAGTGCATTGTCCTGAAGGGCAGGTTGGTGAGCATCCCACACAAACGAAGGCTCCACAGGCGGGTTTCACATGCCACCCTCTCCACATTCAGAAACCACTTCAGCGCCAAAGCCCTTTTCAGCTAGCCCTAAATACAAAGGCTCTAGATGCAGATGTTGCTGTAAGAGCTAATTCCATCAAGCAACACTGCATGTTGCTGACTTGCATATTGAAGAAGCATCAGCCGAGTGGTTCTTGTGGGAGAACAACTCCATTTGGCTCACTGACTTCACACACCATCAGGCTGACAGGCAGCTCTCAAGCAAACTACGTGTTCACACACTATGCTTAATGCCGTTTGAGTGCATTGTCCTGAAGCGCAGGTTGCTGAGCATCCCACACAAACGAAGGCTCCACAGGCGGGTTTCACATGCCACCCTCTCCACATTCAGAAACCACTTCAGCGCCAAAGCCCTTTTCAGCTAGCCCTAAATACAAAGGCTCTAGACGCAGATGTTGCTGTAAGAGCTAATTCCATCAAGCAACACTGCATGTTGCTGAATTGCATATTGAAGAAGCATCAGTCGAGTGGTTCTTGTGGGAGAACAACTCCATTTGGCTCACTGACTTCACACACCATCAGGCTGACAGGCAGCTCTCAAGCAAACTACGTGTTCACACACTATGCTTAATGCCGTTTGAGTGCATTGTCCTGAAGCGCAGGTTGCTGAGCATCCCACACAAACGAAGGCTCCACAGGCGGGTTTCACATGCCACCCTCTCCACATTCAGAAACCACTTCAGCGCCAAAGCCCTTTTCAGCTAGCCCTAAATACAAAGGCTCTAGACGCAGATGTTGCTGTAAGAGCTAATTCCATCAAGCAACACTGCATGTTGCTGAATTGCATATTGAAGAAGCATCAGCCGAGTGGTTCTTGTGGGAGAACAACTCCATTTGGCTCACTGACTTCACACACCATCAGGCTGACAGGCAGCTCTCAAGCAAACTACGTGTTCACACACTATGCTTAATGCCGTTTGAGTGCATTGTCCTGAAGCGCAGGTTGCTGAGCATCCCACACAAACGAAGGCTCCACAGGCGGGTTTCACATGCCACCCTCTCCACATTCAGAAACCACTTCAGCGCCAAAGCCCTTTTCAGCTAGCCCTAAATACAAAGGCTCTAGACGCAGATGTTGCTGTAAGAGCTAATTCCATCAAGCAACACTGCATGTTGCTGAATTGCATATTGAAGAAGCATCAGTCGAGTGGTTCTTGTGGGAGAACAACTCCATTTGGCTCACTGACTTCACACACCATCAGGCTGACAGGCAGCTCTCAAGCAAACTACGTGTTCACACACTATGCTTAATGCCGTTTGAGTGCATTGTCCTGAAGCGCAGGTTGCTGAGCATCCCACACAAACGAAGGCTCCACAGGCGGGTTTCACATGCCACCCTCTCCACATTCAGAAACCACTTCAGCGCCAAAGCCCTTTTCAGCTAGCCCTAAATACAAAGGCTCTAGACGCAGATGTTGCTGTAAGAGCTAATTCCATCAAGCAACACTGCATGTTGCTGAATTGCATATTGAAGAAGCATCAGCCGAGTGGTTCTTGTGGGAGAACAACTCCATTTGGCTCACTGACTTCACACACCATCAGGCTGACAGGCAGCTCTCAAGTAAACTACGTGTTCACACACTATGCTTAATGCCGTTTGAGTGCATTGTCCTGAAGGGCAGGTTGGTGAGCATCCCACACAAACGAAGGCTCCAAAGGCGGGTTTCACATGCCACCCTCTCCACATTCAGAAACCACTTGAGCGCCAAAGCCCTTTTCAGCTAGCCCTAAATACAAAGGCTCTAGACGCAGATGTTGCTGTAAGAGCTAATTCCATCAAGCAACACTGCATGTTGCTGAATTACATATTGAAGAAGCATCATTCGAGTGGTTCTTGTGGGAGAACAACTCCATTTGGCTCACTGACTTCACACACCATCAGGCTGACAGGCAGCTCTCAAGCAAACTACGTGTTCACACACTATGCTTAATGCCGTTTGAGTGCATTGTCCTGAAGGGCAGCTTGGTGAGCATCCCACACAAACGAAGGCTCCACAGGCGGCTTTCACATGCCACCAACTCCACATTCAGAAACCACTTGAGCGCCAAAGCCCTTTTCAGCTAGCCCTATATACAAAGGCTCTAGACGCAGATGTTGCTGTAAGAGCTAATTCCATCAAGCAACACTGCATGTTGCTGAATTGCATATTGAAGAAGCATCAGCCGAGTGGTTCTTGTGGGAGAACAACTCCATTTGGCTCACTGACTTCACACACCATCAGGCTGACAGGCAGCTCTCAAGCAAACTACGTGTTCACACACTATGCTTAATGCCGTTTGAGTGCATTGTCCTGAAGCGCAGGTTGCTGAGCATCACACACAAACGAAGGCTCCACAGGCGGGTTTCACATGCCACCAACTCCACATTCAGAAACCACTTCAGCGCCAAAGAAGTATTCAGCTAGCCCTAAATACAAAGGCTCTAGACGCAGATGTTGCTGTAAGAGCTAATTGCATCAAGCAACACGGCATGTTGCTGAATTGCATATTGAAGAAGAATCAGCCGAGCGGTTCTTGTGGGAGAACAACTCCATTTGGCTCACTGACTTCACACACCATCAGGCTGACAGGCAGCTCTCAAGCAAACTACGTGTTCACACACTATGCTTAATGCCATTTGAGTGCATTGTCCTGAAGGGCAGCTTGGTGAGCATCCCACACAAACGAAGGCTCCACAGGCGGGTTTCACATGCCACCAACTCCACATTCAGAAACCACTTCAGCGCCAAAGCCCTTTTCAGCTGGCCCTAAATACAAAGGCTCTAGACGCAGATGTTGCTGTAAGAGCTAATTCCATCAAGCAACACTGCATGTTGCTGAATTGCATATTGAAGAAGCATCAGCCGAGTGGTTCTTGTGGGAGAACAACTCCATTTGGCTCACTGACTTCACACACCATCAGGCTGACAGGCAGCTCTCAAGCAAACTACAGGTTCACTCACTATGCTTAATGCCGTTTGAGTGCATTGTCCTGAAGGGCAGGTTGGTGAGCATCCCACACAAACGAAGGCTCCACAGGCGGGTTTCACATGCCACCAACTCCACATTCAGAAACCACTTCAGCGCCAAAGCCGTTTTCAGCTAGCCCTAAATACAAAGGCTCTAGACGCAGATCTTGTTGTAAGAGCTAATTCCATCAAGCAACACTGCATGTTGCTGAATTGCATATTGAAGAAGCCACAGCCGAGTGGATCTTGTGGGAGAACAACTCCATTTGGCTCACTGACTTCACACACCATCAGGCTGACAGGCAGCTCTCAAGCAAACTACGTGTTCACACACTATGCTTAATGCCGTTTGAGTGCATTGTCCTGAAGCGCAGGTTGCTGAGCATCCCACACAAACGAAGGCTCCAAAGGCGGGTTTCACATGCCACCCTCTCCACATTCAGAAACCACTTCAGCGCCAAAGCCCTTTTCAGCTAGCCCTAAATACAAAGGCTCTAGACGCAGATGTTGCTGTAAGAGCTAATTCCATCAAGCAACACTGCATGTTGCTGAATTGCATATTGAAGAAGCATCAGCCGAGTGGTTCTTGTGGGAGAACAACTCCATTTGGCTCACTGACTTCACACACCATCAGGCTGACAGGCAGCTCTCAAGCAAACTACGTGTTCACACACTATGCTTAATGCCATTTGAGTGCATTGTCCTGAAGCGCAGGTTGCTGAGCATCCCACACAAACGAAGGCTCCACAGGCGGGTTTCACATGCCACCCTCTCCACATTCAGAAACCACTTCAGCGCCAAAGCCCTTTTCAGCTAGCCCTAAATACAAAGGCTCTAGACGCAGATGTTGCTGTAAGAGCTAATTCCATCAAGCAACACTGCATGTTGCTGAATTGCATATTGAAGAAGCATCAGTCGAGTGGTTCTTGTGGGAGAACAACTCCATTTGGCTCACTGACTTCACACACCATCAGGCTGACAGGCAGCTCTCAAGCAAACTACGTGTTCACACACTATGCTTAATGCCGTTTGAGTGCATTGTCCTGAAGCGCAGGTTGCTGAGCATCCCACACAAACGAAGGCTCCACAGGCGGGTTTCACATGCCACCCTCTCCACATTCAGAAACCACTTCAGCGCCAAAGCCCTTTTCAGCTAGCCCTAAATACAAAGGCTCTAGACGCAGATGTTGCTGTAAGAGCTAATTCCATCAAGCAACACTGCATGTTGCTGAATTGCATATTGAAGAAGCATCAGCCGAGTGGTTCTTGTGGGAGAACAACTCCATTTGGCTCACTGACTTCACACACCATCAGGCTGACAGGCAGCTCTCAAGTAAACTACGTGTTCACACACTATGCTTAATGCCGTTTGAGTGCATTGTCCTGAAGGGCAGGTTGGTGAGCATCCCACACAAACGAAGGCTCCAAAGGCGGGTTTCACATGCCACCCTCTCCACATTCAGAAACCACTTGAGCGCCAAAGCCCTTTTCAGCTAGCCCTAAATACAAAGGCTCTAGACGCAGATGTTGCTGTAAGAGCTAATTCCATCAAGCAACACTGCATGTTGCTGAATTACATATTGAAGAAGCATCATTCGAGTGGTTCTTGTGGGAGAACAACTCCATTTGGCTCACTGACTTCACACACCATCAGGCTGACAGGCAGCTCTCAAGCAAACTACGTGTTCACACACTATGCTTAATGCCGTTTGAGTGCATTGTCCTGAAGGGCAGCTTGGTGAGCATCCCACACAAACGAAGGCTCCACAGGCGGCTTTCACATGCCACCAACTCCACATTCAGAAACCACTTGAGCGCCAAAGCCCTTTTCAGCTAGCCCTATATACAAAGGCTCTAGACGCAGATGTTGCTGTAAGAGCTAATTCCATCAAGCAACACTGCATGTTGCTGAATTGCATATTGAAGAAGCATCAGCCGAGTGGTTCTTGTGGGAGAACAACTCCATTTGGCTCACTGACTTCACACACCATCAGGCTGACAGGCAGCTCTCAAGCAAACTACGTGTTCACACACTATGCTTAATGCCGTTTGAGTGCATTGTCCTGAAGCGCAGGTTGCTGAGCATCACACACAAACGAAGGCTCCACAGGCGGGTTTCACATGCCACCAACTCCACATTCAGAAACCACTTCAGCGCCAAAGAAGTATTCAGCTAGCCCTAAATACAAAGGCTCTAGACGCAGATGTTGCTGTAAGAGCTAATTGCATCAAGCAACACGGCATGTTGCTGAATTGCATATTGAAGAAGAATCAGCCGAGCGGTTCTTGTGGGAGAACAACTCCATTTGGCTCACTGACTTCACACACCATCAGGCTGACAGGCAGCTCTCAAGCAAACTACGTGTTCACACACTATGCTTAATGCCATTTGAGTGCATTGTCCTGAAGGGCAGCTTGGTGAGCATCCCACACAAACGAAGGCTCCACAGGCGGGTTTCACATGCCACCAACTCCACATTCAGAAACCACTTCAGCGCCAAAGCCCTTTTCAGCTGGCCCTAAATACAAAGGCTCTAGACGCAGATGTTGCTGTAAGAGCTAATTCCATCAAGCAACACTGCATGTTGCTGAATTGCATATTGAAGAAGCATCAGCCGAGTGGTTCTTGTGGGAGAACAACTCCATTTGGCTCACTGACTTCACACACCATCAGGCTGACAGGCAGCTCTCAAGCAAACTACAGGTTCACTCTCTATGCTTAATGCCGTTTGAGTGCATTGTCCTGAAGGGCAGGTTGGTGAGCATCCCACACAAACGAAGGCTCCACAGGCGGGTTTCACATGCCACCAACTCCACATTCAGAAACCACTTCAGCGCCAAAGCCGTTTTCAGCTAGCCCTAAATACAAAGGCTCTAGACGCAGATCTTGTTGTAAGAGCTAATTCCATCAAGCAACACTGCATGTTGCTGAATTGCATATTGAAGAAGCCACAGCCGAGTGGATCTTGTGGGAGAACAACTCCATTTGGCTCACTGACTTCACACACCATCAGGCTGACAGGCAGCTCTCAAGCAAACTACGTGTTCACACACTATGCTTAATGCCGTTTGAGTGCATTGTCCTGAAGCACAGGTTGGTGAGCATCCCACACAAACGAAGGCTCCAAAGGCGGGTTTCACATGCCACCAACTCCACATTCAGAAACCACTTGAGCGCCGAAGCCCTTGTCAGCTAGCCCTAAATACAAAGGCTCTAGACACAGATGTTGCTGTAAGAGCTAATTCCATCAAGCAACACTGCATGTTGCTGAATTGCATATTGAAGAAGCATCAGCCGAGTGGTTCTTGTGGGAGAACAACTCCATTTGGCTCACTGACTTCACACACCATCAGGCTGACAGGCAGCTCTCAAGCAAACTACGTGTTCACACACTATGCTTAATGCCGTTTGAGTGCATTGTCCTGAAGCGCAGGTTGCTGAGCATCCCACACAAACGAAGGCTCCACAGGCGGGTTTCACATGCCACCAACTCCACATTCAGAAACCACTTCAGCGCCAAAGCCCTTTTCAGCTAGCCCTAAATACAAAGGCTCTAGACGCAGATGTTGCTGTAAGAGCTAATTCCATCAAGCAACACTGCATGTTGCTGAATTGCATATTGAGGAAGCATCAGCCGAGTGGTTCTTGTGGGAGAACAACTCCATTTGGCTCACTGACTTCACACACCATCAGGCTGACAGGCAGCTCTCAAGCAAACTTCGTGTTCACACACTATGCTTAATGCCGTTTGAGTGCATTGTCCTGAAGCGCAGGTTGCTGAGCATCCCACACAAACGAAGGCTCCACAGGCGGGTTTCACATGCCACCCTCTCCACATTCAGAAACCACTTCAGCGCCAAAGCCCTTTTCAGCTAGCCCTAAATACAAAGGCTCTAGACGCAGATGTTGCTGTAAGAGCTAATTCCATCAAGCAACACTGCATGTTGCTGAATTGCATATTGAAGAAGCATCAGCCGAGTGGTTCTTGTGGGAGAACAACTCCATTTGGCTCACTGACTTCACACACCATCAGGCTGACAGGCAGCTCTCAAGCAAACTACGTGTTCACACACTATGCTTAATGCCGTTTGAGTGCATTGTCCTGAAGGGCAGCTTGGTGAGCATCCCACACAAACGAAGGCTCCACAGGCGGGTTTCACATGCCACCAACTCCACATTCAGAAACCACTTCAGCGCCAAAGAAGTATTCAGCTAGCCCTAAATACAAAGGCTCTAGACGCAGATGTTGCTGTAAGAGCTAATTGCATCAAGCAACACGGCATGTTGCTGAATTGCATATTGAAGAAGAATCAGCCGAGCGGTTCTTGTGGGAGAACAACTCCATTTGGCTCACTGACTTCACACACCATCAGGCTGACAGGCAGCTCTCAAGCAAACTACGTGTTCACACACTATGCTTAATGCCATTTGAGTGCATTGTCCTGAAGGGCAGCTTGGTGAGCATCCCACACAAACGAAGGCTCCACAGGCGGGTTTCACATGCCACCAACTCCACATTCAGAAACCACTTCAGCGCCAAAGCCCTTTTCAGCTAGCCCTAAATACAAAGGCTCTAGACGCAGATGTTGCTGTAAGAGCTAATTCCATCAAGCAACACTGCATGTTGCTGAATTGCATATTGAAGAAGCATCAGCCGAGTGGTTCTTGTGGGAGAACAACTCCATTTGGCTCACTGACTTCACACACCATCAGGCTGACAGGCAGCTCTCAAGCAAACTACATGTTCACTCACTATGCTTAATGCCGTTTGAGTGCATTGTCCTGAAGGGCAGGTTGGTGAGCATCCCACACAAACGAAGGCTCCACAGGCGGGTTTCACATGCCACCAACTCCACATTCAGAAACCACTTCAGCGCCAAAGCCGTTTTCAGCTAGCCCTAAATACAAAGGCTCTAGACGCAGATCTTGTTGTAAGAGCTAATTCCATCAAGCAACACTGCATGTTGCTGAATTGCATATTGAAGAAGCCACAGCCGAGTGGATCTTGTGGGAGAACAACTCCATTTGGCTCACTGACTTCACACACCATCAGGCTGACAGGCAGCTCTCAAGCAAACTACGTGTTCACACACTATGCTTAATGCCGTTTGAGTGCATTGTCCTGAAGCACAGGTTGCTGAGCATCCCACACAAACGAAGGCTCCACAGGCGGGTTTCACATGCCACCAACTCCACATTCAGAAACCACTTGAGCGCCAAAGCCCTTATCAGCTAGCCCTAAATACAAAGGCTCTAGACGCAGATGTTGTTGTAAGAGCTAATTCCATCAAGCAACACTGCATGTTGCTGAATTGCATATTGAAGAAGCATCAGCCGAGTGGTTCTTGTGGGAGAACAACTCCATTTGGCTCACTGACTTCACACACCATCAGGCTGACAGGCAGCTCTCAAGCAAACTACGTGTTCACACACTATGCTTAATGCCGTTTGAGTGCATTGTCCTGAAGGGCAGGTTGGTGAGCATCCCACACAAACGAAGGCTCCACAGGCGGGTTTCACATGCCACCCACTCCACATTCAGAAACCACTTCAGCACCAAAGCCGTTTTCAGCTAGCCCTAAATACAAAGGCTCTAGACGCAGATGTTGCTATAAGAGCTAATTCCATCAAGCAACACTGCATGTTGCTGAATTGCATATTGAAGAAGCATCAGCCGAGTGGTTCTTGTGGGAGAACAACTCCATTTGGCTCACTGACTTCACACACCATCAGGCTGACAGGCAGCTCTCAAGCAAACTACGTGTTCACACACTATGCTTAATGCCATTTGAGTGCATTGTCCTGAAGCGCAGGTTGGTGAGCATCCCACACAAACGAAGGCTCCACAGGCGGGTTTCACATGCCACCCTCTCCACATTCAGAAACCACTTCAGCGCCAAAGCCGTTTTCAGCTAGCCCTAAATACAAAGGCTCTAGACACAGATGTTGCTGTAAGAGCTAATTCCATCAAGCAACACTGCATGTTGCTGAATTGCATATTGAAGAAGCATCAGCCGAGTGGTTCTTGTGGGAGAACAACTCCATTTGGCTCACTGACTTCACACACCATCAGGCTGACAGGCAGCTCTCAAGCAAACTACGTGTTCACACACTATGCTTAATGCCGTTTGAGTGCATTGTCCTGAAGGGCAGCTTGGTGAGCCTCCCACACAAACGAAGGCTCCACAGGCGGGTTTCACATGCCACCAACTCCACATTCAGAAACCACTTGAGCGCCAAAGCCCTTTTCAGCTAGCCCTATATACAAAGGCTCTAGACGCAGATGTTGCTGTAAGAGCTAATTCCATCAAGCAACACTGCATGTTGCTGAATTGCATATTGAAGAAGCATCAGTCTAGTGGTTCTTGTGGGAGAACAACTCCATTTGGCTCACTGACTTCACACACTATCAGGCTGACAGGCAGCTCTCAAGCAAACTACGTGTTCACACATTATGCTTAATGCCGTTTGAGTGCATTGTCCTGAAGGGCAGCTTGGTGAGCATCCCACACAAACGAAGGCTCCACAGGCGGGTTTCACATGCCACCAACTCCACATTCAGAAACCACTTCAGCGCCAAAGCCCTTTTCAGCTAGCCCTAAATACAAAGGCTCTAGACGCAGATGTTGCTGTAAGAGCTAATTCCATCAAGCAACACTGCATGTTGCTGAATTGCATATTGAAGAAGCATCAGTCGAGTGGTTCTTGTGGGAGAACAACTCCATTTGGCTCACTGACTTCACACACCATCAGGCTGACAGGCAGCTCTCAAGAAAGTACGTGTTCACACACTATGCTTATTGCCGTTTGAGTGCATTGTCCTGAAGGGCGGGTTGGTGAGCATCGCACAAAAACGAAGGCTCCACAGGCGGGTTTCACATGCCACCAACTCCACATTCTGAAACCACTTCAGCGCAAAAGCCGTTTTCAGCTAGCCCTAAATACAAAGGCTCTAGACGCAGATGTTGCTGTAAGAGCTAATTCCATCAAGCAACACTGCATGTTGCTGAATTGCATATTGAAGAAGCATCAGCCGAGTGGTTCTTGTGGGAGAACAACTCCATTTGGCTCACTGACTTCACACACCATCAGGCTGACAGGCAGCTCTCAAGCAAACTACGTGTTCACACACTATGCTTAATGCCGTTTGAGTGCATTGTCCTGAAGCGCAGGTTGCTGAGCATCCCACACAAACGAAGGCTCCACAGGCGGGTTTCACATGCCACCCTCTCCACATTCAGAAACCACTTCAGCGCCAAAGCCCTTTTCAGCTAGCCCTAAATACAAAGGCTCTAGACGCAGATGTTGCTGTAAGAGCTAATTCCATCAAGCAACACTGCATGTTGCTGAATTGCATATTGAAGAAGCATCAGTCGAGTGGTTCTTGTGGGAGAACAACTCCATTTGGCTCACTGACTTCACACACCATCAGGCTGACAGGCAGCTCTCAAGCAAACTACGTGTTCACACACTATGCTTAATGCCGTTTGAGTGCATTGTCCTGAAGCGCAGGTTGCTGAGCATCCCACACAAACGAAGGCTCCACAGGCGGGTTTCACATGCCACCCTCTCCACATTCAGAAACCACTTCAGCGCCAAAGCCCTTTTCAGCTAGCCCTAAATACAAAGGCTCTAGACGCAGATGTTGCTGTAAGAGCTAATTCCATCAAGCAACACTGCATGTTGCTGAATTGCATATTGAAGAAGCATCAGCCGAGTGGTTCTTGTGGGAGAACAACTCCATTTGGCTCACTGACTTCACACACCATCAGGCTGACAGGCAGCTCTCAAGTAAACTACGTGTTCACACACTATGCTTAATGCCGTTTGAGTGCATTGTCCTGAAGGGCAGGTTGGTGAGCATCCCACACAAACGAAGGCTCCAAAGGCGGTTTTCACATGCCACCCTCTCCACATTCAGAAACCACTTGAGCGCCAAAGCCCTTTTCAGCTAGCCCTAAATACAAAGGCTCTAGACGCAGATGTTGCTGTAAGAGCTAATTCCATCAAGCAACACTGCATGTTGCTGAATTACATATTGAAGAAGCATCATTCGAGTGGTTCTTGTGGGAGAACAACTCCATTTGGCTCACTGACTTCACACACCATCAGGCTGACAGGCAGCTCTCAAGCAAACTACGTGTTCACACACTATGCTTAATGCCGTTTGAGTGCATTGTCCTGAAGGGCAGCTTGGTGAGCATCCCACACAAACGAAGGCTCCACAGGCGGGTTTCACATGCCACCAACTCCACATTCAGAAACCACTTCAGCGCCAAAGCCCTTTTCAGCTAGCCCTATATACAAAGGCTCTAGACGCAGATGTTGCTGTAAGAGCTAATTCCATCAAGCAACACTGCATGTTGCTGAATTGCATATTGAAGAAGCATCAGCCGAGTGGTTCTTGTGGGAGAACAACTGCATTTGGCTCCCTGACTTCACACACCATCAGGCTGACAGGCAGCTCTCAAGCAAACTACGTGTTCACACACTATGCTTAATGCCGTTTGAGTGCATTGTCCTGAAGGGCAGCTTGGTGAGCCTCCCACACAAACGAAGGCTCCACAGGCGGGTTTCACATGCCACCAACTCCACATTCAGAAACCACTTCAGCGCCAAAGCCCTTTTCAGCTAGCCCTATATACAAAGGCTCTAGACGCAGATGTTGCTGTAAGAGCTAATTCCATCAAGCAACACTGCATGTTGCTGAATTGCATATTGAAGAAGCATCAGTCGAGTGGTTCTTGTGGGAGAACAACTCCATTTGGCTCACTGACTTCACACACCATCAGGCTGACAGGCAGCTCTCAAGCAAACTACGTGTTCACACACTATGCTTAATGCCGTTTGAGTGCATTGTCCTGAAGGGCAGGTTGGTGAGCATCCCACACAAACGAAGGCTCCACAGGCGGGTTTCACATGCCACCAACTCCACATTCAGAAACCACTTCAGCGCCAAAGCCCTTTTCAGCTAGCCCTAAATACAAAGGCTCTAGACGCAGATGTTGCTGTAAGAGCTAATTCCATCAAACAACACTGCATGTTGCTGAATTGCATATTGAAGAAGCATCAGTCGAGTGGTTCTTGTGGGAGAACAACTCCATTTGGCTCACTGACTTCACACACCATCAGGCTGACAGGCAGCTCTCAAGAAAGTACGTGTTCACACACTATGCTTATTGCCGTTTGAGTGCATTGTCCTGAAGGGCGGGTTGGTGAGCATCGCACAAAAACGAAGGCTCCACAGGCGGGTTTCACATGCCACCAACTCCACATTCTGAAACCACTTCAGCGCAAAAGCCGTTTTCAGCTAGCCCTAAATACAAAGGCTCTAGACGCAGATGTTGCTGTAAGAGCTAATTCCATCAAGCAACACTGCATGTTGCTGAATTGCATATTGAAGAAGCATCAGCCGAGTGGTTCTTGTG
Organism: Ochotona princeps; assembly: GCF_030435755.1. Lineage (NCBI taxonomy): Eukaryota > Metazoa > Chordata > Mammalia > Lagomorpha > Ochotonidae > Ochotona > Ochotona princeps. The sequence continues at coordinate 37,251,653 of NC_080847.1, forward strand.
GGAGAACAACTCCATTTGGCTCACGGACTTCACACACCATCAGGCTGACAGGCAGCTCTCAAGCAAACTACGTGTTCACACACTATGCTTAATGCCGTTTGAGTGCATTGTCCTGAAGGGCAGCTTGGTGAGCATCCCACACAAACGAAGGCTCCACAGGCGGGTTTCACATGCCACCAACTCCACATTCAGAAACCACTTCAGCGCCAAAGCCCTTTTCAGCTAGCCCTAAATACAAAGGCTCTAGACGCAGATGTTGCTGTAAGAGCTAATTCCATCAAGCAACACTGCATGTTGCTGAATTGCATATTGAAGAAGCATCAGTCGAGTGGTTCTTGTGGGAGAACAACTCCATTTGGCTCACTGACTTCACACACCATCAGGCTGACAGGCAGCTCTCAAGAAAGTACGTGTTCACACACTATGCTTATTGCCGTTTGAGTGCATTGTCCTGAAGGGCAGCTTGGTGAGCATCGCACAAAAACGAAGGCTCCACAGGCGGGTTTCACATGCCACCAACTCCACATTCTGAAACCACTTCAGCGCAAAAGCTGTTTTCAGCTAGCCCTAAATACAAAGGCTCTAGACGCAGATGTTGCTGTAAGAGCTAATTCCATCAAGCAACACTGCATGTTGCTGAATTGCATATTGAAGAAGCATCAGCCGAGTGGTTCTTGTGGGAGAACAACTCCATTTGGCTCACGGACTTCACACACCATCAGGCTGACAGGCAGCTCTCAAGCAAACTACGTGTTCACACACTATGCTTAATGCCGTTTGAGTGCATTGTCCTGAAGGGCAGCTTGGTGAGCATCCCACACAAACGAAGGCTCCACAGGCGGGTTTCACATGCCACCAACTCCACATTCAGAAACCACTTCAGCGCCAAAGCCCTTTTCAGCTAGCCCTAAATACAAAGGCTCTAGACGCAGATGTTGCTGTAAGAGCTAATTCCATCAAGCAACACTGCATGTTGCTGAATTGCATATTGAAGAAGCATCAGTCGAGTGGTTCTTGTGGGAGAACAACTCCATTTGGCTCACTGACTTCACACACCATCAGGCTGACAGGCAGCTCTCAAGCAAACTACGTGTTCACACACTATGCTTAATGCCGTTTGAGTGCATTGTCCTGAAGGGCAGCTTGGTGAGCATCCCACACAAACGAAGGCTCCACAGGCGGGTTTCACATGCCACCAACTCCACATTCAGAAACCACTTCAGCACCAAAGCCGTATTCAGCTAGCCCTAAATACAAAGGCTCTAGACGCAGATGTTGCTGTAAGAGCTAATTCCATCAAGCAACACTGCATGTTGCTGAATTGCATATTGAAGAAGCATCAGTCGAGTGGTTCTTGTGGGAGAACAACTCCATTTGGCTCACTGACTTCACACACCATCAGGCTGACAGGCAGCTCTCAAGCAAACTACGTGTTCACACACTATGCTTATTGCCGTTTGAGTGCATTGTCCTGAAGGGCAGCTTGGTGAGCATCCCACACAAACGAAGGCTCCACAGGCGGGTTTCACATGCCACCAACTCCACATTCAGAAACCACTTCAGCGCAAAAGCCGTTTTCAGCTAGCCCTAAATACAAAGGCTCTAGACGCAGATGTTGCTGTAAGAGCTAATTCCATCAAGCAACACTGCATGTTGCTGAATTGCATATTGAAGAAGCATCAGCCGAGTGGTTCTTGTGGGAGAACAACTCCATTTGGCTCACGGACTTCACACACCATCAGGCTGACAGGCAGCTCTCAAGCAAACTACGTGTTCACACACTATGCTTAATGCCGTTTGAGTGCATTGTCCTGAAGGGCAGGTTGGTGAGCATCCCACACAAACGAAGGCTCCACAGGCGGGTTTCACATGCCACCAACTCCACATTCAGAAACCACTTGAGCGCCAAAGCCCTTTTCAGCTAGCCCTAAATACAAAGGCTCTAGACGCAGATGTTGCTGTAAGAGCTAATTCCATCAAGCAACACTGCATGTTGCTGAATTGCATATTGAAGAAGCATCAGCCGAGTAGTTCTTGTGGGAGAACAACTCCATTTGGCTCACTGACTTCACACACCATCAGGCTGACAGGCAGCTCTCAAGCAATCTACATGTTCACACACTATGCTTAATGCCGTTTGAGTGCATTGTCCTGAAGGGCAGGTTGGTGAGCATCCCACACAAACGAAGGCTCCACAGGCGGGTTTCACATGCCACCAACTCCACATTCACAAACCACTTGAGCGCCAAAGCCCTTTTCAGCTAGCCCTAAATACAAAGGCTCTAGACGCAGATGTTGCTGTAAGAGCTAATTCCATCAAGCAACACTGCATGTTGCTGAATTGCATATTGAGGAAGCATCAGCCGAGTGGTTCTTGTGGTAGAACAACTCCATTTGGCTCACTGACTTCACACACCATCAGGCTGACAGGCAGCTCTCAAGCAAACTACGTGTTCACACACTATGCTTAATGCCGTTTGAGTGCATTGTCCTGAAGCGCAGGTTGGTGAGCCTCCCACACAAACGAAGGCTCCACAGGCGGGTTTCACATGCCACCAACTCCACATTCAGAAACCACTTCAGCACCAAAGCCCTTTTCAGCTAGCCCTAAATACAAAGGCTCTAGACGCAGATGTTGCTGTAAGAGGTAATCCCATCAAGCAGCACTGCATGCTGCTGAATTGCATATTGAAGAAGCATCAGTCGAGTGGTTCTTGTGGGAGAACAACTCCATTTGGCTCACTGACTTCACACACCATCAGGCTGACAGGCAGCTCTCAAGCAAACTACGTGTTCACACACTATGCTTAATGCCATTTGAGTGCATTGTCCTGAAGGGCAGCTTGGTGAGCATCCCACACAAACGAAGGCTCCACAGGCGGGTTTCACATGCCACCAACTCCACATTCAGAAACCACTTCAGCGCCAAAGAAGTATTCAGCTAGCCCTAAATACAAAGGCTCTAGACGCAGATGTTGCTGTAAGAGCTAATTGCATCAAGCAACACGGCATGTTGCTGAATTGCATATTGAAGAAGCATCAGCCGAGTGGTTCTTGTGGGAGAACAACTCCATTTGGCTCACTGACTTCACACACCATCAGGCTGACAGGCAGCTCTCAAGCAAACTACGTGTTCACACACTATGCTTAATGCCATTTGAGTGCATTGTCCTGAAGGGCAGCTTGGTGAGCATCCCACACAAACGAAGGCTCCAAAGGCGGGTTTCACATGCCACCAACTCCACATTCAGAAACCACTTGAGCGCCGAAGCCCTTGTCAGCTAGCCCTAAATACAAAGGCTCTAGACACAGATGTTGCTGTAAGAGCTAATTCCATCAAGCAACACTGCATGTTGCTGAATTGCATATTGAAGAAGCATCAGCCGAGTGGTTCTTGTGGGAGAACAACTCCATTTGGCTCACTGACTTCACACACCATCAGGCTGACAGGCAGCTCTCAAGCAAACTACGTGTTCACACACTATGCTTAATGCCGTTTGAGTGCATTGTCCTGAAGGGCAGCTTGGTGAGCCTCCCACACAAACGAAGGCTCCACAGGCGGGTTTCACATGCCACCAACTCCACATTCAGAAACCACTTCAGCGCCAAAGCCCTTTTCAGCTAGCCCTATATACAAAGGCTCTAGACGCAGATGTTGCTGTAAGAGCTAATTCCATCAAGCAACACTGCATGTTGCTGAATTGCATATTGAAGAAGCATCAGTCGAGTGGTTCTTGTGGGAGAACAACTCCATTTGGCTCACTGACTTCACACACCATCAGGCTGACAGGCAGCTCTCAAGCAAACTACGTGTTCACACACTATGCTTAATGCCGTTTGAGTGCATTGTCCTGAAGGGCAGGTTGGTGAGCATCCCACACAAACGAAGGCTCCACAGGCGGGTTTCACATGCCACCAACTCCACATTCAGAAACCACTTCAGCGCCAAAGCCCTTTTCAGCTAGCCCTAAATACAAAGGCTCTAGACGCAGATGTTGCTGTAAGAGCTAATTCCATCAAACAACACTGCATGTTGCTGAATTGCATATTGAAGAAGCATCAGTCGAGTGGTTCTTGTGGGAGAACAACTCCATTTGGCTCACTGACTTCACACACCATCAGGCTGACAGGCAGATCAAGAAAGTACGTGTTCACACACTATGCTTATTGCCGTTTGAGTGCATTGTCCTGAAGGGCGGGTTGGTGAGCATCGCACAAAAACGAAGGCTCCACAGGCGGGTTTCACATGCCACCAACTCCACATTCTGAAACCACTTCAGCGCAAAAGCCGTTTTCAGCTAGCCCTAAATACAAAGGCTCTAGACGCAGATGTTGCTGTAAGAGCTAATTCCATCAAGCAACACTGCATGTTGCTGAATTGCATATTGAAGAAGCATCAGCCGAGTGGTTCTTGTGGGAGAACAACTCCATTTGGCTCACGGACTTCACACACAATCAGGCTGACAGGCAGCTCTCAAGCAAACTACGTGTTCACACACTATGCTTAATGCCGTTTGAGTGCATTGTCCTGAAGGGCAGCTTGGTGAGCATCCCACACAAACGAAGGCTCCACAGGCGGGTTTCACATGCCACCAACTCCACATTCAGAAACCACTTCAGCGCCAAAGCCCTTTTCAGCTAGCCCTAAATACAAAGGCTCTAGACGCAGATGTTGCTGTAAGAGCTAATTCCATCAAGCAACACTGCATGTTGCTGAATTGCATATTGAAGAAGCATCAGTCGAGTGGTTCTTGTGGGAGAACAACTCCATTTGGCTCACTGACTTCACACACCATCAGGCTGACAGGCAGCTCTCAAGAAAGTACGTGTTCACACACTATGCTTAATGCCGTTTGAGAGCATTGTCCTGAAGGGCGGGTTGGTGAGCATCGCACAAAAACGAAGGCTCCACAGGCGGGTTTCACATGCCACCAACTCCACATTCTGAAACCACTTCAGCGCAAAAGCTGTTTTCAGCTAGCCCTGAATACAAAGGCTCTAGACGCAGATGTTGCTGTAAGAGCTAATTCCATCAAGCAACACTGCATGTTGCTGAATTGCATATTGAAGAAGCATCAGCCGAGTGGTTCTTGTGGGAGAACAACTCCATTTGGCTCACGGACTTCACACACCATCAGGCTGACAGGCAGCTCTCAAGCAAACTACGTGTTCACACACTATGCTTAATGCCGTTTGAGTGCATTGTCCTGAAGGGCAGCTTGGTGAGCATCCCACACAAACGAAGGCTCCACAGGCGGGTTTCACATGCCACCAACTCCACATTCAGAAACCACTTCAGCGCCAAAGCCCTTTTCAGCTAGCCCTAAATACAAAGGCTCTAGACGCAGATGTTGCTGTAAGAGCTAATTCCATCAAGCAACACTGCATGTTGCTGAATTGCATATTGAAGAAGCATCAGTCGAGTGGTTCTTGTGGGAGAACAACTCCATTTGGCTCACTGACTTCACACACCATCAGGCTGACAGGCAGCTCTCAAGCAAACTACGTGTTCACACACTATGCTTAATGCCGTTTGAGTGCATTGTCCTGAAGGGCAGCTTGGTGAGCATCCCACACAAACGAAGGCTCCACAGGCGGGTTTCACATGCCACCAACTCCACATTCAGAAACCACTTCAGCACCAAAGCCGTATTCAGCTAGCCCTAAATACAAAGGCACTAGACGCTGATGTTGCTGTAAGAGCTAATTCCATCAAGCAACACTGCATGTTGCTGAATTGCATATTGAAGAAGCATCAGTCGAGTGGTTCTTGTGGGAGAACAACTCCATTTGGCTCACTGACTTCACACACCATCAGGCTGACAGGCAGCTCTCAAGCAAACTACGTGTTCACACACTATGCTTAATGCCGTTTGAGTGCATTGTCCTGAAGGGCAGCTTGGTGAGCATCCCACACAAACGAAGGCTCCACAGGCGGGTTTCACATGCCACCAACTCCACATTCAGAAACCACTTCAGCGCAAAAGCCGTTTTCAGCTAGCCCTAAATACAAAGGCTCTAGACGCAGATGTTGCTGTAAGAGCTAATTCCATCAAGCAACACTGCATGTTGCTGAATTGCATATTGAAGAAGCATCAGCCGAGTGGTTCTTGTGGGAGAACAACTCCATTTGGCTCACGGACTTCACACACCATCAGGCTGACAGGCAGCTCTCAAGCAAACTACGTGTTCACACACTATGCTTAATGCCGTTTGAGTGCATTGTCCTGAAGGGCAGGTTGGTGAGCATCCCACACAAACGAAGGCTCCACAGGCGGGTTTCACATGCCACCAACTCCACATTCAGAAACCACTTGAGCGCCAAAGCCCTTTTCAGCTAGCCCTAAATACAAAGGCTCTAGACGCAGATGTTGCTGTAAGAGCTAATTCCATCAAGCAACACTGCATGTTGCTGAATTGCATATTGAAGAAGCATCAGCCGAGTAGTTCTTGTGGGAGAACAACTCCATTTGGCTCACTGACTTCACACACCATCAGGCTGACAGGCAGCTCTCAAGCAATCTACATGTTCACACACTATGCTTAATGCCGTTTGAGTGCATTGTCCTGAAGGGCAGGTTGGTGAGCATCCCACACAAACGAAGGCTCCACAGGCGGGTTTCACATGCCACCAACTCCACATTCAGAAACCACTTGAGCGGAAAAGCCCTTTTCAGCTAGCCCTAAATACAAAGGCTCTAGACGCAGATGTTGCTGTAAGAGCTAATTCCATCAAGCAACACTGCATGTTGCTGAATTGCATATTGAGGAAGCATCAGCCGAGTGGTTCTTGTGGTAGAACAACTCCATTTGGCTCACTGACTTCACACACCATCAGGCTGACAGGCAGCTCTCAAGCAAACTACGTGTTCACACACTATGCTTAATGCCGTTTGAGTGCATTGTCCTGAAGCGCAGGTTGGTGAGCCTCCCACACAAACGAAGGCTCCACAGGCGGGTTTCACATGCCACCAACTCCACATTCAGAAACCACTTCAGCGCCAAAGCCCTTTTCAGCTAGCCCTAAATACAAAGGCTCTAGATGCAGATGTTGCTGTAAGAGGTAATCCCATCAAGCAACACTGCATGCTGCTGAATTGCATATTGAAGAAGCATCAGTCGAGTGGTTCTTGTGGGAGAACAACTCCATTTGGCTCACTGACTTCACACACCATCAGGCTGACAGGCAGCTCTCAAGCAAACTACGTGTTCACACACTATGCTTAATGCCGTTTGAGTGCATTGTCCTGAAGGCCAGCTTGGTGAGCATCCCACACAAACGAAGGCTCCACAGGCGGGTTTCACATGCCACCAACTCCACATTCAGAAACCACTTCAGCGCCAAAGAAGTATTCAGCTAGCCCTAAATACCAAGGCTCTAGACGCAGATGTTGCTGTAAGAGCTAATTGCATCAAGCAACACGGCATGTTGCTGAATTGCATATTGAAGAAGAATCAGCCGAGCGGTTCTTGTGGGAGAACAACTCCATTTGGCTCACTGACTTCACACACCATCAGGCTGACAGGCAGCTCTCAAGCAAACTACGTGTTCACACACTATGCTTAATGCCATTTGAGTGCATTGTCCTGAAGGGCAGCTTGGTGAGCATCCCACACAAACGAAGGCTCCAAAGGCGGGTTTCACATGCCACCAACTCCACATTCAGAAACCACTTGAGCGCCGAAGCCCTTGTCAGCTAGCCCTAAATACAAAGGCTCTAGACACAGATGTTGCTGTAAGAGCTAATTCCATCAAGCAACACTGCATGTTGCTGAATTGCATATTGAAGAAGCATCAGCCGAGTGGTTCTTGTGGGAGAACAACTCCATTTGGCTCACTGACTTCACACACCATCAGGCTGACAGGCAGCTCTCAAGCAAACTACGTGTTCACACACTATGCTTAATGCCGTTTGAGTGCATTGTCCTGAAGGGCAGCTTGGTGAGCCTCCCACACAAACGAAGGCTCCACAGGCGGGTTTCACATGCTACCAACTCCACATTCAGAAACCACTTCAGCGCCAAAGCCCTTTTCAGCTAGCCCTATATACAAAGGCTCTAGACGCAGATGTTGCTGTAAGAGCTAATTCCATCAAGCAACACTGCATGTTGCTGAATTGCATATTGAAGAAGCATCAGTCGAGTGGTTCTTGTGGGAGAACAACTCCATTTGGCTCACTGACTTCACACACCATCAGGCTGACAGGCAGCTCTCAAGCAAACTACGTGTTCACACACTATGCTTAATGCCGTTTGAGTGCATTGTCCTGAAGGGCAGCTTGGTGAGCATCCCACACAAACGAAGGCTCCACAGGCGGGTTTCACATGCCACCAACTCCACATTCAGAAACCACTTCAGCGCCAAAGCCCTTTTCAGCTAGCCCTAAATACAAAGGCTCTAGACGCAGATGTTGCTGTAAGAGCTAATTCCATCAAACAACACTGCATGTTGCTGAATTGCATATTGAAGAAGCATCAGTCGAGTGGTTCTTGTGGGAGAACAACTCCATTTGGCTCACTGACTTCACACACCATCAGGCTGACAGGCAGCTCTCAAGAAAGTACGTGTTCACACACTATGCTTATTGCCGTTTGAGTGCATTGTCCTGAAGGGCGGGTTGGTGAGCATCGCACAAAAACGAAGGCTCCACAGGCGGGTTTCACATGCCACCAACTCCACATTCTGAAACCACTTCAGCGCAAAAGCCGTTTTCAGCTAGCCCTAAATACAAAGGCTCTAGACGCAGATGTTGCTGTAAGAGCTAATTCCATCAAGCAACACTGCATGTTGCTGAATTGCATATTGAAGAAGCATCAGCCGAGTGGTTCTTGTGGGAGAACAACTCCATTTGGCTCACGGACTTACACACCATCAGGCTGACAGGCAGCTCTCAAGCAAACTACGTGTTCACACACTATGCTTAATGCCGTTTGAGTGCATTGTCCTGAAGGGCAGCTTGGTGAGCATCCCACACAAACGAAGGCTCCACAGGCGGGTTTCACATGCCACCAACTCCACATTCAGAAACCACTTCAGCGCCAAAGCCCTTTTCAGCTAGCATTAAATACAAAGGCTCTAGACGCAGATGTTGCTGTAAGAGCTAATTCCATCAAGCAACACTGCATGTTGCTGAATTGCATATTGAAGAAGCATCAGTCGAGTGGTTCTTGTGGGAGAACAACTCCATTTGGCTCACTGACTTCACACACCATCAGGCTGACAGGCAGCTCTCAAGCAAACTACGTGTTCACACACTATGCTTAATGCCATTTGAGTGCATTGTCCTGAAGGGCAGCTTGGTGAGCATCCCACACAAACGAAGGCTCCACAGGCGGGTTTCACATGCCAAAACTCCACATTCAGAAACCACTTCAGCACCAAAGCCCTTTTCAGCTAGCCCTAAATACAAAGGCTCTAGACGCAGATGTTGCTGTAAGAGCTAATTCCATCAAGCAACACTGCATGTTGCTGAATTGCATATTGAAGAAGCATCAGTCGAGTGGTTCTTGTGGGAGAACAACTCCATTTGGCTCACTGACTTCACACACCATCAGGCTGACAGGCAGCTCTCAAGCAAACTACGTGTTCACACACTATGCTTAATGCCGTTTGAGTGCATTGTCCTGAAGGGCAGCTTGGTGAGCCTCCCACACAAACGAAGGCTCCACAGGCGGGTTTCACATGCCACCAACTCCACATTCAGAAACCACTTCAGCGCCAAAGCCCTTTTCAGCTAGCCCTATATACAAAGGCTCTAGACGCAGATGTTGCTGTAAGAGCTAATTCCATCAAGCAACACTGCATGTTGCTGAATTGCATATTGAAGAAGCATCAGTCGAGTGGTTCTTGTGGGAGAACAACTCCATTTGGCTCACTGACTTCACACACCATCAGGCTGACAGGCAGCTCTCAAGCAAACTACGTGTTCACACACTATGCTTAATGCCGTTTGAGTGCATTGTCCTGAAGGGCAGCTTGGTGAGCATCCCACACAAACGAAGGCTCCACAGGCGGGTTTCACATGCCACCAACTCCACATTCAGAAACCACTTCAGCGCCAAAGCCCTTTTCAGCTAGCCCTAAATACAAAGGCTCTAGACGCAGATGTTGCTGTAAGAGCTAATTCCATCAAACAACACTGCATGTTGCTGAATTGCATATTGAAGAAGCATCAGTCGAGTGGTTCTTGTGGGAGAACAACTCCATTTGCCTCACTGACTTCACACACCATCAGGCTGACAGGCAGCTCTCAAGAAAGTACGTGTTCACACACTATGCTTATTGCCGTTTGAGTGCATTGTCCTGAAGGGCGGGTTGGTGAGCATCGCACAAAAACGAAGGCTCCACAGGCGGGTTTCACATGCCACCAACTCCACATTCTGAAACCACTTCAGCGCAAAAGCCGTTTTCAGCTAGCCCTAAATACAAAGGCTCTAGACGCAGATGTTGCTGTAAGAGCTAATTCCATCAAGCAACACTGCATGTTGCTGAATTGCATATTGAAGAAGCATCAGCCGAGTGGTTCTTGTGGGAGAACAACTCCATTTGGCACACGGACTTACACACCATCAGGCTGACAGGCAGCTCTCAAGCAAACTAAGTGTTCACACACTATGCTTAATGCCGTTTGAGTGCATTGTCCTGAAGGGCAGCTTGGTGAGCATCCCACACAAACGAAGGCTCCACAGGCGGGTTTCACATGCCACCAACTCCACATTCAGAAACCACTTCAGCGCCAAAGCCCTTTTCAGCTAGCATTAAATACAAAGGCTCTAGACGCAGATGTTGCTGTAAGAGCTAATTCCATCAAGCAACACTGCATGTTGCTGAATTGCATATTGAAGAAGCATCAGTCGAGTGGTTCTTGTGGGAGAACAACTCCATTTGGCTCACTGACTTCACACACCATCAGGCTGACAGGCAGCTCTCAAGCAAACTACGTGTTCACACACTATGCTTAATGCCGTTTGAGTGCATTGTCCTGAAGGGCAGCTTGGTGAGCATCCCACACAAACGAAGGCTCCACAGGCGGGTTTCACATGCCAAAACTCCACATTCAGAAACCACTTCAGCACCAAAGCCCTTTTCAGCTAGCCCTAAATACAAAGGCTCTAGACGCAGATGTTGCTGTAAGAGCTAATTCCATCAAGCAACACTGCATGTTGCTGAATTGCATATTGAAGAAGCATCAGTCGAGTGGTTCTTGTGGGAGAACAACTCCATTTGGCTCACTGACTTCACACACCATCAGGCTGACAGGCAGCTCTCAAGCAAACTACGTGTTCACACACTATGCTTATTGCCGTTTGAGTGCATTGTCCTGAAGGGCAGCTTGGTGAGCATCCCACACAAACGAAGGCTCCACAGGCGGGTTTCACATGCCACCAACTCCACATTCAGAAACCACTTCAGCGCAAAAGCCGTTTTCAGCTAGCCCTAAATACAAAGGCTCTAGACGCAGATGTTGCTGTAAGAGCTAATTCCATCAAGCAACACTGCATGTTGCTGAATTGCATATTGAAGAAGCATCAGCCGAGTGGTTCTTGTGGGAGAACAACTCCATTTGGCTCACGGACTTCACACACCATCAGGCTGACAGGCAGCTCTCAAGCAAACTACGTGTTCACACACTATGCTTAATGCCGTTTGAGTGCATTGTCCTGAAGGGCAGGTTGGTGAGCATCCCACACAAACGAAGGCTCCACAGGCGGGTTTCACATGCCACCAACTCCACATTCAGAAACCACTTCAGCGCCAAAGCCCTTTTCAGCTAGCCCTAAATACAAAGGCTCTAGACGCAGATGTTGCTGTAAGAGCTAATTCCATCAAGCAACACTGCATGTTGCTGAATTGCATATTGAAGAAGCATCAGCCGAGTAGTTCTTGTGGGAGAACAACTCCATTTGGCTCACTGACTTCACACACCATCAGGCTGACAGGCAGCTCTCAAGCAATCTACATGTTCACACACTATGCTTAATGCCGTTTGAGTGCATTGTCCTGAAGGGCAGGTTGGTGAGCATCCCACACAAACGAAGGCTCCACAGGCGGGTTTCACATGCCACCAACTCCACATTCACAAACCACTTGAGCGCCAAAGCCCTTTTCAGCTAGCCCTAAATACAAAGGCTCTAGACGCAGATGTTGCTGTAAGAGCTAATTCCATCAAGCAACACTGCATGTTGCTGAATTGCATATTGAGGAAGCATCAGCCGAGTGGTTCTTGTGGGAGAACAACTCCATTTGGCTCACTGACTTCACACACCATCAGGCTGACAGGCAGCTCTCAAGCAAACTACGTGTTCACACACTATGCTTAATGCTGTTTGAGTGCATTGTCCTGAAGGGCAGGTTGGTGAGCATCCCACACAAACGAAGGCTCCACAGGCGGGTTTCACATGCCACCAACTCCACATTCAGAAACCACTTCAGCGCCAAAGCCCTTTTCAGCTAGCCCTAAATACAAAGGCTCTAGACGCAGATGTTGCTGTAAGAGCTAATTCCATCAAGCAACACTGCATGTTGCTGAATTGCATATTGAAGAAGCATCAGTCGAGTGGTTCTTGTGGGAGAACAACTCCATTTGGCTCACTGACTTCACACACCATCAGGCTGACAGGCAGCTCTCAAGAAAGTACGTGGTCACACACTATGCTTATTGCCGTTTGAGTGCATTGTCCTGAAGGGCGGGTTGGTGAGCATCGCACAAAAACGAAGGCTCCACAGGCGGGTTTCACATGCCACCAACTCCACATTCAGAAACCACTTCAGCGCCAAAGCCCTTTTCAGCTAGCCCTAAATACAAAGGCTCTAGACGCAGATGTTGCTGTAAGAGCTAATTCCATCAAGCAACACTGCATGTTGCTGAATTGCATATTGAAGAAGCATCAGCCGAGTGGTTCTTGTGGGAGAACAACTCCATTTGGCTCACGGACTTCACACACCATCAGGCTGACAGGCAGCTCTCAAGCAAACTACGTGTTCACACACTATGCTTAATGCCGTTTGAGTGCATTGTCCTGAAGGGCAGCTTGGTGAGCATCCCACACAAACGAAGGCTCCAAAGGCGGGTTTCACATGCCACCAACTCCACATTCAGAAACCACTTCAGCGCCAAAGCCCTTTTCAGCTAGCCCTAAATACAAAGGCTCTAGACGCAGATGTTGCTGTAAGAGCTAATTCCATCAAGCAACACTGCATGTTGCTGAATTGCATATTGAAGAAGCATCAGTCGAGTGGTTCTTGTGGGAGAACAACTCCATTTGGCTCACTGACTTCACACACCATCAGGCTGACAGGCAGCTCTCAAGCAAACTACGTGTTCACACACTATGCTTAATGCCGTTTGAGTGCATTGTCCTGAAGGGCAGCTTGGTGAGCATCCCACACAAACGAAGGCTCCACAGGCGGGTTTCACATGCCACCAACTCCACATTCAGAAACCACTTCAGCACCAAAGCCCTTTTCAGCTAGCCCTAAATACAAAGGCTCTAGACGCAGATGTTGCTGTAAGAGCTAATTCCATCAAGCAACACTGCATGTTGCTGAATTGCATATTGAAGAAGCATCAGCCGAGTGGTTCTTGTGGGAGAACAACTCCATTTGGCTCACGGACTTCACACACCATCAGGCTGACAGGCAGCTCTCAAGCAAACTACGTGTTCACACACTATGCTTAATGCCGTTTGAGTGCATTGTCCTGAAGGGCAGCTTGGTGAGCATCCCACACAAACGAAGGCTCCACAGGCGGGTTTCACATGCCACCAACTCCACATTCAGAAACCACTTGAGCGCCAAAGCCCTTTTCAGCTAGCCCTAAATACAAAGGCTCTAGACGCAGATGTTGCTGTAAGAGCTAATTCCATCAAGCAACACTGCATGTTGCTGAATTGCATATTGAAGAAGCATCAGCCGAGTAGTTCTTGTGGGAGAACAACTCCATTTGGCTCACTGACTTCACACACCATCAGGCTGACAGGCAGCTCTCAAGCAATCTACATGTTCACACACTATGCTTAATGCCGTTTGAGTGCATTGTCCTGAAGGGCAGGTTGGTGAGCATCCCACACAAACGAAGGCTCCACAGGCGGGTTTCACATGCCACCAACTCCACATTCACAAACCACTGGAGCGCCAAAGCCCTTTTCAGCTAGCCCTAAATACAAAGGCTCTAGACGCAGATGTTGCTGTAAGAGCTAATTCCATCAAGCAACACTGCATGTTGCTGAATTGCATATTGAGGAAGCATCAGCCGAGTGGTTCTTGTGGGAGAACAACTCCATTTGGCTCACTGACTTCACACACCATCAGGCTGACAGGCAGCTCTCAAGCAAACTACGTGTTCACACACTATGCTTAATGCTGTTTGAGTGCATTGTCCTGAAGGGCAGGTTGGTGAGCATCCCACACAAACGAAGGCTCCACAGGCGGGTTTCACATGCCACCAACTCCACATTCAGAAACCACTTGAGCGCCAAAGCCCTTTTCAGCTAGCCCTAAATACAAAGGCTCTAGACGCAGATGTTGCTGTAAGAGCTAATTCCATCAAGCAACACTGCATGTTGCTGAATTGCATATTGAAGAAGAATCAGCCGAGTGGTTCTTGTGGGAGAACAACTCCATTTGGCTCACTGACTTCACACACCATCAGGCTGACAGGCAGCTCTCAAGCAAACTACGTGTTCACACACTATGCTTAATGCCGTTTGAGTGCATTGTCCTGAAGGGCAGCTTGGTGAGCATCCCACACAAACGAAGGCTCCACAGGCGGCTTTCGCATGCCACCAACTCCACATTCAGAAACCACTTCAGCGCCAAAGCCCTTTTCAGCTAGCCCTAAATACAAAGGCTCTAGATGCAGATGTTGCTGTAAGAGCTAATTCCATCAAGCAACACTGCATGTTGCTGAATTGCATATTGAAGAAGAATCAGTCGAGTGGTTCTTGTGGGAGAACAACTCCATTTGGCTCACTGACTTCACACACCATCAGGCTGACAGGCAGCTCTCAAGCAAACTACGTGTTCACACACTATGCTTAATGCCGTTTGAGTGCATTGTCCTGAAGGGCAGCTTGGTGAGCATCCCACACAAACGAAGGCTCCACAGGCGGGTTTCACATGCCACCAACTCCACATTCAGAAACCACTTCAGCGCCAAAGCCCTTTTCAGCTAGCCCTAAATACAAAGGCTCTAGACGCAGATGTTGCTGTAAGAGCTAATTCCATCAAGCAACACTGCATGTTGCTGAATTGCATATTGAAGAAGCATCAGTCGAGTGGTTCTTGTGGGAGAACAACTCCATTTGGCTCACTGACTTCACACACCATCAGGCTGACAGGCAGCTCTCAAGAAAGTACGTGTTCACACACTATGCTTATTGCCGTTTGAGTGCATTGTCCTGAAGGGCGGGTTGGTGAGCATCGCACAAAAACGAAGGCTCCACAGGCGGGTTTCACATGCCACCAACTCCACATTCAGAAACCACTTCAGCGCCAAAGCCCTTTTCAGCTAGCCCTAAATACAAAGGCTCTAGACGCAGATGTTGCTGTAAGAGCTAATTCCATCAAGCAACACTGCATGTTGCTGAATTGCATATTGAAGAAGCATCAGCCGAGTGGTTCTTGTGGGAGAACAACTCCATTTGGCTCACGGACTTCACACACCATCAGGCTGACAGGCAGCTCTCAAGCAAACTACGTGTTCACACACTATGCTTAATGCCGTTTGAGTGCATTGTCCTGAAGGGCAGCTTGGTGAGCATCCCACACAAACGAAGGCTCCACAGGCGGGTTTCACATGCCACCAACTCCACATTCAGAAACCACTTCAGCGCCAAAGCCCTTTTCAGCTAGACCTAAATACAAAGGCTCTAGACGCAGATGTTGCTGTAAGAGCTAATTCCATCAAGCAACACTGCATGTTGCTGAATTGCATATTGAAGAAGCATCAGTCGAGTGGTTCTTGTGGGAGAACAACTCCATTTGGCTCACTGACTTCACACACCATCAGGCTGACAGGCAGCTCTCAAGCAAACTACGTGTTCACACACTATGCTTAATGCCGTTTGAGTGCATTGTCCTGAAGGGCAGGTTGGTGAGCATCCCACACAAACGAAGGCTCCACAGGCGGGTTTCACATGCCACCAACTCCACATTCAGAAACCACTTCAGCACCAAAGCCCTTTTCAGCTAGCCCTAAATACAAAGGCTCTAGACGCAGATGTTGCTGTAAGAGCTAATTCCATCAAGCAACACTGCATGTTGCTGAATTGCATATTGAAGAAGCATCAGTCGAGTGGTTCTTGTGGGAGAACAACTCCATTTGGCTCACTGACTTCACACACCATCAGGCTGACAGGCAGCTCTCAAGCAAACTACGTGTTCACACACTATGCTTATTGCCGTTTGAGTGCATTGTCCTGAAGGGCAGCTTGGTGAGCATCCCACACAAACGAAGGCTCCACAGGCGGGTTTCACATGCCACCAACTCCACATTCAGAAACCACTTCAGCGCAAAAGCCGTTTTCAGCTAGCCCTAAATACAAAGGCTCTAGACGCAGATGTTGCTGTAAGAGCTAATTCCATCAAGCAACACTGCATGTTGCTGAATTGCATATTGAAGAAGCATCAGCCGAGTGGTTCTTGTGGGAGAACAACTCCATTTGGCTCACGGACTTCACACACCATCAGGCTGAAAGGCAGCTCTCAAGCAAACTACGTGTTCACACACTATGCTTAATGCCGTTTGAGTGCATTGTCCTGAAGGGCAGCTTGGTGAGCATCCCACACAAACGAAGGCTCCACAGGCGGGTTTCACATGCCACCAACTCCACATTCAGAAACCACTTCAGCGCCAAAGCCCTTTTCAGCTAGCCCTAAATACAAAGGCTCTAGACGCAGATGTTGCTGTAAGAGCTAATTCCATCAAGCAACACTGCATGTTGCTGAATTGCATATTGAAGAAGCATCAGCCGAGTAGTTCTTGTGGGAGAACAACTCCATTTGGCTCACTGACTTCACACACCATCAGGCTGACAGGCAGCTCTCAAGCAATCTACATGTTCACACACTATGCTTAATGCCGTTTGAGTGCATTGTCCTGAAGGGCAGCTTGGTGAGCATCCCACACAAACGAAGGCTCCACAGGCGGGTTTCACATGCCACCAACTCCACATTCACAAACCACTTGAGCGCCAAAGCCCTTTTCAGCTAGCCCTAAATACAAAGGCTCTAGACGCAGATGTTGCTGTAAGAGCTAATTCCATCAAGCAACACTGCATGTTGCTGAATTGCGTATTGAGGAAGCATCAGCCGAGTGGTTCTTGTGGGAGAACAACTCCATTTGGCTCACTGACTTCACACACCATCAGGCTGACAGGCAGCTCTCAAGCAAACTACGTGTTCACACAGTATGCTTAATGCTGTTTGAGTGCATTGTCCTGAAGGGCAGCTTGGTGAGCATCCCACACAAACGAAGGCTCCACAGGCGGGTTTCACATGCCACCAACTCCACATTCACAAACCACTTGAGCGCCAAAGCCCTTTTCAGCTAGCCCTAAATACAAAGGCTCTAGACGCAGATGTTGCTGTAAGAGCTAATTCCATCAAGCAACACTGCATGTTGCTGAATGGCATATTGAAGAAGAATCAGCCGAGTGGTTCTTGTGGGAGAACAATTCCATTTGGCTCACTGACTTCACACACCATCAGGCTGACAGGCAGCTCTCAAGCAAACTACGTGTTCACACACTATGCTTAATGCCGTTTGAGTGCATTGTCCTGAAGGGCAGCTTGGTGAGCATCCCACACAAACGAAGGCTCCACAGGCGGCTTTCGCATGCCACCAACTCCACATTCAGAAACCACTTCAGCGCCAAAGCCCTTTTCAGCTAGCCCTAAATACAAAGGCTCTAGACGCAGATGTTGCTGTAAGAGCTAATTCCATCAAGCAACACTGCATGTTGCTGAATTGCATATTGAAGAAGAATCAGCCGAGTGATTCTTGTGGGAGAACAACTCCATTTGGCTCACTGACTTCACACACCATCAGGCTGACAGGCAGCTCTCAAGCAAACTACGTGTTCACACACTATGCTTAATGCCGTTTGAGTGCATTGTCCTGAAGGGCAGCTTGGTGAGCATCCCACACAAACGAAGGCTCCACAGGCGGGTTTCACATGCCACCAACTCCACATTCACAAACCACTTGAGCGCCAAAGCCCTTATCAGCTAGCCCTAAATACAAAGGCTCTAGACGCAGATGTTGCTGTAAGAGCTAATTCCATCAAGCAACACTGCATGTTGCTGAATTGCATATTGAAGAAGCATCAGCCAAGTGGTTCTTGTGGGAGAACAACTCCATTTGGCTCACTGACTTCACACACCATCAGCCTGACAGGCAGCTCTCAAGAAACTACGTGTTCACACACTATGCTTAATGCCGTTTGAGTGCATTGTCCTGAAGGGCGGGTTGGTGAGCATCCCACAAAAACGAAGGCTCCACAGGCGGGTTTCACATGCCACCAACTCCACATTCAGAAACCACTTCAGCGCAAAAGCCGTTTTCAGCTAGCCCTAAATACAAAGGCTCTAGACGCAGATGTTGCTGTAAGAGCTAATTCCATCAAGCAACACTGCATGTTGCTGAATTGCATACTGAAGAAGCATCAGCCGAGTGGTTCTTGTGGGAGAACAACTCCATTTGGCTCACTGACTTCACACACCATCAGGCTGACAGGCAGCTCTCAAGCAAACTACGTGTTCACACACTATGCTTAATGATGTTTGAGTGCATTGTCCTGAAGGGCAGGTTGGTGAGCATCCCACACAAACGAAGGCTCCACAGGCGGGTTTCACATGCCACCAACTCCACATTCAGAAACCACTTCAGCGCCAAAGCCCTTTTCAGCTAGCCCTAAATACAAAGGCACTAGACGCAGATCTTGTTGTAAGAGCTAATTCCATCAAGCAACACTGCATGTTGCTGAATTGCATATTGAGGAAGCCACAGCCGAATGGATCTTGTGGGAGAACAACTCCATTTGGCTCACTGACTTCACACACCATCAGGCTGACAGGCAGCTCTCAAGCAAACTACGTGTTCACACACTATGCTTAATGCCGTTTGAGTGCATTGTCCTGAAGGGCAGCTTGGTGAGCATCCCACACAAACGAAGGCTCCACAGGCGGGTTTCACATGCCACCAACTCCACATTCAGAAACCACTTGAGCGCCAAAGCCCTTATCAGCTAGCCCTAAATACAAAGGCTCTAGACGCAGATGTTGTTGTAAGAGCTAATTCCATCAAGCAACACTGCATGTTGCTGAATTGCATATTGAAGAAGCATCAGCCGAGTGGTTCTTGTGGGAGAACAACTCCATTTGGCTCACTGACTTCACACACCATCAGGCTGACAGGCAGCTCTCAAGCAAACTACGTGTTCACACACTATGCTTAATGCCGTTTGAGTGCATTGTCCTGAAGGGCAGGTTGGTGAGCATCCCACACAAACGAAGGCTCCACAGGCGGGTTTCACATGCCACCAACTCCACATTCAGAAACCACTTCAGCACCAAAGCCGTTTTCAGCTAGCCCTAAATACAAAGGCTCTAGACGCAGATGTTGCTATTAGAGCTAATTCCATCAAGCAACACTGCATGTTGCTGAATTGCATATTGAAGAAGCATCAGCCGAGTGGTTCTTGTGGGAGAACAACTCCATTTGGCTCACGGACTTCACACACCATCAGGCTGACAGGCAGCTCTCAAGCAAACTACGTGTTCACACACTATGCTTAATGCCGTTTGAGTGCATTGTCCTGAAGCGCAGGTTGCTGAGCATCCCACACAAACGAAGGCTCCACAGGCGGGTTTCACATGCCACCCTCCCCACATTCAGAAACCACTTCAGCGCCAAAGCCCTTTTCAGCTAGCCCTAAATACAAAGGCTCTAGACGCAGATGTTGCTGTAAGAGCTAATTCCATCAAGCAACACTGCATGTTGCTGAATTGCATACTGAAGAAGCATCAGCCGAGTGGTTCTTGTGGGAGAACAACTCCATTTGGCTCACTGACTTCACACACCATCAGGCTGACAGGCAGCTCTCAAGCAAACTACGTGTTCACACACTATGCTTAATGCCGTTTGAGTGCATTGTCCTGAAGGGCAGGATGCTGAGCATCCCACACAAACGAAGGCTCCACAGGCGGGTTTCACATGCCACCAACTCCACATTCAGAAACCACTTCAGCGCCAAAGCCCTTTTCAGCTAGCCCTAAATACAAAGGCTCTAGACGCAGATGTTGCTGTAAGAGCTAATTCCATCAAGCAACACTGCATGTTGCTGAATTGCATATTGAAGAAGCATCAGCCGAGTGGTTCTTGTGGGAGAACAACTCCATTTGGCTCACTGACTTCACACACCATCAGGCTGACAGGCAGCTCTCAAGTAAACTACGTGTTCACACACTATGCTTAATGCCGTTTGAGTGCATTGTCCTGAAGGGCAGGTTGGTGAGCATCCCACACAAACGAAGGCTCCAAAGGCGGGTTTCACATGCCACCCTCTCCACATTCAGAAACCACTTGAGCGCCAAAGCCCTTGTCAGCTAGCCCTAAATACAAAGGCTCTAGACGCAGATGTTGCTGTAAGAGCTAATTCCATCAAGCAACACTGCATGTTGCTGAATTGCATATTGAAGAAGCATCATTCGAGTGGTTCTTGTGGGAGAACAACTCCATTTGGCTCACTGACTTCACACACCATCAGGCTGACAGGCAGCTCTCAAGCAAACTACGTGTTCACACACTATGCTTAATGTAGTTTGAGTGCATTGTCCTGAAGGGAAGCTTGGTGAGCATCCCACACAAACGAAGGCTCCACAGGCGGCTTTCACATGCCACCAACTCCACATTCAGAAACCACTTGAGCGCCAAAGCCCTTTTCAGCTAGCCCTATATACAAAGGCTCTAGACGCAGATGTTGCTGTAAGAGCTAATTCCATCAAGCAACACTGCATGTTGCTGAATTGCATATTGAAGAAGCATCAGCCGAGTGGTTCTTGTGGGAGAACAACTGCATTTGGCTCCCTGACTTCACACACCATCAGGCTGACAGGCAGCTCTCAAGCAAACTACGTGTTCACACACTATGCTTAATGCCGTTTGAGTGCATTGTCCTGAAGGGCAGGTTGCTGAGCATCACACACAAACGAAGGCTCCACAGGCGGGTTTCACATGCCACCAACTCCACATTCAGAAACCACTTGAGCGCCAAAGCCCTTTTCAGCTAGCCCTAAATACAAAGGCTCTAGACGCAGATGTTGTTGTAAGAGCTAATTCCATCAAGCAACACTGCATGTTGCTGAATTGCATATTGAAGAAGCATCAGCCGAGTGGTTCTTGTGGGAGAACAACTCCATTTGGCTCACTGACTTCACACACCATCAGGCTGACAGGCAGCTCTCAAGCAAACTACGTGTTCACACACTATGCTTAATGCCGTTTGAGTGCATTGTCCTGAAGCGCAGGTTGGTGAGCCTCCCACACAAACGAAGGCTCCACAGGCGGGTTTCACATGCCACCAACTCCACATTCAGAAACCACTTCAGCACCAAAGCCCTTTTCAGCTAGCCCTAAATACAAAGGCTCTAGACGCAGATGTTGCTGTAAGAGGTAATCCCATCAAGCAACACTGCATGTTGCTGAATTGCATATTGAAGAAGCATCAGTCGAGTGGTTCTTGTGGGAGAACAACTCCATTTGGCTCACTGACTTCACACACCATCAGGCTGACAGGCAGCTCTCAAGCAAACTACGTGTTCACACACTATGCTTAATGCCGTTTGAGTGCATTGTCCTGAAGGGAAGCTTGGTGAGCATCCCACACAAATGAAGGCTCCACAGGCGGGTTTCACATGCCACCAACTCCACATTCAGAAACCACTTCAGCGCCAAAGAAGTATTCAGCTAGCCCTAAATACAAAGGCTCTAGACGCAGATGTTGCTGTAAGAGCTAATTGCATCAAGCAACACGGCATGTTGCTGAATTGCATATTGAAGAAGAATCAGCCGAGCGGTTCTTGTGGGAGAACAACTCCATTTGGCTCACTGACTTCACACACCATCAGGCTGACAGGCAGCTCTCAAGCAAACTACGTGTTCACACACTATGCTTAATGCCATTTGAGTGCATTGTCCTGAAGGGCAGCTTGGTGAGCATCCCACACAAACGAAGGCTCCACAGGCGGGTTTCACATGCCACCAACTCCACATTCAGAAACCACTTCAGCGCCAAAGCCGTTTTCAGCTAGCCCTAAATACAAAGGCTCTAGACGCAGATGTTGCTGTAAGAGCTAATTCCATCAAGCAACACTGCATGTTGCTGAATTGCATATTGAAGAAGCATCAGCCGAGTGGTTCTTCTGGGAGAACAACTCCATTTGGCTCACTGACTTCACACACCATCAGGCTGACAGGCAGCTCTCAAGCAAACTACGTGTTCACACACTATGCTTAATGCCGTTTGAGTGCATTGTCCTGAAGCGCAGCTTGGTGAGCATCCCACACAAACGAAGGCTCCAAAGGCGGGTTTCACATGCCACCAACTCCACATTCAGAAACCACTTGAGCGCCGAAGCCCTTGTCAGCTAGCCCTAAATACAAAGGCTCTAGACGCAGATGTTGCTGTAAGAGCTAATTCCATCAAGCAACACTGCATGTTGCTGAATTGCATATTGAAGAAGCATCAGTCGAGTGGTTCTTGTGGGAGAACAACTCCATTTGGCTCACTGACTTCACACACCATCAGGCTGACAGGCAGCTCTCAAGCAAACTACGTGTTCACACACTATGCTTAATGCCGTTTGAGTGCATTGTCCTGAAGGGCAGGTTGGTGAGCATCCCACACAAACGAAGGCTCCACAGGCGGGTTTCACATGCCACCAACTCCACATTCAGAAACCACTTCAGCACCAAAGCCCTTTTCAGCTAGCCCTAAATACAAAGGCTCTAGACGCAGATGTTGCTGTAAGAGCTAATTCCATCAAGCAACACTGCATGTTGCTGAATTGCATATTGAAGAAGCATCAGTCGAGTGGTTCTTGTTTGAGAACAACTCCATTTGGCTCACTGACTTCACACACCATCAGGCTGACAGGCAGCTCTCAAGAAACTACGTGTTCACACACTATGCTTAATGCCGTTTGAGTGCATTGTCCTGAAGGGCGGGTTGGTGAGCATCCCACACAAACGAAGGCTCCACAGGCGGGTTTCACATGCCACCAACTCCACATTCAGAAACCACTTCAGTGCAAAAGCCGTTTTCAGCTAGCCCTAAATACAAAGGCTCTAGACGCAGATGTTGCTGTAAGAGCTAATTCCATCAAGCAACACTGCATGTTGCTGAATTGCATATTGAAGAAGCATCAGCCGAGTGGTTCTTTTGGGAGAACAACTCCATTTGGCTCACTGACTTCACACACCATCAGGCTGACAGGCAGCTCTCAAGCAAACTACATGTTCACACACTATGCTTAATGCCGTTTGAGTGCATTGTCCTGAAGGGCAGCTTGGTGAGCATCACACACAAACGAAGGTTCCACAGGCGGGTTTCACATGCCACCAACTCCACATTCAGAAACCACTTCAGCGCCAAAGCCGTTTTCAGCTAGCCCTAAATACAAAGGCTCTAGACGCAGATGTTGCTGTAAGAGCTAATTCCATCAAGCAACACTGCATGTTGCTGAATTGCATATTGAAGAAGCATCAGTCGAGTGGTTCTTGTGGGAGAACAACTCCATTTGGCTCACTGACTTCACACACCATCAGGCTGACAGGCAGCTCTCAAGCAATCTACATGTTCACACACTATGCTTAATGCCGTTTGAGTGCATTGTCCTGAAGGGCACGTTGGTGAGCATCCCACACAAACGAAGGCTCCACAGGCGGCTTTCACATGCCACCAACTCCACATTCACAAACCACTTGAGCGCCAAAGCCCTTTTCAGCTAGCCCTAAATACAAAGGCTCTAGACACAGATGTTGCTGTAAGAGCTGATTCCATCAAGCAACACTGCATGTTGCTGAATTGCATATTGAGGAAGCATCAGCCGAGTAGTTCTTGTGGGAGAACAACTCCATTTGGCTCACTGACTTCACACACCATCAGGCTGACAGGCAGCTCTCAAGCAAACTACGTGTTCACACAGTATGCTTAATGCCTTTGAGTGCATTGTCCTGAAGGGCAGCTTGGTGAGCATCCCACACAAACGAAGGCTCCACAGGCGGGTTTCACATGCCACCAACTCCACATTCAGAAACCACTTGAGCGGAAAAGCCCTTTTCAGCTAGCCCTAAATACAAAGGCTCTAGACGCAGATGTTGCTGTAAGAGCTAATTCCATCAAGCAACACTGCATGTTGCTGAATTGCATATTGAAGAAGAATCAGCCGAGTGGTTCTTGTGGGAGAACAACTCCATTTGGCTCAC
Organism: Ochotona princeps; assembly: GCF_030435755.1. Lineage (NCBI taxonomy): Eukaryota > Metazoa > Chordata > Mammalia > Lagomorpha > Ochotonidae > Ochotona > Ochotona princeps. The sequence goes on from NC_080847.1 coordinate 37,276,141, forward strand.
TGACTTCACACACCATCAGGCTGACAGGCAGCTCTCAAGCAAACTACGTGTTCACACACTATGCTTAATGCCGTTTGAGTGCATTGTCCTGAAGGGCAGGTTGCTGAGCATCCCACACAAACGAAGGCTCCACAGGCGGGTTTCACATGCCACCAACTCCACATTCAGAAACCACTTCAGCGCCAAAGCCCTTTTCAGCTAGCCCTAAATACAAAGGCTCTAGACGCAGATGTTGCTGTAAGAGCTAATTCCATCAAGCAACACTGCATGTTGCTGAATTGCATATTGAAGAAGCATCAGTCGAGTGGTTCTTGTGGGAGAACAACTCCATTTGGCTCACTGACTTCACACACCATCAGGCTGACAGGCAGCTCTCAAGCAAACTACGAGTTCACACACTATGCTTATTGCCATTTGAGTGCATTGTCCTGAAGGGAAGCATGGTGAGCATCCCACACAAACGAAGGCTCCACAGGCGGGTTTCACATGCCACCAACTCCACATTCAGAAACCACTTCAGCGCCAAAGCCCTTTTCAGCTAGCCCTAAATACAAAGGCTCTAGACGCAGATGTTGCTGTAAGAGCTAATTCCATCAAGCAACACTGCATGTTGCTGAATTGCATATTGAGGAAGAATCATTCGAGTGGTTCTTGTGGGAGAACAACTCCATTTGGCTCACTGACTTCACACACCATCAGGCTGACAGGCAGCTCTCAAGCAAACTACGTGTTCACACTCTATGCTTAATGCCGTTTGAGTGCATTGTCCTGAAGGGCAGGTTGCTGAGCATCCCACACAAACGAAGGCTCCACAGGCGGGTTTCACATGCCACCAACTCCACATTCAGAAACCACTTGAGCGCCAAAGCCTTTATCAGCTAGCCCTAAATACAAAGGCTCTAGACGCAGATGTTGTTGTAAGAGCTAATTCCATCAAGCAACACTGCATGTTGCTGAATTGCATATTGAAGAAGCATCAGTCGAGTGGTTCTTGTGGGAGAACAACTCCATTTGGCTCACTGACTTCACACCATCAGGCTGACAGGCAGCTCTCAAGCAAACTATGTGTTCACACACCATGCTTAATGCCTTTGAGTGCATTGTCCTGAAGGGCAGCTTGGTGAGCATCCCACACAAACGAAGGCTCCACAGGCGGCTTTCACATGCCACCAACTCCACATTCAGAAACCACTTCAGCGCAAAAGCCGTTTTCAGCTAGCCCTAAATACAAAGGTTCTAGATGCAGATGTTGCTGTAAGAGCTAATTCCATCAAGCAACACTGCATGTTGCTGAATTGCATATTGAAGAAGCATCAGCCAAGTGGTTCTTGTGGGAGAACAACTCCATTTGGCTCACTGACTTCACACACCATCAGGCTGACAGGCAGCTCTCAAGCAAACTACGTGTTCACACACTATGCTTAATGCCGTTTGAGTGCATTGTCCTGAAGGGCAGCTTGGTGAGCATCCCACACAAACGAAGGCTCCACAGGCGGGTTTCACATGCCACCAACTCCACATTCAGAAACCACTTCAGCGCCAAAGCCCTTATCAGCTAGCCCTAAATACAAAGGCTCTAGACGCAGATGTTGCTGTAAGAGCTAATTCCATCAAGCAACACTGCATGTTGCTGAATTGCATATTGAGGAAGAATCAGCCGAGTGGTTCTTGTGGGAGAACAACTCCATTTGGCTCACTGACTTCACACACCATCAGGCTGACAGGCAGCTCTCCACAAACTACGTGTTCACACACTATGCTTATTGCCATTTGAGTGCATTGTCCTGAAGGGCAGGTTGGTAAGCATCCCACACAAACGAAGGCTCCACAGGCGGGTTTCACATGCCACCAACTCCACATTCAGAAACCACTTGAGCGCCAAAGCCCTTTTCAGCTAGCCCTAAATACAAAGGCTCTAGACGCAGATGTTGCTGTAAGAGCTAATTCCATCAAGCAACACTGCATGTTGCTGAATTGCATATTGAAGAAGCATCAGCCGAGTGGTTCTTGTGGGAGAACAACTCCATTTGGCTCACTGACTTCACACACCATCAGGCTGACAGGCAGCTCTCAAGCCAACTACGTGTTCACACACTATGCTTAATGCCGTTTGAGTGCATTGTCCTGAAGGGCAGGTTGCTGAGCATCCCACACAAACGAAGGCTCCACAGGCGGGTTTCACATGCCACCAACTCCACATTCAGAAACCACTTCAGCGCCAAAGCCCTTTTCAGCTAGCCCTAAATACAAAGGCTCTAGACGCAGATGTTGCTGTAAGAGCTAATTCCATCAAGCAACACTGCATGTTGCTGAATTGCATATTGAAGAAGCATCAGTCGAGTGGTTCTTGTGGGAGAACAACTCCATTTGGCTCACTGACTTCACACACCATCAGGCTGACAGGCAGCTCTCAAGCAAACTATGTGTTCACACACTATGCTTAATGCCGTTTGAGTGCATTGTCCTGAAGGGCAGGTTGGTGAGCATCCCACAAAAACGAAGGCTCCACAGGCGGGTTTCACATGCCACCAACTCCACATTCAGAAACCACTTCAGCGCCAAAGCCCTTTTCAGCTAGCCCTAAATACAAAGGCTCTAGACGCAGATGTTTTTGTAAGAGCTAATTCCATCAAGCAACACTGCATGTTGCTGAATTGCATATTGAAGAAGCATCAGCCGAGTGGTTCTTGTGGGAGAACAACTCCATTTGGCTCACTGACTTCACACACCATCAGGCTGACAGGCAGCTCTCAAGCAAACTACGTGTTCACACACTATGCTTAATGCCGTTTGAGTGCATTGTCCTGAAGGGCAGCTTGGTGAGCATCCCACACAAACGAAGGCTCCACAGGCGGGTTTCACATGCCACCAACTCCACATTCAGAAACCACTTCAGCGCCAAAGCCCTTTTCAGCTAGCCCTAAATACAAAGGCTCTAGACGCAGATGTTGCTGTAAGAGCTAATTCCATCAAGCAACACTGCATGTTGCTGAATTGCATATTGAAGAAGCATCAGCCGAGTGGTTCTTGTGGGAAAACAACCCCATTTGGCTCACTGACTTCACACACCATCAGGCTGACAGGCAGCTCTCAAGCAAACTACGTGTTCACACACTATGCTTATTGCCATTTGAGTGCATTGTCCTGAAGGGCAGCTTGGTGAGCATCCCACACAAACGAAGGCCCCGCAGGCGGGTTTCACATGCCACCAACTCCACATTCAGAAACCACTTCAGCGCCAAAGCCCTTTTCAGCTAGCCCTAAATACAAAGGCTCTAGACGCAGATGTTGCTGTAAGAGCTAATTCCATCAAGCAACACTGCATGTTGCTGAATTGCATATTGAAGAAGCATCAGCCGAGTGGTTCTTGTGGGAGAACAACTCCATTTGGCTCACTGACTTCACACACCATCAGGCTGACAGGCAGCTCTCAAGCAAACTACGTGTTCACACACTATGCTTAATGCCGTTTGAGTGCATTGTCCTGAAGGGCAGGTTGGTGAGCATCCCACACAAACGAAGGCTCCACAGGCGGGTTTCACATGCCACCAACTCCACATTCAGAAACCACTTCAGAGCCAAAGCCCTTTTCAGCTAGCCCTAAATACAAAGGCTCTAGACGCAGATGTTGCTGTAAGAGCTAATTCCATCAAGCAACACTGCATGTTGCTGAATTGCATATTGAAGAAGCATCAGCCGAGTGGTTCTTGTGGGAAAACAACCCCATTTGGCTCACTGACTTCACACACCATCAGGCTGACAGGCAGCTCTCAAGCAAACTACGTGTTCACACACTATGCTTAATGCCGTTTGAGTGCATTGTCCTGAAGGGCAGCTTGGTGAGCATCCCACACAAACGAAGGCTCCACAGGCGGGTTTCACATGCCACCAACTCCACATTCAGAAACCACTTCAGCGCCAAAGCCCTTTTCAGCTAGCCCTAAATACAAAGGCTCTAGACGCAGATGTTGCTGTAAGAGCTCATTCCATCAAGCAACACTGCATGTTGCTGAATTGCATATTGAAGAAGCATCAGCCGAGTGGTTCTTGTGGGAGAACAACTCCATTTGGCTCACTGACTTCACACACCATCAGGCTGACAGGCAGCTCTCAAGCAAACTACGTGTTCACACACTATGCTTAATGCCATTTGAGTGCATTGTCCTGAAGGGCAGCTTGGTGAGCATCCCACACAAACGAAGGCTCCACAGGCGGGTTTCACATGCCACCAACTCCACATTCACAAATCACTTCAGCGCCAAAGCCCTTTTCAGCTAGCCCTGAATACAAAGGCTCTAGACTCAGATGTTGCTGTAAGAGCTAATTCCATCAAGCAACACTGCATGTTGCTGAATTGCATATTGAAGAAGCATCAGCCAAGTGGTTCTTGTGGGAGAACAACTCCATTTGGCTCACTGACTTCACACACCATCAGGCTGACAGGCAGCTCCCAAGGAAACTACGTGTTCACACACTATGCTTATTGCCATTTGAGTGCATTGTCCTGAAGGGCAGCTTGGTGAGCATCCCACACAAACGAAGGCCCCGCAGGCGGGTTTCACATGCCACCAACTCCACATTCAGAAACCACTTCAGCGCCAAAGCCCTTTTCAGCTAGCCCTAAATACAAAGGCTCTAGACGCAGATGTTGTTGTAAGAGCTAATTCCATCAAGCAACACTGCATGTTGCTGAATTGCATATAGAAGAAGCATCAGCCGAGTGGTTCTTGTGGGAGAACAACTCCATTTGGCTCACTGACTTCACACACCATCAGGCTGACAGGCAGCTCTCAAGCAAACTACGTGTTCACACACTATGCTTAATGCCGTTTGAGTGCATTGTCCTGAAGGGCAGGTTGGTGAGCATCCCACACAAACGAAGGCTCCACAGGCGGGTTTCACATGCCACCAACTCCACATTCAGAAACCACTTCAGAGCCAAAGCCCTTTTCAGCTAGCCCTAAATACAAAGGCTCTAGACGCAGATGTTGCTGTAAGAGCTAATTCCATCAAGCAACACTGCATGTTGCTGAATTGCATATTGAAGAAGCATCAGCCGAGTGGTTCTTGTGGGAGAACAACTCCATTTGGCTCACTGACTTCACACACCATCAGGCTGACAGGCAGCTCTCAAGCAAACTACGTGTTCACACACTATGCTTAATGCCGTTTGAGTGCATTGTCCTGAAGGGCAGCTTGGTGAGCATCCCACACAAACGAAGGCTCCACAGGCGGGTTTCACATGCCACTCACTCCACATTCAGAAACCACTTCAGCGCCAAAGCCCTTTTCAGCTAGCCCTAAATACAAAGGCTCTAGACGCAGATGTTGCTGTAAGAGCTAATTCCATCAAGCAACACTGCATGTTGCTGAATTGCATATTGAAGAAGCATCAGCCGAGTGGTTCTTGTAGGAGAACAACTCCATTTGGCTCACTGACTTCACACACCATCAGGCTGACAGGCAGCTCTCAAGCAAACTACGTGTTCACACACTATGCTTAATGCCGTTTGAGTGCATTGTCCTGAAGGGCAGCTTGGTGAGCATCCCACACAAACGAAGGCTCCACAGGCGAGTTTCACATGCCACCAACTCCACATTCAGAAACCACTTCAGCGCCAAAGCCCTTTTCAGCTAGCCCTGAATACAAAGGCTCTAGACTCAGATGTTGCTGTAAGAGCTAATTCCATCAAGCAACACTGCATGTTGCTGAATTGCATATTGAAGAAGCATCAGCCAAGTGGTTCTTGTGGGAGAACAACTCCATTTGGCTCACTCAATTCACACACCATCAGGCTGACAGGCAGCTCTCAAGGAAACTGCGTGTTCACACACTATGCTTATTGCCATTTGAGTGCATTGTCCTGAAGGGCAGCTTGGTGAGCATCCCACACAAACGAAGGCTCCACAGGCGGGTTTCACATGCCACCAACTCCACATTCAGAAACCACTTCAGCGCCAAAGCCCTTTTCAGCTAGCCCTAAATACAAAGGCTCTAGACGCAGATGTTGTTGTAAGAGCTAATTCCATCAAGCAACACTGCATGTTGCTGAATTGCATATTGAAGAAGCATCAGCCGAGTGGTTCTTGTGGGAGAACAACTCCATTTGGCTCACTGACTTCACACACCATCAGGCTGACAGGCAGCTCTCAAGCCAACTACGTGTTCACACACTATGCTTAATGCCGTTTGAGTGCATTGTCCTGAAGGGCAGGTTGCTGAGCATCCCACACAAACGAAGGCTCCACAGGCGGGTTTCACATGCCACCAACTCCACATTCAGAAACCACTTCAGCGCCAAAGCCCTTATCAGCTAGCCCTAAATACAAAGGCTCTAGACGCAGATGTTGTTGTAAGAGCTAATTCCATCAAGAAACACTGCATGTTGCTGAATTGCATATTGAAGAAGCATCAGTCGAGTGGTTCTTGTGGGAGAACAACTCCATTTGACTCACTGACTTCACACACCATCAGGCTGACAGGCAGCTCTCAAGCAAACTATGTATTCACACACTATGCTTAATGCCGTTTGAGTGCATTGTCCTGAAGGGCAGCTTGGTGAGCATCCCACACAAACGAAGGCTCCACAGGCGGCTTTCACATGCCACCAACTCCACATTCAGAAACCACTTCAGCGCAAAAGCCGTTTTCAGCTAGCCCTAAATACAAAGGTTCTAGATGCAGATGTTGCTGTAAGAGCTAATTCCATCAAGCAACACTGCATGTTGCTGAATTGCATATTGAAGAAGCATCAGCCAAGTGGTTCTTGTGGGAGAACAACTCCATTTGGCTCACTGACTTCACACACCATCAGGCTGACAGGCAGCTCTCAAGCAAACTACGTGTTCACACACTATGCTTAATGCCATTTGAGTGCATTGTCCTGAAGGGCAGCTTGGTGAGCATCCCACACAAACGAAGGCTCCACAGGCGGGTTTCACATGCCACCAACTCCACATTCAGAAACCACTTCAGCGCCAAAGCCCTTTTCAGCTAGCCCTAAATACAAAGGCTCTAGACGCAGATGTTGCTGTAAGAGCTAATTCCATCAAGCAACACTGCATGTTGCTGAATTGCATATTGAAGAAGCATCAGTCGAGTGGTTCTTGTGGGAGAACAACTCCATTTGGCTCACTGACTTCACACACCATCAGGCTGACAGGCAGCTCTCAAGCAAACTATGTGTTCACACACTATGCTTAATGCCGTTTGAGTGCATTGTCCTGAAGGGCAGGTTGCTGAGCATCCCACAAAAACGAAGGCTCCACAGGCGGGTTTCACATGCCACCAACTCCACATTCAGAAACCACTTCAGCGCCAAAGCCCTTTTCAGCTAGCCCTAAATACAAAGGCTCTAGATGCAGATGTTGCTGTAAGAGCTAATTCCATCAAGCAACACTGCATGTTGCTGAATTGCATATTGAAGAAGCATCAGCCGAGTGGTTCTTGTGGGAGAACAACCCCATTTGGCTCACTGACTTCACACACCATCAGGCTGACAGGCAGCTCTCAAGCAAACTACGTGTTCACACACTATGCTTAATGCCGTTTGAGTGCATTGTCCTGAAGCGCAGGTTGCTGAGCATCCCACACAAACGAAGGCTCCACAGGCGGGTTTCACATGCCACCAACTCCACATTCAGAAACCACTTCAGCGCCAAAGCCCTTTTCAGCTAGCCCTAAATACAAAGGCTCTAGACGCAGATGTTGTTGTAAGAGCTAATTCCATCAAGAAACACTGCATGTTGCTGAATTGCATATTGAAGAAGCATCAGTCGAGTGGTTCTTGTGGGAGAACAACTCCATTTGACTCACGGACTTCACACACCATCAGGCTGACAGGCAGCTCTCAAGCAAACTATGTGTTCACACACTATGCTTAATGCCGTTTGAGTGCATTGTCCTGAAGGGCAGGTTGGTGAGCATCCCACAAAAACGAAGGCTCCACAGGCGGGTTTCACATGCCACCAACTCCACATTCAGAAACCACTTCAGCGCCAAAGCCCTTTTCAGCTAGCCCTAAATACAAAGGCTCTAGATGCAGATGTTGCTGTAAGAGCTAATTCCATCAAGCAACACTGCATGTTGCTGAATTGCATATTGAAGAAGCATCAGCCGAGTGGTTCTTGTGGGAGAACAACCCCATTTGGCTCACTGACTTCACACACCATCAGGCTGACAGGCAGCTCTCAAGCAAACTACGTGTTCACACACTATGCTTAATGCCGTTTGAGTGCATTGTCCTGAAGCGCAGGTTGCTGAGCATCCCACACAAACGAAGGCTCCACAGGCGGGTTTCACATGCCACCAACTCCACATTCAGAAACCACTTCAGCGCCAAAGCCCTTTTCAGCTAGCCCTAAATACAAAGGCTCTAGACGCAGATGTTGTTGTAAGAGCTAATTCCATCAAGAAACACTGCATGTTGCTGAATTGCATATTGAAGAAGCATCAGTCGAGTGGTTCTTGTGGGAGAACAACTCCATTTGACTCACGGACTTCACACACCATCAGGCTGACAGGCAGCTCTCAAGCAAACTATGTGTTCACACACTATGCTTAATGCCGTTTGAGTGCATTGTCCTGAAGGGCAGGTTGGTGAGCATCCCACAAAAACGAAGGCTCCACAGGCGGGTTTCACATGCCACCAACTCCACATTCAGAAACCACTTCAGCGCCAAAGCCCTTTTCAGCTAGCCCTAAATACAAAGGCTCTAGATGCAGATGTTGCTGTAAGAGCTAATTCCATCAAGCAACACTGCATGTTGCTGAATTGCATATTGAAGAAGCATCAGCCGAGTGGTTCTTGTGGGAGAACAACCCCATTTGGCTCACTGACTTCACACACCATCAGGCTGACAGGCAGCTCTCAAGCAAACTACGTGTTCACACACTATGCTTAATGCCGTTTGAGTGCATTGTCCTGAAGCGCAGGTTGCTGAGCATCCCACACAAACGAAGGCTCCACAGGCGGGTTTCACATGCCACCAACTCCACATTCAGAAACCACTTCAGCGCCAAAGCCCTTTTCAGCTAGCCCTAAATACAAAGCCTCTAGACGCAGATGTTGCTGTAAGAGCTAATTCCATCAAGCAACACTGCATGTTGCTGAATTGCATATTGAAGAAGCATCAGCCGAGTGGTTCTTGTGGGAGAACAACTCCATTTGGCTCACTGACTTCACACACCATCAGGCTGACAGGCAGCTCTCAAGCAAACTACGTGTTCACACACTATGCTTAATGCCGTTTGAGTGCATTGTCCTGAAGGGCAGCTTGGTGAGCATCCCACACAAACGAAGGCTCCACAGGCGGGTTTCACATGCCACCAACTCCACATTCAGAAACCACTTCAGCGCCAAAGCCCTTTTCAGCTAGCCCTAAATACAAAGGCTCTAGACGCAGATGTTGCTGTAAGAGCTAATTCCATCAAGCAACACTGCATGTTGCTGAATTGCATATTGAAGAAGCATCAGCCGAGTGGTTCTTGTGGGAGAACAACCCCATTTGGCTCACTGACTTCACACACCATCAGGCTGACAGGCAGCTCTCAAGCAAACTACGTGTTCACACACTATGCTTAATGCCGTTTGAGTGCATTGTCCTGAAGCGCAGGTTGGTGAGCATCCCACACAAACGAAGGCTCCACAGGCGGGTTTCACATGCCACCAACTCCACATTCAGAAACCACTTCAGCGCCAAAGCCCTTTTCAGCTAGCCCTAAATACAAAGGCTCTAGACGCAGATGTTGCTGTAAGAGCTCATTCCATCAAGCAACACTGCATGTTGCTGAATTGCATATTGAAGAAGCATCAGCCGAGTGGTTCTTGTGGGAGAACAACTCCATTTGGCTCACTGACTTCACACACCATCAGGCTGACAGGCAGCTCTCAAGCAAACTACGTGTTCACACACTATGCTTAATGCCATTTGAGTGCATTGTCCTGAAGGGCAGCTTGGTGAGCATCCCACACAAACGAAGGCTCCACAGGCGGGTTTCACATGCCACCAACTCCACATTCAGAAACCACTTCAGCGCCAAAGCCCTTTTCAGCTAGCCCTAAATACAAAGGCTCTAGACGCAGATGTTGCTGTAAGAGCTAATTCCATCAAGCAACACTGCATGTTGCTGAATTGCATATTGAAGAAGCATCAGTCGAGTGGTTCTTGTGGGAGAACAACTCCATTTGGCTCACTGACTTCACACACCATCAGGCTGACAGGCAGCTCTCAAGCAAACTATGTGTTCACACACTATGCTTAATGCCGTTTGAGTGCATTGTCCTGAAGGGCAGGTTGGTGAGCATCCCACAAAAACGAAGGCTCCACAGGCGGGTTTCACATGCCACCAACTCCACATTCAGAAACCACTTGAGCGCCAAAGCCCTTTTCAGCTAGCCCTGAAAACAAAGGCTCTAGATGCAGATGTTGCTGTAAGAGCTAATTCCATCAAGCAACACTGCATGTTGCTGAATTGCATATTGAAGAAGCATCAGCCGAGTGGTTCTTGTGGGAGAACAACTCCATTTGGCTCACTGACTTCACACACCATCAGGCTGACAGGCAGCTCTCAAGCAAACTACGTGTTCACACACTATGCTTAATGCCGTTTGAGTGCATTGTCCTGAAGCGCAGCTTGGTGAGCATCCCACACAAACGAAGGCTCCACAGGCGGGTTTCACATGCCACCAACTCCACATTCAGAAACCACTTCAGCGCCAAAGCCCTTTTCAGCTAGCCCTAAATACAAAGGCTCTAGACGCAGATGTTTTTGTAAGAGCTAATTCCATCAAGCAACACTGCATGTTGCTGAATTGCATATTGAAGAAGCATCAGCCGAGTGGTTCTTGTGGGAGAACAACTCCATTTGGCTCACTGACTTCACACACCATCAGGCTGACAGGCAGCTCTCAAGCAAACTACGTGTTCACACACTATGCTTAATGCCGTTTGAGTGCATTGTCCTGAAGGGCAGCTTGGTGAGCATCCCACACAAACGAAGGCTCCACAGGCGGGTTTCACATGCCACCAACTCCACATTCAGAAACCACTTCAGCGCCAAAGCCCTTTTCAGCTAGCCCTAAATACAAAGGCTCTAGACGCAGATGTTGCTGTAAGAGCTCATTCCATCAAGCAACACTGCATGTTGCTGAATTGCATATTGAAGAAGCATCAGCCGAGTGGTTCTTGTGGGAGAACAACTCCATTTGGCTCACTGACTTCACACACCATCAGGCTGACAGGCAGCTCTCAAGCAAACTACGTGTTCACACACTATGCTTAATGCCATTTGAGTGCATTGTCCTGAAGGGCAGCTTGGTGAGCATCCCACACAAACGAAGGCTCCACAGGCGGGTTTCACATGCCACCAACTCCACATTCACAAATCACTTCAGCGCCAAAGCCGTTTTCAGCTAGCCCTGAATACAAAGGCTCTAGACTCAGATGTTGCTGTAAGAGCTAATTCCATCAAGCAACACTGCATGTTGCTGAATTGCATATTGAAGAAGCATCAGCCAAGTGGTTCTTGTGGGAGAACAACTCCATTTGGCTCACTGACTTCACACACCATCAGGCTGACAGGCAGCTCCCAAGGAAACTACGTGTTCACACACTATGCTTATTGCCATTTGAGTGCATTGTCCTGAAGGGCAGCTTGGTGAGCATCCCACACAAACGAAGGCCCCGCAGGCGGGTTTCACATGCCACCAACTCCACATTCAGAAACCACTTCAGCGCCAAAGCCCTTTTCAGCTAGCCCTAAATACAAAGGCTCTAGACGCAGATGTTGTTGTAAGAGCTAATTCCATCAAGCAACACTGCATGTTGCTGAATTGCATATTGAAGAAGCATCAGCCGAGTGGTTCTTGTGGGAGAACCACTCCATTTGGCTCACTGACTTCACACACCATCAGGCTGACAGGCAGCTCTCAAGCAAACTACGTGTTCACACACTATGCTTAATGCCGTTTGAGTGCATTGTCCTGAAGGGCAGGTTGGTGAGCATCCCACACAAACGAAGGCTCCACAGGCGGGTTTCACATGCCACCAACTCCACATTCAGAAACCACTTCAGAGCCAAAGCCCTTTTCAGCTAGCCCTAAATACAAAGGATCTAGACGCAGATGTTGCTGTAAGAGCTAATTCCATCAAGCAACACTGCATGTTGCTGAATTGCATATTGAAGAAGCATCAGCTGAGTGGTTCTTGTGGGAGAACAACTCCATTTGGCTCACTGACTTCACACACCATCAGGCTGACAGGCAGCTCTCAAGCAAACTACGTGTTCACACACTATGCTTAATGCCGTTTGAGTGCATTGTCCTGAAGGGCAGGTTGGTGAGCATCCCACACAAACGAAGGCTCCACAGGCGGGTTTCACATGCCACCCACTCCACATTCAGAAACCACTTCAGCGCCAAAGCCCTTTTCAGCTAGCCCTAAATACAAAGGCTCTAGACGCAGATGTTGCTGTAAGAGCTAATTCCATCAAGCAACACTGCATGTTGCTGAATTGCATATTGAAGAAGCATCAGCCGAGTGGTTCTTGTAGGAGAACAACTCCATTTGGCTCACTGACTTCACACACCATCAGGCTGACAGGCAGCTCTCAAGCAAACTACGTGTTCACACACTATGCTTAATGCCGTTTGAGTGCATTGTCCTGAAGGGCAGCTTGGTGAGCATCCCACACAAACGAAGGCTCCACAGGCGAGTTTCACATGCCACCAACTCCACATTCAGAAACCACTTCAGCGCCAAAGCCGTTTTCAGCTAGCCCTAAATACAAAGGCTCTAGATGCAGATGTTGCTGTAAGAGCTAATTCCATCAAGCAACACTGCATGTTGCTGAATTGCATATTGAAGAAGCATCAGCCGAGTGGTTCTTGTGGGAGAACAACTCCATTTGGCTCACTGACTTCACACACCATCAGGCTGACAGGCAGCTCTCAAGCAAACTACGTGTTCACACACTATGCTTAATGCTGTTTGAGTGCATTGTCCTGAAGGGCAGCTTGGTGAGCATCCCACACAAACGAAGGCTCCACAGGCGGGTTTCACATGCCACCAACTCCACATTCAGAAACCACTTCAGCGCCAAAGCCCTTTTCAGCTAGCCCTAAATACAAAGGCTCTAGACGCAGATGTTGCTGTAAGAGCTAATTCCATCAAGCAACACTGCATGTTGCTGAATTGCATATTGAAGAAGCATCAGCCGAGTGGTTCTTGTAGGAGAACAACTCCATTTGGCTCACTGACTTCACACACCATCAGGCTGACAGGCAGCTCTCAAGCAAACTACGTAAACACACACTATGCTTAATGCCGTTTGAGTGCATTGTCCTGAAGGGCAGCTTGGTGAGCATCCCACACAAACGAAGGCTCCACAGGCGGGTTTCACATGCCACCAACTCCACATTCAGAAACCACTTCAGCGCCAAAGCCCTTTTCAGCTAGCCCTAAATACAAAGGCTCTAGACGCAGATGTTGCTGTAAGAGCTAATTCCATCAAGCAACACTGCATGTTGCTGAATTGCATATTGAAGAAGCATCAGCCGAGTGGTTCTTGTAGGAGAACAACTCCATTTGGCTCACTGACTTCACACACCATCAGGCTGACAGGCAGCTCTCAAGCAAACTACGTGTTCACACACTATGCTTAATGCCGTTTGAGTGCATTGTCCTGAAGGGCAGCTTGGTGAGCATCCCACACAAACGAAGGCTCCACAGGTGGGTTTCACATGCCACCAACTCCACATTCAGAAACCACTTGAGCGCCAAAGCCCTTTTCAGCTAGCCCTAAATACAAAGGCTCTAGACGCAGATGTTGCTGTAAGAGCTAATTCCATCAAGCAACACTGCATGTTGCTGAATTGCATATTGAAGAAGCATCAGCCGAGTGGTTCTTGTGGGAGAACAACTCCATTTGGCTCACTGACTTCACACACCATCAGGCTGACAGGCAGCTCTCAAGCAAACTACGTGTTCACACACTATGCTTAATGCTGTTTGAGTGCATTGTCCTGAAGGGCAGGTTGGTGAGCATCCCACACAAACGAAGGCTCCACAGGCGGGTTTCACATGCCACCAACTCCACATTCAGAAACCACTTGAGCGCCAAAGCCCTTTTCAGCTAGCCCTAAATACAAAGGCTCTAGACGCAGATGTTGCTGTAAGAGCTAATTCCATCAAGCAACGCTGCTGTTGCTGAATTGCATATTGAAGAAGCATCAGCCGAGTGGTGCTTGTGGGAGAACAACTCCATTTGGCTCACTGACTTCACACACCATCAGGCTGACAGGCAGCTCTCAAGCAAACCACGTGTTCACACACTATGCTTAATGCCGTTTGAGTGCATTGTCCTGAAGGGCTGGTTGGTGAGCATCCCACACAAACGAAGGCTCCACAGGCAGGTTTCACATGCCACCAACTCCACATTCAGAAACCACTTGAGCGCCAAAGCCCTTTTCAGCTAGCCCTAAATACAAAGGCTCTAGACGCAGATGTTGCTGTAAGAGCTCATTCCATCAAGCAACACTGCATGTTGCTGAATTGCAATTGAAGAAGCATCAGCCGAGTGGTTCTTGTGGGAGAACAACTCCATTTGGCTCACTGACTTCACACACCATCAGGCTGACAGGCAGCTCTCAAGCAAACTACGTGTTCACACACTATGCTTAATGCCATTTGAGTGCATTGTCCTGAAGGGCAGCTTGGTGAGCATCCCACACAAACGAAGGCTCCACAGGCGGGTTTCACATGCCACCAACTCCACATTCACAAATCACTTCAGCGCCAAAGCCGTTTTCAGCTAGCCCTGAATACAAAGGCTCTAGACTCAGATGTTGCTGTAAGAGCTAATTCCATCAAGCAACACTGCATGTTGCTGAATTGCATATTGAAGAAGCATCAGCCAAGTGGTTCTTGTGGGAGAACAACTCCATTTGGCTCACTGACTTCACACACCATCAGGCTGACAGGCAGCTCCCAAGGAAACTACGTGTTCACACACTATGCTTATTGCCATTTGAGTGCATTGTCCTGAAGGGCAGCTTGGTGAGCATCCCACACAAACGAAGGCCCCGCAGGCGGGTTTCACATGCCACCAACTCCACATTCAGAAACCACTTCAGCGCCAAAGCCCTTTTCAGCTAGCCCTAAATACAAAGGCTCTAGACGCAGATGTTGTTGTAAGAGCTAATTCCATCAAGCAACACTGCATGTTGCTGAATTGCATATTGAAGAAGCATCAGCCGAGTGGTTCTTGTGGGAGAACCACTCCATTTGGCTCACTGACTTCACACACCATCAGGCTGACAGGCAGCTCTCAAGCAAACTACGTGTTCACACACTATGCTTAATGCCGTTTGAGTGCATTGTCCTGAAGGGCAGGTTGGTGAGCATCCCACACAAACGAAGGCTCCACAGGCGGGTTTCACATGCCACCAACTCCACATTCAGAAACCACTTCAGAGCCAAAGCCCTTTTCAGCTAGCCCTAAATACAAAGGCTCTAGACGCAGATGTTGCTGTAAGAGCTAATTCCATCAAGCAACACTGCATGTTGCTGAATTGCATATTGAAGAAGCATCAGCCGAGTGGTTCTTGTGGGAGAACAACTCCATTTGGCTCACTGACTTCACACACCATCAGGCTGACAGGCAGCTCTCAAGCAAACTACGTGTTCACACACTATGCTTAATGCCGTTTGAGTGCATTGTCCTGAAGGGCAGGTTGGTGAGCATCCCACACAAACGAAGGCTCCACAGGCGGGTTTCACATGCCACCCACTCCACATTCAGAAACCACTTCAGCGCCAAAGCCCTTTTCAGCTAGCCCTAAATACAAAGGCTCTAGACGCAGATGTTGCTGTAAGAGCTAATTCCATCAAGCAACACTGCATGTTGCTGAATTGCATATTGAAGAAGCATCAGCCGAGTGGTTCTTGTAGGAGAACAACTCCATTTGGCTCACTGACTTCACACACCATCAGGCTGACAGGCAGCTCTCAAGCAAACTACGTGTTCACACACTATGCTTAATGCCGTTTGAGTGCATTGTCCTGAAGGGCAGCTTGGTGAGCATCCCACACAAACGAAGGCTCCACAGGCGAGTTTCACATGCCACCAACTCCACATTCAGAAACCACTTCAGCGCCAAAGCCGTTTTCAGCTAGCCCTAAATACAAAGGCTCTAGACGCAGATGTTGCTGTAAGAGCTAATTCCATCAAGCAACACTGCATGTTGCTGAATTGCATATTGAAGAAGCATCAGCCGAGTGGTTCTTGTGGGAGAACAACTCCATTTGGCTCACTGACTTCACACACCATCAGGCTGACAGGCAGCTCTCAAGCAAACTACGTGTTCACACACTATGCTTAATGCTGTTTGAGTGCATTGTCCTGAAGGGCAGCTTGGTGAGCATCCCACACAAACGAAGGCTCCACAGGCGGGTTTCACATGCCACCAACTCCACATTCAGAAACCACTTCAGCGCCAAAGCCCTTTTCAGCTAGCCCTAAATACAAAGGCTCTAGACGCAGATGTTGCTGTAAGAGCTAATTCCATCAAGCAACACTGCATGTTGCTGAATTGCATATTGAAGAAGCATCAGCCGAGTGGTTCTTGTAGGAGAACAACTCCATTTGGCTCACTGACTTCACACACCATCAGGCTGACAGGCAGCTCTCAAGCAAACTACGTAAACACACACTATGCTTAATGCCGTTTGAGTGCATTGTCCTGAAGGGCAGCTTGGTGAGCATCCCACACAAACGAAGGCTCCACAGGCGGGTTTCACATGCCACCAACTCCACATTCAGAAACCACTTGAGCGCCAAAGCCCTTTTCAGCTAGCCCTAAATACAAAGGCTCTAGACGCAGATGTTGCTGTAAGAGCTAATTCCATCAAGCAACACTGCATGTTGCTGAATTGCATATTGAAGAAGCATCAGCCGAGTGGTGCTTGTGGGAGAACAACTCCATTTGGCTCACTGACTTCACACACCATCAGGCTGACAGGCAGCTCTCAAGCAAACTACGTGTTCACACACTATGCTTATTGCCATTTGAGTGCATTGTCCTGAAGGGCAGGTTGGTGAGCATCCCACACAAACGAAGGCTCCACAGGCGAGTTTCACATGCCACCAACTCCACATTCAGAAACCACTTCAGCGCCAAAGCCCTTTTCAGCTAGCCCTAAATACAAAGGCTCTAGACGCAGATGTTGCTGTAAGAGCTAATTCCATCAAGCAACACTGCATGTTGCTGAATTGCATATTGAAGAAGCATCAGCCGAGTGGTTCTTGTGGGAGAACAACTCCATTTGGCTCACTGACTTCACACACCATCAGGCTGACAGGCAGCTCTCAAGCAAACTACGTGTTCACACACTATGCTTAATGCCGTTTGAGTGCATTGTCCTGAAGGGCAGCTTGGTGAGCATCCCACACAAACGAAGGCTCCACAGGTGGGTTTCACATGCCACCAACTCCACATTCAGAAACCACTTGAGCGCCAAAGCCCTTTTCAGCTAGCCCTAAATACAAAGGCTCTAGACGCAGATGTTGCTGTAAGAGCTAATTCCATCAAGCAACACTGCATGTTGCTGAATTGCATATTGAAGAAGCATCAGCCGAGTGGTTCTTGTGGGAGAACAACTCCATTTGGCTCACTGACTTCACACACCATCAGGCTGACAGGCAGCTCTCAAGCAAACTACGTGTTCACACACTATGCTTAATGCCGTTTGAGTGCATTGTCCTGAAGGGCAGGTTGGTGAGCATCCCACACAAACGAAGGCTCCACAGGCGGGTTTCACATGCCACCAACTCCACATTCAGAAACCACTTGAGCGCCAAAGCCCTTTTCAGCTAGCCCTAAAAACAAAGGCTCTAGACGCAGATGTTGCTGTAAGAGCTAATTCCATCAAGCAACGCTGCTGTTGCTGAATTGCATATTGAAGAAGCATCAGCCGAGTGGTGCTTGTGGGAAAACAACTCCATTTGGCTCACTGACTTCACACACCATCAGGCTGACAGGCAGCTCTCAAGCAAACCACGTGTTCACACACTATGCTTAATGCCGTTTGAGTGCATTGTCCTGAAGGGCTGGTTGGTGAGCATCCCACACAAACGAAGGCTCCACAGGCAGGTTTCACATGCCACCAACTCCACATTCAGAAACCACTTGAGCGCCAAAGCCCTTTTCAGCTAGCCCTGAATACAAAGGCTCTAGACGCAGATGTTGCTGTAAGAGCTAATTCCATCAAGCAACACTGCATGTTGCTGAATTGCATATTGAAGAAGCATCATCCGAGTGGTTCTTGTGGGAGAACAACTCCATTTGGCTCACTGACTTCACACACCATCAGGCTGACAGGCAGCTCTCAAGCAAACCACGTGTTCACACACTATGCTTAATGCCGTTTGAGTGCATTGTCCTGAAGGGCAGCTTGGTGAGCATCCCACACAAACGAAGGCTCCACAGGTGGGTTTCACATGCCACCAACTCCACATTCAGAAACCACTTGAGCGCCAAAGCCCTTTTCAGCTAGCCCTAAATACAAAGGCTCTAGACGCAGATGTTGCTGTAAGAGCTAATTCCATCAAGCAACACTGCATGTTGCTGAATTGCATATTGAAGAAGCATCAGCCGAGTGGTTCTTGTGGGAGAACAACTCCATTTGGCTCACTGACTTCACACACCATCAGGCTGACAGGCAGCTCTCAAGCAAACTACGTGTTCACACACTATGCTTAATGCCGTTTGAGTGCATTGTCCTGAAGGGCAGGTTGGTGAGCATCCCACACAAACGAAGGCTCCACAGGCGGGTTTCACATGCCACCAACTCCACATTCAGAAACCACTTGAGCGCCAAAGCCCTTTTCAGCTAGCCCTAAATACAAAGGCTCTAGACGCAGATGTTGCTGTAAGAGCTAATTCCATCAAGCAACGCTGCTGTTGCTGAATTGCATATAGAAGAAGCATCAGCCGAGTGGTGCTTGTGGGAGAACAACTCCATTTGGCTCACTGACTTCACACACCATCAGGCTGACAGGCAGCTCTCAAGCAAACCACGTGTTCACACACTATGCTTAATGCCGTTTGAGTGCATTGTCCTGAAGGGCTGGTTGGTGAGCATCCCACACAAACGAAGGCTCCACAGGCAGGTTTCACATGCCACCAACTCCACATTCAGAAACCACTTGAGCGCCAAAGCCCTTTTCAGCTAGCCCTGAATACAAAGGCTCTAGACGCAGATGTTGCTGTAAGAGCTAATTCCATCAAGCAACACTGCATGTTGCTGAATTGCATATTGAAGAAGCATCAGCCGAGTGGTTCTTGTGGGAGAACAACTCCATTTGGCTCACTGACTTCACACACCATCAGGCTGACAGGCAGCTCTCAAGCAAACCACGTGTTCACACACTATGCTTAATGCCGTTTGAGTGCATTGTCCTGAAGGGCTGGTTGTTGAGCATCCCACACAAACGAAGGCCTCACAGGCGGGTTTCACATGCCACCAACTCCACATTCAGAAACCACTTGAGCGCCAAAGCCCTTTTCAGCTAGCCCTAAATACAAAGGCTCTAGACGCAGATGTTGCTGTAAGAGCTAATTCCATCAAGCAACACTGCATGTTGCTGAATTGCATATTGAAGAAGCATCAGCCGAATGGTTATTGTGGGAGAACAACTCCATTTGGCTCACTGACTTCACACACCATCAGGCTGACAGGCAGCTCTCAAGCAAACTACGTGTTCACACACTATGCTTAATGCCGTTTGAGTGCATTGTCCTGAAGGGCAGGTTGGTGAGCATCCCACACAAACGAAGGCTCCACAGGCGGGTTTCACATGCCACCAACTCCACATTCAGAAACCACTTGAGCGCCAAAGCCGTTTTCAGCTAGCCCTAAATACAAAGCCTCTAGACGCAGATGTTGCTGTAAGAGCTAATTCCATCAAGCAACACTGCATGTTGCTGAATTGCATATTGAAGAAGCATCAGCTGAATGGTTATTGTGGGAGAACAACTCCATTTGGCTCACTGACTTCACACACCATCAGGCTGACAAGCAGCTCTCAAGCAAACTACGTGTTCACACACTATGCTTAATGCCGTTTGAGTGCATTGTCCTGAAGGGCAGCTTGGTGAGCATCCCACACAAACGAAGGCTCCACAGGCGGGTTTCACATGCCACCAACTCCACATTCAGAAACCACTTCAGCGCCAAAGCCCTTTTCAGCTAGCCCTAAATACAAAGGCTCTAGACGCAGATGTTGCTGTAAGAGCTAATTCCATCAAGCAACACTGCATGTTGCTGAATTGCATATTGAAGAAGCATCAGCCGAGTGGTTCTTGTGGGAGAACCACTCCATTTGGCTCACTGACTTCACACACCATCAGGCTGACAGGCAGCTCTCAAGCAAACTACGTGTTCACACACTATGCTTAATGCCATTTGAGTGCATTGTCCTGAAGGGAAGCTTGGTTAGCATCCCACACAAACGAAGGCTCCACAGGCGGGTTTCACATGCCACCAACTCCACATTCAGAAACCACTTGAGCGCCAAAGCCCTTTTCAGCTAGCCCTAAATACAAAGGCTCTAGACGCAGATGTTGCTGTAAGAGCTAATTCCATCAAGCAACACTGCATGTTGCTGAATTGCATATTGAAGAAGCATCAGCCGAGTGGTTCTTGTGGGAGAACAACTCCATTTGGCTCACTGACTTCACACACCATCAGGCTGACAGGCAGCTCTCAAGCAAACTACGTGTTCACACACTATGCTTAATGCCGTTTGAGTGCATTGTCCTGAAGGGCAGGTTGGTGAGCATCCCACACAAACGAAGGCTCCACAGGCGGGTTTCACATGCCACCAACTCCACATTCAGAAACCACTTGAGCGCCAAAGCCCTTTTCAGCTAGCCCTAAATACAAAGGCTCTAGACGCAGATGTTGCTGTAAGAGCTAATTCCATCAAGCAACGCTGCTGTTGCTGAATTGCATATTGAAGAAGCATCAGCCGAGTGGTGCTTGTGGGAGAACAACTCCATTTGGCTCACTGACTTCACACACCATCAGGCTGACAGGCAGCTCTCAAGCAAACCACGTGTTCACACACTATGCTTAATGCCGTTTGAGTGCATTGTCCTGAAGGGCTGGTTGGTGAGCATCCCACACAAACGAAGGCTCCACAGGCAGGTTTCACATGCCACGAACTCCACATTCAGAAACCACTTGAGCGCCAAAGCCCTTTTCAGCTAGCCCTGAATACAAAGGCTCTAGACGCAGATGTTGCTGTAAGAGCTAATTCCATCAAGCAACACTGCATGTTGCTGAATTGCATATTGAAGAAGCATCAGCCGAGTGGTTCTTGTGGGAGAACAACTCCATTTGGCTCACTGACTTCACACACCATCAGGCTGACAGGCAGCTCTCAAGCAAGCCACGTGTTCACACACTATGCTTAATGCCGTTTGAGTGCATTGTCCTGAAGGGCTGGTTGTTGAGCATCCCACACAAACGAAGGCCTCACAGGCGGGTTTCACATGCCACCAACTCCACATTCAGAAACCACTTGAGCGCCAAAGCCCTTTTCAGCTAGCCCTAAATACAAAGGCTCTAGACGCAGATGTTGCTGTAAGAGCTAATTCCATCAAGCAACACTGCATGTTGCTGAATTGCATATTGAAGAAGCATCAGCCGAATGGTTATTGTGGGAGAACAACTCCATTTGGCTCACTGACTTCACACACCATCAGGCTGACAGGCAGCTCTCAAGCAAACTACGTGTTCACACACTATGCTTAATGCCGTTTGAGTGCATTGTCCTGAAGGGCAGGTTGGTGAGCATCCCACACAAACGAAGGCTCCACAGGCGGGTTTCACATGCCACCAACTCCACATTCAGAAACCACTTCAGCGCCAAAGCCGTTTTCAGCTAGCCCTAAATACAAAGCCTCTAGACGCAGATGTTGCTGTAAGAGCTAATTCCATCAAGCAACACTGCATGTTGCTGAATTGCATATTGAAGAAGCATCAGCCGAGTGGTTCTTGTGGGAGAACAACTCCATTTGGCTCACTGACTTCACACACCATCAGGCTGACAAGCAGCTCTCAAGCAAACTACGTGTTCACACACTATGCTTAATGCCGTTTGAGTGCATTGTCCTGAAGGGCAGCTTGGTGAGCATCCCACACAAACGAAGGCTCCACAGGCGGGTTTCACATGCCACCAACTCCACATTCAGAAACCACTTGAGCGCCAAAGCCCTTTTCAGCTAGCCCTAAATACAAAGGCTCTAGACGCAGATGTTGCTGTAAGAGCTAATTCCATCAAGCAACACTGCATGTTGCTGAATTGCATATTGAAGAAGCATCAGCCGAGTGGTTCTTGTGGGAGAACCACTCCATTTGGCTCACTGACTTCACACACCATCAGGCTGACAGGCAGCTCTCAAGCAAACTACGTGTTCACACACTATGCTTAATGCCATTTGAGTGCATTGTCCTGAAGGGAAGCTTGGTTAGCATCCCACACAAACGAAGGCTCCACAGGCGGGTTTCACATGCCACTAACTCCACATTCAGAAACCACTTGAGCGCCAAACCCATTTTCAGCTAGCCCTAAATACAAAGGCTCTAGACACAGATGTTGCTGTAAGAGCTAATTCCATCAAGCAACACTGCATGTTGCTGAATTGCATATTGAAGAAGCATCAGCCGATTGGTTCTTGTGGGAGAACAACTCCATTTGGCTCACTGACTTCACACACCATCAGGCTGACAGGCAGCTCTCAAGCAAACTACGTGTTCACACACTATGCTTAATGCCGTTTGAGTGCATTGTCCTGAAGGGCAGCTTGGTGAGCATCCCACACAAACGAAGGCTCCACAGGCGGGTTTCACATGCCACCAACTCCACATTCAGAAAGCACTTCAGCGCCAAAGCCCTTTTCAGCTAGCCCTAAATACAAAGCCTCTAGACGCAGATGTTGCTGTAAGAGCTAATTCCATCAAGCAACACTGCATGTTGCTGAATTGCATATTGAAGAAGCATCAGCTGAATGGCTATTGTGGGAGAACAACTCCATTTGGCTCACTGACTTCACACACCATCAGGCTGACAAGCAGCTCTCAAGCAAACTATGTGTTCACACACTATGCTTAATGCCGTTTGAGTGCATTGTCCTGAAGGGCAGCTTGGTGAGCATCCCACACAAACGAAGGCTCCACAGGCGGGTTTCACATGCCACCAACTCCACATTCAGAAACCTCTTGAGCGCCAAAGCCCTTTTCAGCTAGCCCTAAATACAAAGGCTCTAGACGCAGATGTTGCTGTAAGAGCTAATTCCATCAAGCAACACTGCATGTTGCTGAATTGCATATTGAAGAAGCATCAGCCGAGTGGTTCTTGTGGGAGAACAACTCCATTTGGCTCACTGACTTCACACACCATCAGGCTGACAGGCAGCTCTCAAGCAAACTACGTGTTCACACACTATGCTTAATGCCATTTGAGTGCATTGTCCTGAAGGGCAGCTTGGTGAGCATCCCACACAAACGAAGGCTCCACAGGCGGGTTTCACATGCCACTAACTCCACATTCAGAAACCACTTCAGCGCCAAACCCATTTTCAGCTAGCCCTAAATACAAAGGCTCTAGACACAGATGTTGCTGTAAGAGCTAATTCCATCAAGCAACACTGCATGTTGCTGAATTGCATATTGAAGAAGCATCAGCCGAGTGGTTCTTGTGGGAGAACAACTCCATTTGGCTCACTGACTTCACACACCATCAGGCTGACAGGCAGCTCTCAAGCAATCTACGTGTTCACACACTATGCTTAATGCCGTTTGAGTGCATTGTCCTGAAGGGCAGCTTGGTGAGCATCCCACACAAACGAAGGCTCCACAGGCGGGTTTCACATGCCACCAACTCCACATTCAGAAACCACTTGAGCGCCAAAGCCCTTTTCAGCTAGCCCTAAATACAAAGGCTCTAGACGCAGATGTTGCTGTAAGAGCTAATTCCATCAAGCAACACTGCATGTTGCTGAATTGCATATTGAAGAAGCATCAGCCGAGTGGTTCTTGTGGGAGAACAACTTCATTTGGCTCACTGACTTCACACACCATCAGGCTGACAGGCAGCTCTCAAGCAAACTACGTGTTCACACACTATGCTTAATGCCGTTTGAGTGCATTGTCCTGAAGGGCAGCTTGGTGAGCATCCCACACAAACGAAGGCTCCACAGGCGGGTTTCACATGCCACCAACTCCACATTCACAAATCACTTCAGCGCCAAAGCCCATTTCAGCTAGCCCTGAATACAAAGGCTCTAGACTCAGATGTTGCTGTAAGAGCTAATTCCATCAAGCAACACTGCATGTTGCTGAATTGCATATTGAAGAAGCATCAGCCAAGTGGTTCTTGTGGGAGAACAACTCCATTTGGCTCACTGAATTCACACACCATCAGGCTGACAGGCAGCTCTCAAGCAAACTACGTGTTCACACACTATGCTTATTGCCATTTGAGTGCATTGTCCTGAAGGGCAGCTTGGTGAGCATCCCACACAAACGAAGGCTCCACAGGCGGGTTTCACATGCCACCAACTCCACATTCAGAAACCACTTCAGCGCCAAAGCCCTTTTCAGCTAGCCCTAAATACAAAGGCTCTAGACGCAGATGTTGCTGTAAGAGCTCATTCCATCAAGCAACACTGCATGTTGCTGAATTGCATATTGAAGAAGCATCAGCCGAGTGGTTCTTGTGGGAGAACAACCCCATTTGGCTCACTGACTTCACACACCATCAGGCTGACAGGCAGCTCTCAAGCAAACTACGTGTTCACACACTATGCTTAATGCCGTTTGAGTGCATTGTCCTGAAGCGCAGGTTGCTGAGCATCCCACACAAACGAAGGCTCCACAGGCGGGTTTCACATGCCACCAACTCCACATTCAGAAACCACTTCAGCGCCAAAGCCCTTTTCAGCTAGCCCTAAATACAAAGGCTCTAGACGCAGATGTTGCTGTAAGAGCTAATTCCATCAAGCAACACTGCATGTTGCTGAATTGCATATTGAAGAAGCATCAGCCGAGTGGTTCTTGTGGGAGAACAACTCCATTTGGCTCACTGACTTCACACACCATCAGGCTGACAGGCAGCTCTCAAGCAAACTACGTGTTCACACACTATGCTTAATGCCGTTTGAGTGCATTGTCCTGAAGCGCAGGTTGGTGAGCATCCCACACAAACGAAGGCTCCACAGGCGGGTTTCACATGCCACCAACTCCACATTCAGAAACCACTTCAGCGCAAAAGCCGTTTTCAGCTAGCCCTAAATACAAAGGTTCTAGATGCAGATGTTGCTGTAAGAGCTAATTCCATCAAGCAACACTGCATGTTGCTGAATTGCATATTGAAGAAGCATCAGCCAAGTGGTTCTTGTGGGAGAACAACTCCATTTGGCTCACTGACTTCACACACCATCAGGCTGACAGGCAGCTCTCAAGCAAACTACGTGTTCACACACTATGCTTATTGCCATTTGAGTGCATTGTCCTGAAGGGCAGCTTGGTGAGCATCCCACACAAACGAAGGCTCCACAGGCGGGTTTCACATGCCACCAACTCCACATTCAGAAACCACTTCAGCGCCAAAGCCCTTTTCAGCTAGCCCTAAATACAAAGGCTCTAGACGCAGATGTTGCTGTAAGAGCTAATTCCATCAAGCAACACTGCATGTTGCTGAATTGCATATTGAAGAAGCATCAGTCGAGTGGTTCTTGTGGGAGAACAACTCCATTTGGCTCACTCAATTCACACACCATCAGGCTGACAGGCAGCTCTCAAGGAAACTGCGTGTTCACACACTATGCTTATTGCCATTTGAGTGCATTGTCCTGAAGGGCAGCTTGGTGAGCATCCCACACAAACGAAGGCCCCGCAGGCGGGTTTCACATGCCACCAACTCCACATTCAGAAACCACTTCAGCGCCAAAGCCCTTTTCAGCTAGCCCTAAATACAAAGGCTCTAGACGCAGATGTTGTTGTAAGAGCTAATTCCATCAAGCAACACTGCATGTTGCTGAATTGCATATTGAAGAAGCATCAGCCGAGTGGTTCTTGTGGGAGAACAACTCCATTTGGCTCACTGACTTCACACACCATCAGGCTGACAGGCAGCTCTCAAGCAAACTACGTGTTCACACACTATGCTTAATGCCGTTTGAGTGCATTGTCCTGAAGGGCAGCTTGGTGAGCATCCCACACAAACGAAGGCTCCACAGGCGGGTTTCACATGCCACCAACTCCACATTCAGAAACCACTTCAGCGCCAAAGCCCTTTTCAGCTAGCCCTAAATACAAAGGCTCTAGACGCAGATGTTGCTGTAAGAGCTCATTCCATCAAGCAACACTGCATGTTGCTGAATTGCATATTGAAGAAGCATCAGCCGAGTGGTTCTTGTGGGAGAACAACTCCATTTGGCTCACTGACTTCACACACCATCAGGCTGACAGGCAGCTCTCAAGCAAACTACGTGTTCACACACTATGCTTAATGCCATTTGAGTGCATTGTCCTGAAGGGCAGCTTGGTGAGCATCCCACAGAAACGAAGGCTCCACAGGCGGGTTTCACATGCCACCAACTCCACATTCAGAAACCACTTCAGCGCCAAAGCCCTTTTCAGCTAGCCCTAAATACAAAGGCTCTAGACGCAGATGTTGCTGTAAGAGCTAATTCCATCAAGCAACACTGCATGTTGCTGAATTGCATATTGAAGAAGCATCAGCCAAGTGGTTCTTGTGGGAGAACAACTCCATTTGGCTCACTCAATTCACACACCATCAGGCTGACAGGCAGCTCTCAAGGAAACTGCGTGTTCACACACTATGCTTATTGCCATTTGAGTGCATTGTCCTGAAGGGCAGCTTGGTGAGCATCCCACACAAACGAAGGCCCCGCAGGCGGGTTTCACATGCCACCAACTCCACATTCAGAAACCACTTCAGCGCCAAAGCCCTTTTCAGCTAGCCCTAAATACAAAGGCTCTAGACGCAGATGTTGTTGTAAGAGCTAATTCCA
Organism: Ochotona princeps; assembly: GCF_030435755.1. Taxonomy (NCBI): domain Eukaryota; kingdom Metazoa; phylum Chordata; class Mammalia; order Lagomorpha; family Ochotonidae; genus Ochotona; species Ochotona princeps. The sequence continues at coordinate 37,303,245 of NC_080847.1, forward strand.
TCAAGCAACACTGCATGTTGCTGAATTGCATATTGAAGAAGCATCAGCCGAGTGGTTCTTGTGGGAGAACAACTCCATTTGGCTCACGGACTTCACACACCATCAGGCTGACAGGCAGCTCTCAAGCAAACTACGTGTTCACACACTATGCTTATTGCCATTTGAGTGCATTGTCCTGAAGGGCAGCTTGGTGAGCATCCCACACAAACGAAGGCTCCACAGGCGGGTTTCACATGCCACCAACTCCACATTCAGAAACCACTTCAGCGCCAAAGCCCTTTTCAGCTAGCCCTAAATACAAAGGCTCTAGACGCAGATGTTGCTGTAAGAGCTAATTCCATCAAGCAACACTGCATGTTGCTGAATTGCATATTGAAGAAGCATCAGTTGAGTGGTTCTTGTGGGAGAACAACTCCATTTGGCTCACTGACTTCACACACCATCAGGCTGACAGGCAGCTCTCAAGCAAACTATGTGTTCACACACTATGCTTAATGCCGTTTGAGTGCATTGTCCTGAAGGGCAGGTTGGTGAGCATCCCACAAAAACGAAGGCTCCACAGGCGGGTTTCACATGCCACCAACTCCACATTCAGAAACCAGTTCAGCGCCAAAGCCCTTTTCAGCTAGCCCTAAATACAAAGGCTCTAGATGCAGATGTTGCTGTAAGAGCTAATTCCATCAAGCAACACTGCATGTTGCTGAATTGCATATTGAAGAAGCATCAGCCGAGTGGTTCTTGTGGGAGAACAACCCCATTTGGCTCACTGACTTCACACACCATCAGGCTGACAGGCAGCTCTCAAGCAAACTACGTGTTCACACACTATGCTTAATGCCGTTTGAGTGCATTGTCCTGAAGCGCAGGTTGCTGAGCATCCCACACAAACGAAGGCTCCACAGGCGGGTTTCACATGCCACCAACTCCACATTCAGAAACCACTTCAGCGCCAAAGCCCTTTTCAGCTAGCCCTAAATACAAAGGCTCTAGACGCAGATGTTGCTGTAAGAGCTAATTCCATCAAGCAACACTGCATGTTGCTGAATTGCATATTGAAGAAGCATCAGCCGAGTGGTTCTTGTGGGAGAACAACTCCATTTGGCTCACTGACTTCACACACCATCAGGCTGACAGGCAGCTCTCAAGCAAACTACGTGTTCACACACTATGCTTAATGCCGTTTGAGTGCATTGTCCTGAAGGGCAGCTTGGTGAGCATCCCACACAAACGAAGGCTCCACAGGCGGGTTTCACATGCCACCCACTCCACATTCAGAAACCACTTCAGCGCCAAAGCCCTTTTCAGCTAGCCCTAAATACAAAGGCTCTAGACGCAGATGTTGCTGTAAGAGCTAATTCCATCAAGCAACACTGCATGTTGCTGAATTGCATATTGAAGAAGCATCAGCCGAGTGGTTCTTGTAGGAGAACAACTCCATTTGGCTCACTGACTTCACACACCATCAGGCTGACAGGCAGCTCTCAAGCAAACTACGTGTTCACACACTATGCTTAATGCCGTTTGAGTGCATTGTCCTGAAGGGCAGCTTGGTGAGCATCCCACACAAACGAAGGCTCCACAGGCGAGTTTCACATGCCACCAACTCCACATTCAGAAACCACTTCAGCGCCAAAGCCCTTTTCAGCTAGCCCTAAATACAAAGGCTCTAGACGCAGATGTTGCTGTAAGAGCTAATTCCATCAAGCAACACTGCATGTTGCTAAATTGCATATTGAAGAAGCATCAGCCGAGTGGTTCTTGTGGGAGAACAACTCCATTTGGCTCACTGACTTCACACACCATCAGGCTGACAGGCAGCTCTCAAGCAAACTACGTGTTCACACACTATGCTTAATGCCGTTTGAGTGCATTGTCCTGAAGGGCAGCTTGGTGAGCATCCCACACAAACGAAGGCTCCACAGGCGGGTTTCACATGCCACCAACTCCACATTCAGAAACCACTTCAGCGCCAAAGCCCTTTTCAGCTAGCCCTAAATACAAAGGCTCTAGACGCAGATGTTGCTGTAAGAGCTAATTCCATCAAGCAACACTGCATGTTGCTGAATTGCATATTGAAGAAGCATCAGCCGAGTGGTTCTTGTGGGAGAACAACTCCATTTGGCTCACTGACTTCACACACCATCAGGCTGACAGGCAGCTCTCAAGCAAACTACGTGTTCACACACTATGCTTAATGCCGTTTGAGAGCATTGTCCTGAAGCGCAGGTTGGTGAGCATCCCACACAAACGAAGGCTCCACAGGCGGGTTTCACATGCCACCAACTCCACATTCAGAAACCACTTCAGCGCCAAAGCCCTTTTCAGCTAGCCCTAAATACAAAGGATCTAGACACAGATGTTGCTGTAAGAGCTAATTCCATCAAGCAACACTGCATGTTGCTGAATTGCATATTGAAGAAGCATCAGCCGAGTGGTTCTTGTAGGAGAACAACTCCATTTGGCTCACTGACTTCACACACCATCAGGCTGACAGGCAGCTCTCAAAAACTACGTGAATACACACTATGCTTAATGCCGTTTGAGTGCATTGTCCTGAAGGGCAGCTTGGTGAGCATCCCACACAAACGAAGGCTCCACAGGCGGGTTTCACATGCCACCAACTCCACATTCAGAAACCACTTTAGCGCCAAAGCCCTTTTCAGCTAGCCCTAAATACAAAGGCTCTAGACGCAGATGTTGCTGTAAGAGCTAATTCCATCAAGCAACACTGCATGTTGCTGAATTGCATATTGAAGAAGCATCAGCCGAGTGGTGCTTGTGGGAGAACAACTCCATTTGGCTCACTGACTTCACACACCATCAGGCTGACAGGCAGCTCTCAAGCAAACTACGTGTTCACACACTATGCTTATTGCCATTTGAGTGCATTGTCCTAAAGCGCAGGTTGGTGAGCATCCCACACAAACGAAGGCTCCACAGGCGGCTTTCACATGCCACCAACTCCACATTCAGAAACCACTTCAGCGCCAAAGCCCTTTTCAGCTAGCCCTAAATACAAAGGCTCTAGACGCAGATGTTGCTGTAAGAGCTAATTCCATCAAGCAACACTGCATGTTGCTGAATTGCATATTGAAGAAGCATCAGCCGAGTGGTTCTTGTGGGAGAACAACTCCATTTGGCTCACTGACTTCACACACCATCAGGCTGATAGGCAGCTCTCAAGCAAACTACGTGTTCACACACTATGCTTATTGCCATTTGAGTGCATTGTCCTGAAGGGCAGCTTGGTGAGCATCCCACACAAACGAAGGCTCCACAGGTGGGTTTCACATGCCACCAACTCCACATTCAGAAACCACTTGAGCGCCAAACCCATTTTCAGCTAGCCCTAAATACAAAGGCTCTAGACGCAGATGTTGTTGTAAGAGCTAATTCCATCAAGCAACACTGCATGTTGCTGAATTGCATATTGAAGAAGCATAAGCCGAGTGGTTCTTGTGGGAGAACAACTCCATTTGGCTCACTGACTTCACACACCATCAGGCTGACAGGCAGCTCTCAAGCAAACCACGTGTTCACACACTATGCTTAATGCCGTTTGAGTGCATTGTCCTGAAGGGCTGGTTGTTGAGCATCCCACACAAACGAAGGCCTCACAGGCGGGTTTCACATGCCACTAACTCCACATTCAGAAACCACTTGAGCGCCAAAGCCCTTTTCAGCTAGCCCTAAATACAAAGGCTCTAGACGCAGATGTTGCTGTAACAGCTAATTCCATCAAGCAACACTGCATGTTGCTGAATTGCATATTGAAGAAGCATCAGCCGAATGGTTATTGTGGGAGAACAACTCCATTTGGCTCACTGACTTCACACACCATCAGGCTGACAGGCAGCTCTCAAGCAAACTACGTGTTCACACACTATGCTTAATGCCGTTTGAGTGCATTGTCCTGAAGGGCAGCTTGGTGAGCATCCCACACAAACGAAGGCTCCACAGGCGGGTTTCACATGCCACCAACTCCACATTCAGAAAGCACTTCAGCGCCAAAGCCGTTTTCAGCTAGCCCTAAATACAAAGCCTCTAGACGCAGATGTTGCTGTAAGAGCTAATTCCATCAAGCAACACTGCATGTTGCTGAATTGCATATTGAAGAAGCATCAGCTGAATGGCTATTGTGGGAGAACAACTCCATTTGGCTCACTGACTTCACACACCATCAGGCTGACAAGCAGCTCTCAAGCAAACTACGTGTTCACACACTATGCTTAATGCCGTTTGAGTGCATTGTCCTGAAGGGCAGCTTGGTGAGCATCCCACACAAACGAAGGCTCCACAGGCGGGTTTCACATGCCACCAACTCCACATTCAGAAACCACTTGAGCGCCAAAGCCCTTTTCAGCTAGCCCTAAATACAAAGGCTCTAGACGCAGATGTTGCTGTAAGAGCTAATTCCATCAAGCAACACTGCATGTTGCTGAATTGCATATTGAAGAAGCATCAGCCGAATGGTTATTGTGGGAGAACAACTCCATTTGGCTCACTGACTTCACACACCATCAGGCTGACAGGCAGCTCTCAAGCAAACTACGTGTTCACACACTATGCTTAATGCCGTTTGAGTGCATTGTCCTGAAGGGCAGCTTGGTGAGCATCCCACACAAACGAAGGCTCCACAGGCGGGTTTCACATGCCACCAACTCCACATTCAGAAACCACTTGAGCGCCAAAGCCGTTTTCAGCTAGCCCTAAATACAAAGCCTCTAGACGCAGATGTTGCTGTAAGAGCTAATTCCATCAAGCAACACTGCATGTTGCTGAATTGCATATTGAAGAAGCATCAGCTGAATGGTTATTGTGGGAGAACAACTCCATTTGGCTCACTGACTTCACACACCATCAGGCTGACAAGCAGCTCTCAAGCAAACTACGTGTTCACACACTATGCTTAATGCCGTTTGAGTGCATTGTCCTGAAGGGCAGGTTGCTGAGCATCCCACACAAACGAAGGCTCCACAGGCGGGTTTCACATGCCACCAACTCCACATTCAGAAACCACTTCAGCGCCAAAGCCCTTTTCAGCTAGCCCTAAATACAAAGGCTCTAGACGCAGATGTTGCTGTAAGAGCTCATTCCATCAAGCAACACTGCATGTTGCTGAATTGCATATTGAAGAAGCATCAGCCGAGTGGTTCTTGTGGGAGAACCACTCCATTTGGCTCACTGACTTCACACACCATCAGGCTGACAGGCAGCTCTCAAGCAAACTACGTGTTCACACACTATGCTTAATGCCATTTGAGTGCATTGTCCTGAAGGGCAGCTTGGTTAGCATCCCACACAAACGAAGGCTCCACAGGCGGGTTTCACATGCCACTAACTCCACATTCAGAAACCACTTCAGCGCCAAACCCATTTTCAGCTAGCCCTAAATACAAAGGCTCTAGACACAGATGTTGCTGTAAGAGCTAATTCCATCAAGCAACACTGCATGTTGCTGAATTGCATATTGAAGAAGCATCAGCCGAGTGGTTCTTGTGGGAGAACAACTCCATTTGGCTCACTGACTTCACACACCATCAGGCTGACAGGCAGCTCTCAAGCAAACTACGTGTTCACACACTATGCTTAATGCCGTTTGAGTGCATTGTCCTGAAGGGCAGCTTGGTGAGCATCCCACACAAACGAAGGCCCCGCAGGCGGGTTTCACATGCCACCAACTCCACATTCAGAAACCACTTCAGCGCCAAAGCCCTTTTCAGCTAGCCCTAAATACAAAGGCTCTAGACGCAGATGTTGTTGTAAGAGCTAATTCCATCAAGCAACACTGCATGTTGCTGAATTGCATATTGAAGAAGCATCAGCCGAATGGTTATTGTGGGAGAACAACTCCATTTGGCTCACTGACTTCACACACCATCAGGCTGACAGGCAGCTCTCAAGCAAACTACGTGTTCACACACTATGCTTAATGCCGTTTGAGTGCATTGTCCTGAAGGGCAGCTTGGTGAGCATCCCACACAAACGAAGGCTCCACAGGCGGGTTTCACATGCCACCAACTCCACATTCAGAAAGCACTTCAGCGCCAAAGCCGTTTTCAGCTAGCCCTAAATACAAAGCCTCTAGACGCAGATGTTGCTGTAAGAGCTAATTCCATCAAGCAACACTGCATGTTGCTGAATTGCATATTGAAGAAGCATCAGCTGAATGGCTATTGTGGGAGAACAACTCCATTTGGCTCACTGACTTCACACACCATCAGGCTGACAAGCAGCTCTCAAGCAAACTACGTGTTCACACACTATGCTTAATGCCGTTTGAGTGCATTGTCCTGAAGGGCAGCTTGGTGAGCATCCCACACAAACGAAGGCTCCACAGGCGGGTTTCACATGCCACCAACTCCACATTCAGAAACCACTTGAGCGCCAAAGCCCTTTTCAGCTAGCCCTAAATACAAAGGCTCTAGACGCAGATGTTGCTGTAAGAGCTAATTCCATCAAGCAACACTGCATGTTGCTGAATTGCATATTGAAGAAGCATCAGCCGAGTGGTTCTTGTGGGAGAACAACTCCATTTGGCTCACTGACTTCACACACCATCAGGCTGACAGGCAGCTCTCAAGCAAACTACGTGTTCACACACTATGCTTAATGCCATTTGAGTGCATTGTCCTGAAGGGCAGCTTGGTTAGCATCCCACACAAACGAAGGCTCCACAGGCGGGTTTCACATGCCACTAACTCCACATTCAGAAACCACTTCAGCGCCAAACCCATTTTCAGCTAGCCCTAAATACAAAGGCTCTAGACGCAGATGTTGCTGTAAGAGCTAATTCCATCAAGCAACACTGCATGTTGCTGAATTGCATATTGAAGAAGCATCAGCCGAGTGGTTCTTGTGGGAGAACAACTCCATTTGGCTCACTGACTTCACACACCATCAGGCTGACAGGCAGCTCTCAAGCAAACTACGTGTTCACACACTATGCTTAATGCCGTTTGAGTGCATTGTCCTGAAGGGCAGCTTGGTGAGCATCCCACACAAACGAAGGCTCCACAGGCGGGTTTCACATGCCACCAACTCCACATTCAGAAACCACTTCAGCGCCAAAGCCCTTTTCAGCTAGCCCTAAATACAAAGCCTCTAGACGCAGATGTTGCTGTAAGAGCTAATTCCATCAAGCAACACTGCATGTTGCTGAATTGCATATTGAAGAAGCATCAGCCGAGTGGTTCTTGTGGGAGAACAACTTCATTTGGCTCACTGACTTCACACACCATCAGGCTGACAGGCAGCTCTCAAGCAAACTACGTGTTCACACACTATGCTTAATGCCGTTTGAGTGCATTGTCCTGAAGGGCAGCTTGGTGAGCATCCCACACAAACGAAGGCTCCACAGGCGGGTTTCACATGCCACCAACTCCACATTCACAAATCACTTCAGCGCCAAAGCCCTTTTCAGCTAGCCCTAAATACAAAGGCTCTAGACGCAGATGTTGCTGTAAGAGCTAATTCCATCAAGCAACACTGCATGTTGCTGAATTGCATATTGACGAAGCATCAGCCAAGTGGTTCTTGTGGGAGAACAACTCCATTTGGCTCACTGAATTCACACACCATCAGGCTGACAGGCAGCTCTCAAGGAAAATACGTGTTCACACACTATGCTTATTGCCATTTGAGTGCATTGTCCTGAAGGGCAGCTTGGTGAGCATCCCACACAAACGAAGGCCCCGCAGGCGGGTTTCACATGCCACCAACTCCACATTCAGAAACCACTTCAGCGCCAAAGCCCTTTTCAGCTAGCCCTAAATACAAAGGCTCTAGACGCAGATGTTGCTGTAAGAGCTAATTCCATCAAGCAACACTGCATGTTGCTGAATTGCATATTGAAGAAGCATCAGCCGAGTGGTTCTTGTGGGAGAACAACTCCATTTGGCTCACTGACTTCACACACCATCAGGCTGACAGGCAGCTCTCAAGCAAACTACGTGTTCACACACTATGCTTAATGCCGTTTGAGTGCATTGTCCTGAAGGGCAGCTTGGTGAGCATCCCACACAAACGAAGGCTCCACAGGCGGGTTTCACATGCCACCAACTCCACATTCAGAAACCACTTGAGCGCCAAAGCCGTTTTCAGCTAGCCCTAAATACAAAGCCTCTAGACGCAGATGTTGCTGTAAGACCTAATTCCATCAAGCAACACTGCATGTTGCTGAATTGCATATTGAAGAAGCATCAGCTGAATGGTTATTGTGGGAGAACAACTCCATTTGGCTCACTGACTTCACACACCATCAGGCTGACAAGCAGCTCTCAAGCAAACTACGTGTTCACACACTATGCTTAATGCCGTTTGAGTGCATTGTCCTGAAGGGCAGCTTGGTGAGCATCCCACACAAACGAAGGCTCCACAGGCGGGTTTCACATGCCACCAACTCCACATTCAGAAACCACTTCAGCGCCAAAGCCCTTTTCAGCTAGCCCTAAATACAAAGGCTCTAGACGCAGATGTTGCTGTAAGAGCTAATTCCATCAAGCAACACTGCATGTTGCTGAATTGCATATTGAAGAAGCATCAGCCGAGTGGTTCTTGTGGGAGAACAACTCCATTTGGCTCACTGACTTCACACACCATCAGGCTGACAGGCAGCTCTCAAGCAAACTACGTGTTCACACACTATGCTTACTGCCATTTGAGTGCATTGTCCTGAAGGGCAGCTTGGTGAGCATCCCACACAAACGAAGGCTCCACAGGCGAGTTTCACATGCCACCAACTCCACATTCAGAAACCACTTCAGCGCCAAAGCCCTTTTCAGCTAGCCCTAAATACAAAGGCTCTAGACGCAGATGTTGCTGTAAGAGCTAATTCCATCAAGCAACACTGCATGTTGCTGAATTGCATATTGAAGAAGCATCAGCCGAGTGGTTCTTGTGGGAGAACAACTCCATTTGGCTCACTGACTTCACACACCATCAGGCTGATAGGCAGCTCTCAAGCAAACTACATGTTCACACACTATGCTTATTGCCATTTGAGTGCATTGTCCTGAAGGGCAGCTTGGTGAGCATCCCACACAAACGAAGGCTCCACAGGTGGGTTTCACATGCCACCAACTCCACATTCAGAAACCACTTCAGCGCCAAAGCCCTTTTCAGCTAGCCCTAAATACAAAGGCTCTAGACGCAGATGTTGCTGTAAGAGCTAATTCCATCAAGCAACGCTGCTGTTGCTGAATTGCATATTGAAGAAGAATCAGCCGAGTGGTTCTTGTGGGAGAACAACTACATTTGGCTCACTGACTTCACACACCATCAGGCTGACAGGCAGCTCTCAAGCAACCACGTGTTCACACACTATGCTTAATGCCGTTTGAGTGCATTGTCCTGAAGGGCTGGTTGGTGAGCATCCCACACAAACGAAGGCTAAACAGGCAGGTTTCACATGCCACCAACTCCACATTCAGAAACCACTTCAGCGCCAAGCCCTTTTCAGCTAGCCTGAATACAAGGCTCTAGACGCAGATGTTGCTGTAAGAGCTAATTCCATCAAGCAACACTGCATGTTGCTGAATTGCATATTGAAGAAGCATCAGCCGAGTGGTTCTTGTGGGAGAACAACTCCATTTGGCTCACTGACTTCACACACCATCAGGCTGACAGGCAGCTCTCAAGCAAACCACGTGTTCACACACTATGCTTAATGCCGTTTGAGTGCATTGTCCTGAAGGGCTGGTTGTTGAGCATCCCACACAAACGAAGGCCTCACAGGCGGGTTTCACATGCCACCAACTCCACATTCAGAAACCACTTGAGCGCCAAAGCCCTTTTCAGCTAGCCCTAAATACAAAGGCTCTAGACGCAGATGTTGCTGTAAGAGCTAATTCCATCAAGCAACACTGCATGTTGCTGAATTGCATATTGAAGAAGCATCAGCCGAATGGTTATTGTGGGAGAACAACTCCATTTGGCTCACTGACTTCACACACCATCAGGCTGACAGGCAGCTCTCAAGCAAACTACGTGTTCACACACTATGCTTAATGCCGTTTGAGTGCATTGTCCTGAAGGGCAGCTTGGTTAGCATCCCACACAAACGAAGGCTCCACAGGCGGGTTTCACATGCCACTAACTCCACATTCAGAAACCACTTGAGCGCCAAACCCATTTTCAGCTAGCCCTAAATACAAAGGCTCTAGACACAGATGTTGCTGTAAGAGCTAATTCCATCAAGCAACACTGCATGTTGCTGAATTGCATATTGAAGAAGCATCAGCCGAGTGGTTCTTGTGGGAGAACAACTCCATTTGGCTCACTGACTTCACACACCATCAGGCTGACAGGCAGCTCTCAAGCAAACTACGTGTTCACACACTATGCTTAATGCCGTTTGAGTGCATTGCCCTGAAGGGCAGCTTGGTGAGCATCCCACACAAACGAAGGCTCCACAGGCGGGTTTCACATGCCACCAACTCCACATTCACAAACCACTTGAGCGCCAAAGCCCTTTTCAGCTAGCCCTAAATACAAAGGCTCTAGACGCAGATGTTGCTGTAAGAGCTAATTCCATCAAGCAACACTGCATGTTGCTGAATTGCATATTGAAGAAGCATCAGCCGAGTGGTTCTTGTGGGAGAACAACTCCATTTGGCTCACTGACTTCACACACCATCAGGCTGACAGGCAGCTCTCAAGCAAACTACGTGTTCACACACTATGCTTAATGCCGTTTGAGTGCATTGTCCTGAAATGCAGCTTGGTGAGCATCCCACACAAACGAAGGCTCCACAGGCGGGTTTCACATGCCACCAACTCCACATTCAGAAACCACTTCAGCGCCAAAGCCCTTTTCAGCTAGCCCTAAATACAAAGGCTCTAGACCCAGATGCTGCTGTAAGAGCTAATTCCATCAAGCAACACTGCATGTTGCTGAATTGCATATTGAAGAAGCATCAGCCGAATGGTTATTGTGGGAGAACAACTCCATTTGGCTCACTGACTTCACACACCATCAGGCTGACAGGCAGCTCTCAAGCAAACTACGTGTTCACACACTATGCTTAATGCCGTTTGAGTGCATTGTCCTGAAGGGCAGCTTGGTGAGCATCCCACACAAACGAAGGCTCCACAGGCGGGTTTCACATGCCACCAACTCCACATTCAGAAACCACTTGAGCGCCAAAGCCCTTTTCAGCTAGCCCTAAATACAAAGGCTCTAGACGCAGATGTTGCTGTAAGAGCTAATTCCATCAAGCAACACTGCATGTTGCTGAATTGCATATTGAAGAAGCATCAGCCGAGTGGTTCTTGTGGGAGAACAACTCCATTTGGCTCACTGACTTCACACACCATCAGGCTGACAGGCAGCTCTCAAGCAAACTACGTGTTCACACACTATGCTTAATGCCGTTTGAGAGCATTGTCCTGAAGGGCGGGTTGCTGAGCATCCCACACAAACGAAGGCTCCACAGGCGGGTTTCACATGCCACCAACTCCACATTCAGAAACCACTTCAGCGCCAAAGCCCTTTTCAGCTAGCCCTAAATACAAAGCCTCTAGACACAGATGTTGCTGTAAGAGCTAATTCCATCAAGCAACACTGCATGTTGCTGAATTGCATATTGAAGAAGCATCAGCCGAGTGGTTCTTGTAGGAGAACAACTCCATTTGGCTCACTGACTTCACACACCATCAGGCTGACAGGCAGCTCTCAAGCAAACTACGTGAACACACACTATGCTTAATGCCGTTTGAGTGCATTGTCCTGAAGGGCAGCTTGGTGAGCATCCCACACAAACGAAGGCTCCACAGGCGGGTTTCACATGCCACCAACTCCACATTCAGAAACCACTTCAGCGCCAAAGCCCTTTTCAGCTAGCCCTAAATACAAAGGCTCTAGACGCAGATGTTGCTGTAAGAGCTAATTCCATCAAGCAACACTGCATGTTGCTGAATTGCATATTGAAGAAGCATCAGCCGAGTGGTGCTTGTGGGAGAACAACTCCATTTGGCTCACTGACTTCACACACCATCAGGCTGACAGGCAGCTCTCAAGCAAACTACGTGTTCACACACTATGCTTAATGCCGTTTGAGTGCATTGTCCTGAAGGGCAGGTTGGTGAGCATCCCACACAATCGAAGGCTCCACAGGCGAGTTTCACATGCCACCAACTCCACATTCAGAAACCACTTCAGCGCCAAAGCCCTTTTCAGCTAGCCCTAAATACAAAGGCTCTAGACGCAGATGTTGCTGTAAGAGCTAATTCCATCAAGCAACACTGCATGTTGCTGAATTGCATATTGAAGAAGCATCAGCCGAGTGGTGCTTGTGGGAGAACAACTCCATTTGGCTCACTGACTTCACACACCATCAGGCTGATAGGCAGCTCTCAAGCAAACTACGTGTTCACACACTATGCTTATTGCCATTTGAGTGCATTGTCCTGAAGGGCAGCTTGGTGAGCATCCCACACAAACGAAGGCTCCGCAGGTGGGTTTCACATGCCACCAACTCCACATTCAGAAACCACTTCAGCGCCAAAGCCCTTTTCAGCTAGCCCTAAATACAAAGGCTCTAGACGCAGATGTTGCTGTAAGAGCTAATTCCATCAAGCAACACTGCATGTTGCTGAATTGCATATTGAAGAAGCATCAGCCGAGTGGTTCTTGTGGGAAAACAACCCCATTTGGCTCACTGACTTCACACACCATCAGGCTGACAGGCAGCTCTCAAGCAAACTACGTGTTCACACACTATGCTTAATGCCATTTGAGTGCATTGTCCTGAAGCGCAGGTTGGTGAGCATCCCACACAAACGAAGGCTCCACAGGCGGGTTTCACATGCCACCAACTCCACATTCAGAAACCACTTCAGCGCCAAAGCCCTTTTCAGCTAGCCCTAAATACAAAGGCTCTAGACGCAGATGTTGCTGTAAGAGCTCATTCCATCAAGCAACACTGCATGTTGCTGAATTGCATATTGAAGAAGCATCAGCCGAGTGGTTCTTGTGGGAGAACAACTCCATTTGGCTCACTGACTTCACACACCATCAGGCTGACAGGCAGCTCTCAAGCAAACTACGTGTTCACACACTATGCTTAATGCCATTTGAGTGCATTGTCCTGAAGGGCAGCTTGGTGAGCATCCCACAGAAACGAAGGCTCCACAGGCGGGTTTCACATGCCACCAACTCCACATTCACAAATCACTTCAGCGCCAAAGCCCTTTTCAGCTAGCCCTGAATACAAAGGCTCTAGACTCAGATGTTGCTGTAAGAGCTAATTCCATCAAGCAACACTGCATGTTGCTGAATTGCATATTGAAGAAGCATCAGCCAAGTGGTTCTTGTGGGAGAACAACTCCATTTGGCTCACTCAATTCACACACCATCAGGCTGACAGGCAGCTCTCAAGGAAACTGCGTGTTCACACACTATGCTTATTGCCATTTGAGTGCATTGTCCTGAAGGGCAGCTTGGTGAGCATCCCACACAAACGAAGGCCCCGCAGGCGGGTTTCACATGCCACCAACTCCACATTCAGAAACCACTTCAGCGCCAAAGCCCTTTTCAGCTAGCCCTAAATACAAAGGCTCTAGACGCAGATGTTGTTGTAAGAGCTAATTCCATCAAGCAACACTGCATGTTGCTGAATTGCATATTGAAGAAGCATCAGCCGAGTGGTTCTTGTGGGAGAACAACTCCATTTGGCTCACTGACTTCACACACCATCAGGCTGACAGGCAGCTCTCAAGCAAACTACGTGTTCACACACTATGCTTAATGCCGTTTGAGTGCATTGTCCTGAAGGGCAGGTTGCTGAGCATCCCACACAAACGAAGGCTCCACAGGCGGGTTTCACATGCCACCAACTCCACATTCAGAAACCACTTGAGCGCCAAAGCCCTTATCAGCTAGCCCTAAATACAAAGGCTCTAGACGCAGATGTTGTTGTAAGAGCTAATTCCATCAAGCAACACTGCATGTTGCTGAATTGCATATTGAAGAAGCATCAGTCGAGTGGTTCTTGTGGGAGAACAACTCCATTTGACTCACTGACTTCACACACCATCAGGCTGACAGGCAGCTCTCAAGCAAACTATGTGTTCACACACTATGCTTAATGCCGTTTGAGTGCATTGTCCTGAAGGGCAGGTTGGTGAGCATCCCACACAAACGAAGGCTCCACAGGCGGGTTTCACATGCCACCAACTCCACATTCAGAAACCACTTCAGCGCAAAAGCCGTTTTCAGCTAGCCCTAAATACAAAGGCTCTAGACGCAGATGTTGCTGTAAGAGCTAATTCCATCAAGCAACTCTGCATGTTGCTGAATTGCATATTGAAGAAGCATCAGCCAAGTGGTTCTTGTGGGAGAACAACTCCATTTGGCTCACTGACTTCACACACCATCAGGCTGACAGGCAGCTCTCAAGCAAACTACGTGTTCACACACTATGCTTATTGCCATTTGAGTGCATTGTCCTGAAGGGCAGGTTGGTGAGCATCCCACACAAACGAAGGCTCCACAGGCGGGTTTCACATGCCACCAACTCCACATTCAGAAACCACTTCAGCGCCAAAGCCCTTTTCAGCTAGCCCTAAATACAAAGGCTCTAGACGCAGATGTTGCTGTAAGAGCTAATTCCATCAAGCAACACTGCATGTTGCTGAATTGCATATTGAAGAAGCATCAGTCGAGTGGTTCTTGTGGGAGAACAACTCCATTTGGCTCACTGACTTCACACACCATCAGGCTGACAGGCAGCTCTCAAGCAAACTATGTGTTCACACACTATGCTTAATGCCGTTTGAGTGCATTGTCCTGAAGGGCAGGTTGGTGAGCATCCCACAAAAACGAAGGCTCCACAGGCGGGTTTCACATGCCACCAACTCCACATTCAGAAACCACTTCAGCGCCAAAGCCCTTTTCAGCTAGCCCTAAATACAAAGGCTCTAGATGCAGATGTTGCTGTAAGAGCTAATTCCATCAAGCAACACTGCATGTTGCTGAATTGCATATTGAAGAAGCATCAGCCGAGTGGTTCTTGTGGGAGAACAACCCCATTTGGCTCACTGACTTCACACACCATCAGGCTGACAGGCAGCTCTCAAGCAAACTACGTGTTCACACACTATGCTTAATGCCGTTTGAGTGCATTGTCCTGAAGCGCAGGTTGGTGAGCATCCCACACAAACGAAGGCTCCACAGGCGGGTTTCACATGCCACCAACTCCACATTCAGAAACCACTTCAGCGCCAAAGCCCTTTTCAGCTAGCCCTAAATACAAAGGCTCTAGACGCAGATGTTTTTGTAAGAGCTAATTCCATCAAGCAACACTGCATGTTGCTGAATTGCATATTGAAGAAGCATCAGCCGAGTGGTTCTTGTGGGAGAACAACTCCATTTGGCTCACTGACTTCACACACCATCAGGCTGACAGGCAGCTCTCAAGCAAACTACGTGTTCACACACTATGCTTAATGCCGTTTGAGTGCATTGTCCTGAAGGGCAGCTTGGTGAGCATCCCACACAAACGAAGGCTCCACAGGCGGGTTTCACATGCCACCAACTCCACATTCAGAAACCACTTCAGAGCCAAAGCCCTTTTCAGCTAGCCCTAAATACAAAGGCTCTAGACGCAGATGTTGCTGTAAGAGCTAATTCCATCAAGCAACACTGCATGTTGCTGAATTGCATATTGAAGAAGCATCAGCCGAGTGGTTCTTGTGGGAAAACAACCCCATTTGGCTCACTGACTTCACACACCATCAGGCTGACAGGCAGCTCTCAAGCAAACTACGTGTTCACACACTATGCTTAATGCCGTTTGAGTGCATTGTCCTGAAGCGCAGGTTGGTGAGCATCCCACACAAACGAAGGCTCCACAGGCGGGTTTCACATGCCACCAACTCCACATTCAGAAACCACTTCAGCGCCAAAGCCCTTTTCAGCTAGCCCTAAATACAAAGGCTCTAGACGCAGATGTTGCTGTAAGAGCTCATTCCATCAAGCAACACTGCATGTTGCTGAATTGCATATTGAAGAAGCATCAGCCGAGTGGTTCTTGTGGGAGAACAACTCCATTTGGCTCACTGACTTCACACACCATCAGGCTGACAGGCAGCTCTCAAGCAAACTACGTGTTCACACACTATGCTTAATGCCATTTGAGTGCATTGTCCTGAAGGGCAGCTTGGTGAGCATCCCACAGAAACGAAGGCTCCACAGGCGGGTTTCACATGCCACCAACTCCACATTCACAAATCACTTCAGCGCCAAAGCCCTTTTCAGCTAGCCCTAAATACAAAGGCTCTAGACGCAGATGTTGCTGTAAGAGCTAATTCCATCAAGCAACACTGCATGTTGCTGAATTGCATATTGAATAAGCATCAGCCAAGTGGTTCTTGTGGGAGAACAACTCCATTTGGCTCACTCAATTCACACACCATCAGGCTGACAGGCAGCTCTCAAGGAAACTGCGTGTTCACACACTATGCTTATTGCCATTTGAGTGCATTGTCCTGAAGGGGAGCTTGGTGAGCATCCCACACAAACGAAGGCCCCGCAGGCGGGTTTCACATGCCACCAACTCCACATTCAGAAACCACTTCAGCGCCAAAGCCCTTTTCAGCTAGCCCTAAATACAAAGGCTCTAGACGCAGATGTTGTTGTAAGAGCTAATTCCATCAAGCAACACTGCATGTTGCTGAATTGCATATTGAAGAAGCATCAGCCGAGTGGTTCTTGTGGGAGAACAACTCCATTTGGCTCACTGACATCACACACCATCAGGCTGACAGGCAGCTCTCAAGCAAACTACGTGTTCACACACTATGCTTAATGCCGTTTGAGTGCATTGTCCTGAAGCGCAGGTTGCTGAGCATCCCACACAAACGAAGGCTCCACAGGCGGGTTTCACATGCCACCAACTCCACATTCAGAAACCACTTCAGCGCCAAAGCCCTTTTCAGCTAGCCCTAAATACAAAGGCTCTAGACGCAGATGTTTTTGTAAGAGCTAATTCCATCAAGCAACACTGCATGTTGCTGAATTGCATATTGAAGAAGCATCAGCCGAGTGGTTCTTGTGGGAGAACAACTCCATTTGGCTCACTGACTTCACACACCATCAGGCTGACAGGCAGCTCTCAAGCAAACTACGTGTTCACACACTATGCTTAATGCCGTTTGAGTGCATTGTCCTGAAGGGCAGCTTGGTGAGCATCCCACACAAACGAAGGCTCCACAGGCGGGTTTCACATGCCACCAACTCCACATTCAGAAACCACTTCAGCGCCAAAGCCCTTTTCAGCTAGCCCTAAATACAAAGGCTCTAGACGCAGATGTTGCTGTAAGAGCTAATTCCATCAAGCAACACTGCATGTTGCTGAATTGCATATTGAAGAAGCATCAGCCGAGTGGTTCTTGTGGGAAAACAACCCCATTTGGCTCACTGACTTCACACACCATCAGGCTGACAGGCAGCTCTCAAGCAAACTACGTGTTCACACACTATGCTTAATGCCATTTGAGTGCATTGTCCTGAAGGGCAGCTTGGTGAGCATCCCACACAAACGAAGGCTCCACAGGCGGGTTTCACATGCCACCAACTCCACATTCAGAAACCACTTCAGCGCCAAAGCCCTTTTCAGCTAGCCCTAAATACAAAGGCTCTAGACGCAGATGTTGCTGTAATAGCTCATTCCATCAAGCAACACTGCATGTTGCTGAATTGCATATTGAAGAAGCATCAGCCGAGTGGTTCTTGTGGGAGAACAACTCCATTTGGCTCACTGACTTCACACACCATCAGGCTGACAGGCAGCTCTCAAGCAAACTACGTGTTCACACACTATGCTTAATGCCATTTAAGTGCATTGTCCTGAAGGGCAGCTTGGTGAGCATCCCACACAAACGAAGGCTCCACAGGCGGGTTTCACATGCCACCAACTCCACATTCACAAATCACTTCAGCGCCAAAGCCCTTTTCAGCTAGCCCTGAATACAAAGGCTCTAGACTCAGATGTTGCTGTAAGAGCTAATTCCATCAAGCAACACTGCATGTTGCTGAATTGCATATTGAAGAAGCATCAGCCAAGTGGTTCTTGTGGGAGAACAACTCCATTTGGCTCACTCAATTCACACACCATCAGGCTGACAGGCAGCTCCCAAGGAAACTACGTGTTCACACACTATGCTTAATGCCGTTTGAGTGCATTGTCCTGAAGGGCAGCTTGGTGAGCATCCCACACAAACGAAGGCCCCGCAGGCGGGTTTCACATGCCACCAACTCCACATTCAGAAACCACTTCAGCGCCAAAGCCCTTTTCAGCTAGCCCTAAATACAAAGGCTCTAGACGCAGATGTTGTTGTAAGAGCTAATTCCATCAAGCAACACTGCATGTTGCTGAATTGCATATTGAAGAAGCATCAGCCGAGTGGTTCTTGTGGGAGAACAACTCCATTTGGCTCACTGACTTCACACACCATCAGGCTGACAGGCAGCTCTCAAGCAAACTACGTGTTCACACACTATGCTTAATGCCGTTTGAGTGCATTGTCCTGAAGGGCAGCTTGGTGAGCATCCCACACAAACGAAGGCTCCACAGGCGGGTTTCACATGCCACCAACTCCACATTCAGAAACCACTTCAGAGCCAAAGCCCTTTTCAGCTAGCCCTAAATACAAAGGCTCTAGACGCAGATGTTGCTGTAAGAGCTAATTCCATCAAGCAACACTGCATGTTGCTGAATTGCATATTGAAGAAGCATCAGCCGAGTGGTTCTTGTGGGAGAACAACTCCATTTGGCTCACTGACTTCACACACCATCAGGCTGACAGGCAGCTCTCAAGCAAACTACGTGTTCACACACTATGCTTAATGCCGTTTGAGTGCATTGTCCTGAAGGGCAGCTTGGTGAGCATCCCACACAAACGAAGGCTCCACAGGCGGGTTTCACATGCCACCCACTCCACATTCAGAAACCACTTCAGCGCCAAAGCCCTTTTCAGCTAGCCCTAAATACAAAGGCTCTAGACGCAGATGTTGCTGTAAGAGCTAATTCCATCAAGCAACACTGCATGTTGCTGAATTGCATATTGAAGAAGCATCAGCCGAGTGGTTCTTGTAGGAGAACAACTCCATTTGGCTCACTGACTTCACACACCATCAGGCTGACAGGCAGCTCTCAAGCAAACTACGTGTTCACACACTATGCTTAATGCCGTTTGAGTGCATTGTCCTGAAGGGCAGCTTGGTGAGCATCCCACACAAACGAAGGCTCCACAGGCGAGTTTCACATGCCACCAACTCCACATTCAGAAACCACTTCAGCGCCAAAGCCCTTTTCAGCTAGCCCTAAATACAAAGGCTCTAGACGCAGATGTTGCTGTAAGAGCTAATTCCATCAAGCAACACTGCATGTTGCTGAATTGCATATTGAAGAAGCATCAGCTGAGTGGTTCTTGTGGGAGAACAACTCCATTTGGCTCACTGACTTCACACACCATCAGGCTGACAGGCAGCTCTCAAGCAAACTACGTGTTCACACACTATGCTTAATGCCGTTTGAGTGCATTGTCCTGAAGGGCAGCTTGGTGAGCATCCCACACAAACGAAGGCTCCACAGGCGGGTTTCACATGCCACCAACTCCACATTCAGAAACCACTTCAGCGCCAAAGCCCTTTTCAGCTAGCCCTAAATACAAAGGCTCTAGACGCAGATGTTGCTGTAAGAGCTAATTCCATCAAGCAACACTGCATGTTGCTGAATTGCATATTGAAGAAGCATCAGCCGAGTGGTTCTTGTGGGAGAAGAACTCCATTTGGCTCACTGACTTCACACACCATCAGGCTGACAGGCAGCTCTCAAGCAAACTACGTGTTCACACACTATGCTTAATGCCGTTTGAGAGCATTGTCCTGAAGCGCAGGTTGGTGAGCATCCCACACAAACGAAGGCTCCACAGGCGGGTTTCACATGCCACCAACTCCACATTCAGAAACCACTTCAGCGCCAAAGCCCTTTTCAGCTAGCCCTAAATACAAAGGCTCTAGACGCAGATGTTGCTGTAAGAGCTAATTCCATCAAGCAACACTGCATGTTGCTGAATTGCATATTGAAGAAGCATCAGCCGAGTGGTTCTTGTAGGAGAACAACTCCATTTGGCTCACTGACTTCACACACCATCAGGCTGACAGGCAGCTCTCAAGCAAACTACGTGAACACACACTATGCTTAATGCCGTTTGAGTGCATTGTCCTGAAGGGCAGCTTGGTGAACATCCCACACAAACGAAGGCTCCACAGGCGGGTTTCACATGCCACCAACTCCACATTCAGAAACCACTTGAGCGCCAAAGCCCTTTTCAGCTAGCCCTAAATACAAAGGCTCTAGACGCAGATGTTGCTGTAAGAGCTAATTCCATCAAGCAACACTGCATGTTGCTGAATTGCATATTGAAGAGGCATCAGCCGAGTGGTGCTTGTGGGAGAACAACTCCATTTGGCTCACTGACTTCACACACCATCAGGCTGACAGGCAGCTCTCAAGCAAACTACGTGTTCACACACTATGCTTATTGCCATTTGAGTGCATTGTCCTGAAGGGCAGGTTGGTGAGCATCCCACACAAACGAAGGCTCCACAGGCGGGTTTCACATGCCACCAACTCCACATTCAGAAACCACTTCAGCGCCAAAGCCCTTTTCAGCTAGCCCTAAATACAAAGGCTCTAGACGCAGATGTTGCTGTAAGAGCTAATTCCATCAAGCAACACTGCATGTTGCTGAATTGCATATTGAAGAAGCATCAGCCGAGTGGTTCTTGTGGGAGAACAACTCCATTTGGCTCACTGACTTCACACACCATCAGGCTGATAGGCAGCTCTCAAGCAAACTACGTGTTCACACACTATGCTTATTGCCATTTGAGTGCATTGTCCTGAAGGGCAGCTTGGTGAGCATCCCACACAAACGAAGGCTCCACAGGTGGGTTTCACATGCCACCAACTCCACATTCAGAAACCACTTGAGCGCCAAAGCCCTTTTCAGCTAGCCCTAAATACAAAGGCTCTAGACGCAGATGTTGCTGTAAGAGCTAATTCCATCAAGCAACACTGCATGTTGCTGAATTGCATATTGAAGAAGCATCAGCCGAGTGGTTCTTGTGGGAGAACAACTCCATTTGGCTCACTGACTTCACACACCATCAGGCTGACAGGCAGCTCTCAAGCAAACTACGTGTTCACACACTATGCTTATTGCCATTTGAGTGCATTGTCCTGAAGGGCAGGTTGGTGAGCATCCCACACAAACGAAGGCTCCACAGGCGGGTTTCACATGCCACCAACTCCACATTCAGAAACCACTTCAGCGCCAAAGCCCTTTTCAGCTAGCCCTAAATACAAAGGCTCTAGACGCAGATGTTGCTGTAAGAGCTAATTCCATCAAGCAACACTGCATGTTGCTGAATTGCATATTGAAGAAGCATCAGTCGAGTGGTTCTTGTGGGAGAACAACTCCATTTGGCTCACTGACTTCACACACCATCAGGCTGACAGGCAGCTCTCAAGCAAACTATGTGTTCACACACTATGCTTAATGCCGTTTGAGTGCATTGTCCTGAAGGGCAGGTTGGTGAGCATCCCACAAAAACGAAGGCTCCACAGGCGGGTTTCACATGCCACCAACTCCACATTCAGAAACCACTTCAGCGCCAAAGCCCTTTTCAGCTAGCCCTAAATACAAAGGCTCTAGATGCAGATGTTGCTGTAAGAGCTAATTCCATCAAGCAACACTGCATGTTGCTGAATTGCATATTGAAGAAGCATCAGCCGAGTGGTTCTTGTGGGAGAACAACCCCATTTGGCTCACTGACTTCACACACCATCAGGCTGACAGGCAGCTCTCAAGCAAACTACGTGTTCACACACTATGCTTAATGCCGTTTGAGTGCATTGTCCTGAAGCGCAGGTTGGTGAGCATCCCACACAAACGAAGGCTCCACAGGCGGGTTTCACATGCCACCAACTCCACATTCAGAAACCACTTCAGCGCCAAAGCCCTTTTCAGCTAGCCCTAAATACAAAGGCTCTAGACGCAGATGTTTTTGTAAGAGCTAATTCCATCAAGCAACACTGCATGTTGCTGAATTGCATATTGAAGAAGCATCAGCCGAGTGGTTCTTGTGGGAGAACAACTCCATTTGGCTCACTGACTTCACACACCATCAGGCTGACAGGCAGCTCTCAAGCAAACTACGTGTTCACACACTATGCTTAATGCCGTTTGAGTGCATTGTCCTGAAGGGCAGCTTGGTGAGCATCCCACACAAACGAAGGCTCCACAGGCGGGTTTCACATGCCACCAACTCCACATTCAGAAACCACTTCAGAGCCAAAGCCCTTTTCAGCTAGCCCTAAATACAAAGGCTCTAGACGCAGATGTTGCTGTAAGAGCTAATTCCATCAAGCAACACTGCATGTTGCTGAATTGCATATTGAAGAAGCATCAGCCGAGTGGTTCTTGTGGGAAAACAACCCCATTTGGCTCACTGACTTCACACACCATCAGGCTGACAGGCAGCTCTCAAGCAAACTACGTGTTCACACACTATGCTTAATGCCGTTTGAGTGCATTGTCCTGAAGCGCAGGTTGGTGAGCATCCCACACAAACGAAGGCTCCACAGGCGGGTTTCACATGCCACCAACTCCACATTCAGAAACCACTTCAGCGCCAAAGCCCTTTTCAGCTAGCCCTAAATACAAAGGCTCTAGACGCAGATGTTGCTGTAAGAGCTCATTCCATCAAGCAACACTGCATGTTGCTGAATTGCATATTGAAGAAGCATCAGCCGAGTGGTTCTTGTGGGAGAACAACTCCATTTGGCTCACTGACTTCACACACCATCAGGCTGACAGGCAGCTCTCAAGCAAACTACGTGTTCACACACTATGCTTAATGCCATTTGAGTGCATTGTCCTGAAGGGCAGCTTGGTGAGCATCCCACAGAAACGAAGGCTCCACAGGCGGGTTTCACATGCCACCAACTCCACATTCACAAATCACTTCAGCGCCAAAGCCCTTTTCAGCTAGCCCTAAATACAAAGGCTCTAGACGCAGATGTTGCTGTAAGAGCTAATTCCATCAAGCAACACTGCATGTTGCTGAATTGCATATTGAATAAGCATCAGCCAAGTGGTTCTTGTGGGAGAACAACTCCATTTGGCTCACTCAATTCACACACCATCAGGCTGACAGGCAGCTCTCAAGGAAACTGCGTGTTCACACACTATGCTTATTGCCATTTGAGTGCATTGTCCTGAAGGGGAGCTTGGTGAGCATCCCACACAAACGAAGGCCCCGCAGGCGGGTTTCACATGCCACCAACTCCACATTCAGAAACCACTTCAGCGCCAAAGCCCTTTTCAGCTAGCCCTAAATACAAAGGCTCTAGACGCAGATGTTGTTGTAAGAGCTAATTCCATCAAGCAACACTGCATGTTGCTGAATTGCATATTGAAGAAGCATCAGCCGAGTGGTTCTTGTGGGAGAACAACTCCATTTGGCTCACTGACATCACACACCATCAGGCTGACAGGCAGCTCTCAAGCAAACTACGTGTTCACACACTATGCTTAATGCCGTTTGAGTGCATTGTCCTGAAGCGCAGGTTGCTGAGCATCCCACACAAACGAAGGCTCCACAGGCGGGTTTCACATGCCACCAACTCCACATTCAGAAACCACTTCAGCGCCAAAGCCCTTTTCAGCTAGCCCTAAATACAAAGGCTCTAGACGCAGATGTTTTTGTAAGAGCTAATTCCATCAAGCAACACTGCATGTTGCTGAATTGCATATTGAAGAAGCATCAGCCGAGTGGTTCTTGTGGGAGAACAACTCCATTTGGCTCACTGACTTCACACACCATCAGGCTGACAGGCAGCTCTCAAGCAAACTACGTGTTCACACACTATGCTTAATGCCGTTTGAGTGCATTGTCCTGAAGGGCAGCTTGGTGAGCATCCCACACAAACGAAGGCTCCACAGGCGGGTTTCACATGCCACCAACTCCACATTCAGAAACCACTTCAGCGCCAAAGCCCTTTTCAGCTAGCCCTAAATACAAAGGCTCTAGACGCAGATGTTGCTGTAAGAGCTAATTCCATCAAGCAACACTGCATGTTGCTGAATTGCATATTGAAGAAGCATCAGCCGAGTGGTTCTTGTGGGAAAACAACCCCATTTGGCTCACTGACTTCACACACCATCAGGCTGACAGGCAGCTCTCAAGCAAACTACGTGTTCACACACTATGCTTAATGCCATTTGAGTGCATTGTCCTGAAGGGCAGCTTGGTGAGCATCCCACACAAACGAAGGCTCCACAGGCGGGTTTCACATGCCACCAACTCCACATTCAGAAACCACTTCAGCGCCAAAGCCCTTTTCAGCTAGCCCTAAATACAAAGGCTCTAGACGCAGATGTTGCTGTAATAGCTCATTCCATCAAGCAACACTGCATGTTGCTGAATTGCATATTGAAGAAGCATCAGCCGAGTGGTTCTTGTGGGAGAACAACTCCATTTGGCTCACTGACTTCACACACCATCAGGCTGACAGGCAGCTCTCAAGCAAACTACGTGTTCACACACTATGCTTAATGCCATTTAAGTGCATTGTCCTGAAGGGCAGCTTGGTGAGCATCCCACACAAACGAAGGCTCCACAGGCGGGTTTCACATGCCACCAACTCCACATTCACAAATCACTTCAGCGCCAAAGCCCTTTTCAGCTAGCCCTGAATACAAAGGCTCTAGACTCAGATGTTGCTGTAAGAGCTAATTCCATCAAGCAACACTGCATGTTGCTGAATTGCATATTGAAGAAGCATCAGCCAAGTGGTTCTTGTGGGAGAACAACTCCATTTGGCTCACTCAATTCACACACCATCAGGCTGACAGGCAGCTCCCAAGGAAACTACGTGTTCACACACTATGCTTAATGCCGTTTGAGTGCATTGTCCTGAAGGGCAGCTTGGTGAGCATCCCACACAAACGAAGGCCCCGCAGGCGGGTTTCACATGCCACCAACTCCACATTCAGAAACCACTTCAGCGCCAAAGCCCTTTTCAGCTAGCCCTAAATACAAAGGCTCTAGACGCAGATGTTGTTGTAAGAGCTAATTCCATCAAGCAACACTGCATGTTGCTGAATTGCATATTGAAGAAGCATCAGCCGAGTGGTTCTTGTGGGAGAACAACTCCATTTGGCTCACTGACTTCACACACCATCAGGCTGACAGGCAGCTCTCAAGCAAACTACGTGTTCACACACTATGCTTAATGCCGTTTGAGTGCATTGTCCTGAAGGGCAGCTTGGTGAGCATCCCACACAAACGAAGGCTCCACAGGCGGGTTTCACATGCCACCAACTCCACATTCAGAAACCACTTCAGAGCCAAAGCCCTTTTCAGCTAGCCCTAAATACAAAGGCTCTAGACGCAGATGTTGCTGTAAGAGCTAATTCCATCAAGCAACACTGCATGTTGCTGAATTGCATATTGAAGAAGCATCAGCCGAGTGGTTCTTGTGGGAGAACAACTCCATTTGGCTCACTGACTTCACACACCATCAGGCTGACAGGCAGCTCTCAAGCAAACTACGTGTTCACACACTATGCTTAATGCCGTTTGAGTGCATTGTCCTGAAGGGCAGCTTGGTGAGCATCCCACACAAACGAAGGCTCCACAGGCGGGTTTCACATGCCACCCACTCCACATTCAGAAACCACTTCAGCGCCAAAGCCCTTTTCAGCTAGCCCTAAATACAAAGGCTCTAGACGCAGATGTTGCTGTAAGAGCTAATTCCATCAAGCAACACTGCATGTTGCTGAATTGCATATTGAAGAAGCATCAGCCGAGTGGTTCTTGTAGGAGAACAACTCCATTTGGCTCACTGACTTCACACACCATCAGGCTGACAGGCAGCTCTCAAGCAAACTACGTGTTCACACACTATGCTTAATGCCGTTTGAGTGCATTGTCCTGAAGGGCAGCTTGGTGAGCATCCCACACAAACGAAGGCTCCACAGGCGAGTTTCACATGCCACCAACTCCACATTCAGAAACCACTTCAGCGCCAAAGCCCTTTTCAGCTAGCCCTAAATACAAAGGCTCTAGACGCAGATGTTGCTGTAAGAGCTAATTCCATCAAGCAACACTGCATGTTGCTGAATTGCATATTGAAGAAGCATCAGCTGAGTGGTTCTTGTGGGAGAACAACTCCATTTGGCTCACTGACTTCACACACCATCAGGCTGACAGGCAGCTCTCAAGCAAACTACGTGTTCACACACTATGCTTAATGCCGTTTGAGTGCATTGTCCTGAAGGGCAGCTTGGTGAGCATCCCACACAAACGAAGGCTCCACAGGCGGGTTTCACATGCCACCAACTCCACATTCAGAAACCACTTCAGCGCCAAAGCCCTTTTCAGCTAGCCCTAAATACAAAGGCTCTAGACGCAGATGTTGCTGTAAGAGCTAATTCCATCAAGCAACACTGCATGTTGCTGAATTGCATATTGAAGAAGCATCAGCCGAGTGGTTCTTGTGGGAGAAGAACTCCATTTGGCTCACTGACTTCACACACCATCAGGCTGACAGGCAGCTCTCAAGCAAACTACGTGTTCACACACTATGCTTAATGCCGTTTGAGAGCATTGTCCTGAAGCGCAGGTTGGTGAGCATCCCACACAAACGAAGGCTCCACAGGCGGGTTTCACATGCCACCAACTCCACATTCAGAAACCACTTCAGCGCCAAAGCCCTTTTCAGCTAGCCCTAAATACAAAGGCTCTAGACGCAGATGTTGCTGTAAGAGCTAATTCCATCAAGCAACACTGCATGTTGCTGAATTGCATATTGAAGAAGCATCAGCCGAGTGGTTCTTGTAGGAGAACAACTCCATTTGGCTCACTGACTTCACACACCATCAGGCTGACAGGCAGCTCTCAAGCAAACTACGTGAACACACACTATGCTTAATGCCATTTGAGTGCATTGTCCTGAAGGGCAGCTTGGTGAACATCCCACACAAACGAAGGCTCCACAGGCGGGTTTCACATGCCACCAACTCCACATTCAGAAACCACTTGAGCGCCAAAGCCCTTTTCAGCTAGCCCTAAATACAAAGGCTCTAGACGCAGATGTTGCTGTAAGAGCTAATTCCATCAAGCAACACTGCATGTTGCTGAATTGCATATTGAAGAGGCATCAGCCGAGTGGTGCTTGTGGGAGAACAACTCCATTTGGCTCACTGACTTCACACACCATCAGGCTGACAGGCAGCTCTCAAGCAAACTACGTGTTCACACACTATGCTTATTGCCATTTGAGTGCATTGTCCTGAAGGGCAGGTTGGTGAGCATCCCACACAAACGAAGGCTCCACAGGCGGGTTTCACATGCCACCAACTCCACATTCAGAAACCACTTCAGCGCCAAAGCCCTTTTCAGCTAGCCCTAAATACAAAGGCTCTAGACGCAGATGTTGCTGTAAGAGCTAATTCCATCAAGCAACACTGCATGTTGCTGAATTGCATATTGAAGAAGCATCAGCCGAGTGGTTCTTGTGGGAGAACAACTCCATTTGGCTCACTGACTTCACACACCATCAGGCTGACAGGCAGCTCTCAAGCAAACTACGTGTTCACACACTATGCTTAATGCCATTTGAGTGCATTGTCCTGAAGGGCAGCTTGGTTAGCATCCCACACAAATGAAGGCTCCACAGGCGGGTTTCACATGCCACTAACTCCACATTCAGAAACCACTTGAGCGCCAAACCCATTTTCAGCTAGCCCTAAATACAAAGGCTCTAGACACAGATGTTGCTGTAAGAGCTAATTCCATCAAGCAACACTGCATGTTGCTGAATTGCATATTGAAGAAGCATCAGCCGAGTGGTTCTTGTGGGAGAACAACTCCATTTGGCTCACTGACTTCACACACCATCAGGCTGACAGGCAGCTCTCAAGCAAACTACGTGTTCACACACTATGCTTAATGCCGTTTGAGTGCATTGTCCTGAAGGGCAGCTTGGTGAGCATCCCACACAAACGAAGGCTCCACAGGCGGGTTTCACATGCCACCAACTCCACATTCAGAAACCACTTGAGCGCCAAAGCCCTTTTCAGCTAGCCCTAAATACAAAGGCTCTAGACGCAGATGTTGCTGTAAGAGCTAATTCCATCAAGCAACACTGCATGTTGCTGAATTGCATATTGAAGAAGCATCAGCCGAGTGGTTCTTGTGGGAGAACAACTTCATTTGGCTCACTGACTTCACACACCATCAGGCTGACAGGCAGCTCTCAAGCAAACTACGTGTTCACACACTATGCTTAATGCCGTTTGAGTGCATTGTCCTGAAGGGCAGCTTGGTGAGCATCCCACACAAACGAAGGCTCCACAGGCGGGTTTCACATGCCACCAACTCCACATTCACAAATCACTTCAGCGCCAAAGCCCATTTCAGCTAGCCCTGAATACAAAGGCTCTAGACTCAGATGTGGCTGTAAGAGCTAATTCCATCAAGCAACACTGCATGTTGCTGAATTGCATATTGAAGAAGCATCAGCCAAGTGGTTCTTGTGGGAGAACAACTCCATTTGGCTCACTGAATTCACACACCATCAGGCTGACAGGCAGCTCTCAAGCAAACTACGTGTTCACACACTATGCTTATTGCCATTTGAGTGCATTGTCCTGAAGGGCAGGTTGGTGAGCATCCCACACAAACGAAGGCTCCACAGGCGGGTTTCACATGCCACCAACTCCACATTCAGAAACCACTTCAGCGCCAAAGCCCTTTTCAGCTAGCCCTAAATACAAAGGCTCTAGACGCAGATGTTGCTGTAAGAGCTAATTCCATCAAGCAACACTGCATGTTGCTGAATTGCATATTGAAGAAGCATCAGCCGAGTGGTTCTTGTGGGAGAACAACTCCATTTGGCTCACTGACTTCACACACCATCAGGCTGATAGGCAGCTCTCAAGCAAACTACATGTTCACACACTATGCTTATTGCCATTTGAGTGCATTGTCCTGAAGGGCAGCTTGGTGAGCATCCCACACAAACGAAGGCTCCACAGGTGGGTTTCACATGCCACCAACTCCACATTCAGAAACCACTTCAGCGCCAAAGCCCTTTTCAGCTAGCCCTAAATACAAAGGCTCTAGACGCAGATGTTGCTGTAAGAGCTAATTCCATCAAGTAACGCTGCTGTTGCTGAATTGCATATTGAAGAAGCATCAGCCGAGTGGTTCTTGTGGGAGAACAACTACATTTGGCTCACTGACTTCACACACCATCAGGCTGACAGGCAGCTCTCAAGCAAACCACGTGTTCACACACTATGCTTAATGCCGTTTGAGTGCATTGTCCTGAAGGGCAGCTTGGTGAGCATCCCACACAAACGAAGGCTAAACAGGCAGGTTTCACATGCCACCAACTCCACATTCAGAAACCACTTCAGCGCCAAAGCCCTTTTCAGCTAGCCCTGAATACAAAGGCTCTAGACGCAGATGTTGCTGTAAGAGCTAATTCCATCAAGCAACACTGCATGTTGCTGAATTGCATATTGAAGAAGCATCAGCCGAGTGGTTCTTGTGGGAGAACAACTCCATTTGGCTCACTGACTTCACACACCATCAGGCTGACAGGCAGCTCTCAAGCAAACCACGTGTTCACACACTATGCTTAATGCCGTTTGAGTGCATTGTCCTGAAGGGCTGGTTGTTGAGCATCCCACACAAACGAAGGCCTCACAGGCGGGTTTCACATGCCACCAACTCCACATTCAGAAACCACTTGAACGCCAAAGCCCTTTTCAGCTAGCCCTAAATACAAAGGCTCTAGACGCAGATGTTGCTGTAAGAGCTAATTCCATCAAGCAACACTGCATGTTGCTGAATTGCATATTGAAGAAGCATCAGCCGAATGGTTATTGTGGGAGAACAACTCCATTTGGCTCACTGACTTCACACACCATCAGGCTGACAGGCAGCTCTCAAGCAAACTACGTGTTCACACACTATGCTTAATGCCGTTTGAGTGCATTGTCCTGAAGGGCAGGTTGGTGAGCATCCCACACAAACGAAGGCTCCACAGGCGGGTTTCACATGCCACCAACTCCACATTCACAAACCACTTCAGCGCCAAAGCCGTTTTCAGCTAGCCCTAAATACAAAGCCTCTAGACGCAGATGTTGCTGTAAGAGCTAATTCCATCAAGCAACACTGCATGTTGCTGAATTGCATATTGAAGAAGCATCAGCCGAGTGGTTCTTGTGGGAGAACAACTCCATTTGGCCCACTGACTTCACACACCATCAGGCTGACAGGCAGCTCTCAAGCAAACTACGTGTTCACACACTATGCTTAATGCCGTTTGAGTGCATTGTCCTGAAGGGCAGCTTGGTTAGCATCCCACACAAACGAAGGCTCCACAGGCGGGTTTCACATGCCACTAACTCCACATTCAGAAACCACTTGAGCGCCAAACCCATTTTCAGCTAGCCCTAAATACAAAGGCTCTAGACACAGATGTTGCTGTAAGAGCTAATTCCATCAAGCAACACTGCATGTTGCTGAATTGCATATTGAAGAAGCATCAGCCGAGTGGTTCTTGTGGGAGAACAACTCCATTTGGCTCACTGACTTCACACACCATCAGGCTGACAGGCAGCTCTCAAGCAAACTACGTGTTCACACACTATGCTTAATGCCGTTTGAGTGCATTGCCCTGAAGGGCAGCTTGGTGAGCATCCCACACAAATGAAGGCTCCACAGGCGGGTTTCACATGCCACCAACTCCACATTCACAAACCACTTCAGCGCCAAAGCCCTTTTCAGCTAGCCCTAAATACAAAGGCTCTAGACGCAGATGTTGCTGTAAGAGCTAATTCCATCAAGCAACACTGCATGTTGCTGAATTGCATATTGAAGAAGCATCAGCCGAGTGGTTCTTCTGGGAGAACAACTCCATTTGGCTCACTGACTTCACACACCATCAGGCTGACAGGCAGCTCTCAAGCAAACTACGTGTTCACACACTATGCTTAATGCCGTTTGAGTGCATTGTCCTGAAATGCAGCTTGGTGAGCATCCCACACAAACGAAGGCTCCACAGGCGGGTTTCACATGCCACCAACTCCACATTCAGAAACCACTTCAGCGCCAAAGCCGTTTTCAGCTAGCCCTAAATACAAAGGCTCTAGACCCAGATGCTGCTGTAAGAGCTAATTCCATCAAGCAACACTGCATGTTGCTGAATTGCATATTGAAGAAGCATCAGCCGAATGGTTATTTTGGGAGAACAACTCCATTTGGCTCACTGACTTCACACACCATCAGGCTGACAGGCAGCTCTCAAGCAAACTACGTGTTCACACACTATGCTTAATGCCGTTTGAGTGCATTGTCCTGAAGGGCAGCTTGGTGAGCATCCCACACAAACGAAGGCTCCACAGGCGGGTTTCACATGCCACCAACTCCACATTCAGAAACCACTTGAGCGCCAAAGCCCTTTTCAGCTAGCCCTAAATACAAAGGCTCTAGACGCAGATGTTGCTGTAAGAGCTAATTCCATCAAGCAACACTGCATGTTGCTGAATTGCATATTGAAGAAGCATCAGCCGAGTGGTTCTTGTGGGAGAACAACTCCATTTGGCTCACTGACTTCACACACCATCAGGCTGACAGGCAGCTCTCAAGCAAACTACGTGTTCACACACTATGCTTAATGCCGTTTGAGAGCATTGTCCTGAAGCGCAGGTTGCTGAGCATCCCACACAAACGAAGGCTCCACAGGCGGGTTTCACATGCCACCAACTCCACATTCAGAAACCACTTCAGCGCCAAAGCCCTTTTCAGCTAGCCCTAAATACAAAGGCTCTAGACGCAGATGTTGCTGTAAGAGCTAATTCCATCAAGCAACACTGCATGTTGCTGAATTGCATATTGAAGAAGCATCAGCCGAGTGGTGCTTGTGGGAGAACAACTCCATTTGGCTCACTGACTTCACACACCATCAGGCTGACAGGCAGCTCTCAAGCAAACTACGTGTTCACACACTATGCTTAATGCCGTTTGAGTGCATTGTCCTGAAGGGCAGGTTGGTGAGCATCCCACACAAACGAAGGCTCCACAGGCGAGTTTCACATGCCACCAACTCCACATTCAGAAACCACTTCAGCGCCAAAGCCCTTTTCAGCTAGCCCTAAATACAAAGGCTCTAGACGCAGATGTTGCTGTAAGAGCTAATTCCATCAAGCAACACTGCATGTTGCTGAATTGCATATTGAAGAAGCATCAGCCGAGTGGTGCTTGTGGGAGAACAACTCCATTTGGCTCACTGACTTCACACACCATCAGGCTGATAGGCAGCTCTCAAGCAAACTACGTGTTCACACACTATGCTTATTGCCATTTGAGTGCATTGTCCTGAAGGGCAGCTTGGTGAGCATCCCACACAAACGAAGGCTCCGCAGGTGGGTTTCACATGCCACCAACTCCACATTCAGAAACCACTTCAGCGCCAAAGCCCTTTTCAGCTAGCCCTAAATACAAAGGCTCTAGACGCAGATGTTGCTGTAAGAGCTAATTCCATCAAGCAACACTGCATGTTGCTGAATTGTATATTGAAGAAGCATCAGCCGAGTGGTTCTTGTGGGAGAACAACTCCATTTGGCTCACTGACTTCACACACCATCAGGCTGACAGGCAGCTCTCAAGCAAACTACGTGTTCACACACTATGCTTAATGCCGTTTGAGTGCATTGTCCTGAAGGGCAGCTTGGTGAGCATCCCACACAAACAAAGGCTCCACAGGCGGGTTTCACATGCCACCAACTCCACATTCAGAAACCACTTCAGCGCCAAAGCCCTTTTCAGCTAGCCCTAAATACAAAGGCTCTAGACGCAGATGTTGCTGTAAGAGCTAATTCCATCAAGCAACGCTGCTGTTGCTGAATTGCATATTGAAGAAGCATCAGCCGAGTGGTTCTTGTGGGAGAACAACTCCATTTGGCTCACTGACTTCACACACCATCAGGCTGACAGGCAGCTCTCAAGAAAGTACGTGTTCACACACTATGCTTAATGCCATTTGAGTGCATTGTCCTGAAGGGCAGCTTGGTTAGCATCCCACACAAACGAAGGCTCCACAGGCGGGTTTCACATGCCACTAACTCCACATTCAGAAACCTCTTCAGCGCCAAACCCATTTTCAGCTAGCCCTAAATACAAAGGCTCTAGACACAGATGTTGCTGTAAGAGCTAATTCCATCAAGCAACACTGCATGTTGCTGAATTGCATATTGAAGAAGCATCAGCCGAGTGGTTCTTGTGGGAGAACAACTCCATTTGGCTCACTGACTTCACACACCATCAGGCTGACAGGCAGCTCTCAAGCAAACTACGTGTTCACACACTATGCTTAATGCCGTTTGAGTGCATTGTCCTGAAGGGCAGCTTGGTGAGCATCCCACACAAACGAAGGCTCCAAAGGCGGGTTTCACATGCCACCAACTCCACATTCAGAAACCACTTCAGCGCCAAAGCCCTTTTCAGCTAGCCCTAAATACAAAGGCTCTAGACGCAGATGTTGCTGTAAGAGCTAATTCCATCAAGCAACACTGCATGTTGCTGAATTGCATATTGAAGAAGCATCAGCCGAGTGGTTCTTGTGGGAGAACAACTCCATTTGGCTCACTGACTTCACACACCATCAGGCTGACAGGCAGCTCTCAAGCAAACTACGTGTTCACACACTATGCTTAATGCCGTTTGAGTGCATTGCCCTGAAGGGCAGCTTGGTGAGCATCCCACACAAACGAAGGCTCCACAGGCGGGTTTCACATGCCACCAACTCCACATTCACAAACCACTTCAGCGCCAAAGCCCTTTTCAGCTAGCCCTAAATACAAAGGCTCTAGACGCAGATGTTGCTGTAAGAGCTAATTCCATCAAGCAACACTGCATGTTGCTGAATTGCATATTGAAGAAGCATCAGCCGAGTGGTTCTTGTGGGAGAACAACTCCATTTGGCTCACTGACTTCACACACCATCAGGCTGACAGGCAGCTCTCAAGCAAACTACGTGTTCACACACTATGCTTAATGCCGTTTGAGTGCATTGTCCTGAAATGCAGCTTGGTGAGCATCCCACACAAACGAAGGCTCCACAGGCGGGTTTCACATGCCACCAACTCCACATTCAGAAACCACTTCAGCGCCAAAGCCCTTTTCAGCTAGCCCTAAATACAGAGGCTCTAGACGCAGATGTTGCTGTAAGAGCTAATTCCATCAAGCAACACTGCATGTTGCTGAATTGCATATTGAAGAAGCATCAGCCGAGTGGTTCTTGTGGGAGAACAACTCCATTTGGCTCACTGACTTCACACACCATCAGGCTGACAGGCAGCTCTCAAGCAAACTACGTGTTCACACACTATGCTTAATGCCGTTTGAGTGCATTGTCCTGAAATGCAGCTTGGTGAGCATCCCACACAAACGAAGGCTCCACAGGCGGGTTTCACATGCCACCAACTCCACATTCAGAAACCACTTCAGCGCCAAAGCCCTTTTCAGCTAGCCCTAAATACAAAGGCTCTAGACGCAGATGTTGCTGTAAGAGCTAATTCCATCAAGCAACACTGCATGCTGCTGAATTGCATAATGAAGAAGCATCAGCCGAATGGTTATTGTGGGAGAACAACTCCATTTGGCTCACTGACTTCACACACCATCAGGCTGACAGGCAGCTCTCAAGCAAACTACGTGTTCACACACTATGCTTAATGCCGTTTGAGTGCATTGTCCTGAAGGGCAGGTTGGTGAGCATCCCACACAAACGAAGGCTCCACAGGCGGGTTTCACATGCCACCAACTCCACATTCAGAAACCACTTCAGCGCCAAAGCCCTTTTCAGCTAGCCATAAATACAAAGGCTCTAGACGCAGATGTTTTTGTAAGAGCTAATTCCATCAAGCAACACTGCATGTTGCTGAATTGCATATTGAAGAAGCATCAGCCGAGTGGTTCTTCTGGGAGAACAACTCCATTTGGCTCACTGACTTCACACACCATCAGGCTGACAGGCAGCTCTCAAGCAAACTACGTGTTCACACACTATGCTTAATGCCATTTGAGTGCATTGTCCTGAAGGGCAGCTTGGTGAGCATCCCACACAAACAAAGGCTCCACAGGCGGCTTTCACATGCCACCAACTCCACATTCAGAAACCACTTCAGCGCCAAAGCCGGTTTTAGCTAGCCCTAAATACAAAGGCTCTAGACTCAGATGTTGCTGTGAGAGCTAATTCCATCAAGCAACACTGCATGTTGCTGAATTGCATATTGAAGAAGCATCAGCCGAGTGGTTCTTGTGGGAGAACAACTCCATTTGCCTCACTGACTTCACACACCATCAGGCCGACAGGCAGCTCTCAAGCGAACTACGTGTTCACACACTATGCTTAATGCCATTTGAGTGCATTGTCCTGAAGGGCAGCTTGGTGAGCATCCCACACAAACGAAGGCTCCACAGGCGGCTTTCACATGCCACCAACTCCACATTCAGAAACCACTTCAGCGCCAAAGCCCTTTTCAGCTAGCCCTAAATACAAAGGCTCTAGACGCAGATGTTGCTGTAAGAGCTAATTCCATCAAGCTGAATTGCATATTGAAGAAGCATCAGCCGAGTGGTTCTTGTGGGAGAACAACTCCATTTGGCTCACTGACTTCACACACCATCAGGCTGACAGGCAGCTCTCAAGCAAACTACGTGTTCACACACTATGCTTAATGCCGTTTGAGTGCATTGTCCTGAAGGGCAGGTTGCTGAGCATCCCACACAAACGAAGGCTCCACAGGCGGGTTTCACATGCCACCAACTTCACATTCAGAAGACTCTTGAGCGCCAAAGCCGGTTTCAGCTAGCCCTAAATACAAAGGCTCTAGACGCAGATGTTACTGTAAGAGCTAATTCCATCAAGCAACACTGCATGTTGCTGAATTGCATATTGAAGAAGCATCAGCCGAGTGGTTCTTGTGGGAGAACAACTCCATTTGGCTCACGGACTTCACACACCATCAGGCTAACAGGCAGCTTTCAATGAACTATGTGTTCACACACTATGCTTAATGCCGTTTAAGTGCATTGTCCTGAAGGGCAGGTTGGTGAGCATCCCACACAAACGAAGGCTCCACAGGCGGGTTTCACATGCCACCAACTCCACATTCAGAAACCACTTCAGCGCCAAAGCCCTTTTCAGCTAGCCATAAATACAAAGGCACTAGACTCAGATGTTGCTGTAAGAGCTATTTCCATCAAGCAACACTGTATGTTGCTGAATTGCATATTGAGGAAGCATTAGCCGAGTGGTTTTTGTGGGAGAACAACTCCATTTGGCTCACTGACTTCACACACCATCAGGCTGACAGGCAGCTCTCAAGCAAACTACGTGTTCACACACTATGCTTAATGCCGTTTGAGTGCATTGTCCTGAAGGGCAGGTTGCTGAGCATCCCACACAAACGAAGGCTCCACAGGCGGGTTTCACATGCCACCAACTCCACATTCAGAAGCCACTTCAACGCCAAAGCCGTTTTCAGCTAGCCCTAAATACAAAGGCTCTAGACGCAGATGTTGCTGTAAGAGCTAATTCCATCAAGCAACACTGCATGTTGCTGAATTGCATATTGAAGAAGCATCAGCCGAGTGGTTCTTGTGGGAGAACAACTCCATTTGGCTCACTGACTTCACACACCATCAGGCTGACAGGCAGCTCTCAAGCAAACTACTTGATCACACACTATGCTTAATGCCGTTTGAGTGCATTGTCCTGAAGGGCAGGTTGGTGAGCATCCCACACAACGAAGGCTCCACAGGCGGGTTTCACATGCCACCAACTCCACATTCAGAAACCACTTCAGCGCCAAAGCCCTTTTCAGCTAGCCCTAAATACAAAGGCTCTAGACTCAGATGTTGCTGTAAGAGCTAATTCCATCAAGCAACACTGCATGTTGCTGAATTGCATACTGAAGAAGCATCAGCCGAGTGATTCTTGTGGGAGAACAACTCCATTTGGCTCACTGACTTCACACACCATCAGGCTGACAGGCAGCTCTCAAGCAAACTACGTGTTCACACACTATGCTTAATGCCGTTTGAGTGCATTGTCCTGAAGGGCAGGTTGGTGAGCATCCCACACAAACGAAGGCTCCACAGCCAGGTTTCACATGCTACCAACTCCACATTCACAAACCACTTGAGCGCCAAAGCCCTTTTCAGCTAGCCCTAAATACAAAGGCTCTAGACGCAGATGTTGCTGTAAGAGCTAATTCCATCAAGCAACACTGCATGTTGCTGAATTGCATATTGAAGAAGCATCAGCCGAGTGGTTCTTGTGGGAGAACAACTCCATTTGGCTCACTGACTTCACACACCATCAGGCTGACAGGCAGCTCTCAAGCAAACTACGTGTTCACACAGTATGCTTAATGCTGTTTGAGTGCATTGTCCTGAAGGGCAGCTTGGTGAGCATCCCACACAAACGAAGGCTCCACAGGCGGGTTTCACATGCCACCAACTCCACATTCAGAAACCACTTCAGCGCCAAAGCCGTTTTCAGCTAGCCCTAAATACAAAGGCTCTAGACCCAGATGTTGCTGTAAGAGCTAATTCCATCAAGCAACACTGCATGTTGCTGAATTGCATATTGAAGAAGCATCAGCCGAGTGGTTCTTGTGGGAGAACAACTCCATTTGGCTCACTGACTTCACACACCATCAGGCTGACAGGCAGCTCTTCAAGCAAACTACGTGTTCACACACTATGCTTAATGCCGTTTGAGTGCATTGTCCTGAAATGCAGCTTGGTGAGCATCCCACACAAACGAAGGCTCCACAGGCGGGTTTCACATGCCACCAACTCCACATTCAGAAACCACTTCAGCGCCAAAGCCCTTTTCAGCTAGCATTAAATACAAAGGCTCTAGACGCAGATGTTGATGTAAGAGGTAATCCCATCAAGCAACACTGCATGTTGCTGAATTGCATATTGAAGAAGCATCAGTCGAGTGGTTCTTGTGGGAGAACAACTCCATTTGGCTCACTGACTTCACACACCATCAGGCTGACAGGCAGCTCTCAAGCAAACCACGTGTTCACACACTATGCTTAATGCCATTTGAGTGCATTGTCCTGAAGGGCAGCTTGGTGAGCATCCCACACAAACGAAGGCTCCACAGGCGGGTTTCACATGCCACCAACTCCACATTCAGAAACCACTTCAGCGCCAAAGCCGTTTTCAGCTAGCCATAAATACAAAGGCTCTAGACGCAGATGTTGCTGTAAGAGCTAATTCCATCAAGCAACACTGCATGTTGCTGAATTGCATATTGAAGAAGCATTAGTCGAGTGTTTCTTGTGGGAGAACAACTCCATTTGGCCCACTGACTTCACACACCATCAGGCTGACAGGCAGCTCTCAAGCAAACTACGTGTTCACACACTATGCTTAATGCCGTTTGAGTGCATTGTCCTGAAGGGCAGGTTGGTGAGCATCCCACTCAAACGAAGCCTCCTCAGGCGGGTTTCACATGCCACCAACTCCACATTCAGAAACCACTTCAGCGCCAAAGCCGGTTTTCAGCTAGCACTAAATACAAAGGCTCTAGACTCAGATGTTGCTGTGAGAGCTAATTCCATCAAGCAACACTGCATGTTGCTGAATTGCATATTGAAGAAGCATCAGCCGCGTGGTTCTTGTGGGAGAACAACTCCATTTGGCTCACTGACTTCACACACCGTCAGGCTGACAGGCAGCTCTCAAGCGAACTACGTGTTCACACACTATGCTTAATGCCATTTGAGTGCATTGTCCTGAAGGGCAGCTTGGTGAGCATCCCACACAAACGAAGGCTCCACAGGCGGGTTTCACATGCCACCAACTCCACATTCAGAAACCACTTCAGCGCCAAAGCCCTTTTCAGCTAGCCCTAAACACAAAGGCTCTAGACGCAGATGTTGCTGTAAGAGCTAATTCCATCAAGCTGAATTGCATATTGAAGAAGCATCAGCCGAGTGGTTCTTGTGGGAGAACAACTCCATTTGGCTCACTGACTTCACACA
Organism: Ochotona princeps; assembly: GCF_030435755.1. NCBI lineage: Eukaryota > Metazoa > Chordata > Mammalia > Lagomorpha > Ochotonidae > Ochotona > Ochotona princeps. The sequence goes on from NC_080847.1 coordinate 37,342,404, forward strand.
CCATCAGGCTGACAGGCAGCTCTCAAGCAAACTACGTGTTCACACACTATGCTTAATGCCGTTTGAGTGCATTGTCCTGAAGGGCAGGTTGCTGAGCATCCCACACAAACGAAGGCTCCACAGGCGGGTTTCACATGCCACCAACTTCACATTCAGAAGCCACTTGAGCGCCAAAGCCGGTTTCAGCTAGCCCTAAATACAAAGGCTCTAGACGCAGATGTTGCTGTAAGAGCTAATTCCATCAAGCAACACTGCATGTTGCTGAATTGCATATTGAAGAAGCATCAGCCGAGTGGTTCTTGTGGGAGAACAACTCCATTTGGCTCACGGACTTCACACACCATCAGGCTAACAGGCAGCTTTCAATGAACTATGTGTTCACACACTATGCTTAATGCCGTTTGAGTGCATTGTCCTGAAGGGCAGGTTGGTGAGCATCCCACACAAACGAAGGCTCCACAGGCGGGTTTCACATGCCACCAACTCCACATTCAGAAACCACTTCAGCGCCAAAGCCGTTTTCAGCTAGCCCTAAATACAAAGGCCCTAGACTCAGATGTTGCTGTAAGAGCTATTTCCATCAAGCAACACTGTATGTTGCTGAATTGCATATTGAGGAAGCATTAGCCGAGTGGTTTTTGTGGGAGAACAACTCCATTTGGCTCACTGACTTCACACACCATCAGGCTGACAGGCAGCTCTCAAGCAAACTACGTGTTCACACACTATGCTTAATGCCGTTTGAGTGCATTGTCCTGAAGGGCAGCTTGGTGAGCATCCCACACAAACGAAGGCTCCACAGGCGGGTTTCACATGCCACCAACTCCACATTCAGAAGCCACTTCAACGCCAAAGCCGTTTTCAGCTAGCCCTAAATACAAAGGCTCTAGACGCAGATGTTGCTGTAAGAGCTAATTCCATCAAGCAACACTGCATGTTGCTGAATTGCATATTGAAGAAGCATCAGCCGAGTGGTTCTTGTGGGAGAACAACTCCATTTGGCTCACTGACTTCACACACCATCAGGCTGACAGGCAGCTCTCAAGCAAGCTACTTGATCACACACTATGCTTAATGCCGTTTGAGTGCATTGTCCTGAAGGGCAGGTTGGTGAGCATCCCACACAACGAAGGCTCCACAGGCGGGTTTCACATGCCACCAACTCCACATTCAGAAACCACTTCAGCGCCAAAGCCCTTTTCAGCTAGCCCTAAATACAAAGGCTCTAGACGCAGATGTTGCTGTAAGAGCTAATTCCATCAAGCAACACTGCATGTTGCTGAATTGCATATTGAAGAAGCATCAGCCGAGTGGTTCTTGTGGGAGAACAACTCCATTTGGCTCACTGACTTCACACACCATCAGGCTGACAGGCAGCTCTCAAGCAAACTACGTGTTCACACACTATGCTTAATGCCGTTTGAGTGCATTGTCCTGAAGGGCAGCTTGGTGAGCATCCCACACAAACGAAGGCTCCACAGGCGGGTTTCACATGCTACCAACTCCACATTCAGAAACCACTTCAGCGCCAAAGCCGTTTTCAGCTAATCCTAAGTACAAAGGCTCTAGACGCAGATGTTGCTGTAAGAGCTAATTCCATCAAGCAACACTGCATGTTGCTGAATTGCATATTGAAGAAGCATCAGCCAAGTGGTTCTTGTGGGAGAACAACTCCATTTGGCTCACTGACTTCACACACCATCAGGCTGACAGGCAGCTCTCAAGCAAACTACGTGTTCACACACTATGCTTAATGCCGTTTGAGTGCATTGTCCTGAAGGGCAGGTTGGTGAGCATCCCACACAACGAAGGCTCCACAGGCGGTTTTCACATGCCACCAACTCCACATTCAGAAACCACTTCAGCGCCAAAGCCCTTTTCAGCTAGCCCTAAATACAAAGGCTCTAGACTCAGATGTTGCTGTAAGAGCTAATTCCATCAAGCAACACTGCATGTTGCTGAATTGCATACTGAAGAAGCAATAGCCGAGTGATTCTTGTGGGAGAACAACTCCATTTGGCTCACTGACTTCACACACCATCAGGCTGACAGGCAGCTCTCAAGCAAACTACGTGTTCACACACTATGCTTAATGCCGTTTGAGTGCATTGTCCTGAAGGGCAGGTTGGTGAGCATCCCACACAAACGAAGGCTCCACAGCCAGGTTTCACATGCTACCAACTCCACATTCACAAACCACTTGAGCGCCAAAGCCCTTTTCAGCTAGCCCTAAATACAAAGGCTCTAGACGCAGATGTTGCTGTAAGAGCTAATTCCATCAAGCAACACTGCATGTTGCTGAATTGCATATTGAAGAAGCATCAGCCGAGTGGTTCTTGTGGGAGAACAACTCCATTTGGCTCACTGACTTCACACACCATCAGGCTGACAGGCAGCTCTCAAGCAAACTACGTGTTCACACAGTATGCTTAATGCTGTTTGAGTGCATTGTCCTGAAGGGCAGCTTGGTGAGCATCCCACACAAACGAAGGCTCCACAGGCGGGTTTCACATGCCACCAACTCCACATTCAGAAACCACTTCAGCGCCAAAGCCGTTTTCAGCTAGCCCTAAATACAAAGGCTCTAGACCCAGATGTTGCTGTAAGAGCTAATTCCATCAAGCAACACTGCATGTTGCTGAATTGCATATTGAAGAAGCATCAGCCGAGTGGTTCTTGTGGGAGAACAACTCCATTTGGCTCACTGACTTCACACACCATCAGGCTGACAGGCAGCTCTCAAGCAAACTACTTGATCACACACTATGCTTAATGCCGTTTGAGTGCATTGTCCTGAAGGACAGCTTGGTGAGCATCATACACAACGAAGGCTCCACAGGCGGGTTTCACATGCCACCAACTCCACATTCAGAAACCACTTGAGCGCCAAAGCCGTTTTCAGCTAGCCCTAAATATAAAGGCTCTAGACGCTGATGTTGCTGTAAGAGCTAATTCCATCAAGCAACACTGCATGTTGCTGAATTGCATATTGAAGAAGCATCAGCCGAGTGGTTCTTGTGGGAGAACAACTCCATTTGGCTCACTGACTTCACACACCATCAGGCTGACAGGCAGCTTTCAAGTGAACTATGTGTTCACACACTATGCTTAATGCTGTTGAGTGCACTGTCCTGAAGGGCAGGTTGGTGAGCATCCCACACAAACGAAGGCTCCACAGGCGGGTTTCACATGCCACCAACTCCACATTCAGAAACCACTTCAGCGCCAAAACCGTTTTCAGCTAGCCCTAAATACAAAGGCTCTAGACGCAGATGTTGCTGTAAGAGCTAATTCCATCAAACAACACTGCATGTTGCTGAATTGCATATTGAAGAAGAATCAGCCGAGTGGTTCTTGTGGGAGAACAACTCCATTTGGCTCACTGACTTCACACACCATCAGGCTGACAGGCAGCTCTCAAGCAAACTACATGTTCACTCACTATGCTTAATGCCGTTTGAGTGCATTGTCCTGAAGGGCAGGTTGGTGAGCATCCCACACAAACGAAGGCTCCACAGGCGGGTTTCACATGCCACCAACTCCACATTCAGAAACCACTTCAGCGCAAAAGCCGTTTTCAGCTAGCCCTAAATACAAAGGCTCTAGACGCAGATCTTGTTGTAAGAGCTAATTGCATCAAGCAACACTGCATGTTGCTGAATTGCATATTGAAGAAGAATCAGCCGAGTGGTTCTTGTGGGAGAACAACTCCATTTGGCTCACTGACTTCACACACCATCAGGCTGACAGGCAGCTCTCAAGCAAACTACGTGTTCACACACTATGCTTAATGCCGTTTGAGTGCATTGTCCTGAAATGCAGCTTGGTGAGCATCCCACACAAACGAAGGCTCCACAGGCGGGTTTCACATGCCACCAACTCCACATTCAGAAACCACTTCAGCGCCAAAGCCCTTATCAGCTAGCCCTAAATACAAAGGCTCTAGACGCAGATGTTGTTGTAAGAGCTAATTCCATCAAGCAACACTGCATGTTGCTGAATTGCATACTGAAGAAGCATCAGCCGAGTGGTTCTTGTGGGAGAACAACTCCATTTGGCTCACTGACTTCACACACCATCAGGCTGACAGGCAGCTCTCAAGCAAACTACGTGTTCACACACTATGCTTAATGCCGTTTGAGTGCATTGTCCTGAAGCGCAGCTTGGTGAGCATCCCACACAAACGAAGGCTCCAAAGGCGGGTTTCACATGCCACCAACTCCACATTCAGAAACCACTTCAGCGCCGAAGCCCTTGTCAGCTAGCCCTAAATACAAAGGCTCTAGACGCAGATGTTGCTGTAAGAGCTAATTCCATCAAGCAACACTGCATGTTGCTGAATTGCATATTGAAGAAGCATCAGCCGAGTGGTTCTTGTGAGAGAACAACTCCATTTGGCTCACTGACTTCACACACCATCAGGCTGACAGGCAGCTCTCAAGCAAACTACGTGTTCACACACTATGCTTAATGCCGTTTGAGTGCATTGTCCTGAAGGGCAGCTTGGTGAGCATCCCACACAAACGAAGGCTCCACAGGCGGCTTTCACATGCCACCAACTCCACATTCAGAAACCACTTCAGCGCCAAAGCCCTTTTCAGCTAGCCCTATATACAAAGGCTCTAGACGCAGATGTTGCTGTAAGAGCTAATTCCATCAAGCAACACTGCATGTTGCTGAATTGCATATTGAAGAAGCATCAGTCGAGTGGTTCTTGTGGGAGAACAACTCCATTTGGCTCACTGACTTCACACACCATCAGGCTGACAGGCAGCTCTCAAGCAAACTACGTGTTCACACACTATGCTTAATGCCGTTTGAGTGCATTGTCCTGAAGGGCAGCTTGGTGAGCATCCCACACAAACGAAGGCTCCACAGGCGGGTTTCACATGCCACCAACTCCACATTCAGAAACCACTTCAGCACCAAAGCCCTTTTCAGCTAGCCCTAAATACAAAGGCTCTAGACGCAGATGTTGCTGTAAGAGCTAATTCCATCAAGCAACACTGCATGTTGCTGAATTGCATATTGAAGAAGCATCAGCCGAGTGGTTCTTGTGGGAGAACAACTCCATTTGGCTCACTGACTTCACACACCATCAGGCTGACAGGCAGCTCTCAAGCAAACTACGTGTTCACACACTATGCTTAATGCCGTTTGAGTGCATTGTCCTGAAGGGCAGGTTGGTGAGCATCCCACACAAACGAAGGCTCCACAGGCGGGTTTCACATGCCACCAACTCCACATTCAGAAACCACTTGAGCGCCAAAGCCCTTTTCAGCTAGCCCTAAATACAAAGGCTCTAGACGCAGATGTTGCTGTAAGAGCTAATTCCATCAAGCAACACTGCATGTTGCTGAATTGCATATTGAAGAAGCATCAGCCGAGTGGTTCTTGTGGGAGAACAACTCCATTTGGCTCACTGACTTCACACACCATCAGTCTGACAGGCAGCTCTCAAGCAAACTACATGTTCACACACTATGCTTAATGCCGTTTGAGTGCATTGTCCTGAAGGGCAGCTTGGTGAGCATCACACACAAACGAAGGTTCCACAGGCGGGTTTCACATGCCACCAACTCCACATTCAGAAACCACTTCAGCGCCAAAGCCCTTTTCAGCTAGCCCTAAATACAAAGGCTCTAGACGCAGATGTTGCTGTAAGAGCTAATTCCATCAAGCAACACTGCATGTTGCTGAATTGCATATTGAAGAAGCATCAGTCGAGTGGTTCTTGTGGGAGAACAACTCCATTTGGCTCACTGACTTCACACACCATCAGGCTGACAGGCAGCTCTCAAGCAATCTACATGTTCACACACTATGCTTAATGCCGTTTGAGTGCATTGTCCTGAAGGGCAGGTTGGTGAGCATCCCACACAAACGAAGGCTCCACAGGCGGCTTTCACATGCCACCAACTCCACATTCACAATCCACTTGAGCGCCAAAGCCCTTTTCAGCTAGCCCTAAATACAAAGGCTCTAGACACAGATGTTGCTGTAAGAGCTAATTCCATCAAGCAACACTGCATGTTGCTGAATTGCATATTGAGGAAGCATCAGCCGAGTGGTTCTTGTGGGAGAACAACTCCATTTGGCTCACTGACTTCACACACCATCAGGCTGACAGGCAGCTCTCAAGCAAACTACGTGTTCACACACTATGCTTAATGCCGTTTGAGTGCATTGTCCTGAAATGCAGCTTGGTGAGCATCCCACACAAACGAAGGCTCCACAGGCGGGTTTCACATGCCACCAACTCCACATTCAGAAACCACTTCAGCGCCAAAGCCCTTATCAGCTAGCCCTAAATACAAAGGCTCTAGACGCAGATGTTGTTGTAAGAGCTAATTCCATCAAGCAACACTGCATGTTGCTGAATTGCATACTGAAGAAGCATCAGCCGAGTGGTTCTTGTGGGAGAACAACTCCATTTGGCTCACTGACTTCACACACCATCAGGCTGACAGGCAGCTCTCAAGCAAACTACGTGTTCACACACTATGCTTAATGCCGTTTGAGTGCATTGTCCTGAAGCGCAGCTTGGTGAGCATCCCACACAAACGAAGGCTCCACAGGCGGGTTTCACATGCCACCAACTCCACATTCAGAAACCACTTGAGCGCCGAAGCCCTTGTCAGCTAGCCCTAAATACAAAGGCTCTAGACGCAGATGTTGCTGTAAGAGCTAATTCCATCAAGCAACACTGCATGTTGCTGAATTGCATATTGAAGAAGCATCAGTCGAGTGGTTCTTGTGAGAGAACAACTCCATTTGGCTCACTGACTTCACACACCATCAGGCTGACAGGCAGCTCTCAAGCAAACTACGTGTTCACACACTATGCTTAATGCCGTTTGAGTGCATTGTCCTGAAGGGCAGCTTGGTGAGCATCCCACACAAACGAAGGCTCCACAGGCGGCTTTCACATGCCACCAACTCCACATTCAGAAACCACTTCAGCGCCAAAGCCCTTTTCAGCTAGCCCTATATACAAAGGCTCTAGACACAGATGTTGCTGTAAGAGCTAATTCCATCAAGCAACACTGCATGTTGCTGAATTGCATATTGAAGAAGCATCAGTCGAGTGGTTCTTGTGGGAGAACAACTCCATTTGGCTCACTGACTTCACACACCATCAGGCTGACAGGCAGCTCTCAAGCAAACTACGTGTTCACACACTATGCTTAATGCCGTTTGAGTGCATTGTCCTGAAGGGCAGCTTGGTGAGCATCCCACACAAACGAAGGCTCCACAGGCGGGTTTCACATGCCACCAACTCCACATTCAGAAACCACTTCAGCACCAAAGCCCTTTTCAGCTAGCCCTAAATACAAAGGCTCTAGACGCAGATGTTGCTATTAGAGCTAATTCCATCAAGCAACACTGCATGTTGCTGAATTGCATATTGAAGAAGCATCAGCTGAGTGGTTCTTGTGGGAGAACAACTCCATTTGGCTCACTGACTTCACACACCATCAGGCTGACAGGCAGCTCTCAAGCAAACTACGTGTTCACACACTATGCTTAATGCCGTTTGAGTGCATTGTCCTGAAGGGCAGCTTGGTGAGCATCCCACACAAACGAAGGCTCCACAGGCGGCTTTCACATGCCACCAACTCCACATTCAGAAACCACTTGAGCGCCAAAGCCCTTTTCAGCTAGCCCTAAATACAAAGGCTCTAGACGCAGATGTTGCTGTAAGAGCTAATTCCATCAAGCAACACTGCATGTTGCTGAATTGCATATTGAAGAAGCATCAGCCGAGTGGTTCTTGTGGGAGAACAACTCCATTTGGCTCACTGACTTCACACACCATCAGGCTGAGAGGCAGCTCTCAAGCAAACTACATGTTCACACACTATGCTTAATGCCGTTTGAGTGCATTGTCCTGAAGGGCAGCTTGGTGAGCATCACACACAAACGAAGGTTCCACAGGCGGGTTTCACATGCCACCAACTCCACATTCAGAAACCACTTCAGCGCCAAAGCCCTTTTCAGCTAGCCCTAAATACAAAGGCTCTAGACGCAGATGTTGCTGTAAGAGCTAATTCCATCAAGCAACACTGCATGTTGCTGAATTGCATATTGAAGAAGCATCAGTCGAGTGGTTCTTGTGGGAGAACAACTCCATTTGGCTCACTGACTTCACACACCATCAGGCTGACAGGCAGCTCTCAAGCAATCTACATGTTCACACACTATGCTTAATGCCGTTTGAGTGCATTGTCCTGAAGGGCAGGTTGGTGAGCATCCCACACAAACGAAGGCTCCACAGGCGGCTTTCACATGCCACCAACTCCACATTCACAATCCACTTGAGCGCCAAAGCCCTTTTCAGCTAGCCCTAAATACAAAGGCTCTAGACACAGATGTTGCTGTAAGAGCTAATTCCATCAAGCAACACTGCATGTTGCTGAATTGCATACTGAAGAAGCATCAGCCGAGTGGTTCTTGTGGGAGAACAACTCCATTTGGCTCACTGACTTCACACACCATCAGGCTGACAGGCAGCTCTCAAGCAAACTACGTGTTCACACACTATGCTTAATGCCGTTTGAGTGCATTGTCCTGAAGCGCAGCTTGGTGAGCATCCCACACAAACGAAGGCTCCACAGGCGGGTTTCACATGCCACCAACTCCACATTCAGAAACCACTTGAGCGCCGAAGCCCTTGTCAGCTAGCCCTAAATACAAAGGCTCTAGACGCAGATGTTGCTGTAAGAGCTAATTCCATCAAGCAACACTGCATGTTGCTGAATTGCATATTGAAGAAGCATCAGTCGAGTGGTTCTTGTGAGAGAACAACTCCATTTGGCTCACTGACTTCACACACCATCAGGCTGACAGGCAGCTCTCAAGCAAACTACGTGTTCACACACTATGCTTAATGCCGTTTGAGTGCATTGTCCTGAAGGGCAGCTTGGTGAGCATCCCACACAAACGAAGGCTCCACAGGCGGCTTTCACATGCCACCAACTCCACATTCAGAAACCACTTCAGCGCCAAAGCCCTTTTCAGCTAGCCCTATATACAAAGGCTCTAGACACAGATGTTGCTGTAAGAGCTAATTCCATCAAGCAACACTGCATGTTGCTGAATTGCATATTGAAGAAGCATCAGTCGAGTGGTTCTTGTGGGAGAACAACTCCATTTGGCTCACTGACTTCACACACCATCAGGCTGACAGGCAGCTCTCAAGCAAACTACGTGTTCACACACTATGCTTAATGCCGTTTGAGTGCATTGTCCTGAAGGGCAGCTTGGTGAGCATCCCACACAAACGAAGGCTCCACAGGCGGGTTTCACATGCCACCAACTCCACATTCAGAAACCACTTCAGCACCAAAGCCCTTTTCAGCTAGCCCTAAATACAAAGGCTCTAGACGCAGATGTTGCTATTAGAGCTAATTCCATCAAGCAACACTGCATGTTGCTGAATTGCATATTGAAGAAGCATCAGCTGAGTGGTTCTTGTGGGAGAACAACTCCATTTGGCTCACTGACTTCACACACCATCAGGCTGACAGGCAGCTCTCAAGCAAACTACGTGTTCACACACTATGCTTAATGCCGTTTGAGTGCATTGTCCTGAAGGGCAGCTTGGTGAGCATCCCACACAAACGAAGGCTCCACAGGCGGCTTTCACATGCCACCAACTCCACATTCAGAAACCACTTGAGCGCCAAAGCCCTTTTCAGCTAGCCCTAAATACAAAGGCTCTAGACGCAGATGTTGCTGTAAGAGCTAATTCCATCAAGCAACACTGCATGTTGCTGAATTGCATATTGAAGAAGCATCAGCCGAGTGGTTCTTGTGGGAGAACAACTCCATTTGGCTCACTGACTTCACACACCATCAGGCTGACAGGCAGCTCTCAAGCAAACTACATGTTCACACACTATGCTTAATGCCGTTTGAGTGCATTGTCCTGAAGGGCAGCTTGGTGAGCATCACACACAAACGAAGGTTCCACAGGCGGGTTTCACATGCCACCAACTCCACATTCAGAAACCACTTCAGCGCCAAAGCCCTTTTCAGCTAGCCCTAAATACAAAGGCTCTAGACGCAGATGTTGCTGTAAGAGCTAATTCCATCAAGCAACACTGCATGTTGCTGAATTGCATATTGAAGAAGCATCAGTCGAGTGGTTCTTGTGGGAGAACAACTCCATTTGGCTCACTGACTTCACACACCATCAGGCTGACAGGCAGCTCTCAAGCAATCTACATGTTCACACACTATGCTTAATGCCGTTTGAGTGCATTGTCCTGAAGGGCAGGTTGGTGAGCATCCCACACAAACGAAGGCTCCACAGGCGGCTTTCACATGCCACCAACTCCACATTCACAATCCACTTGAGCGCCAAAGCCCTTTTCAGCTAGCCCTAAATACAAAGGCTCTAGACACAGATGTTGCTGTAAGAGCTAATTCCATCAAGCAACACTGCATGTTGCTGAATTGCATATTGAGGAAGCATCAGCCGAGTGGTTCTTGTGGGAGAACAACTCCATTTGGCTCACTGACTTCACACACCATCAGGCTGACAGGCAGCTTTCAAGTGAACTATGTGTTCACACACTATGCTTAATGCTGTTGAGTGCACTGTCCTGAAGGGCAGGTTGGTGAGCATCCCACACAAACGAAGGCTCCACAGGCGGGTTTCACATGCCACCAACTCCACATTCAGAAACCACTTCAGCGCCAAAACCGTTTTCAGCTAGCCCTAAATACAAAGGCTCTAGATGCAGATGTTGCTGTAAGAGCTAATTCCATCAAACAACACTGCATGTTGCTGAAATGCATATTGAGGAAGCATCAGCCGAGTGGTTCTTGTGGGAGAACAACTCCATTTGGCTCACTGACTTCACACACCATCAGGCTGACAGGCAGCTCTCAGGCAATCTACGTGTTCACACACTATGCTTAATGCCGTTTGAGTGCATTGTCCTGAAGGGCAGCTTGGTGAGCATCCCACACAAACGAAGGCTCCACAGGCGGGTTTCACATGCCACCAACTCCACATTCAGAAACCACTTGAGCGCCAAAGCCCTTTTCAGCTAGCCCTAAATACAAAGGCTCTAGACGCAGATGTTGCTGTAAGAGCTAATTCCATCAAGCAACACTGCATGTTGCTGAGTTGCATATTGAAGAAGCATCAGCCGAGTGGTTCTTGTGGGAGAACAACTCCATTTGGCTCACTGACTTCACACACCATCAGGCTGACAGGCAGCTCTCAAGCAAACTACATGTTCACTCACTATGCTTAATGCCGTTTGAGTGCATTGTCCTGAAGGGCAGGTTGGTGAGCATCCCACACAAACGAAGGCTCCACAGGCGGGTTTCACATGCCACCAACTCCACATTCAGAAACCACTTCAGCGCCAAAGCCGTTTTCAGCTAGCCCTAAATACAAAGGCTCTAGACGCAGATCTTGTTGTAAGAGCTAATTCCATCAAGCAACACTGCATGTTGCTGAATTGCATATTGAAGAAGCATCAGCCGAGTGGTTCTTGTGGGAGAACAACTGCATTTGGCTCCCTGACTTCACACACCATCAGGCTGACAGGCAGCTCTCAAGAAACTACGTGTTCACACACTATGCTTAATGCCGTTTGAGTGCATTGTCCTGAAGGGCAGCTTGGTGAGCATCCCACACAAACGAAGGCTCCACAGGCGGGTTTCACATGCCACCAACTCCACATTCAGAAACCACTTCAGCACCAAAGCCGTTTTCAGCTAGCCCTAAATACAAAGGCTCTAGACGCAGATGTTGCTGTAAGAGCTAATTCCATCAAGCAACACTGCATGTTGCTGAATTGCATATTGAAGAAGCATCAGCCGAGTGCTTCTTGTGGGAGAACAACTCCATTTGGCTCACTGACTTCACACACCATCAGGCTGACAGGCAGCTCTCAAGCAAACTACGTGTTCACACACTATGCTTAATGCCATTTGAGTGCATTGTCCTGAAGGGCAGCTTGGTGAGCATCCCACACAAACGAAGGCTCCACAGGCGGGTTTCACATGCCACCAACTCCACATTCAGAAACCACTTCAGCACCAAAGCCCTTTTCAGCTAGCCCTAAATACAAAGGCTCTAGACGCAGATGTTGCTGTAAGAGCTAATTCCATCAAGCAACACTGCATGTTGCTGAATTGCATATTGAAGAAGCATCAGTCGAGTGGTTCTTGTGGGAGAACAACTCCATTTGGCTCACTGACTTCACACACCATCAGGCTGACAGGCAGCTCTCAAACAAACTACGTGTTCACACACTATGCTTAATGCCGTTTGAGTGCATTGTCCTGAAGGGCAGGTTGGTGAGCATCCCACACAAACGAAGGCTCCACAGGCGGGTTTCACATGCCACCAACTCCACATTCAGAAACCACTTCAGCGCAAAAGCCGTTTTCAGCTAGCCCTAAATACAAAGGCTCTAGACGCAGATGTTGCTATTAGAGCTAATTCCATCAAGCAACACTGCATGTTGCTGAATTGCATATTGAAGAAGCATCAGCCGAGTGGTTCTTGTGGGAGAACAACTCCATTTGGCTCACTGACTTCACACACCATCAGGCTGACAGGCAGCTCTCAAGCAAACTACGTGTTCACACACTATGCTTAATGCCGTTTGAGTGCATTGTCCTGAAGGGCAGGTTGGTGAGCATCCCACACAAACGAAGGCTCCACAGGCGGGTTTCACATGCCACCAACTCCACATTCAGAAACCACTTGAGCGCCAAAGCCCTTTTCAGCTAGCCCTAAATACAAAGGCTCTAGACGCAGATGTTGCTGTAAGAGCTAATTCCATCAAGCAACACTGCATGTTGCTGAATTGCATATTGAAGAAGCATCAGCCGAGTGGTTCTTGTGGGAGAACAACTCCATTTGGCTCACTGACTTCACACACCATCAGGCTGACAGGCAGCTCTCAAGCAAACTACATGTTCACACACTATGCTTAATGCCGTTTGAGTGCATTGTCCTGAAGGGCAGCTTGGTGAGCATCCCACACAAACGAAGGCTCCACAGGCGGGTTTCACATGCCACCAACTCCACATTCAGAAACCACTTGAGCGCCAAAGCCGGTTTCAGCTAGCCCTAAATACAAAGGCTCTAGACGCAGATGTTGCTGTAAGAGCTAATTCCATCAAGCAACACTGCATGTTGCTGAATTGCATATTGAAGAAGAATCAGCCGAGTGGTTCTTGTGGGAGAACAACTCCATTTGGCTCACTGACTTCACACACCATCAGGCTGACAGGCAGCTCTCAAGCAAACTACGTGTTCACACACTATGCTTAATGCCGTTTGAGTGCATTGTCCTGAAGGGCAGCTTGGTGAGCATCCCACACAAACGAAGGCTCCACAGGCGGGTTTCACATGCCACCAACTCCACATTCAGAAACCACTTCAGCGACAAAGCCCTTTTCAGCTAGCCCTAAATACAAAGGCTCTAGATGCAGATGTTTCTGTAAGAGCTAATTCCATCAAGCAACACTGCATGTTGCTGAATTGCATATTGAAGAAGCATCAGCCGAGTGGTTCTTGTGGGAGAACAACTCCATTTGGCTCACTGACTTCACACACCATCAGGCTGACAGGCAGCTCTCAAGCAAACTACGTGTTCACACACTATGCTTAATGCCGTTTGAGTGCATTGTCCTGAAGGGCAGCTTGGTGAGCATCCCACACAAACGAAGGCTCCACAGGCGGGTTACACATGCCACCAACTCCACATTCAGAAACCACTTCAGCGCCAAAGCCCTTTTCAGCTAGCCCTAAATACAAAGGCTCTAGACGCAGATGTTGCTGTAAGAGCTAATTCCATCAAGCAACACTGCATGTTGCTGAATTGCATATTGAAGAAGCATCAGCCGAGTGGTTCTTGTGGGAGAACAACTCCATTTGGCTCACTGACTTCACACACCATCAGGCTGACAGGCAGCTCTCAAGAAACTACGTGTTCACACACTATGCTTAATGCCGTTTGAGTGCATTGTCCTGAAGGGCGGGTTGGTGAGCATCCCACAAAAACGAAGGCTCCACAGGCGGGTTTCATATGCCACCAACTCCACATTCAGAAACCACTTCAGCGCAAAAGCCGTTTTCAGCTAGCCCTAAATACAAAGGCTTTAGACGCAGATGTTGCTGTAAGAGCTAATTCCATCAAGCAACACTGCATGTTGCTGAATTGCATATTGAAGAAGTATCAGTCGAGTGGTTCTTGTGGGAGAACAACTCCATTTGGCTCACTGACTTCACACACCATCAGGCTGACAGGCAGCTCTCAAGCAAACTACGTGTTCACACACTATGCTTAATGCCGTTTGAGTGCATTGTCCTGAAGGGCAGCTTGGTGAGCATCCCACACAAACGAAGGCTCCACAGGCGGGTTTCACATGCCACCAACTCCACATTCAGAAACCACTTCAGCGCCAAAGCCCTTTTCAGCTAGCCCTAAATACAAAGGCTCTAGACGCAGATGTTGCTGTAAGAGCTAATTCCATCAAGCAACACTGCATGTTGCTGAATTGCATATTGAAGAAGCATCAGCCGAGTGGTTCTTGTGGGAGAACAACTCCATTTGGCTCACTGACTTCACACACCATCAGGCTGACAGGCAGCTCTCAAGCAAACTACATGTTCACTCACTATGCTTAATGCCGTTTGAGTGCATTGTCCTGAAGGGCAAGTTGGTGAACATCCCACACAAACGAAGGCTCCACAGGCGGGTTTCACATGCCACCAACTCCACATTCAGAAACCACTTCAGCGCCAAAGCCCTTTTCAGCTAGCCCTAAATACAAAGGCTCTAGACGCAGATCTTGTTGTAAGAGCTAATTCCATCAAGCAACACTGCATGTTGCTGAATTGCATATTGAAGAAGCATCAGCCGAGTGGATCTTGTGGGAGAACAACTCCATTTGGCTCACTGACTTCACACACCATCAGGCTGACAGGCAGCTCTCAAGCAAACTACGTGTTCACACACTATGCTTAATGCCGTTTGAGTGCATTGTCCTGAAGCGCAGGTTGGTGAGCATCCCACACAAACGAAGGCTCCACAGGCGGGTTTCACATGCCACCAACTCCACATTCAGAAACCACTTCAGCGCAAAAGCCCTATCAGCTAGCCCTAAATACAAAGGCTCTAGACGCAGATGTTTTTGTAAGAGCTAATTCCATCAAGCAACACTGCATGTTGCTGAATTGCATAATGAAGAAGCATCAGCCGAGTGGTTCTTGTGGGAGAACAACTCCATTTGGCTCACTGACTTCACACACCATCAGGCTGACAGGCAGCTCTCAAGCAAACTACGTGTTCACACACTATGCTTAATGCCGTTTGAGTGCATTGTCCTGAAGGGCAGGTTGGTGAGCATCCCACACAAACGAAGGCTCCACAGGCGGGTTTCACATGCCACCAACTCCACATTCAGAAACCACTTCAGCACCAAAGCCGTTTTCAGCTAGCCCTAAATACAAAGGCTCTAGACGCAGATGTTGCTGTAAGAGCTAATTCCATCAAGCAACACTGCATGTTGCTGAATTGCATATTGAAGAAGCATCAGTCGAGTGGTTCTTGTGGGAGAACAACTCCATTTGGCTCACTGACTTCACACACCATCAGGCTGACAGGCAGCTCTCAAGCAAACTACGTGTTCACACACTATGCTTAATGCCATTTGAGTGCATTGTCCTGAAGGGCAGGTTGCTGAGCATCCCACACAAACGAAGGCTCCACAGGCGGGTTTCACATGCCACCAACTCCACATTCAGAAACCACTTCAGCGACAAAGCCGTTTTCAGCTAGCCCTAAATACAAAGGCTCTAGACGCAGATGTTGCTATAAGAGCTAATTCCATCAAGCAACGCTGCATGTTGCTGAATTGGATATTGAAGAAGCATCAGCCGAGTGGTTCTTGTGGGAGAACAACTCCATTTGGCTCACTGACTTCACACACCATCAGGCTGACAGGCAGCTCTCAAGCAAACTACGTGTTCACACACTATGCTTAATGCCGTTTGAGTGCATTGTCCTGAAGGGCAGGTTGGTGAGCATCCCACACAAACGAAGGCTCCACAGGCGGGTTTCACATGCCACCAACTCCACATTCAGAAACCACTTGAGCGCCAAAGCCGTTTTCAGCTAGCCCTAAATACAAAGGCTCTAGACGCAGATGTTGCTGTAAGAGCTAATTCCATCAAGCAACACTGCATGTTGCTGAATTGCATATTGAAGAAGCATCAGCCGAGTGGTTCTTGTGGGAGAACAACTCCATTTGGCTCACTGACTTCACACACCATCAGGCTGACAGGCAGCTCTCAAGCAAACTACGTGTTCACACACTATGCTTAATGCCGTTTGAGTGCATTGTCCTGAAGGGCAGCTTGGTGAGCATCCCACACAAACGAAGGCTCCACAGGGGAGTTTCACATGCCACCAACTCCACATTCAGAAACCACTTCAGCGACAAAGCCCTTTTCAGCTAGCCCTAAATACAAAGGCTCTAGACGCAGATGTTGCTGTAAGACCTAATTCCATCAAGCAACACTGCATGTTGCTGAATTGCATATTGAAGAAGCATCAGTCGAGTGGTTCTTGTGGGAGAACAACTCCATTTGGCTCACTGACTTCACACACCATCAGGCTGACAGGCAGCTCTCAAGCAAACTACGTGTTCACACACTATGCTTATTGCCATTTGACTGCATTGTCCTGAAGGGCAGCTTGGTGAGCATCCCACACAAACGAAGGCTCCACAGGCGGGTTTCACATGCCACCAACTCCACATTCAGAAACCACTTGAGCGCCAAAGCCCTTTTCAGCTAGCCCTAAATACAAAGGCTCTAGACACAGATGTTGCTGTAAGAGCTAATTCCATCAAGCAACACTGCATGTTGCTGAATTGCATATTGAGTAAGAATCAGCCGAGTGGTTCTTGTGGGAGAACAACTCCATTTGGCTCACTGACTTCACACACCATCAGGCTGACAGGCAGCTCTCAAGCAAACTACGTGTTCACACACTATGCTTAATGCCGTTTGAGTGCATTGTCCTGAAGGGCAGGTTGGTGAGCATCCCACACAAACGAAGGCTCCACAGGCGGGTTTCACATGCCACCAACTCCACATTCAGAAACGACTTCAGGGCCAAAGCCGTTTTCAGCTAGCCCTAAATACAAAGGCTCTAGACGCAGATGTTGCTGTAAGAGCTAATTCCATCAAGCAACACTGCATGTTGCTGAATTGCATATTGAGTAAGAATCAGCCGAGTGGTTCTTGTGGGAGAACAACTCCATTTGGCTCACTGACTTCACACACCATCAGGCTGACAGGCAGCTTTCAAGCAAACTACGTGTTCACACACTATGCTTAATGCCGTTTGAGTGCATTGTCCTGAAGGGCAGCTTGGTGAGCATCCCACACAAACGAAGGCTCCACAGGCGGGTTTCACATGCCACCAACTCCACATTCAGAAACCACTTCAGCGCCAAAGCCCTTTTCAGCTAGCCCTATATACAAAGGCTCTAGACGCAGATGTTGCTGTAAGAGCTAATTCCATCAAGCAACACTGCATGTTGCTGAGTTGCATATTGAAGAAGCATCAGCCGAGTGGTTCTTGTGGGAGAACAACTCCATTTGGCTCACTGACTTCACACACCATCAGGCTGACAGGCAGCTCTCAAGCAAACTACGTGTTCACTCACTATGCTTAATGCCGTTTGAGTGCATTGTCCTGAAGGGCAGCTTGGTGAGCATCCCACACAAACGAAGGCTCCACAGGCGGGTTTCACATGCCACCAACTCCACATTCAGAAACCACTTGAGCGCCAAAGCCGTTTTCAGCTAGCCCTAAATACAAAGGCTCTAGACGCAGATGTTGCTGTAAGAGCTAATTCCATCAAGCAACGCTGCATGTTGCTGAATTGGATATTGAAGAAGCATCAGTCGAGTGGTTCTTGTGGGAGAACAACTCCATTTGGCTCACTGACTTCACACACCATCAGGCTGACAGGCAGCTCTCAAGCAAACTACGTGTTCACACACTATGCTTAATGCCGTTTGAGTGCATTGTCCTGAAGGGCAGCTTGGTGAGCATCCCACACAAACGAAGGCTCCACAGGCGGCTTTCACATGCCACCAACTCCACATTCAGAAACCACTTGAGCGCCAAAGCCCTTTTCAGCTAGCCCTAAATACAAAGGCTCTAGACGCAGATGTTGCTGTAAGAGCTAATTCCATCAAGCAACACTGCATGTTGCTGAATTGCATATTGAAGAAGCATCAGCCGAGTGGTTCTTGTGGGAGAACAACTCCATTTGGCTCACTGACTTCACACACCATCAGGCTGACAGGCAGCTCTCAAGCAAACTACGTGTTCACACACTATGCTTAATGCCGTTTGAGTGCATTGTCCTGAAGCGCAGGTTGCTGAGCATCCCACACAAATGAAGGATCCACAGGGGAGTTTCACATGCCACCAACTCCACATTCAGAAACCACTTCAGCGCCAAAGCCCTTTTCAGCTAGCCCTAAATACAAAGGCTCTAGACGCAGATGTTGCTGTAAGAGCTAATTCCATCAAGCAACACTTCATGTTGCTGAATTGCATATTGAAGAAGCATCAGTCGAGTGGTTCTTGTGGGAGAACAACTCCATTTGGCTCACTGACTTCACACACCATCAGGCTGACAGGCAGCTCTCAAGCAAACTACGTGTTCACACACTATGCTTATTGCCATTTGACTGCATTGTCCTGAAGGGCAGCTTGGTGAGCATCCCACACAAACGAAGGCTCCACAGGCGGGTTTCACATGCCACCAACTCCACATTCAGAAACCACTTCAGCGCCAAAGCCCTTTTCAGCTAGCCCTAAATACAAAGGCTATAGACGCAGATGTTGCTGTAAGAGCTAATTCCATCAAGCAACACTGCATGTTGCTAAATTGCATATTGAAGAAGCATCAGCCGAGTGGTTCTTGTGGGAGAACAACTCCATTTGGCTCACTGACTTCACACACCATCAGGCTGACAGGCAGCTCTCAAGCAAACTACGTGTTCACACACTATGCTTAATGCAGTTTGAGAGCATTGTCCTGAAGGGCAGCTTGGTGAGCATCCCACACAAACGAAGGCTCCACAGGCGGGTTTCACATGCCACCAACTCCACATTCAGAAACCACTTCAGCGCCAAAGCCCTTTTCAGCTAGCCCTAAATACAAAGGCTCTAGACGCAGATGTTGCTGTAAGAGCTAATTCCATCAAGCAACACTGCATGTTGCTGAATTGCATATTGAAGAAGCATCAGCCGAGTGGTTCTTGTGGGAGAACAACTCCATTTGGCTCACTGACTTCACACACCATCAGGCTGACAGGCAGCTCTCAAGCAAACTACGTGTTCACACACTATGCTTAATGCCGTTTGAGTGCATTGTCCTGAAGGGCAGCTTGGTGAGCATCCCACACAAACGAAGGCTCCACAGGCGGGTTTCACATGCCACCAACTCCACATTCAGAAACCACTTCAGCGCCAAAGCCCTTTTCAGCTAGCCCTAAATACAAAGGCTCTAGACGCAGATGTTGCTGTAAGAGCTAATTCCATCAAGCAACACTTCATGTTGCTGAATTGCATATTGAAGAAGCATCAGTCGAGTGGTTCTTGTGGGAGAACAACTCCATTTGGCTCACTGACTTCACACACCATCAGGCTGACAGGCAGCTCTCAAGCAAACTACGTGTTCACACACTATGCTTATTGCCAATTGACTGCATTGTCCTGAAGGGCAGCTTGGTGAGCATCCCACACAAACGAAGGCTCCACAGGCGGGTTTCACATGCCACCAACTCCACATTCAGAAACCACTTCAGCGCCAAAGCCCTTTTCAGCTAGCCCTAAATACAAAGGCTCTAGACGCAGATGTTGCTGTAAGAGCTAATTCCATCAAGCAACACTGCATGTTGCTAAATTGCATATTGAAGAAGCATCAGCCGAGTGGTTCTTGTGGGAGAACAACTCCATTTGGCTCACTGACTTCACACACCATCAGGCTGACAGGCAGCTCTCAAGCAAACTACGTGTTCACACACTATGCTTAATGCAGTTTGAGAGCATTGTCCTAAAGGGCAGCTTGGTGAGCATCCCACACAAACGAAGGCTCCACAGGCGGGTTTCACATGCCACCAACTCCACATTCAGAAACCACTTCAGCGCCAAAGCCCTTTTCAGCTAGCCCTAAATACAAAGGCTCTAGACGCAGATGTTGCTGTAAGAGCTAATTCCATCAAGCAACACTGCATGTTGCTGAATTGCATATTGAAGAAGCATCAGCCGAGTGGTTCTTGTGGGAGAACAACTCCATTTGGCTCACTGACTTCACACACCATCAGGCTGACAGGCAGCTCTCAAGCAAACTACGTGTTCACACACTATGCTTAATGCCGTTTGAGTGCATTGTCCTGAAGGGCAGCTTGGTGAGCATCCCACAGAAACGAAGGCTCCACAGGCGGGTTTCACATGCCACCAACTCCACATTCAGAAACCACTTCAGCGCCAAAGCCCTTTTCAGCTAGCCCTAAATACAAAGGCTCTAGACGCAGATGTTGCTGTAAGAGCTAATTCCATCAAGCAACACTGCATGTTGCTGAATTGCATATTGAAGAAGCATCAGCCGAGTGGTTCTTGTGGGAGAACAACTCCATTTGGCTCACTGACTTCACACACCATCAGGCTGACAGGCAGCTCTCAAGCAAACTACGTGTTCACACACTATGCTTAATGCCGTTTGAGTGCATTGTCCTGAAGGGCAGCTTGGTGAGCATCCCACACAAACGAAGGCTCCACAGGCGGGTTTCACATGCCACCAACTCCACATTCAGAAACCACTTGAGCGCCAAAGCCGTTTTCAGCTAGCCCTAAATACAAAGGCTCTAGACGCAGATGTTGCTATAAGAGCTAATTCCATCAAGCAACGCTGCATGTTGCTGAATTGGATATTGAAGAAGCATCAGCCGAGTGGTTCTTGTGGGAGAACAACTCCATTTGGCTCACTGACTTCACACACCATCAGGCTGACAGGCAGCTCTCAAGCAAACTACGTGTTCACACACTATGCTTAATGCCGTTTGAGTGCATTGTCCTGAAGGGCAGGTTGGTGAGCATCCCACACAAACGAAGGCTCCACAGGCGGGTTTCACATGCCACCAACTCCACATTCAGAAACCACTTCAGCGCCAAAGCCGTTTTCAGCTAGCCCTAAATACAAAGGCTCTAGACGCAGATGTTGCTGTAAGAGCTAATTCCATCAAGCAACACTGCATGTTGCTGAATTGCATATTGAAGAAGCATCAGCCGAGTGGTTCTTGTGGGAGAACAACTCCATTTGGCTCACTGACTTCACACACCATCAGGCTGACAGGCAGCTCTCAAGCAAACTACGTGTTCACACACTATGCTTAATGCCGTTTGAGTGCATTGTCCTGAAGCGCAGGTTGCTGAGCATCCCACACAAACGAAGGCTCCACAGGGGAGTTTCACATGCCACCAACTCCACATTCAGAAACCACTTCAGCGACAAAGCCCTTTTCAGCTAGCCCTAAATACAAAGGCTCTAGACGCAGATGTTGCTGTAAGACCTAATTCCATCAAGCAACACTGCATGTTGCTGAATTGCATATTGAAGAAGCATCAGTCGAGTGGTTCTTGTGGAAGAACAACACCATTTGGCTCACTGACTTCACACACCATCAGGCTGACAGGCAGCTCTCAAGCAAACTACGTGTTCACACACTATGCTTATTGCCATTTGACTGCATTGTCCTGAAGGGCATCTTGGTGAGCATCCCACACAAACGAAGGCTCCACAGGCGGGTTTCACATGCCACCAACTCCACATTCAGAAACCACTTCAGCGCCAAAGCCCTTTTCAGCTAGCCCTAAATACAAAGGCTCTAGACACAGATGTTGCTGTAAGAGCTAATTCCATCAAGCAACACTGCATGTTGCTGAATTGCATATTGAGTAAGAATCAGCCGAGTGGTTCTTGTGGGAGAACAACTCCATTTGGCTCACTGACTTCACACACCATCAGGCTGACAGGCAGCTCTCAAGCAAACTACGTGTTCACACACTATGCTTAATGCTGTTTGAGTGCATTGTCCTGAAGGGCAGGTTGGTGAGCATCCCACACAAACGAAGGCTCCACAGGCGGGTTTCACATGCCACCAACTCGACATTCAGAAACGACTTCAGGGCCAAAGCCGTTTTCAGCTAGCACTAAATACAAAGGCTCTAGACGCAGATGTTGCTGTAAGAGCTAATTCCATCAAGCAACACTGCATGTTGCTGAATTGCATATTGAAGAAGAATCAGCCGAGTGGTTCTTGTGGGAGAACAACTCCATTTGGCTCACTGACTTCACACACCATCAGGCTGACAGGCAGCTCTCAAGCAAACTACGTGTTCACACACTATGCTTAATGCCGTTTGAGTGCATTGTCCTGAAGGGCAGCTTGGTGAGCATCCCACACAAACGAAGGCTCCACAGGCGGGTTTCACATGCCACCAACTCCACATTCAGAAACCACTTGAGCGCCAAAGCCGTTTTCAGCTAGCCCTATATACAAAGGCTCTAGACACAGATGTTGCTGTAAGAGCTAATTCCATCAAGCAACACTGCATGTTGCTGAATTGCATATTGAAGAAGCATCAGTCGAGTGGTTCTTGTGGGAGAACAACTCCATTTGGCTCACTGACTTCACACACCATCAGGCTGACAGGCAGCTCTCAAGCAAACTACGTGTTCACTCACTATGCTTAATGCCGTTTGAGTGCATTGTCCTGAAGGGCAGGTTGGTGAGCATCCCACACAAACGAAGGCTCCACAGGCGGGTTTCACATGCCACCAACTCCACATTCAGAAACCACTTGAGCGCCAAAGCCCTTTTCAGCTAACCCTAAATACAAAGGCTCTAGACGCAGATGTTGCTGTAAGAGCTAATTCCATCAAGCAACGCTGCATGTTGCTGAATTATATATTGAAGAAGAATCAGCCTAGTGGTTCTTGTGGGAGAACAACTCCATTTGGCTCACTGACTTCACACACCATCAGGCTGACAGGCAGCTCTCAAGCAAACTATGTGTTCACACACTATGCTTAATGCCGTTTGAGTGCATTGTCCTGAAGGGCAGCTTGGTGAGCATCCCACACAAACGAAGGCTCCACAGGCGGGTTTCACATGCCACCAACTCCACATTCAGAAACAACTTGAGCGCCAAAGCCCTTTTCAGCTAGCCCTAAATACAAAGGCTCTAGACGCAGATGTTGCTGTAAGAGCTAATTCCATCAAGCAACACTGCATGTTGCTGAATTGCATATTGAAGAAGCATCAGCCGAGTGGTTCTTGTGGGAGAACAACTCCATTTGGCTCACTGACTTCACACACCATCAGGCTGACAGGCAGCTCTCAAGCAAACTACGTGTTCACACACTATGCTTAATGCCGTTTGAGTGCATTGTCCTGAAGCGCAGGTTGCTGAGCATCCCACACAAACGAAGGCTCCACAGGGGAGTTTCACATGCCACCAACTCCACATTCAGAAACCACTTCAGCGCCAAAGCCCTTTTCAGCTAGCCCTAAATACAAAGGCTCTAGACGCAGATGTTGCTGTAAGAGCTAATTCCATCAAGCAACACTTCATGTTGCTGAATTGCATATTGAAGAAGCATCAGTCGAGTGGTTCTTGTGGGAGAACAACTCCATTTGGCTCACTGACTTCACACACCATCAGGCTGACAGGCAGCTCTCAAGCAAACTACGTGTTCACACACTATGCTTATTGCAATTTGACTGCATTGTCCTGAAGGGCAGCTTGGTGAGCATCCCACACAAACGAAGGCTCCACAGGCGGGTTTCACATGCCACCAACTCCACATTCAGAAACCACTTCAGCGCCAAAGCCCTTTTCAGCTAGCCCTAAATACAAAAGCTCTAGACACAGATGTTGCTGTAAGAGCTAATTCCATCAAGCAACACTGCATGTTGCTGAATTGCATATTGAAGAAGAATCAGCCTAGTGGTCCTTGTGGGAGAACAACTCCATTTGGCTCACTGACTTCACACACCATCAGGCTGACAGGCAGCTCTCAAGCAAACTACGTGTTCACACACTATGCTTAATGCCGTTTGAGTGCATTGTCCTGAAGGGCAGCTTGGTGAGCATCCCACACAAACGAAGGCTCCACAGGCGGGTTTCACATGCCACCAACTCCACATTCAGAAACCACTTCAGCGCCAAAGCCCTTTTCAGCTAGCCCTAAATACAAAGGCTCTAGACGCAGATGTTGCTGTAAGAGCTAATTCCATCAAGCAACACTGCATGTTGCTAAATTGCATATTGAAGAAGCATCAGCCAAGTGGTTCTTGTGGGAGAACAACTCCATTTGGCTCACTGACTTCACACACCATCAGGCTGACAGGCAGCTCTCAAGCAAACTACGTGTTCACACACTATGCTTAATGCCGTTTGAGTGCATTGTCCTAAAGGGCAGCTTGGTGAGCATCCCACACAAACGAAGGCTCCACAGGCGGGTTTCACATGCCACCAACTCCACATTCAGAAACCACTTCAGCGCCAAAGCCCTTTTCAGCTAGCCCTAAATACAAAGGCTCTAGACGCAGATGTTGCTGTAAGAGCTAATTCCATCAAGCAACACTGCATGTTGCTGAATTGCATATTGAAGAAGCATCAGCCGAGTGGTTCTTGTGGGAGAACAACTCCATTTGGCTCACTGACTTCACACACCATCAGGCTGACAGGCAGCTCTCAAGCAAACTACGTGTTCACACACTATGCTTAATGCCGTTTGAGTGCATTGTCCTGAAGGGCAGGATGCTGAGCATCCCACACAAACGAAGGCTCCACAGGCGGGTTTCACATGCCACCAACTCCACATTCAGAAACCACTTCAGCGCCAAAGCCCTTTTCAGCTAGCCCTAAATACAAAGGCTCTAGACGCAGATGTTTTTGCAAGAGCTAATTCCATCAAGCAACACTGCATGTTGCTGAATTGCATATTGAAGAAGCATCAGTCGAGTGGTTCTTGTGGGAGAACAACTCCATTTGGCTCACTGACTTCACACACCATCAGGCTGACAGGCAGCTCTCAAGCAAACTACGTGTTCACACTCTATGCTTAATGCCGTTTGAGTGCATTGTCCTGAAGGGCAGGTTGGTGAGCATCCCACACAAACGAAGGCTCCACAGGCGGGTTTCACATGCCACCAACTCGACATTCAGAAACGACTTCAGGGCCAAAGCCGTTTTCAGCTAGCCCTAAATACAAAGGCTCTAGACGCAGATGTTGCTGTAAGAGCTAATTCCATCAAGCAACACTGCATGTTGCTGAATTGCATATTGAAGAAGCATCAGCCGAGTGGTTCTTGTGGGAGAACAACCCCATTTGGCTCACTGACTTCACACACCATCAGGCTGACAGGCAGCTCTCAAGCAAACTACGTGTTCACACACTATGCTTAATGCCGTTTGAGTGCATTGTCCTGAAGGGCAGCTTGGTGAGCATCCCACACAAACGAAGGCTCCACAGGCGGGTTTCACATGCCACCAACTCCACATTCAGAAACCACTTGAGCGCCAAAGCCCTTTTCAGCTAGCCCTATATACAAAGGCTCTAGACACAGATGTTGCTGTAAGAGCTAATTCCATCAAGCAACACTGCATGTTGCTGAATTGCATATTGAAGAAGCATCAGCCGAGTGGTTCTTGTGGGAGAACAACTCCATTTGGCTCACTGACTTCACACACCATCAGGCTGACAGGCAGCTCTCAAGCAAACTACGTGTTCACTCACTATGCTTAATGCCGTTTGAGTGCATTGTCCTGAAGGGCAGGATGCTGAGCATCCCACACAAACGAAGGCTCCACAGGCGGGTTTCACATGCCACCAACTCCACATTCAGAAACCACTTGAGCGCCAAAGCCCTTTTCAGCTAGCCCTAAATACAAAGGCTCTAGACGCAGATGTTGCTGTAAGAGCTAATTCCATCAAGCAACGCTGCATGTTGCTGAATTGGATATTGAAGAAGCATCAGTCGAGTGGTTCTTGTGGGAGAACAACTCCATTTGGCTCACTGACTTCACACACCATCAGGCTGACAGGCAGCTCTCAAGCAAACTACGTGTTCACACACTATGCTTAATGCCGTTTGAGTGCATTGTCCTGAAGGGCAGCTTGGTGAGCATCCCACACAAACGAAGGCTCCACAGGCGGGTTTCACATGCCACCAACTCCACATTCAGAAACCACTTGAGCGCCAAAGCCATTTTCAGCTAGCCCTAAATACAAAGGCTCTAGACGCAGATGTTGCTGTAAGAGCTAATTCCATCAAGCAACACTGCATGTTGCTGAATTGCATATTGAAGAAGCATCAGCCGAGTGGTGCTTGTGGGAGAACAACTCCATTTGGCTCACTGACTTCACACACCATCAGGCTGACAGGCAGCTCTCAAGCAAACTACGTGTTCACACACTATGCTTATTGCCATTTGACGGCATTGTCCTGAAGGGCAGCTTGGTGAGCATCCCACACAAACGAAGGCTCCACAGGCGGGTTTCACATGCCACCAACTCCACATTCAGAAACCACTTCAGCGCCAAAGCCCTTTTCAGCTAGCCCTAAATACAAAAGCTCTAGACACAGATGTTGCTGTAAGAGCTAATTCCATCAAGCAACACTGCATGTTGCTGAATTGCATATTGAAGAAGAATCAGCCTAGTGGTTCTTGTGGGAGAACAACTCCATTTGGCTCACTGACTTCACACACCATCAGGCTGACAGGCAGCTCTCAAGCAAACTACGTGTTCACACACTATGCTTAATGCCGTTTGAGTGCATTGTCCTGAAGGGCAGGTTGCTGAGCATCCCACACAAACGAAGGCTCCACAGGCGGGTTTCACATGCCACCAACTCCACATTCAGAAACCACTTCAGCGCCAAAGCCCTTTTCAGCTAGCCCTAAATACAAAGGCTCTAGACGCAGATGTTGCTGTAAGAGCTAATTCCATCAAGCAACACTGCATGTTGCTAAATTGCATATTGAAGAAGCATCAGCCAAGTGGTTCTTGTGGGAGAACAACTCCATTTGGCTCACTGACTTCACACACCATCAGGCTGACAGGCAGCTCTCAAGCAAACTACGTGTTCACACACTATGCTTAATGCCGTTTGAGAGCATTGTCCTAAAGGGCAGCTTGGTGAGCATCCCACACAAACGAAGGCTCCACAGGCGGGTTTCACATGCCACCAACTCCACATTCAGAAACCACTTGAGCGCCAAAGCCCTTTTCAGCTAGCCCTAAATACAAAGGCTCTAGACGCAGATGTTTTTGTAAGAGCTAATTCCATCAAGCAACACTGCATGTTGCTGAATTGCATATTGAAGAAGCATCAGCCGAGTGGTTCTTGTGGGAGAACAACTCCATTTGGCTCACTGACTTCACACACCATCAGGCTGACAGGCAGCTCTCAAGCAAACTACGTGTTCACACACTATGCTTAATGCCGTTTGAGTGCATTGTCCTGAAGGGCAGGATGCTGAGCATCCCACACAAACGAAGGCTCCACAGGCGGGTTTCACATGCCACCAACTCCACATTCAGAAACCACTTCAGCGCCAAAGCCCTTTTCAGCTAGCCCTAAATACAAAGGCTCTAGATGCAGATGTTGCTGTAAGAGCTAATTCCATCAAGCAACGCTGCATGTTGCTGAATTGGATATTGAAGAAGCATCAGTCGAGTGGTTCTTGTGGGAGAACAACTCCATTTGGCTCACTGACTTCACACACCATCAGGCTGACAGGCAGCTCTCAAGCAAACTACGTGTTCACACACTATGCTTAATGCCGTTTGAGTGCATTGTCCTGAAGGGCAGCTTGGTGAGCATCCCACACAAACGAAGGCTCCACAGGCGGGTTTCACATGCCACCAACTCCACATTCAGAAACCACTTGAGCGCCAAAGCCCTTTTCAGCTAGCCCTAAATACAAAGGCTCTAGACGCAGATGTTGCTGTAAGAGCTAATTCCATCAAGCAACACTGCATGTTGCTGAATTGCATATTGAAGAAGCATCAGCCGAGTGGTTCTTGTGGGAGAACAACTCCATTTGGCTCACTGACTTCACACACCATCAGGCTGACAGGCAGCTCTCAAGCAAACTACGTGTTCACACACTATGCTTATTGCCATTTGACTGCATTGTCCTGAAGGGCAGCTTGGTGAGCATCCCACACAAACGAAGGCTCCACAGGCGGGTTTCACATGCCACCAACTCCACATTCAGAAACCACTTCAGCGCCAAAGCCCTTTTCAGCTAGCCCTAAATACAAAAGCTCTAGACACAGATGTTGCTGTAAGAGCTAATTCCATCAAGCAACACTGCATGTTGCTGAATTGCATATTGAAGAAGAATCAGCCTAGTGGTTCTTGTGGGAGAACAACTCCATTTGGCTCACTGACTTCACACACCATCAGGCTGACAGGCAGCTCTCAAGCAAACTACGTGTTCACACACTATGCTTAATGCCGTTTGAGTGCATTGTCCTGAAGGGCAGCTTGGTGAGCATCCCACACAAACGAAGGCTCCACAGGCGGGTTTCACATGCCACCAACTCCACATTCAGAAACCACTTCAGCGCCAAAGCCCTTTTCAGCTAGCCCTAAATACAAAGGCTCTAGACGCAGATGTTGCTGTAAGAGCTAATTCCATCAAGCAACACTGCATGTTGCTAAATTGCATATTGAAGAAGCATCAGCCAAGTGGTTCTTGTGGGAGAACAACTCCATTTGGCTCACTGACTTCACACACCATCAGGCTGACAGGCAGCTCTCAAGCAAACTACGTGTTCACACACTATGCTTAATGCCGTTTGAGAGCATTGTCCTAAAGGGCAGCTTGGTGAGCATCCCACACAAACGAAGGCTCCACAGGCGGGTTTCACATGCCACCAACTCCACATTCAGAAACCACTTCAGCGCCAAAGCCCTTTTCAGCTAGCCCTAAATACAAAGGCTCTAGACGCAGATGTTTTTGTAAGAGCTAATTCCATCAAGCAACACTGCATGTTGCTGAATTGCATATTGAAGAAGCATCAGCCGAGTGGTTCTTGTGGGAGAACAACTCCATTTGGCTCACTGACTTCACACACCATCAGGCTGACAGGCAGCTCTCAAGCAAACTACGTGTTCACACACTATGCTTAATGCCGTTTGAGTGCATTGTCCTGAAGGGCAGCTTGGTGAGCATCCCACACAAACGAAGGCTCCACAGGCGGGTTTCACATGCCACCAACTCCACATTCAGAAACCACTTCAGCGCCAAAGCCCTTTTCAGCTAGCCCTAAATACAAAGGCTCTAGACGCAGATGTTTTTGCAAGAGCTAATTCCATCAAGCAACACTGCATGTTGCTGAATTGCATATTGAAGAAGCATCAGTCGAGTGGTTCTTGTGGGAGAACAACTCCATTTGGCTCACTGACTTCACACACCATCAGGCTGACAGGCAGCTCTCAAGCAAACTATGTGTTCACACACTATGCTTAATGCCATTTGAGTGCATTGTCCTGAAGGGCAGCTTGGTGAGCATCCCACACAAACAAAGGCTCCACAGGCGGGTTTCACATGCCACCAACTCCACATTCAGAAACCACTTCAGCGCCAAAGCCGTTTTCAGCTAGCCCTAAATACAAAGGTTCTAGATGCAGATGTTGCTGTAAGAGCTAATTCCATCAAGCAACACTGCATGTTGCTGAATTGCATATTGAAGAAGCATCAGCCAAGTGGTTCTTGTGGGAGAACAACTCCATTTGGCTCACTGACTTCACACACCATCAGGCTGACAGGCAGCTCTCAAGCAAACTACGTGTTCACACACTATGCTTAATGCTATTTGAGTGCATTGTCCTGAAGGGCAGCTTGGTGAGCATCCCACACAAACGAAGGCTCCACAGGCGGGTTTCACATGCCACCAACTCCACATTCACAAACCACTTGAGCGCCAAAGCCCTTTTCAGCTAGCCCTAAATACAAAGGCTCTAGACGCAGATGTTGCTGTAAGAGCTAATTCCATCAAGCAACACTGCATGTTGCTGAATTGCATATTGAAGAAGCATCAGCCGAGTGGTTCTTGTGGGAGAACAACCCCATTTGGCTCACTGACTTCACACACCATCAGGCTGACAGGCAGCTCTCAAGCAAACTACGTGTTCACACACTATGCTTATTGCCATTTGAGTGCATTGTCCTGAAGGGCAGGTTGGTGAGCATCCCACACAAACGAAGGCTCCACAGGCGGGTTTCACATGCCACCAACTCCACATTCAGAAACCACTTCAGCGCCAAAGCCCTTTTCAGCTAGCCCTAAATACAAAGGCTCTAGACGCAGATGTTGCTGTAAGAGCTAATTCCATCAAGCAACACTGCATGTTGCTGAATTGCATATTGAGGAAGAATCAGCCGAGTGGTTCTTGTGGGAGAACAACTCCATTTGGCTCACTGACTTCACACACCATCAGGCTGACAGGCAGCTCTCAAGCAAACTACGTGTTCACACACTATGCTTAATGCCGTTTGAGTGCATTGTCCTGAAGCGCAGGTTGCTGAGCATCCCACACAAACGAAGGCTCCACAGGCGGGTTTCACATGCCACCAACTCCACATTCAGAAACCACTTGAGCGCCAAAGCCGTTTTCAGCTAGCCCTAAATACAAAGGCTCTAGACGCAGATGTTGCTGTAAGAGCTAATTCCATCAAGCAACGCTGCATGTTGCTGAATTGGATATTGAAGAAGCATCAGTCGAGTGGTTCTTTTGGGAGAACAACTCCATTTGGCTCACTGACTTCACACACCATCAGGCTGACAGGCAGCTCTCAAGCAAACTACGTGTTCACACACTATGCTTAATGCCGTTTGAGTGCATTGTCCTGAAGGGCAGCTTGGTGAGCATCCCACACAAACGAAGGCTCCACAGGCGGCTTTCACATGCCACCAACTCCACATTCAGAAACCACTTCAGGGCCAAAGCCCTTTTCAGCTAGCCCTAAATACAAAGGCTCTAGACGCAGATGTTGCTGTAAGAGCTAATTCCATCAAGCAACACTGCATGTTGCTGAATTGCATATTGAAGAAGCATCAGCCGAGTGGTTCTTGTGGGAGAACAACTCCATTTGGCTCACTGACTTCACACACCATCAGGCTGACAGGCAGCTCTCAAGCAAACTACGTGTTCACACACTATGCTTAATGCCGTTTGAGTGCATTGTCCTGAAGGGCAGGTTGCTGAGCATCCCACACAAACGAAGGCTCCACAGGGGAGTTTCACATGCCACCAACTCCACATTCAGAAACCACTTCAGCGCCAAAGCCCTTTTCAGCTAGCCCTAAATACAAAGGCTCTAGACGCAGATGTTGCTGTAAGAGCTAATTCCATCAAGCAACACTTCATGTTGCTGAATTGCATATTGAAGAAGCATCAGTCGAGTGGTTCTTGTGGGAGAACAACTCCATTTGGCTCACTGACTTCACACACCATCAGGCTGACAGGCAGCTCTCAAGCAAACTACGTGTTCACACACTATGCTTATTGCCATTTGAGTGCATTGTCCTGAAGGGCAGCTTGGTGAGCATCCCACACAAACGAAGGCTCCACAGGCGGGTTTCACATGCCACCAACTCCACATTCAGAAACCACTTCAGCGCCAAAGCCCTTTTCAGCTAGCCCTAAATACAAAGGCTCTAGACACAGATGTTGCAGTAAGAGCTAATTCCATCAAGCAACACTGCATGTTGCTGAATTGCATATTGAAGAAGAATCAGCCGAGTGGTTCTTGTGGGAGAACAACTCCATTTGGCTCACTGACTTCACACACCATCAGGCTGACAGGCAGCTCTCAAGCAAACTACGTGTTCACACACTATGCTTAATGCCGTTTGAGTGCATTGTCCTGAAGGGCAGCTTGGTGAGCATCCCACACAAACGAAGGCTCCACAGGCGGGTTTCACATGCCACCAACTCCACATTCAGAAACCACTTCAGCGCCAAAGCCCTTTTCAGCTAGCCCTAAATACAAAGGCTCTAGACGCAGATGTTGCTGTAAGAGCTAATTCCATCAAGCAACACTGCATGTTGCTAAATTGCATATTGAAGAAGCATCAGCCAAGTGGTTCTTGTGGGAGAACAACTCCATTTGGCTCACTGACTTCACACACCATCAGGCTGACAGGCAGCTCTCAAGCAAACTACGTGTTCACACACTATGCTTAATGCCGTTTGAGAGCATTGTCCTAAAGGGCAGCTTGGTGAGCATCCCACACAAACGAAGGCTCCACAGGCGGGTTTCACATGCCACCAACTCCACATTCAGAAACCACTTCAGCGCCAAAGCCCTTTTCAGCTAGCCCTAAATACAAAGGCTCTAGACGCAGATGTTGCTGTAAGAGCTAATTCCATCAAGCAACACTGCATGTTGCTGAATTGCATATTGAAGAAGCATCAGCCGAGTGGTTCTTGTGGGAGAACAACTCCATTTGGCTCACTGACTTCACACACCATCAGGCTGACAGGCAGCTCTCAAGCAAACTACGTGTTCACACACTATGCTTAATGCCGTTTGAGTGCATTGTCCTGAAGGGCAGGATGCTGAGCATCCCACACAAACGAAGGCTCCACAGGCGGGTTTCACATGCCACCAACTCCACATTCAGAAACCACTTCAGCGCCAAAGCCCTTTTCAGCTAGCCCTAAATACAAAGGCTCTAGACGCAGATGTTGCTGTAAGAGCTAATTCCATCAAGCAACACTGCATGTTGCTGAATTGCATATTGAAGAAGCATCAGCCAAGTGGTTCTTGTGGGAGAACAACCCCATTTGGCTCACTGACTTCACACACCATCAGGCTGACAGGCAGCTCTCAAGCAAACTACGTGTTCACACACTATGCTTATTGCCATTTGAGTGCATTGTCCTGAAGGGCAGGTTGGTGAGCATCCCACACAAACGAAGGCTCCACAGGCGGGTTTCACATGCCACCAACTCCACATTCAGAAACCACTTCAGCGCCAAAGCCGTTTTCAGCTAGCCCTAAATACAAAGGCTCTAGACGCAGATGTTGCTGTAAGAGCTAATTCCATCAAGCAACACTGCATGTTGCTGAATTGCATATTGAGGAAGAATCAGCCGAGTGGTTCTTGTGGGAGAACAACTCCATTTGGCTCACTGACTTCACACACCATCAGGCTGACAGGCAGCTCTCAAGCAAACTACGTGTTCACACACTATGCTTAATGCCGTTTGAGTGCATTGTCCTGAAGGGCAGGTTGCTGAGCATCCCACACAAACGAAGGCTCCACAGGCGGGTTTCACATGCCACCAACTCCACATTCAGAAACCACTTGAGCGCCAAAGCCCTTATCAGCTAGCCCTAAATACAAAGGCTCTAGACGCAGATGTTGTTGTAAGAGCTAATTCCATCAAGCAACACTGCATGTTGCTGAATTGCATATTGAAGAAGCATCAGCCGAGTGGTTCTTGTGGGAGAACAACTCCATTTGGCTCACTGACTTCACACACCATCAGGCTGACAGGCAGCTCTCAAGCAAACTACGTATTCACACACTATGCTTAATGCCGTTTGAGTGCATTGTCCTGAAGGGCAGGATGCTGAGCATCCCACACAAACGAAGGCTCCACAGGCGGGTTTCACATGCCACCAACTCCACATTCAGAAACCACTTCAGCGCCAAAGCCCTTTTCAGCTAGCCCTAAATACAAAGGCTCTAGACGCAGATGTTGCTGTAAGAGCTAATTCCATCAAGCAACACTGCATGTTGCTGAATTGCATATTGAAGAAGCATCAGTCGAGTGGTTCTTGTGGGAGAACAACTCCATTTGGCTCACTGACTTCACACACCATCAGTCTGACAGGCAGCTCTCAACAAACTACGTGTTCACACACTATGCTTATTGCCATTTGAGTGCATTGTCCTGAAGGGCAGGTTGGTGAGCATCCCACACAAACGAAGGCTCCACAGGCGGGTTTCACATACCACCAACTCCACATTCAGAAACCACTTCAGCGCCAAAGCCCTTTTCAGCTAGCCCTAAATACAAAGGCTCTAGACGCAGATGTTGCTGTAAGAGCTAATTCCATCAAGCAACACTGCATGTTGCTGAATTGCATATTGAAGAAGAATCAGCCGAGTGGTTCTTGTGGGAGAACAACTCCATTTGGCTCACTGACTTCACACACCATCAGGCTGACAGGCAGCTCTCAAGCAAACTACGTGTTCACACACTATGCTTAATGCCGTTTGAGTGCATTGTCCTGAAGGGCAGCTTGGTGAGCATCCCACACAAACGAAGGCTCCACAGGCGGGTTTCACATGCCACCAACTCCACATTCAGAAACCACTTCAGCGCCAAAGCCCTTTTCAGCTAGCCCTAAATACAAAGGCTCTAGACGCAGATGTTGCTGTAAGAGCTAATTCCATCAAGCAACACTGCATGTTGCTAAATTGCATATTGAAGAAGCATCAGCCAAGTGGTTCTTGTGGGAGAACAACTCCATTTGGCTCACTGACTTCACACACCATCAGGCTGACAGGCAGCTCTCAAGCAAACTACGTGTTCACACACTATGCTTAATGCCGTTTGAGAGCATTGTCCTAAAGGGCAGCTTGGTGAGCATCCCACACAAACGAAGGCTCCACAGGGGAGTTTCACATGCCACCAACTCCACATTCAGAAACCACTTCAGCGCCAAAGCCCTTTTCAGCTAGCCCTAAATACAAAGGCTCTAGACGCAGATGTTGCTGTAAGAGCTAATTCCATCAAGCAACACTGCATGTTGCTGAATTGCATATTGAAGAAGCATCAGCCGAGTGGTTCTTGTGGGAGAACAACTCCATTTGGCTCACTGACTTCACACACCATCAGGCTGACAGGCAGCTCTCAAGCAAACTACGTGTTCACACACTATGCTTAATGCCGTTTGAGTGCATTGTCCTGAAGGGCAGGATGCTGAGCATCCCACACAAACGAAGGCTCCACAGGCGGGTTTCACATGCCACCAACTCCACATTCAGAAACCACTTCAGCGCCAAAGCCCTTTTCAGCTAGCCCTAAATACAAAGGCTCTAGACGCAGATGTTGCTGTAAGAGCTAATTCCATCAAGCAACACTGCATGTTGCTGAATTGCATATTGAGGAAGAATCAGCCGAGTGGTTCTTGTGGGAGAACAACTCCATTTGGCTCACTGACTTCACACACCATCAGGCTGACAGGCAGCTCTCAAGCAAACTACGTGTTCACACACTATGCTTAATGCCGTTTGAGTGCATTGTCCTGAAGCGCAGGTTGCTGAGCATCCCACACAAACGAAGGCTCCACAGGCGGCTTTCACATGCCACCAACTCCACATTCAGAAACCACTTCAGCGCCAAAGCCCTTTTCAGCTAGCCCTAAATACAAAGGCTCTAGACGCAGATGTTGCTGTAAGAGCTAATTCCATCAAGCAACGCTGCATGTTGCTGAATTGGATATTGAAGAAGCATCAGTCGAGTGGTTCTTTTGGGAGAACAACTCCATTTGGCTCACTGACTTCACACACCATCAGGCTGACAGGCAGCTCTCAAGCAAACTACGTGTTCACACACTATGCTTAATGCCGTTTGAGTGCATTGTCCTGAAGGGCAGCTTGGTGAGCATCCCACACAAACGAAGGCTCCACAGGCGGCTTTCACATGCCACCAACTCCACATTCAGAAACCACTTAAGGGCCAAAGCCCTTTTCAGCTAGCCCTAAATACAAAGGCTCTAGACGCAGATGTTGCTGTAAGAGCTAATTCCATCAAGCAACACTGCATGTTGCTGAATTGCATATTGAAGAAGCATCAGCCGAGTGGTTCTTGTGGGAGAACAACTCCATTTGGCTCACTGACTTCACACACCATCAGGCTGACAGGCAGCTCTCAAGCAAACTACGTGTTCACACACTATGCTTAATGCCGTTTGAGTGCATTGTCCTGAAGCGCAGGTTGCTGAGCATCCCACACAAACGAAGGCTCCACAGGGGAGTTTCACATGCCACCAACTCCACATTCAGAAACCACTTCAGCGCCAAAGCCCTTTTCAGCTAGCCCTAAATACAAAGGCTCTAGACGCAGATGTTGCTGTAAGAGCTAATTCCATCAAGCAACACTTCATGTTGCTGAATTGCATATTGAAGAAGCATCAGTCGAGTGGTTCTTGTGGGAGAACAACTCCATTTGGCTCACTGACTTCACACACCATCAGGCTGACAGGCAGCTCTCAAGCAAACTACGTGTTCACACACTATGCTTATTGCCATTTGAGTGCATTGTCCTGAAGGGCAGCTTGGTGAGCATCCCACACAAACGAAGGCTCCACAGGCGGGTTTCACATGCCACCAACTCCACATTCAGAAACCACTTCAGCGCCAAAGCCCTTTTCAGCTAGCCCTAAATACAAAGGCTCTAGACACAGATGTTGCAGTAAGAGCTAATTCCATCAAGCAACACTGCATGTTGCTGAATTGCATATTGAAGAAGAATCAGCCGAGTGGTTCTTGTGGGAGAACAACTCCATTTGGCTCACTGACTTCACACACCATCAGGCTGACAGGCAGCTCTCAAGCAAACTACGTGTTCACACACTATGCTTAATGCCGTTTGAGTGCATTGTCCTGAAGGGCAGCTTGGTGAGCATCCCACACAAACGAAGGCTCCACAGGCGGGTTTCACATGCCACCAACTCCACATTCAGAAACCACTTCAGCGCCAAAGCCCTTTTCAGCTAGCCCTAAATACAAAGGCTCTAGACGCAGATGTTGCTGTAAGAGCTAATTCCATCAAGCAACACTGCATGTTGCTAAATTGCATATTGAAGAAGCATCAGCCAAGTGGTTCTTGTGGGAGAACAACTCCATTTGGCTCACTGACTTCACACACCATCAGGCTGACAGGCAGCTCTCAAGCAAACTACGTGTTCACACACTATGCTTAATGCCGTTTGAGAGCATTGTCCTAAAGGGCAGCTTGGTGAGCATCCCACACAAACGAAGGCTCCACAGGCGGGTTTCACATGCCACCAACTCCACATTCAGAAACCACTTCAGCGCCAAAGCCCTTTTCAGCTAGCCCTAAATACAAAGGCTCTAGACGCAGATGTTGCTGTAAGAGCTAATTCCATCAAGCAACACTGCATGTTGCTGAATTGCATATTGAAGAAGCATCAGCCGAGTGGTTCTTGTGGGAGAACAACTCCATTTGGCTCACTGACTTCACACACCATCAGGCTGACAGGCAGCTCTCAAGCAAAATACGTGTTCACACACTATGCTTAATGCCGTTTGAGTGCATTGTCCTGAAGGGCAGGATGCTGAGCATCCCACACAAACGAAGGCTCCACAGGCGGGTTTCACATGCCACCAACTCCACATTCAGAAACCACTTCAGCGCCAAAGCCCTTTTCAGCTAGCCCTAAATACAAAGGCTCTAGACGCAGATGTTTTTGCAAGAGCTAATTCCATCAAGCAACACTGCATGTTGCTGAATTGCATATTGAAGAAGCATCAGTCGAGTGGTTCTTGTGGGAGAACAACTCCATTTGGCTCACTGACTTCACACACCATCAGGCTGACAGGCAGCTCTCAAGCAAACTATGTGTTCACACACTATGCTTAATGCCATTTGAGTGCATTGTCCTGAAGGTCAGCTTGGTGAGCATCCCACACAAACGAAGGCTCCACAGGCGGGTTTCACATGCCACCAACTCCACATTCAGAAACCACTTCAGCGCCAAAGCCGTTTTCAGCTAGCCCTAAATACAAAGGTTCTAGATGCAGATGTTGCTGTAAGAGCTAATTCCATCAAGCAACACTGCATGTTGCTGAATTGCATATTGAAGAAGCATCAGCCAAGTGGTTCTTGTGGGAGAACAACTCCATTTGGCTCACTGACTTCACACACCATCAGGCTGACAGGCAGCTCTCAAGCAAACTACGTGTTCACACACTATGCTTAATGCTGTTTGAGTGCATTGTCCTGAAGGGCATCTTGGTGAGCATCCCACACAAACGAAGGCTCCACAGGCGGGTTTCACATGCCACCAACTCCACATTCAGAAACCACTTGAGCGCCAAAGCCCTTTTCAGCTAGCCCTAAATACAAAGGCTCTAGACACAGATGTTGCTGTAAGAGCTAATTCCATCAAGCAACACTGCATGTTGCTGAATTGCATATTGAAGAAGCATCAGCCAAGTGGTTCTTGTGGGAGAACAACCCCATTTGGCTCACTGACTTCACACACCATCAGGCTGACAGGCAGCTCTCAAGCAAACTACGTGTTCACACACTATGCTTATTGCCATTTGAGTGCATTGTCCTGAAGGGCAGGTTGGTGAGCATCCCACACAAACGAAGGCTCCACAGGCGGGTTTCACATGCCACCAACTCCACATTCAGAAACCACTTCAGCGCCAAAGCCGTTTTCAGCTAGCCCTAAATACAAAGGCTCTAGACGCAGATGTTGCTGTAAGAGCTAATTCCATCAAGCAACACTGCATGTTGCTGAATTGCATATTGAGGAAGAATCAGCCGAGTGGTTCTTGTGGGAGAACAACTCCATTTGGCTCACTGACTTCACACACCATCAGGCTGACAGGCAGCTCTCGAGCAAACTACGTGTTCACACACTATGCTTAATGCCGTTTGAGTGCATTGTCCTGAAGGGCAGGTTGCTGAGCATCCCACACAAACGAAGGCTCCACAGGCGGGTTTCACATGCCACCAACTCCACATTCAGAAACCACTTGAGCGCCAAAGCCCTTATCAGCTAGCCCTAAATACAAAGGCTCTAGACGCAGATGTTGTTGTAAGAGCTAATTCCATCAAGCAACACTGCATGTTGCTGAATTGCATATTGAAGAAGCATCAGCCGAGTGGTTCTTGTGGGAGAACAACTCCATTTGGCTCACTGACTTCACACACCATCAGGCTGACAGGCAGCTCTCAAGCAAACTACGTATTCACACACTATGCTTAATGCCGTTTGAGTGCATTGTCCTGAAGGGCAGGATGCTGAGCATCCCACACAAACGAAGGCTCCACAGGCGGGTTTCACATGCCACCAACTCCACATTCAGAAACCACTTCAGCGCCAAAGCCCTTTTCAGCTAGCCCTAAATACAAAGGCTCTAGACGCAGATGTTGCTGTAAGAGCTAATTCCATCAAGCAACACTGCATGTTGCTGAATTGCATATTGAAGAAGCATCAGTCGAGTGGTTCTTGTGGGAGAACAACTCCATTTGGCTCACTGACTTCACACACCATCAGTCTGACAGGCAGCTCTCAACAAACTACGTGTTCACACACTATGCTTATTGCCATTTGAGTGCATTGTCCTGAAGGGCAGGTTGGTGAGCATCCCACACAAACGAAGGCTCCACAGGCGGGTTTCACATGCCACCAACTCCACATTCAGAAACCACTTCAGCGCCAAAGCCCTTTTCAGCTAGCCCTAAATACAAAGGCTCTAGACGCAGATGTTGCTGTAAGAGCTAATTCCATCAAGCAACACTGCATGTTGCTGAATTGCATATTGAAGAAGAATCAGCCGAGTGGTTCTTGTGGGAGAACAACTCCATTTGGCTCACTGACTTCACACACCATCAGGCTGACAGGCAGCTCTCAAGCAAACTACGTGTTCACACACTATGCTTAATGCCGTTTGAGTGCATTGTCCTGAAGGGCAGCTTGGTGAGCATCCCACACAAACGAAGGCTCCACAGGCGGGTTTCACATGCCACCAACTCCACATTCAGAAACCACTTCAGCGCCAAAGCCCTTTTCAGCTAGCCCTAAATACAAAGGCTCTAGACGCAGATGTTGCTGTAAGAGCTAATTCCATCAAGCAACACTGCATGTTGCTAAATTGCATATTGAAGAAGCATCAGCCAAGTGGTTCTTGTGGGAGAACAACTCCATTTGGCTCACTGACTTCACACACCATCAGGCTGACAGGCAGCTCTCAAGCAAACTACGTGTTCACACACTATGCTTAATGCCGTTTGAGAGCATTGTCCTAAAGGGCAGCTTGGTGAGCATCCCACACAAACGAAGGCTCCACAGGGGAGTTTCACATGCCACCAACTCCACATTCAGAAACCACTTCAGCGCCAAAGCCCTTTTCAGCTAGCCCTAAATACAAAGGCTCTAGACGCAGATGTTGCTGTAAGAGCTAATTCCATCAAGCAACACTGCATGTTGCTGAATTGCATATTGAAGAAGCATCAGCCGAGTGGTTCTTGTGGGAGAACAACTCCATTTGGCTCACTGACTTCACACACCATCAGGCTGACAGGCAGCTCTCAAGCAAACTACGTGTTCACACACTATGCTTAATGCCGTTTGAGTGCATTGTCCTGAAGGGCAGCTTGGTGAGCATCCCACACAAACGAAGGCTCCACAGGCGGGTTTCACATGCCACCAACTCCACATTCAGAAACCACTTCAGCGCCAAAGCCCTTTTCAGCTAGCCCTAAATACAAAGGCTCTAGACGCAGATGTTTTTGCAAGAGCTAATTCCATCAAGCAACACTGCATGTTGCTGAATTGCATATTGAAGAAGCATCAGCCAAGTGGTTCTTGTGGGAGAACAACTCCATTTGGCTCACTGACTTCACACACCATCAGGCTGACAGGCAGCTCTCAAGCAAACTATGTGTTCACACACTATGCTTAATGCCATTTGAGTGCATTGTCCTGAAGGGCAGCTTGGTGAGCATCCCACACAAACAAAGGCTCCACAGGCGGGTTTCACATGCCACCAACTCCACATTCAGAAACCACTTCAGCGCCAAAGCCGTTTTCAGCTAGCCCTAAATACAAAGGCTCTAGACGCAGATGTTGCTGTAAGAGCTAATTCCATCAAGCAACACTGCATGTTGCTGAATTGCATATTGAGGAAGAATCAGCTGAGTGGTTCTTGTGGGAGAACAACTCCATTTGGCTCACTGACTTCACACACCATCAGGCTGACAGGCAGCTCTCAAGCAAACTACGTGTTCACACACTATGCTTAATGCCGTTTGAGTGCATTGTCCTGAAGGGCAGCTTGGTGAGCATCCCACACAAACGAAGGCTCCACAGGCGGGTTTCACATGCCACCAACTCCACATTCAGAAACCACTTGAGCGCCAAAGCCCTTATCAGCTAGCCCTAAATACAAAGGCTCTAGACGCAGATGTTGTTTTAAGAGCTAATTCCATCAAGCAACACTGCATGTTGCTGAATTGCATATTGAAGAAGCATCAGCCGAGTGGTTCTTGTGGGAGAACAACTCCATTTGGCTCACTGACTTCACACACCATCAGGCTGACAGGCAGCTCTCAAGCAAACTATGTGTTCACACACTATGCTTAATGCCGTTTGAGTGCATTGTCCTGAAGGGCAGCTTGGTGAGCATCCCACACAAACGAAGGCTCCACAGGCGGCTTTCACATGCCACCAACTCCACATTCAGAAACCACTTCAGCGCCAAAGCCCTTTTCAGCTAGCCCTAAATACAAAGGTTGTAGATGCAGATGTTGCTGTAAGAGCTAATTCCATCAAGC
The DNA here is from genome assembly GCF_030435755.1 of Ochotona princeps. Classification (NCBI taxonomy): domain Eukaryota; kingdom Metazoa; phylum Chordata; class Mammalia; order Lagomorpha; family Ochotonidae; genus Ochotona; species Ochotona princeps. The sequence goes on from NC_080847.1 coordinate 37,384,120, forward strand.
AACACTGCATGTTGCTGAATTGCATATTGAAGAAGCATCAGCCAAGTGGTTCTTGTGGGAGAACAACCCCATTTGGCTCACTGACTTCACACACCATCAGGCTGACAGGCAGCTCTCAAGCAAACTACGTGTTCACAAACTATGCTTAATGCCGTTTGAGTGCATTGTCCTGAAGGGCAGGTTGGTGAGCCTCCCACACAAACGAAGGCTCCACAGGCGGGTTTCACATGCCACCAACTCCACATTCAGAAACCACTTCAGCGCCAAAGCCCTTTTCAGCTAGCCCTAAATACAAAGGCTCTAGACGCAGATGTTTTTGTAAGAGCTAATTCCATCAAGCAACACTGCATGTTGCTGAATTGCATATTGAAGAAGCATCAGCCGAGTGGTTCTTGTGGGAGAACAACTCCATTTGGCTCACTGACTTCACACACCATCAGGCTGACAGGCAGCTCTCAAGCAAACTATGTGTTCACACACTATGCTTAATGCCGTTTGAGTGCATTGTCCTGAAGGGCAGCTTGGTGAGCATCCCACACAAACGAAGGCTCCACAGGCGGGTTTCACATGCCACCAACTCCACATTCAGAAACCACTTCAGCGCCAAAGCCGTTTTCAGCTAGCCCTAAATACAAAGGTTCTAGATGCAGATGTTGCTGTAAGAGCTAATTCCATCAAGCAACACTGCATGTTGCTGAATTGCATATTGAAGAAGCATCAGCCAAGTGGTTCTTGTGGGAGAACAACTCCATTTGGCTCACTGACTTCACACACCATCAGGCTGACAGGCAGCTCTCAAGCAAACTACGTGTTCACACACTATGCTTAATGCCGTTTGAGTGCATTGTCCTGAAGGGCAGCTTGGTGAGCATCCCACACAAACGAAGGCTCCACAGGCGGCTTTCACATGCCACCAACTCCACATTCCGAAACCACTTCAGCGCAAAAGCCGTTTTCAGCTAGCCCTAAATACAAAGGTTCTAGATGCAGATGTTGCTGTAAGAGCTAATTCCATCAAGCAACACTGCATGTTGCTGAATTGCATATTGAAGAAGCATCAGCCGAGTGGTTCTTGTGGGAGAACAACTCCATTTGGCTCACTGAATTCACACACCATCAGGCTGACAGGCAGCTCTCAAGCAAACTACGTGTTCACACACTATGCTTATTGCCATTTGAGTGCATTGTCCTGAAGGGCAGCTTGGTGAGCATCCCACACAAACGAAGGCTCCACAGGCGGCTTTCACATGCCACCAACTCCACATTCAGAAACCACTTCAGCGCCAAAGCCCTTTTCAGCTAGCCCTAAATACAAAGGCTCTAGACGCACATGTTGTTGTAAGAGCTAACTCCATCAAGCAACACTGCATGTTGCTGAATTGCATATTGAAGAAGCATCAGCCGAGTGGTTCTTGTGGGAGAACAACTCCATTTGGCTCACTGACTTCACACACCATCAGGCTGACAGGCAGCTCTCAAGCAAACTATGTGTTCACACACTATGCTTAATGCCGTTTGAGTGCATTGTCCTGAAGGGCAGCTTGGTGAGCATCCCACACAAACGAAGGCTCCACAGGCGGCTTTCACATGCCACCAACTCCACATTCAGAAACCACTTGAGCGCCAAAGCCCTTATCAGCTAGCCCTAAATACAAAGGTTCTAGATGCAGATGTTGCTGTAAGAGCTAATTCCATCAAGCAACACTGCATGTTGCTGAATTGCATATTGAAGAAGCATCAGCCAAGTGGTTCTTGTGGGAGAACAACTCCATTTGGCTCACTGACTTCACACACCATCAGGCTGACAGGCAGCTCTCAAGCAAACTACGTGTTCACACACTATGCTTATTGCCATTTGAGTGCATTGTCCTGAAGGGCAGCTTGGTGAGCATCCCACACAAACGAAGGCTCCACAGGCGGGTTTCACATGCCACCAACTCCACATTCAGAAACCACTTCAGCGCCAAAGCCCTTTTCAGCTAGCCCTAAATACAAAGGCTCTAGACGCAGATGTTGCTGTAAGAGCTAATTCCATCAAGCAACACTGCATGTTGCTGAATTGCATATTGAAGAAGCATCAGCCGAGTGGTTCTTGTGGGAGAACAACCCCATTTGGCTCACTGACTTCACACACCATCAGGCTGACAGGCAGCTCTCAAGCAAACTACGTGTTCACACACTATGCTTAATGCCGTTTGAGTGCATTGTCCTGAAGCGCAGGTTGCTGAGCATCCCACACAAACGAAGGCTCCACAGGCGGGTTTCACATGCCACCAACTCCACATTCAGAAACCACTTCAGCGCCAAAGCCCTTTTCAGCTAGCCCTAAATACAAAGGCTCTAGACGCAGATGTTGCTGTAAGAGCTAATTCCATCAAGCAACACTGCATGTTGCTGAATTGCATATTGAAGAAGCATCAGCCGAGTGGTTCTTGTGGGAGAACAACTCCATTTGGCTCACTGACTTCACACACCATCAGGCTGACAGGCAGCTCTCAAGCAAACTATGTGTTCACACACTATGCTTAATGCGGTTTGAGTGCATTGTCCTGAAGGGCAGCTTGGTGAGCATCCCACACAAACGAAGGCTCCACAGGCGGGTTTCACATGCCACCAACTCCACATTCAGAAACCACTTCAGCGCCAAAGCCGTTTTCAGCTAGCCCTAAATACAAAGGTTCTAGATGCAGATGTTGCTGTAAGAGCTAATTCCATCAAGCAACACTGCATGTTGCTGAATTGCATATTGAAGAAGCATCAGCCGAGTGGTTCTTGTGGGAGAACAACTCCATTTGGCTCACTGACTTCACACACCATCAGGCTGACAGGCAGCTCTCAAGCAAACTACGTGTTCACACACTATGCTTAATGCCGTTTGAGTGCATTGTCCTGAAGGGCAGGTTGCTGAGCATCCCACACAAACGAAGGCTCCACAGGCGGGTTTCACATGCCACCAACTCCACATTCAGAAACCACTTCAGCGCCAAAGCCCTTATCAGCTAGCCCTAAATACAAAGGCTCTAGACGCAGATGTTGTTGTAAGAGCTAATTCCATCAAGCAACACTGCATGTTGCTGAATTGCATATTGAAGAAGCATCAGTCGAGTGGTTCTTGTGGGAGAACAACTCCATTTGGCTCACTGACTTCACACACCATCAGGCTGACAGGCAGCTCTCAAGCAAACTATGTGTTCACACACTATGCTTAATGCCGTTTGAGTGCATTGTCCTGAAGGGCAGCTTGGTGAGCATCCCACACAAACGAAGGCTCCACAGGCGGGTTTCACATGCCACCAACTCCACATTCAGAAACCACTTCAGCGCCAAAGCCGTTTTCAGCTAGCCCTAAATACAAAGGTTGTAGATGCAGATGTTGCTGTAAGAGCTAATTCCATCAAGCAACACTGCATGTTGCTGAATTGCATATTGAAGAAGCATCAGCCAAGTGGTTCTTGTGGGAGAACAACTCCATTTGGATCACTGACTTCACACACCATCAGGCTGACAGGCAGCTCTCAAGCAAACTACGTGTTCACACACTATGCTTAATGCCGTTTGAGTGCATTGTCCTGAAGGGCAGCTTGGTGAGCATCCCACACAAACGAAGGCTCCACAGGCGGGTTTCACATGCCACCAACTCCACATTCACAAACCACTTCAGCGCCAAAGCCCTTTTCAGCTAGCCCTAAATACAAAGGCTCTAGACGCAGATGTTGCTGTAAGAGCTCATTCCATCAAGCAACACTGCATGTTGCTGAATTGCATATTGAAGAAGCATCAGCCGAGTGGTTCTTGTGGGAGAACAACTCCATTTGGCTCACTGACTTCACACACCATCAGGCTGACAGGCAGCTCTCAAGCAAACTACGTGTTCACACACTATGCTTAATGCCGTTTGAGTGCATTGTCCTGAAGGGCAGCTTGGTGAGCATCCCACACAAACGAAGGCTCCACAGGCGGGTTTCACATGCCACCAACTCCACATTCAGAAACCACTTCACCGCCAAAGCCGTTTTCAGCTAGCCCTAAATACAAAGGTTCTAGATGCAGATGTTGCTGTAAGAGCTAATTCCATCAAGCAACACTGCATGTTGCTGAATTGCATATTGCAGAAGCATCAGCCAAGTGGTTCTTGTGGGAGAACAACTCCATTTGGCTCACTGACTTCACACACCATCAGGCTGACAGGCAGCTCTCAAGCAAACTACGTGTTCACACACTATGCTTAATGCCGTTTGAGTGCATTGTCCTGAAGCGCAGGTTGCTGAGCATCCCACACAAACGAAGGCTCCACAGGCGGGTTTCACATGCCACCAACTCCACATTCAGAAACCACTTCAGCGCCAAAGCCCATTTCAGCTAGCCCTGAATACACAGGCTCTAGACTCAGATGTTGCTGTAAGAGCTAATTCCATCAAGCAACACTGCATGTTGCTGAATTGCATATTGAAGAAGCATCAGCCGAGTGGTTCTTGTGGGAGAACAACTCCATTTGGCTCACTGACTTCACACACCATCAGGCTGACAGGCAGCTCTCAAGCAATCTACGTGTTCACACACTATGCTTATTGCCATTTGACTGCATTGTCCTGAAGGGCAGGTTGGTGAGCATCCCACACAAACGAAGGCTCCACAGGCGGGTTTCACATGCCACCAACTCCACATTCAGAAACCACTTCAGCGCCAAAGCCCTTTTCAGCTAGCCCTAAATACAAAGGCTCTAGACGCAGATGTTGCTGTAAGAGCTAATTCCATCAAGCAACACTGCATGTTGCTGAATTGCATATTGAAGAAGCATCAGCCGAATGGTTATTGTGGGAGAACAACTCCATTTGGCTCACTGACTTCACACACCATCAGGCTGACAGGCAGCTCTCAAGCAAACTACATGTTCACACACTATGCTTAATGCCGTTTGAGTGCATTGTCCTGAAGGGCAGGTTGGTGAGCATCCCACACAAACGAAGGCTCCACAGGCGGGTTTCACATGCCACCAACTCCACATTCAGAAACCACTTCAGCGCCAAAGCCCTTTTCAGCTAGCCCTAAATACAAAGGCTCTAGACGCAGATGTTGCTGTAAGAGCTAATTCCATCAAGCAACACTGCATGTTGCTGAATTGCATATTGAAGAAGCATCAGCCGAGTGGTTCTTGTGGGAAAACAACCCCATTTGGCTCACTGACTTCACACACCATCAGGCTGACAGGCAGCTCTCAAGCAAACTACGTGTTCACACACTATGCTTAATGCCGTTTGAGTGCATTGTCCTGAAGGGCAGGTTGGTGAGCATCCCACACAAACGAAGGCTCCACAGGCGGGTTTCACATGCCACCAACTCCACATTCAGAAACCACTTCAGCGCCAAAGCCCTTTTCAGCTAGCCCTAAATACAAAGGCTCTAGACGCAGATGTTGCTGTAAGAGCTCATTCCATCAAGCAACACTGCATGTTGCTGAATTGCATATTGAAGAAGCATCAGCCGAGTGGTTCTTGTGGGAGAACAACTCCATTTGGCTCACTGACTTCACACACCATCAGGCTGACAGGCAGCTCTCAAGCAAACTACGTGTTCACACACTATGCTTAATGCCATTTGAGTGCATTGTCCTGAAGGGCAGCTTGGTGAGCATCCCTCACAAACGAAGGCTCCACAGGCGGGTTTCACATGCCACCAACTCCACATTCAGAAACCACTTCAGCGCCAAAGCCCATTTCAGCTAGCCCTGAATACACAGGCTCTAGACTCAGATGTTGCTGTAAGAGCTAATTCCATCAAGCAACACTGCATGTTGCTGAATTGCATATTGAAGAAGCATCAGCCGAGTGGTTCTTGTGGGAGAACAACTCCGTTTGGCTCACTGACTTCACACACCATCAGGCTGACAGGCAGCTCTCAAGGAAACTACGTGTTCACACACTATGCTTATTGCCATTTGAGTGCATTGTCCTGAAGGGCAGCTTGGTGAGCATCCCACACAAACGAAGGCCCCGCAGGCGGGTTTCACATGCCACCAACTCCACATTCAGAAACCACTTCAGCGCCAAAGCCCTTTTCAGCTAGCCCTAAATACAAAGGCTCTAGACGCAGATGTTGCTGTAAGAGCTAATTCCATCAAGCAACACTGCATGTTGCTGAATTGCATATTGAAGCAGCATCAGCCGAGTGGTTCTTGTGGGAGAACAACTCCATTTGGCTCACTGACTTCACACACCATCAGGCTGACAGGCAGCTCTCAAGCAAACTACGTGTTCACACACTATGCTTAATGCCGTTTGAGTGCATTGTCCTGAAGGGCAGCTTGGTGAGCATCCCACACAAACGAAGGCTCCACAGGCGGGTTTCACATGCCACCAACTCCACATTCAGAAACCACTTCAGCGCCAAAGCACTTTTCAGCTAGCCCTAAATACAAAGGCTCTAGAAGCAGATGTTGCTGTAAGAGCTAATTCCATCAAGCAACACTGCATGTTGCTGAATTGCATATTGAAGAAGCATCAGCCGAGTGGTTCTTGTGGGAGAACAACTCCATTTGGCTCACTGACTTCACACACCATCAGGCTGACAGGCAGCTCTCAAGCAAACTACGTGTTCACACACTATGCTTAATGCCGTTTGAGTGCATTGTCCTGAAGGGCAGCTTGGTTAGCATCCCACACAAACGAAGGCTCCACAGGCGGGTTTCACATGCCACCAACTCCACATTCAGAAACCACTTCAGCGCCAAACCCATTTTCAGCTAGCCCTAAATACAAAGGCTCTAGACACAGATGTTGCTGTAAGAGCTAATTCCATCAAGCAACACTGCATGTTGCTGAATTGCATATTGAAGAAGCATCAGCCGAGTGGTTCTTGTGGGAGAACAACTCCATTTGGCTCACTGACTTCACACACCATCAGGCTGACAGGCAGCTCTCAAGCAAACTACGTGTTCACACACTATGCTTAATGCCGTTTGAGTGCATTGTCCTGAAGGGCAGGTTGGTGAGCATCCCACACAAACGAAGGCTCCACAGGCGGGTTTCACATGCCACCAACTCCACATTCAGAAACCACTTCAGCGCCAAAGCCCTTTTCAGCTAGCCCTAAATACAAAGGCTCTAGACGCAGATGTTGCTGTAAGAGCTAATTCCATCAAGCAACACTGCATGTTGCTGAATTGCATATTGAAGAAGCATCAGCCGAGTGGTTCTTGTGGGAGAATAACTCCATTTGGCTCACTGACTTCACACACCATCAGGCTGACAGGCAGCTCTCAAGCAAACTACGTGTTCACACACTATGCTTAATGTCGTTTGAGTGCATTGTCCTGAAGGGCAGCTTGGTGAGCATCCCACACAAACGAAGGCTCCACAGGCGGGTTTCACATGCCACCAACTCCACATTCAGAAACCACTTCAGCGCCAAAGCCCTTTTCAGCTAGCCCTAAATACAAAGGCTCTAGACGCAGATGTTGCTGTAAGAGCTAATTCCATCAAGCAACACTGCATGTTGCTGAATTGCATATTGAAGAAGCATCAGCCGAGTGGTTCTTGTGGGAGAACAACTCCATTTGGCTCACTGACTTCACACACCATCAGGCTGACAGGCAGCTCTCAAGCAAACTACGTGTTCACACACTATGCTTAATGCCGTTTGAGTGCATTGTCCTGAAATGCAGCTTGGTGAGCATCCCACACAAACGAAGGCTCCACAGGCGGGTTTCACATGCCACCAACTCCACATTCAGAAACCACTTCAGCGCCAAAGCCGTTTTCAGCTAGCCCTAAATACAAAGGCTCTAGACGCAGATGTTGCTGTAAGAGCTAATTCCATCAAGCAACACTGCATGTTGCTGAATTGCATATTGAAGAAGCATCAGCCGAATGGTTATTGTGGGAGAACAACTCCATTTGGCTCACTGACTTCACACACCATCAGGCTGACAGGCAGCTCTCAAGCAAACTACGTGTTCACACACTATGCTTAATGCCGTTTGAGTGCATTGTCCTGAAGGGCAGCTTGGTGAGCATCCCACACAAACGAAGGCTCCACAGGCGGGTTTCACATGCCACCAACTCCACATTCAGAAACCACTTCAGCGCCAAAGCCCTTTTCAGCTAGCCCTAAATACAAAGGCTCTAGACGCAGATGTTGCTGTAAGAGCTAATTCCATCAAGCAACACTGCATGTTGCTGAATTGCATATTGAAGAAGCATCAGCCGAGTGGTTCTTGTGGGAGAACAACTCCATTTGGCTCACTGACTTCACACACCATCAGGCTGACAGGCAGCTCTCAAGCAAACTACGTGTTCACACACTATGCTTAATGCCGTTTGAGTGCATTGTCCTGAAATGCAGCTTGGTGAGCATCCCACACAAACGAAGGCTCCACAGGCGGGTTTCACATGCCACCAACTCCACATTCAGAAACCACTTCAGCGCCAAAGCCCTTTTCAGCTAGCCCTAAATACAAAGGCTCTAGATGCAGATGTTGCTGTAAGAGCTAATTCCATCAAGCAACACTGCATGTTGCTGAATTGCATATTGAAGAAGCATCAGCCGAATGGTTATTGTGGGAGACAAACTCCATTTGGCTCACTGACTTCACACACCATCAGGCTGACAGGCAGCTCTCAAGCAAACTACGTGTTCACACACTATGCTTAATGCCGTTTGAGTGCATTGTCCTGAAGGGCAGCTTGGTGAGCATCCCACACAAACGAAGGCTCCACAGGCGGGTTTCACATGCCACCAACTCCACATTCAGAAACCACTTCAGCGCCAAAGCCCTTTTCAGCTAGCATTAAATACAAAGGCTCTAGACGCAGATGTTGATGTAAGAGGTAATCCCATCAAGCAACACTGCATGTTGCTGAATTGCATATTGAAGAAGCATCAGCCGAGTGGTTCTTGTGGGAGAACAACTCCATTTGGCTCACTGACTTAACACACCATCAGGCTGACAGGCAGCTCTCAAGCAATCTACGTGTTCACACACTATGCTTAATGCCGTTTGAGTGCATTGTCCTGAAGGGCAGGTTGGTGAGCATCCCACACAAACGAAGGCTCCACAGGCGGGTTTCACATGCCACCAACTCCACATTCAGAAAGCACTTCAGCGCCAAAGCCGTTTTCAGCTAGCTCTAAAAACAAAGGCTCTAGACACAGATGTTGCTGTAAGAGCTAATTCCATCAAGCAACACTGCATGTTGCTGAATTGCATATTGAAGAAGAATCAGCCGAGTGGTTCTTGTGGGAGAACAACTCCATTTGGCTCACTGACTTCACACACCTCAGGCTGACAGGCAGCTCTCAAGCAAACTACGTGTTCACACACTATGCTTAGTGCCGTTTGAGTGCATTGTCCTGAAGGGCAGGTTGGTGAGCATCCAACACAAACGAAGGCTCCACAGGCGGGTTTCACATGCCACCAACTCCACATTCAGAAACCATTTGAGCGCCAAAGCCGTTTTCAGCTAGCCCTAAATACAAAGGCTCTAGACGCAGATGTTGCTGTAAGAGCTAATTCCATCAAGCAACACTGCATGTTGCTGAATTGCATATTGAAGAAGCATCAGCCGAGTGGTTCTTGTGGGAGAACAACTCCATTTGGCTCACTGACTTCACACACCATCAGGCTGACAGGCAGCTCTCAAGCAAACTACGTGTTCACACACTATGCTTATTGCCATTTGAGTGCATTGTCCTGAAGGGCAGATTGGTGAGCATCCCACACAAACGAAGGCTCCACAGGCGGGTTTCACATGCCACCAACTCCACATTCAGAAACCACTTCAGCGCCAAAGCCCTTTTCAGCTAGCCCTAAATACAAAGGCTCTAGACGCAGATGTTGCTGTAAGAGCTAATTCCATCAAGCAACACTGCATGTTGCTGAATTGCATATTGAAGAAGCATCAGCCGAGTGGTTCTTGTGGGAGAACAACTCCATTTGGCTCACTGACTTCACACACCATCAGGCTGACAGGCAGCTCTCAAGCAAACTACGTGTTCACACACTATGCTTAATGCCGTTTGAGTGCATTGTCCTGAAGGTCAGCTTGGTGAGCATCCCACACAAATGAAGGCTCCACAGGCGGGTTTCACATGCCACCAACTCCACATTCAGAAACCACTTCAGCGCCAAAGCCCTTTTCAGCTAGCCCTAAATACAAAGGCTCTAGACGCAGATGTTGCTGTAAGAGCTAATTCCATCAAGCAACACTACATGTTGCTGAATTGCATATTGAAGAAGCATCAGCCGAGTGGTTCTTGTGGGAGAACAACTCCATTTGGCTCACTGACTTCACACACCATCAGGCTGACAGGCAGCTCTCAAGCAAACTACGTGTTCACACACTATGCTTATTGCCATTTGAGTGCATTGTCCTGAAGGGCAGCTTGGTGAGCATCCCACACAAACGAAGGCTCCACAGGCGGGTTTCACATGCCACCAACTCCACATTCAGAAACCACTTCAGCGGCAAAGCCCTTTTCAGCTAGCCCTAAATACAAAGGCTCTAGACGCAGATGTTGCTGTAAGAGCTAATTCCATCAAGCAACACTACATGTTGCTGAATTGCATATTGAAGAAGCATCAGCCGAGGGGTTCTTGTGGGAGAACAACTCCATTTGGTTCACTGACTTCACACACCATCAGGCTGACAGGCAGCTCTCAAGCAATCTACGTGTTCACACACTATGCTTAATGCCGTTTGAGTGCATTGTCCTGAAGGGCAGGTTGGTGAGCATCCCACACAAACGAAGGCTCCACAGGCGGGTTTCACATGCCACCAACTCCACATTCAGAAACCACTTCAGCGCCAAAGCCCTTTTCAGCTAGCCCTAAATACAAAGGCTCTAGACGCAGATGTTGCTGTAAGAGCTAATTCCATCAAGCAACACTGCATGTTGCTGAATTGCATATTGAAGAAGCATCAGCCGAGTGGTTCTTGTGGGAGAACAACTCCATTTGGCTCACTGACTTCACACACCATCAGGCTGACAGGCAGCTCTCAAGCAAACTACGTGTTCACACACTATGCTTAATGCCGTTTGAGTGCATTGTCCTGAAGGGCAGCTTGGTGAGCATCCCACACAAACGAAGGCTCCACAGGCGGGTTTCACATGCCACCAACTCCACATTCAGAAACCACTTGAGCGCCAAAGCCGTTTTCAGCTAGCCCTAAATACAAAGGCTCTAGACGCAGATGTTGCTGTAAGAGCTAATTCCATCAAGCAACACTGCATGTTGCTGAATTGCATATTGAAGCAGCATCAGCCGAGTGGTTCTTGTGGGAGAACAACTCCATTTGGCTCACTGACTTCACACACCATCAGGCTGACAGGCAGCTCTCAAGCAAACTACGTGTTCACACACTATGCTTAATGCCGTTTGAGTGCATTGTCCTGAAGGGCAGCTTGGTGAGCATCCCACACAAACGAAGGCTCCACAGGCGGGTTTCACATGCCACCAACTCCACATTCAGAAACCACTTCAGCGCCAAAGCCCTTTTCAGCTAGCCCTAAATACAAAGGCTCTAGAGGCAGATGTTGCTGTAAGAGCTAATTCCATCAAGCAACACTGCATGTTGCTGAATTGCATATTGAAGAAGCATCAGCCGAGTGGTTCTTGTGGGAGCACAACTCCATTTGGCTCACTGACTTCACACACCATCAGGCTGACAGGCAGCTCTCAAGCAAACTACGTGTTCACACACTATGCTTAATGCCGTTTGAGTGCATTGTCCTGAAGGGCAGGTTGGTGAGCATCCCACACAAACGAAGGCTCCACAGGCGGGTTTCACATGCCACCAACTCCACATTCAGAAACCATTTGAGCGCCAAAGCCGTTTTCAGCTAGCCCTAATTACAAAGGCTCTAGACGCAGATGTTGCTGTAAGAGCTAATTCCATCAAGCAACACTGCATGTTGCTGAACTGCATATTGAAGAAGCATCAGCCGAGTGGTTCTTGTGGGAGAACAACTCCATTTGGCTCACTGACTTAACACACCATCAGGCTGACAGGCAGCTCTCAAGCAATCTACGTGTTCACACACTATGCTTAATGCCGTTTGAGTGCATTGTCCTGAAGGGCAGGTTGGTGAGCATCCCACACAAACGAAGGCTCCACAGGCGGGTTTCACATGCCACCAACTCCACATTCAGAAAGCACTTCAGCGCCAAAGCCGTTTTCAGCTAGCTCTAAAAACAAAGGCTCTAGACACAGATGTTGCTGTAAGAGCTAATTCCATCAAGCAACACTGCATGTTGCTGAATTGCATATTGAGGAAGAATCAGCCGAGTGGTTCTTGTGGGAGAACAACTCCATTTGGCTCACTGACTTCACACACCATCAGGCTGACAGGCAGCTCTCAAGCAAACTACGTGTTCACACACTATGCTTAATGCCGTTTGAGTGCATTGTCCTGAAGGGCAGCTTGGTGAGCATCCCACACAAACGAAGGCTCCACAGGCGGGTTTCATGTGCCACCAGCTCCACATTCAGAAACCACTTCAGCGCCAAAGCCCTTTTCAGCTAGCCCTAAATACAAAGGCTCTAGACGCAGATGTTGCTGTAAGAGCTAATTCCATCAAGCAACACTGCATGTTGCTGAATTGCATATTGAAGAAGCATCAGCCGAGTGGTTCTTGTGGGAGAACAACTCCATTTGGCTCACTGACTTCACACACCATCAGGCTGACAGGCAGCTCTCAAGCAAACTACGTGTTCACACACTATGCTTAATGCCGTTTGAGTGCATTGTCCTGAAGGGCAGCTTGGTGAGCATCCCACACAAACGAAGGCTCCACAGGCGGGTTTCACATGCCACCAACTCCACATTCAGAAACCACTTCAGCGCCAAAGCCCTTTTCAGCTAGCCCTAAATACAAAGGCTCTAGACGCAGATGTTGCTGTAAGAGCTAATTCCATCAAGCAACACTGCATGTTGCTGAATTGCATATTGAGGAAGAATCAGCCGAGTGGTTCTTGTGGGAGAACAACTCCATTTGGCTCACTGACTTCACACACCATCAGGCTGACAGGCAGCTCTCAAGCAAACTACGTCTTCACACACTATGCTTAATGCCGTTTGAGTGCATTGTCCTGAAGGGCAGCTTGGTGAGCATCCCACACAAACGAAGGCTCCACAGGCGGGTTTCACATGCCACCAACTCCACATTCAGAAACCACTTGAGCGCCAAAGCCGTTTTCAGCTAGCCCTAAATACAAAGGCTCTAGACGCAGATGTTGCTGTAAGAGCTAATTCCATCAAGCAACACTGCATGTTGCTGAATTGCATATTGAAGAAGCATCAGCCGAGTGGTTCTTGTGGGAGAACAACTCCATTTGGCTCACTGACTTCACACACCATCAGGCTGACAGGCAGCTCTCAAGCAAACTACGTGTTCACACACTATGCTTAATGCCGTTTGAGTGCATTGTCCTGAAGGGCAGGTTGGTGAGCATCCCACACAAACGAAGGCTCCACAGGCGGGTTTCACATGCCACCAACTCCACATTCAGAAACCACTTCAGCGCCAAAGCCCTTTTCAGCTAGCCCTAAATACAAAGGCTCTAGACGCAGATGTTGCTGTAAGAGCTAATTCCATCAAGCAACACTGCATGTTGCTGAATTGCATATTGAAGCAGCATCAGCCGAGTGGTTCTTGTGGGAGAACAACTCCATTTGGCTCACTGACTTCACACACCATCAGGCTGACAGGCAGCTCTCAAGCAAACTACGTGTTCACACACTATGCTTAATGCCGTTTGAGTGCATTGTCCTGAAGGTCAGCTTGGTGAGCATCCCACACAAATGAAGGCTCCACAGGCGGGTTTCACATGCCACCAACTCCACATTCAGAAACCACTTCAGCGCCAAAGCCCTTTTCAGCTAGCCCTAAATACAAAGGCTCTAGACGCAGATGTTGCTGTAAGAGCTAATTCCATCAAGCAACACTGCATGTTGCTGAATTGCATATTGAAGAAGCATCAGCCGAGTGGTTCTTGTGGGAGAACAACTCCATTTGGCTCACTGACTTCACACACCATCAGGCTGACAGGCAGCTCTCAAGCAAACTACGTGTTCACACACTATGCTTATTGCCATTTGAGTGCATTGTCCTGAAGGGCAGCTTGGTGAGCATCCCACACAAACGAAGGCTCCACAGGCGGGTTTCACATGCCACCAACTCCACATTCAGAAACCACTTCAGCGGCAAAGCCCTTTTCAGCTAGCCCTAAATACAAAGGCTCTAGACGCAGATGTTGCTGTAAGAGCTAATTCCATCAAGCAACACTGCATGTTGCTGAATTGCATATTGAAGAAGCATCAGCCGAGTGGTTCTTGTGGGAGAACAACTCCATTTGGCTCACTGACTTCACACACCATCAGGCTGACAGGCAGCTCTCAAGCAATCTACGTGTTCACACACTATGCTTAATGCCGTTTGAGTGCATTGTCCTGAAGGGCAGGTTGGTGAGCATCCCACACAAACGAAGGCTCCACAGGCGGGTTTCACATGCCACCAACTCCACATTCAGAAACCACTTCAGCGCCAAAGCCCTTTTCAGCTAGCCCTAAATACAAAGGCTCTAGACGCAGATGTTGCTGTAAGAGCTAATTCCATCAAGCAACACTGCATGTTGCTGAATTGCATATTGAAGAAGCATCAGCCGAGTGGTTCTTGTGGGAGAACAACTCCATTTGGCTCACTGACTTCACACACCATCAGGCTGACAGGCAGCTCTCAAGCAAACTACGTGTTCACACACTATGCTTAATGCCGTTTGAGTGCATTGTCCTGAAGGGCAGCTTGGTGAGCATCCCACACAAACGAAGGCTCCACAGGCGGGTTTCACATGCCACCAACTCCACATTCAGAAACCACTTGAGCGCCAAAGCCGTTTTCAGCTAGCCCTAAATACAAAGGCTCTAGACGCAGATGTTGCTGTAAGAGCTAATTCCATCAAGCAACACTGCATGTTGCTGAATTGCATATTGAAGCAGCATCAGCCGAGTGGTTCTTGTGGGAGAACAACTCCATTTGGCTCACTGACTTCACACACCATCAGGCTGACAGGCAGCTCTCAAGCAAACTACGTGTTCACACACTATGCTTAATGCCGTTTGAGTGCATTGTCCTGAAGGGCAGCTTGGTGAGCATCCCACACAAACGAAGGCTCCACAGGCGGGTTTCACATGCCACCAACTCCACATTCAGAAACCACTTGAGCGCCAAAGCCGTTTTCAGCTAGCCCTAAATACAAAGGCTCTAGACGCAGATGTTGCTGTAAGAGCTAATTCCATCAAGCAACACTGCATGTTGCTGAATTGCATATTGAAGCAGCATCAGCCGAGTGGTTCTTGTGGGAGAACAACTCCATTTGGCTCACTGACTTCACACACCATCAGGCTGACAGGCAGCTCTCAAGCAAACTACGTGTTCACACACTATGCTTAATGCCGTTTGAGTGCATTGTCCTGAAGGGCAGCTTGGTGAGCATCCCACACAAACGAAGGCTCCACAGGCGGGTTTCACATGCCACCAACTCCACATTCAGAAACCACTTCAGCGCCAAAGCCGTTTTCAGCTAGCCCTAAATACAAAGGCTCTAGAGGCAGATGTTGCTGTAAGAGCTAATTCCATCAAGCAACACTGCATGTTGCTGAATTGCATATTGAAGAAGCATCAGCCGAGTGGTTCTTGTGGGAGCACAACTCCATTTGGCTCACTGACTTCACACACCATCAGGCTGACAGGCAGCTCTCAAGCAAACTACGTGTTCACACACTATGCTTAATGCCATTTGAGTGCATTGTCCTGAAAAACACGTTGTTGAGCATCCCACACAAACGAAGGCTCCACAGGCGGGTTTCACATGCTACCAACTCCACATTCAGAAACCACTTCAGCGCCAAAGCCCTTTTCAGCTAGCCCTAAATACAAAGGCTCTAGACGCAGATGTTGCTGTAAGAGCTAATTCCATCAAGCAACACTGCATGTTGCTGAATTGCATATTGAAGAAGCATCAGCCGAGTGGTTCTTGTGGGAGAACAACTCCATTTGGCTCACTGACTTCACACACCATCAGGCTGACAGGCAGCTCTCAAGTAAACTACGTGTTCACACACTATGCTTAATGCCGTTTGAGTGCATTGTCCTGAAGGGCAGGTTGGTGAGCATCCCACACAAACGAAGGCTCCACAGGCGGGTTTCACATGCCACCAACTCCACATTCAGAAACCACTTCAGCGCCAAAGCCCTTTTCAGCTAGCCCTAAATACAAAGGCTCTAGACGCAGATGTTGCTGTAAGAGCTAATTCCATCAAGCAACACTGCATGTTGCTGAATTGCATATTGAAGAAGCATCAGCCGAGTGGTTCTTGTGGAGAACAACTCCATTTGGCTCACTGACTTCACACACCATCAGGCTGACAGGCAGCTCTCAAGCAAACTACGTGTTCACACACTATGCTTAATGCCGTTTGAGTGCATTGTCCTGAAGGTCAGCTTGGTGAGCATCCCACACAAATGAAGGCTCCACAGGCGGGTTTCACATGCCACCAACTCCACATTCAGAAACCACTTCAGCGCCAAAGCCCTTTTAGCTAGCCCTAAATACAAAGGCTCTAGACGCAGATGTTGCTGTAAGAGCTAATTCCATCAAGCAACACTGCATGTTGCTGAATTGCATATTGAAGAAGCATCAGCCGAGTGGTTCTTGTGGGAGAACAACTCCATTTGGCTCACTGACTTCACACACCATCAGGCTGACAGGCAGCTCTCAAGCAAACTACGTGTTCACACACTATGCTTATTGCCATTTGAGTGCATTGTCCTGAAGGGCAGCTTGGTGAGCATCCCACACAAACGAAGGCTCCACAGGCGGGTTTCACATGCCACCAACTCCACATTCAGAAACCACTTCAGCGGCAAAGCCCTTTTCAGCTAGCCCTAAATACAAAGACTCTAGACGCAGATGTTGCTGTAAGAGCTAATTCCATCAAGCAACACTGCATGTTGCTGAATTGCATATTGAAGAAGCATCAGCCGAGTGGTTCTTGTGGAGAACAACTCCATTTGGCTCACTGACTTCACACACCATCAGGCTGACAGGCAGCTCTCAAGCAATCTACGTGTTCACACACTATGCTTAATGCCGTTTGAGTGCATTGTCCTGAAGGGCAGGTTGGTGAGCATCCCACACAAACGAAGGCTCCACAGGCGGGTTTCACATGCCACCAACTCCACATTCAGAAACCACTTCAGCGCCAAAGCCCTTTTCAGCTAGCCCTAAATACAAAGGCTCTAGACGCAGATGTTGCTGTAAGAGCTAATTCCATCAAGCAACACTGCATGTTGCTGAATTGCATATTGAAGAAGCATCAGCCGAGTGGTTCTTGTGGGAGAACAACTCCATTTGGCTCACTGACTTCACACACCATCAGGCTGACAGGCAGCTCTCAAGCAAACTACGTGTTCACACACTATGCTTAATGCCGTTTGAGTGCATTGTCCTGAAGGGCAGGTTGGTGAGCATCCCACACAAACGAAGGCTCCACAGGCGGGTTTCACATGCCACCAACTCCACATTCAGAAACCACTTGAGCGCCAAAGCCGTTTTCAGCTAGCCCTAAATACAAAGGCTCTAGACGCAGATGTTGCTGTAAGAGCTAATTCCATCAAGCAACACTGCATGTTGCTGAATTGCATATTGAAGCAGCATCAGCCGAGTGGTTCTTGTGGGAGAACAACTCCATTTGGCTCACTGACTTCACACACCATCAGGCTGACAGGCAGCTCTCAAGCAAACTACGTGTTCACACACTATGCTTAATGCCGTTTGAGTGCATTGTCCTGAAGGGCAGCTTGGTGAGCATCCCACACAAACGAAGGCTCCACAGGCGGGTTTCACATGCCACCAACTCCACATTCAGAAACCACTTGAGCGCCAAAGCCGTTTTCAGCTAGCCCTAAATACAAAGGCTCTAGACGCAGATGTTGCTGTAAGAGCTAATTCCATCAAGCAACACTGCATGTTGCTGAATTGCATATTGAAGCAGCATCAGCCGAGTGGTTCTTGTGGGAGAACAACTCCATTTGGCTCACTGACTTCACACACCATCAGGCTGACAGGCAGCTCTCAAGCAAACTACGTGTTCACACACTATGCTTAATGCCGTTTGAGTGCATTGTCCTGAAGGGCAGCTTGGTGAGCATCCCACACAAACGAAGGCTCCACAGGCGGGTTTCACATGCCACCAACTCCACATTCAGAAACCACTTCAGCGCCAAAGCCCTTTTCAGCTAGCCCTAAATACAAAGGCTCTAGACGCAGATGTTGCTGTAAGAGCTAATTCCATCAAGCAACACTGCATGTTGCTGAATTGCATATTGAAGAAGCATCAGCCGAGTGGTTCTTGTGGGAGCACAACTCCATTTGGCTCACTGACTTCACACACCATCAGGCTGACAGGCAGCTCA